>NW_027252779.1:6787614-7996364 GCF_044704955.1 Pristiophorus japonicus
TCATTCCACTCGTCATTGCACACATCATTCCACACGCATTTGGAAAGAGGTGGCATGATAGCTGAAAGTCAGCATGGATTTGTGAAAGGGAAATCAAGCTTGACAAATCTTCTGGAATTTTTTGAGGATGTTTCCAGTAGAGTGGACAAGGGAGAACCAGTTGTTGTGGTATATTTGGACTTTCAGAAGGCGTTTGACAAGGTCCCACACAAGAGATTGATGTGCAAAGTTAGAGCACGTGGGATTGGGGGTAGTGTGCTGATATGGATTGAGAACTGGTTGTCAGACAGGATACAAAGAGTAGGAGTAAATGAGTACATTTCACAATGGCAGGCAGTGACTAGTGGGGTACCGCAAGGTTCTATGCAGGGGCCCCAGCTGTTTACACTGTACGTTAATGATTTAGATGAGGGGATTAAATGTAGTATCTCCAAATTTGCTGATGACACTAAGTTGGGTGGCAGTGTGAGCTGCGAGGAGGATGCTGTGAGGCTGCAGAGCAACTTGGATAGGTTAGGTGAGTAGGCAAATGCATGGCAGATGAAGTATAATGTGGATAAATGTGAGGTTATCCACTTTGGTGGTAAAAACAGAGAGACAGACAATTATCAGAATGGTGACAGATTAGGAAAAGGGGAGGTGCAAAGAGACCTGGGTGTCGTGGTACATCAGTCATTGAAGATTGGCATGGAGGTGCAGCAGGCTGGTAAGAAAGCAAATGGCATGTTGGCCTTCATAACAAAGGGATTTGAGTACAGGGGCAGGGAGGTGTTGCTACAGTTGTACAGGGCATTGGGGATGCCACACCTGGAGTATTGTGTACAGTTTTGGTCTCCTAACCTGAGGAAGGACATTCTTGCTATTGAGGGAGTGCAGCAAAGGTTCACCAGACTGATTCCCTTGATGGCGGGACTGACCTATCAAGAAAGACTGGATCAACTGGGCTTGTATTCATTGGAGTTCAGAAGAATGAGAGGGGACCTCATAGAGACATTTAGAATTCTGACGGGGTTAGACAGGTTACATGCAGGAAGAATGTTCCCAATGTTGGGGAAGTCCAGAACCAGAGGTCACAGTCTAAGGATAAGGGGTAAGCCATTTAGGACCGAGATGCGGAGGAACCTCTTTGCCCAGAGAGTGGTGAACCTGTGGAATTCTCTACCAAAGAAAGTTGTTGAGTCCAATTCACTAAATATATTCAAAAAGGAGTTAGATGATGTCCTTACTACTAGGGGGATCAAGGGGTATGGCGAGAAAGCAGTAATGGGGTACTGAAGTTGAATGTTCAGCCATGAACTCATTGAATGGCGGTGCAGGCTAGAATGGTCGAATGGCCTACTCCTGCACCTATTTCCTATGTTTCTATGTTTCGATAATTCCACACATCATTCCACACATCATTCCACACATCATTCCACACATCATTCCACAACTCATTCCAAACATCATTCCACAACTCATTCTACACATCGTTCCATAACTCATTCCACACATCATTCCACACATCATTCCAAACATCATTCCACACGTCATTCCACACAGTATTCGACACATCATTCCACACATCAATCCACACATCATTCAGCGCATCATTCCACGCATCAGTCCACACATCATTCCACACATCATTCCGCACTTCATTTCACACATCATTCCACACATCATTCCACACATGATTCCACACCTCATTCCTCACATCATTGCACAACTCATTCCACACATCATTCCACACATCATTCCACACATCATTCCACAACTCATTCCACCTGTCATTGCACACATCGTTCCACACATCATTCCAAACCTCATTTCACACATCATTCCACTGATCATTCCACACATCATTCCACAAATCATTCCACACATTATTCCACGCATGATTCCACGCATGATTCCGCGCATCATTCCACACATCATTCCACGCATGATTCCGCGCATCATTTCACATATCATTCCACACATCATTCCACACATCATTCTACAAATCATTCCTAACATCATTCCACAGCTCATTTTAAACATCATTCCACACATCATTCCACAGATTATTCCACTCATCGTTCCACACTTCATTCCACACATCTTTCCACACATTATTCCACTCATCATTCCACACATCATTCCACACATCATTCCACACAATATTCCACTCATCATTCCACAATTCATTCCACACATCAATCCACACATCATTCAACGCATCATTCCACGCATCATTCCACACATCATTCAACAGATCATTCCACACATCATTCAACACATCATTCCACACATCATTCCACACATCATTCAACACATCATTCCACACATCATTCAACATATCATTCCACATATCATTCCACACATCATTCCACCACATCATTCCACACAACATTCCACGCATCATTCCACATCTCATTCCACCCGTCTCTGCACACATCGTTCCACATCTCATTCCACACATCATTCCACTGATCATTCCACACATCATTCCACAATTCATTCCACACATCATTCCACGCATTATTCCACGCATCATTCCACACGTTATTCCACACATCATTCCGAACCTCATTCCACAAATTATTCCATACATCATCCCGCACCTCATTCTAAACATCATTCGACACATCATTCCACTCATCATTCCAAACAACATTCCACAATTCATTCCACACATCATTCCGCACATCATTCCACACGTCATTCCACACATCATTCCAAACATCATTCCACACATCATTGCACAACTCATTCCACACGACATTCCACACCTCATTCCACACATCATTCCTCACATCATTACAAACCACATTCCACACATCACTCCACGTCATTCCACACAGCATACCACATAGCATTTAACAATTCATTCCACAAAACGTTCTACAAATCATTCCACTCAACATTCCACACATCATTGCACACCACATTCCAAACATCATTCCAAACCTCATTCCAAACTTCATTCCACACATCATTCCACACATCATTCCAAACCTCATTCCACAAATCATTCCACACATCATCCCACACATCATTCAACATATCATTACAAACCTCATTCCACACATCCTTCCACACATCATTCCACACCTCATTTCACACATCATTCCACACCTCATTCCACAAATTATTCCACACATCATTCCACAACTCATTCTAAACATCATTCCACACGTCATTCCACACATCATTCCACTCATCATTCCACACAGCATTCCACAATTCATTCCACACATCAATCCACACATCATTCCAGGCATCATTCCACGCATCATTCCACTCATCATTCCACCACATCATTCCACACATCATTCCACACATCATTCCACGCATCATTCCACAACTCATTCCACCCGTCATTGCAAACATCATTCCACACATCATTCCACACATCATTCCACGCATCATTCCACATCTCATTCCACCCGTCATTGCACACATCGTTCCACATCTCATTCCACACATCATTCCACTGATCATTCCACACATCATTCCACAATTCATTCCACACATCATTCCACGCATCATTCCACGCATCATTCCACACATTATTCCGGACATCATTCCACACCTCATTCCACACATCATTCCACACATCATTCCACACATCATTCCATACATCATTCCGCACACCATTCGACACATCATTCCAAACATCATTCCACACCACTTTCCACACCGCATTCCACACATCATTCCACACATCATTCCAAACATCATTCCATACATCACGCCACACGTCATTCCACACAGCATACCACATAGCATTTAACACATCATTCCACACAACGTTCTACAAATCATTCCACTCAACATTCCACACATCATTGCACACCTCATTCCAAACATCATTCCAAACCTCGTTCCAAACTTCATTCCACACATCATTCACTTTATTCCACCACTTCATTCCACACATCATTCCACACATCATTCCAAACCTCATTCCACAAATCATTCCACACATTATCCCACACATCATTCAACATATCATTACAAACCTCATTCCACACATCCTTCCACACATCATTCCACACCTCATTTCACACATCATTGCACACCTCATTCCACAAATTATTCCACACATCATTCCACAACTCATTCTAAACATCATTCCACACGTCATTCCACACATTATTCCACTCATCATTCCACACATCATTCCACTCATCATTCCACACAATATTCCACTCATCATTCCACATACATTCCACACATCAATCCACACATCATTCAACGCATCATTCCACGCATCATTCCACACATCATTCAACAGATCATTCCACACATCATTCAACACATCATTCCACACATCATTCCACACATCATTCAACACATCATTCCACACATCATTCAACATATCATTCCACATATCATTCCACACATCATTCCACCACATCATTCCACACAACATTCCACGCATCATTCCACATCTCATTCCACCCGTCATTGCACACATCGTTCCACATCTCATTCCACACATCATTCCACTGATCATTCCACACATCATTCCACAATTCATTCCACACATCATTCCACGCATCATTCCACGCATCATTCCACACGTTATTCCAAACATCATTCCGAACCTTATTCCAGAAATTATTCCATACATCATCCCGCACCTCATTCTAAAAATCATTCGACACATCATTCCACTCATCATTCCAAACAGCATTCCACAATTCATTCCACACATCATTCCACACATCATTCCACACATCATTGCACAACTCATTCCACACGACATTCCAC
The DNA here is from genome assembly GCF_044704955.1 of Pristiophorus japonicus. NCBI lineage: Eukaryota > Metazoa > Chordata > Chondrichthyes > Pristiophoridae > Pristiophorus > Pristiophorus japonicus. The sequence continues at coordinate 6,792,355 of NW_027252779.1, forward strand.
ACCACATTCCACACATCATTCCTCACATCATTACAAACCTCATTCCACACATCACTCCACACGTCATTCCACACAGCATACCACATAGCATTTAACACATCATTATACACAACGATCTACAAATCATTCCACTCAACATTCCACACATCATTGCACACCTTTTTCCAAACATCATTCCAAACCTCATTCCAAACTTCATTCCACACATCATTCACTTCATTCCACCACTTAATTCCACACATCATTCCACACATCATTGCAAACCGCATTCCACAAATCATTCCACACATCATCCCACACATCATTCAACATATCATTACAAACCTCATTCCACATATCCTTCCACACATCATTCCACAGCTCATTTCACACATCATTCCACACCTCATTCCACAAATGATTTCACACATCATTCCACAGCTCATTCTAAACATCATTCCACACGTTATTCCACTCATCATTCCACTCATCATTCCACACAGCATTCCACAATTCATTCCACACATCAATACACACATCATTCAAAGCATCATTCCACGCATCATTCCGCTCATCATTCCACCACATCATTCCACACATCATTCCACACATCATTCCACGCATCATTCCACAACTCATTCCACCCGTCATTGCAAACATCATTCCACACATCAGTCCACACATCATTCCACACCTCATAAAACACATCATTCCACACATCATTCCACAACTCATTCCACTCATCATTCCATTACTCATTCCACACATTATTCCACAACTCATTCCACATATCATTCCAAACATCATTCCAAACATCATTCCACAACTCATTCCACACATCATTCCACACATCATTCCACACCTCATTCCACACATCACTTCAAACATCATTCCACACATCATTCCACACACCTTTCCACACATCATTCCACACATCATTCCACACCTCATTCAAAATATCATTTCACACATCATTTCACAAATCATTCCACACATCATTCCAAACATCATTCCAAACATCATTCCACACATCATTCCACACGTCAAACCACTCATCATACCACACAGCATTCCACAATTCATTCCGCACATCATTCCACGCATCATTCCACGCACCATTCCACATATCATTCCATACATCGTTCCAAACCTCATTCCACATCTCATTCCACCCGTCATTCCAAACATCATTGCACACATCATTCCAAACCTCATTCTACACATCATTCCAATCCTCATTCCACACATTATTCCAAACCTCATTCCACACATCCTTCCACAACTCATTCCACCCGTCATTCGACACATTCCACACATCATTCCAAACGTCATTCCACACTTCATTCCAATCCTCATTCCACACCTTATTCCACACATCATTCCACACATCTTTCCACACATCATTCCACACCTCATTCTACACATCATTCCACACACCATTCCACACACCATTCCACACATAATTCCACACCTCATTCCACACAACATTCCACACCTCATTCCAAACATCATTCCACACTTCATTCCATACATCATTCCAAACATCATTCCACACATCATTCCAAACCGCATTCTACACATCATTCCAATCCTCATTCCACACATGATTCCACATTTCATTCCACACATCATTCCACACATCACTCCACATATTATTTCACACATCATTCCACATATCATTCCACACATTATTCCACACATCATTCCACACATCATTCCACACATCATTCCACACCTTATTCTAAACATTATTCCGCACATCATTCCACACATCATTACACTCAACATTCCAAACATCATTCCAGAATTCATTCCACACATCACTCCACGCAACATTACACATATCATTGCACACATCATTCCATACATCATTCCACAAAGCATTCCACACATCATTCCACATATCATTCCACACATGATTCCACACATCATTCCACATATCATTGTACACATCATTCCAAACCTCATTCCACACATCATCCCACACATCATTCCACACCTCATTCCACGAATCATACCACACCTCATTCCACACCTTTCTAAACATCATTTCATACATCATTCCACACATCATTCCACACATCATTGTACACATCATTCCACACATCATTCTACACCTCATTCCTCAAATCATTGCACAACTCATTCCACACATCATTCCACCACATCATTCCACACATCATTCCACACCTCATTCCACAAATCATTCCGCACATCATTCCACAACTCATTCCACACATCATTCCAGAACTCATTCCACACATCATTCCACACATTATTCCAAACATCATTCCACACGTCATTCTACACATCATTCCTAAAATCATTCCACACGTCATTCCACACTTCATTCCACAACTCATTCCACAACTCATTCCACCCGTCATTCCACACATCATTCCACACATCGTTTCAAACATCATTCCACACATCATTCCAATCCTCATTCCACACATTATTCCACACATCATTCCACACACCATTCCACACATGAATCCACACCTCATTACAAACATCATTCCACACATGATTCCAATCCTCATTCCACACATCATTCCACACATCATTCCACACAAAATTCCACACATCATTTCAAACATCATTCCACAGATCATTCCACACACCATTCCACACATCATTCCACACCTCATTCGAGACATCATTCCACAATTCATTCCACACATCATTCCACGCATCATTCCTCACATCATTCCACACAACTTTCCACACATCATTCCAAATCTCATTCTACATCTCAATCCACACATCATTCCATACATCATTCCACGCATCATTTAACACATCATTCCACACATCATTCCAATCATCATTCCACACAGTATTCCACAATTCATTCCGCACATCAATCCACACATCATTCAACGCATCATTCCACGCATCATTCCACACATCATTCCACACAACCTTCCACCACAATTTTCGACACGTCATTCAACACATCATTCCACGCATCATTCCACAACTCATTCCACCCGTCATTGCACACATCATTCCACACATCATTCCACAACTCATTCCAAACATCATTCCACAACTCATTCCACACATCGTTCCACACCTCATTCCACACATCATTCCACACATCATTCCAAACATCATTCCACACCTCATTCCACACATTATTCCGGACATCATTCCACACCTCATTCCACACATCATTCCACACATCATTCCACACATCATTCCACACATCATTCCGCACACCATTCGACACATCATTCCAAACATCATTCCACACCACTTTCCACACCGCATTCCACACATCATTCCACACATCATTCCAAACATCATTCCATACATCATTCGAAACCTCATTCCAGACATTATTCTACACATCATTCCACACATTATTCCAAACCTCCTTCCACACATCATTCCACACATCTATCCAAACATCATTCCACACATCACTCAACACCTCATTCCAAACATCATTACACATATGATTCCACAAGTCATTCCACGCATCATTTAACACATCATTCCACACATCATTCCACACATCATTCCACACATCATTCAACAAATCATTCCACACATCATTCGACACATCATTCCACGCATCATACCACACCGCATTCCAAACATCATTCCACACATCATTCCACACATCATTCCACACACCATTCCACACATCATTCTACACATCATTCCACACATCATTCCAATTATCATTCCACACCTCATTCCTCACATCATTCCACACATCACTCCACACATCATTCCACACATCATTCCACCCATCATTCCACAAATCATTCCAAACATCATTACACGCATCATTCTATGCATCATTTCACACATCATTCCACACATCATTCCAGACTTCATTACACACATGATTCCACACATCATTCCACACCTCATTCCACGCCTCATTCCAGACCTCATTCCACACCTCATTCCACGCATCATTCCACACATCATTCCAAACATCATTCCAAATATCATTCCAAAGCTCATTCCAAACAACATTCCACTCCTCATTCCACACATCTTTCCACACATCGTTCCACACCTCATTCCACACATCATTCCACACATCATTCCAAACATCATTCTACACATCATTCCACACATCATTCCACACAACATTCAACAAATCATTCCACACATCATTCGACACATCATTCCACGCATCATACCACACCGCATTCCAAACATCATTCCACAAATCATTCCACACATCATTCCACACACCATTCCACACATCATTCTACACATCATTCCACACATCATTCCAATTATCATTCCACACCTCATCCCTCACATCATTCCACACATCATTCCACACATCATTCCACCTATCATTCCACAAACCATTCCAAACAACATTACACGCATCATTCTATGCATCATTTCACACATCATTCCACACATCATTCCAGACTTCATTACACACATCATTCCACACATCATTCCAGACCTCATTCCACGCCTCATTCCAGACCTCATTCCACACCTCATTCCACGCATCATTCCACACATCATTCCAAACATCATTCCAAATATCATTCCAAAGCTCATTCCAAACAACATTCCACTCCTCATTCCACACATCTTTCCACACATCGTTCCACACCTCATTCCACACATCATTCCACACATCATTCCAAACATCATTCCACACCTCATTCCACACATTATTCCGGACATCATTCCACACCTCATTCCACACATCATTCCACACATCATTCCACACATCATTCCACACATCATTCCGCACATCATTCGACACATCATTCCAAACATCATTCCACACCACTTTCCACACCGCATTCCACACATCATTCCACACATCATTCCAAACATCATTCCATACATCATTCGAAACCTCATTCCAGACATTATTCTACACATCATTCCACACATCATTCCACATATCATTCCACTCCTCATTCTACACATCATTCCACACATCATTCCAAACATCATTCCACATCACATTCCACACATCGTTCCACACATCATTCCACACATGATTACACACATCATTCCACCAATCATTCCACACCTCATTCTGCTCAGCTTTCTGCACTTCATTTCAAACCTCATTCCACACCTCATTCCACACATTATTCCACACATCATTTCACACATCATTCCATGCACCATTCCACACATCATTCCACACCTCATTCCACACATCATTCCACACATCATGCCACAAATCATTCAACACCTCATTCCACACATCATTCCACACATCATTCCTAACATCATTCCACACATCATTCCACGCATCATTCCACATCTCATGCCACATCTCATTCCTCACATCATTCCACATATCATTCCACATATCATTCCACACCTCATTCCACACTTCATTCCAGATATCATTCCACACCAGATTCTAAACATTTTTCCAAACATCATTCCACACATCATTCCACACATTATTCCACGCATCATTCCACAACACAATCCACCCGTCATTCCACACATCATTCCACACCTCATTCCAATCATCATTCCACATATCATTCCAAACCTCATTCCAGCCTTTATTCCACACATCATTGCACACTTCATTGCACACATCAATGCACACATCATCCCAAACATCATTCCACACCTCATTCTACATATCATTCCACACATCATTATACACCTCATTCCAGACTTCATTCCAGACCTCATTCCACACCTCATTCCACGCATCATTCCACACATCATTCCACACATCATTACACATATCACTCCACAAGTCATTCCACGTATAATTTAACACATCATTCCACACATCAGTCCACACATCATTCCACACATCATTCCACATATTATTCCACACATCATTCCACACATCATTCCACATATCATTCCACACATCATTCCAAATATCATTCCAAACCTCATTCCAAACAACATTCCAAACCTCATTCCACACATCATTCCACACATCGTTCCACACATCATTCCTAACATCATTCCACACATCATTCCACACAACATTCGAAACATCATTCCAAACATCATTCCACACCACTTTCCACACCACTTTCCACACCGCATTCCACACATTATTCCACACATCATTCCAAACATAATTCCAAACATCATTCGAAACCTCATTCCACACATTATTCTGCACATCATTCCACACATCATTCCACACATCATTCCACACATCATTTCACACCGCATTCTGCACATCATTCCACTCATCATTCCAAATATCATTCCACACCACATTCCTCACAGGATTCCACACATCATTTCACACATCATTCCACACATCATTCCACACAACATTCGACACATCATTCCAAACATCATTCCACACCACTTTCCACACCACGTTCCACACCTCATTCTACTCAGCTTTCTACACTTCATTCAAACTTCATTCCACACATCATTCCACACATTATTCCACACATGATTCCAATCATCATTCCAAACCTCATTCCACACATCATTTCAAACCTCATTACACACATTAATCCACACAACATTCCACACATCATTCCACACCTCATTCTACACATCATTCCACACGTCATTCCACACATCATTCCACACATTATTCCACACCTCATTCTACGCAAGATTCCACACATCATTCCACACATCATTCCAAAAATAATTCCACACATCATACCACTCATCATTCCACACATCATTCCACATATCATTCCACACATCATTCCAAACATCATTCCAAAGCTCATTCCAAACTTCATTCCACACATCATTCCACAAACCATTCCACACATCATTCAACACCTCATGTCAAACCTCATTCCCAGCCTCAATTCATACCTCATTCCACAACTCATTCCACACGTCATTTCTCACATCATTCCACATATCATTCCACACATCATTTCACATATCATTCCACACATCATTGCACAGCTCATTCCACACATCATTCCACACATCATTCCACACATCATACCAAACCTCAATTCACAGCTCATTCCTCAACTCATCCCACACGAAATTATACACATCATTCCACACATCATTCCACACATCATTCCACACATCATTCTAAACCTCATTGCATTCATCATTCCAAACATCATTCCACACCACATTCCACACATCTTTCCACACATCTTTCCACACAGCATTCCACACATCATTCCACACGTCATTCCACACATCATTCCAAACATCATTCCAGACCTCATTCCACACATTATTCCGGACATCATTCAACACCTCATTCCACACATCATTCCACACATCATTCCACACATCATTCCACAAATCATTCCACACACCATTCGACATATCATTCCACATATCATTCCACACCACTTTCCACCCCGCATTCCGCACATCATTCCACGCAAATTTCCAAACAACATTCCATACATCATTCGAAACCTCATTCCACACATTATTCTACACATGATTCCACACATCATTCCACACATCATTCCAAACATCATTCCACACCTCGCTCCACACATCATTCCACACATCATTCCACACATCATTCCACACATCATTCCACCCATTATTCCACACCTCATTCTGCTCAGCTTTCTACACATCATTCCAAACCTCATTCCACACAACATTCCACACATCATTCCAAACCTCATTCCACACATCATTCTAAACCTCATTGCATTTATCATTCCAAACATCATTCCACACCTCATTCCACACATCTTTCCACAGATCTTTCCACACATCATTCGACACTTCATTCCACACATCATTCCAAACATCATTCCACCCAATACTCCACACATTATTCCGGACTTCATTCAACACATCATTCCACACATCATTCCACACATCATTCCACACATCATTCCACAAATCATTCCACACACCTTTCGACATATCATTCCACACATCATTCCACACCACTTTCCACACCGCATTCCACACATCATTCCACACAAATTTCCAAACATCATTGCATACATCGTTCGAAACCTCATTCCACACATTATTCTACACATCATTCCACACATCATTCCACACATCATTCCAAACATCATTCCACACCTCGTTCCTCACATCATTCCACACATCATTCCACACATCATTCCACCCATTATTCCACACCTCATTCTGCTCAGCTTTCTACACATCATTCCAAACATCATTTCACACATCATTCCAAACATCATTCCACACATCATTCCACAAATCATTTGACACATTATTCGACACATCATTCCGCACATCATTCCACACATTATTCCAAATCTCCTTCCACACATCACTCAACACATCATTCCACACATCATTCCACACATCGTTCCACACATCATTCCACACATCATTCCACACATCATTCCAAACATCATTCCACACCTCATTCCACACATTATTCCGGACATCATACAACACCTCTTTCCACACATCATTCCATACAACATTCGAAACATCATTCCAAACATCATTCCACATCACTTTCCACACCACTTTCCACACCGCATTCCACACATCATTCCACACATCATTCCAAACATAATTCCATACATCATTCGAAACCTCATTCCACACATTATTCTGCACATCATTCCACACATCATTCCACTCATCATTCCAAATATCATTCCACACCACATTCCTCACATGATTCCACACTTCATTCCAAACTTCATTCCACACATCATTCCACACATTATTCCGCACATGATTCCAATCATCATTCCAAACCTCATTCCACACATCATTTCAAACCACATTACACACATTAATCCACACAACATTCCACACATCATTCCACACCTCATTCTACACATCATTCCACACGTCATTCCACACATCATTCCACACATCATTCCACACCTCATTCTACGCAAGATTCCACACATCATTCCACACATCATTCCAAAAATAATTCCACACATCATACCACTCATCATTCCACACATCATTCCACATATCATTCCACACATCATTCCACACATCATTCCACATTTCATTCCACACATCATTCCACACCACATTCCACACATCATTCCTCAAACCATTCCACACATCATTCAACACCTCATGTCACACCTCATTCCCCGCCTCAATTCATACCTCATTCCACAACTCATTCCACACGTCATTTCTCACATCATTCCACATATCATTCCACACATCATTTCACATATCATTCCACACATCATTGCACAGCTCATTCCACACATCATTCCACACATCATTCCACACATCATACCACACCTCAATTCACAGCTCATTCCTCAACTCATCCCACACGAAATTATACACATCATTCCACACATCATTCCACACATCATTCCACACATCATTCTAAACCTCATTGCATTCATCATTCCAAACATCATTCCACACCACATTCCACACATCTTTCCACACAACTTTCCACACATCATTCCACACATCATTCCACACGTCATTCCACACATCATTCCAAACATCATTCCATACCTCATTCCACACATTATTCCGGACATCATTCAACACCTCATTCCACACATCATTCCACACATCATTCCACACATCATTCCACAAATCATTCCACACACCATTCGACATATCATTCCACATATCATTCCACACCACTTTCCACACCGCATTCCACACATCATTCCACGCAAATTTCCAAACAACATTCCATACATCATTCGAAACCTCATTCAACACATTTTTCTACACATGATTCCACACATCATTCCACACATCATTCCAAACATCATTCCACACCTCGTTCCACACATCATTCCACACATCATTCCACACATCATTCCACACATCATTCCACCCATTATTCCACACCTCATTCTGCTCAGCTTTCTACACATCATTCCAAACCTCATTCCACACAACATTCCACACATCATTCCAAACCTCATTCCACACATCATTCTAAACCTCATTGCATTTATCATTCCAAACATCATTCCACACCTCATTCCACACATCTTTCCACAGATATTTCCACACATCATTCGACACGTCATTCCACACATCATTCCAAACATCATTCCACCCAATATTCCACACATTATTCCGGACTTCATTCAACACATCATTCCACACATCATTCCACACATCATTCCACAAATCATTCCACACACCTTTCGACATATCATTCCACACATCATTCCACACCACTTTCCACACCGCATTCCACACATCATTCCACACAAATTTCCAAACATCATTGCATACATCATTCGAAACCTCATACCACACATTATTCTACACATCATTCCACACATCATTCCACACATCATTCCAAACATCATTCCACACCTCGTTCCTCACATCATTCCACACATCATTCCACACATCATTCCACCCATTATTCCACACCTCATTCTGCTCAGCTTTCTACACATCATTCCGCACATCATTCCACACATTATTCCAAATCTCCTTCCACACATCATTCCACACATCTATCCAAATATCATTCCACACATCACTCAACACATCATTCCACACATCATTACACATATTATTCCACAAGTCATTCCACGCATCATTCAACACATCATTCCACACATCATTCCACACATCATTCCACACATCATTCCACAAATTATTCCACACATCATTCCACACTTCATTCTGTACATCATTCCACACATCATTCTACACATTTTTCCGGACATCATTCAACACCTCATTCCACACATCATTCCACACATCATTCCACAAATCATTCCACACACCATTCGACATTTCATTCCACACATCATTCCCCACCACTTTCCACACCGCATTCCACACATCATTCCACAAATCATTCCAAACATCATTCATATATCATTCGAAACCTCATTCCACACATTATTCTACACATCATTCCACACATCATTCCACACCTCATTCCACACATTATTCCAAACCTCCTTCCACACATCATTCCACACATCTATCCAAACATCATTCCACACATCACTCAACACATCATTCCAAACATCATTCCACATATGATTCCACAAGTCATTCCACGCATCATTTAACACATCATTCCACACATAGTTCCACACATCATTCCACACATCATTCAACAAATCATTCCACACATCATTCGACACATCATTCCACGCATCATTCCACACCGCATTCCAAACATCATTCCACACATCATTCCACACATCATTCCACACACCATTCCACACATCATTCTACACATCATTCCACACATCATTCCAATCATCATTCAAAACTCATTCCTCACATCATTCCACACATCATTCCACACATCATTCCACAGATCATTCCACCCATCATTCCACAAATCATTCCAAACATCATTACACGCATCATTTTATGCATCATTTCACACATCATTCCACACATCATTCCAGACTTCATTACACACATCATTCCACACATCATTCCACACCTCATTCCACGCCTCTTTCCAGACCTCATTCCACACCTCATTCCACGCATCATTCCACACATCATTCCAAACATCATTCCAAATATCATTCCAAAGCTCATTCCAAACAACATTCCACTCCTCATTCCACACATCTTTCCACACATCGTTCCACACCTCATTCCACACATCATTCCACACATCATTCCAAACATCATTCCACACCTCATTCCACATATTATTCCGCACATCATTCCACACCTCATTCCACACATCATTCCACACATCATTCCACACATCATTCCACACATCATTCCGCACACCATTCGACACATCATTCCAAACATCATTCCACACCACTTTCCACACCGCATTCCACACATCATTCCACACATCATTCCAAACATCATTCCATACATCATTCGAAACCTCATTCCAGACATTATTCTACACATCATTCCACACATCATTCCACATATCATTCCACACCTCATTCTACACATCATTCCACACATCATTCCAAACATCATTCCACATCACATTCCACACATCGTTCCACACATCATTCCACACATCATTCCACACATCATTCCACCAATCATTCCACACCTCATTCTGCTCAGCTTTCTGCACTTCATTTCAAACCTCATTCCACACCTCATTCCACACATTATTCCACACATCATTTCACACATCATTCCATGCACCATTCCACACATCATTCCACACCTCATTCCACACATCATTCCACACATCTTGCCACAAATCATTCAACACCTCATTCCACACATCATTCCACACATCATTCCTAACATTATTCCACACATCATTCCACGCATCATTCCACATCTCATGCCACATCTCATTCCTCACATCATTCCATATATCATTCCACATAACATTCCATACCTCATTCCACACTTCATTCCAGACCTCATTCCACACCTCATTTCACGCATCATTCCACACATCATTCCACACATCATTACACATATCACTCCACAAGTCATTCCACGTATCATTTCACATATCATTCCACACATCAGTCCACACATCATTCCACACATCGTTCCACACATCATTCCACACATCATTCCACACATCATTCCAAACATCATTCCACACCTCATTCCACACATTATTCCGGACATCATACAACACCTCATTCCAAACATCAGTCCACACAACATTCGAAACATCATTCCAAACATCATTCCACACCACCTTCCACACCACTTTCCACACCGCATTCCACACATCATTCCACACATCATTCCAAACATAATTCCATACATCATTCGAAACCTCATTCCACACATTATTCTGCACATCATTCCACACATCATTCCACACATCACTCCACACATCATTTCACACCTCATTCTGCACATCATTCCACTCATCATTCCAAATATCATTCCACACCACATTCCTCACATGATTCCACACATCATTCCACACATCATTCCACACATCATTCCACACAACATTCGACACATCATTCCAAACATCATTCCAAACCACTTTCCACACCACGTTCCACACCTCATTCTACTCAGCTTTCTACACTTCATTCCAAACTTCATTCCACACATCATTCCACACATTATTCCACACATGATTCCAATCATCATTCCAAACCTCATTCCACACATCATTTCAAACCTCATTACACACATTAATCCACACAACATTCCACACATCATTCCACACCTCATTCTACACATCATTCCACACGTCATTCCACACATCATTCCACACATCATTCCACACCTCATTCTACGCAAGATTCCACACATCATTCCACACATCATTCCAAAAATAATTCCACACATCATTCCACACATCATTCCACATATCATTCCACACATCATTCCAAACATCATTCCAAAGCTCATTCCAAACATCATTCCACACATAATTCCACACATCATTCCACATTTCATTCCACACATCATTCCACACCTCATTCCACACATCATTCCACAAACCATTCCACACTTCATTCAACACCTCATGTCACACCTCATTCCCCGCCTCAATTCATACCTCATTCCACAACTAATTCCACACGTCATTTCTCACATCATTCCACATATCATTCCACACATCATTTCACATATCATTCCACACATCATTGCACAGCTCATTCCACACATCATTCCACACATCATTCCACACATCATACCACACCTCAATTCACAGCTCATTCCTCAACTCATCCCACACGAAATTATACACATCATTCCACACATCATTCCACACATCATTCCACGCATCATTCTAAACCTCATTGCATTCATCATTCCAAACATCATTCCACACCTCATTCCACACATCTTTCCACACATCTTTCCACACATCATTCCACACATCATTCCCCACGTCATTCCACACATCATTCCAAACAACATTCCATATCTCATTCCACACATTATTCCGGACATCATTCAACACCTCATTCCACACATCATTCCACACATCATTCCACACATCATTCCTCAAATCATTCCACACACCATTCGACATATCATTCCACATATCATTCCACACCACTTTCCACACCGCATTCCGCACATCATTCCACGCAAATTTCCAAACAACATTCCATACATCATTCGAAACCTCATTCCACACATTATTCTACACATGATTCCACACATGATACCACACATCATTCCAAACATCATTCCACACCTCGTTCCACACATCATTCCACACATCATTCCACACATCATTCCACACTTCATTCCACCCATTATTCCACACCTCATTCTGCTCAGCTTTCTACACATCATTCCAAACCTCATTCCACACAACATTCCACACATCATTCCAAACCTCATTCCACACATCATTCTAAACCTCATTGCATTTATCATTCCAAACATCATTCCACACCTCATTCCACACATCTTTCCACACATCTTTCCACACATCATTCGACACTTCATTCCACACATCATTCCAAACATCATTCCACCCAATACTCCACACATTATTCCGGACTTCATTCAACACCTCATTCCACACATCATTCCACACATCATTCCACACATCATTCCACAAATCATTCCACACAACTTTCGACATATCATTCCACACATCATTCCACACCACTTTCCACACCGCATTCCACACATCATTCCACACAAATTTCCAAACATCATTGCATACATCATTCGAAACCTCATTCCACACATTATTCTACACATCATTCCATACATCATTCCACACATCATTCCAAACATCATTCCACACCTCGTTTCTCACATCATTCCATACATCATTCCACACATCATTCCACCCATTATTCCACACCTCATTTTGCTCAGCTTTCTACACATCATTCCAAACCTCATTCCACACAACATTCCACAGATCATTCCAAACATCATTCCACACATCATTCCACAAATCATTTGACACATCATTCGACACATCATTCCGCACATCATTCCACACATTATTCCAAATCTCCTTCCACACATCATTCCACACATCTATCCAAATATCATTCCACACATCACTCAACACATCATTCCACACATCATTACACATATTATTCCACAAGTCATTCCACGCATCATTTAACACATCATTCCACACATCATTCCACACATCATTCCACACATCATTCCACAAATTATTCCACACATCATTCCACACTTCATTCTACACATCATTCCACACATCATTCAAAACCTCAATCCACACATTATTGCAAATATCATTCCACACATCATTCCACACATCATTCCACACATCATTCCACGCATCATTCAACAACTCATTCCACCCGTCATTCTACACATCATTCCACACATCATTCCACACATCATTCCACACATCATTCCACGCATCATTCCACAACTCATTCCACCCTTCATTCTACACATCATTCCACACATCATTCCAAACATCTTTCCACACATAATTCCAAACCGCATTCCATACATCATTCCACACATCATTGCACACCTCATTCCACACATCATTCCAAACATCATTCTACACATCATTCCAATCCTCATTCCACACATTATTCCAAACCTCATTCCACACATCCTTCCACAACTCATTCCACCCGTCATTCGACACATTCCACACATCATTCCAAACGTCATTCCACACTTCATTCCAATCCTCATTCCACACATTATTCCACACATCATTCCACACATCTTTCCACACATCATTCCACACCTCATTCTACACACCATTCCACACATAATTCCACACCTCATTCCACACAACATTCCATACCTCATTCCAAACATCATTCCACACTTCATTCCATACATCATTCCAAACAACATTCCACACATCATTCCAAACCGCATTAACCACATCATTCCAATCCTCATTCCACACATGATTCCACATTTCATTCCACACATCATTCCACACATCACTCCACATATTATTTCACACATCATTCCACATATCATTCCACACATTATTCCACACATCATTCCACACATCATTCCACACATCATTCCACACCTTATTCTAAACATTATTCCGCACATCATTCCACACATCATTACACTCAACATTCCAAACATCATTCCAGAATTCATTCCACACAACATTCCACAATTCATTCCACACATCAATCCACACATCATTCAACGCATAATTCCACGCATCATTCCACACATCATTCCACACAACATTCCACACATCATTCTACACATCATTCCACACATCGTTCCATACATCATTGCACAACTCATTCCACTCATCATTCCTCCACAACATTCCACACATCATTCTACACATCATTCCACACATCATTGCACAACTCATTCCACTCATCATTCCACCACAACTTTCCACACTTCTTTCAAAACATCATTCCACGCATCATTCCACAACTCATTCCACCCGTCATTGCACACATCATTCCACATGCATTTGGAAAGAGGTGACATGATAGTTCAAAGTCAGCATGGATTTGTGAAAGGGAAATCAAGCTTGACAAATCTTCTGGAATTTTTTGAGGATGTTTCCAGTAGAGTGGACAAGGGAGAACCAGTTGATGTGGCATATTTGGACTTTCAGAAGGCGTTTGACAAGGTCCTACACAAGAGATTGATGTGCAAAGTTTGAGCACATGGGATTGGAGGTAGTGTGCTGACATGGATTGAGAACTGGTTGTCAGGCAGGAAGCAAAGAGTAGGAGTAAATGGGTACGTTTTACAATGGCAGGCAGTGACTAGTGGGGTACCGCAAGGTTCTATGCTGGGGCCCCAGCTGTTTACACTGTACATTAATGATTTAGATGAGGGGATTAAATGTAGTATCTCCAAATTTGCGGATGACACTAAGTTGGGTGGCAGTGTGAACAGCGAGGAGGATGCTGTGAGGCTGCAGAGCGACTTGGATAGGTTAGGTGAGTGGGCAAATGCATGGCAGATGAAGTTTAATGTGGATAAATGTGAGGTTATCCACTTTGGTGGTAAAAACAGAGGGACAGACAATTATCAGAATGGTGACAGATTAGGAAAAGGGGAGGTGCAAAGAGACCTGGGTGTCGTGGTACATCAGTCATTGAAGGTTGGCATGGAGGTGCAGCAGGCTGTTAAGAAAGCAAATGGCATGTTGGCCTTCACAGCAAGGGGATTTGAGTACAGGGGCAGGGAGGTGTTGCTACAGTTGTACAGGGCATTGGGGATGCCACACCTGGAGTATTGTGTACAGTTTTGGTTTCCTAACCTGAGGAAGGACATTCTTGCTATTGAGGGAGTGCAGCAAAAGTTCACCAGACTGATACCCTTGATGGCGGGACTGACCTATCAAGAAAGACTGGATCAACTGGGCTTGTATTCACTGGAGTTCAGAAGAATGAGAGGGGACCTCATAGAAACATTTAAAATTCTGACGGGGTTAGACAGGTTACATGCAGCAAGAATGTTCCCAATGTTGGGGAAGTCCAGAACCAGAGGTCACAGTCTAAGGATAAGGGATAAGCCATTTAGGACCGAGATGTGGAGGAATGTCTTCACCCAGAGAGTGGTGAACCTGTGGAATTTTCTACCACAGAAGGTTGTTGAGTCCAATTCACTAAATATAATCAAAAAGGAGTTAGATGAGGTCCTTACTGCTAGGGGGATCAAGGGGTATGGCGAGAAAGCAGGAATGGGGTACTGAAGTTGAATGTTCAGCCATTAACTCATTCAACGGCGGTGCAGGCTAGAAGGGTCGAATGGCCTACTCCTGCACCTATTTCCTATGTTTCTATGTTTCTATAATTCCACACATCATTTCACACATCATTCCACACATCATTCCACACATCATTCCACAACTCATTCCACACATCATTCCACACATCATTCCAAACATCATTCCACACGTCATTTCACACATCATTCCAAACATCATTCCACACGTCATTCCACACATCATTCCCCAACTCATTCCACCCGTTATTCGACACATCATTCCACACATCTTTCAAAACATCATTCCACACATCATTCCAATCCTCATTCCCCACATTATTACACACATCATTCCACACATCATTCGACACATCATTCCAAATCTCATTCTATACATCATTCCATACACCATTCAAAACACCATTCCACACATGATTCCACACCTCATTCCACACACCATTCCACACATGATTCCACACCTCATTCCACACATCGTTCCACACATCATTCCACACACCATTTCAAACATCATTCCACGCATCATTCCGCGCATTATTCCACACATCATTCCACACATCATTCCACACAACATTACACACATCATTCCACACATCATTCCACACATCATTGCACAACTCAATCCACCCGAAATTCCAAACCTCATTCCACACCTCATTCCACGCATCATTACAGACCTCATTCCACACATCATTCCACACGTCATTCCACACATCATTCCACATATCATTTAACAGATGATTCCACACTTCATTCCAGACACCATTTCACGCATGATTCCACACCTCATTCCACACATCATTACACTCAACATTCCAAACATCATTCCACAATTCATTCCACACATCACTCCAAGCATCATTACACACATCATTACACGCATCATTCCACATATCATTTCAAACCTCATTCCACACATCCTTCCACACATCATGCCACATCTCATTCCACACATCATTCCACACCTCATTCCACAAATCATACCACACATCATTCCATACCTCATTCTAAACATCATTCCACACGTCATTCCACACATCATTCCACACAGCATTGTACACATCATTCCACACATCATTCTACACCTAATTCCTCAAATCATTGCACAACTCATTCCAGACAGCATTCCACCACATCATTCCACACATTATTCCACACATCATTCCACGCATCATTCCACAACTTATTTCACCCGTCATTGCTACTCATCGTTCCACACATCATTCCAAACCTCATTCTACACATCATTCTACAGATCATTCCACAACTCATTCCACACATCATTCCACACATCATTCCACACATCATTCCACACCTCATTCCACACATCATTCCACAACTCATTCCACACATCATTCCACAACTCATTCCACACATCATTGCAAACATTATTCCAAACATCAATCCACAAGTCATTCTACACATCATTCCTAAAATCATTCACACGTCATTCCACACTTCATTCCACATCTCATTCCAAACATCATTCCACACATCATTCCACACCTCATTCCACACATCATTCCACACATCATTCCACACATCATTCCACACATCATTTCAAACATCATTCCACACATCATTCCAGACACCATTCCACACATCATTCCACACCTCATTCGACACATCATTCCATACATCATTCCACACTTCACTCCACTCATTATTCCACACATCATTCCACAATTCATTCCACACATCATTCCACACATCATTCCACACATCATTCCACACATCATTCCAAATCTCATTCTACACCTCAATCCACACATCATTCCACAGATCATTCCAAATCCCTTTCCACAAATCATTCCACACATCATCCAACAAATCTTTCAACATATCATTACAAACCTCATTCCACACATCCTTCCACACATTATTCCACTCCTCTTTCCACACATCATTCCACACCTCATTCCCAAACATTTCACACATCATTACACACCTCATTCTAAACATAATTCCACACATCGTTCCACACATCATTCCACTCAACATACCACACAACATTCCACAATTCATTCCACACATCAATTCACACATCATTCAACGCATAATTCCACGCATCATTCCACACATCATTCCACACCTCATTCCACACATCATTGTACAACTCATACCACTCATCATTCCACCACAACATTCCACACATCTTTCTGCACATCATTCCATACATCATTCCACACATCATTGCACAACTCATTCCACTCATCATTCCACCACAACTTTCCACACGTCATTCAACACATCATTCCACGCCTCATTTCACAACTCATTCCACTCGTCATTGCACACATCATTCCACACGCATTTGGAAAGAGGTGGCATGACAGCTCAAAGTCAGCATGGATTTGTGAAAGGGAAATCAAGCTTGACAAATCTTCTGGAATTTTTTGAGGATGTTTCCAGTAGAGTGGACAAGGGAGAACCAGTTGTTGTGGTATATTTGGACTTTCAGAAGGCGTTTGACAAGGTCCCACACAAGAGATTGATGTGCAAAGTTAGAGCGCATGGGATTGGGGGTAGTGTGCTGATATGGATTGAGAACTGGTTGTCAGACAGGATACAAAGAGTAGGAGTAAATGAGTACATTTCACAATGGCAGGCAGTGACTAGTGGGGTACCGCAAGGTTCTATGCAGGGGCCCCAGCTGTTTACACTGTACGTTAATGATTTAGATGAGGGGATTAAATGTAGTATCTCCAAATTTGCGGATGACACTAAGTTGGGTGGCAGTGTGAGCTGCGAGGAGGATGCTGTGAGGCTGCAGAGCAACTTGGATAGGTTAGGTGAGTAGGCAAATGCATGGCAGATGAAGTATAATGTGGATAAATGTGAGGTTATCCACTTTGGTGGTAAAAACAGAGAGACAGACAATTATCAGAATGGTGACAGATTAGGAAAAGGGGAGGTGCAAAGAGACCTGGGTGTCGTGGTACATCAGTCATTGAAGATTGGCATGGAGGTGCAGCAGGCTGGTAAGAAAGCAAATGGCATGTTGGCCTTCATAGCAAAGGGATTTGAGTACAGGGGCAGGGAGGTGTTGCTACAGTTGTACAGGGCATTGGGGATGCCACACCTGGAGTATTGTGTACAGTTTTGGTCTCCTAACCTGAGGAAGGACATTCTTGCTATTGAGGGAGTGCAGCAAAGGTTCACCAGACTGATTCCCTTGATGGCGGGACTGACCTATCAAGAAAGACTGGATCAACTGGGCTTGTATTCACTGGAGTTCAGAAGAATGAGAGGGGACCTCATAGAGACATTTAGAATTCTGACGGGGTTAGACAGGTTACATGCAGGAAGAATGTTCCCAATGTTGGGGAAGTCCAGAACCAGAGGTCACAGTCTAAGGATAAGGGGTAAGCCATTTAGGACCGAGATGCGGAGGAACCTCTTCGCCCATAGTGTGGTGAACCTGTGGAATTCTCTACCACAGAAAGTTGTTGAGTCCAATTCACTAAATATATTCAAAAAGGAGTTAGATGATGTCCTTACTACTAGGGGGATCAAGGGGTATGGCGAGAAAGCAGGAATGGGGTACTGAAGTTGAATGTTCAGCCATGAACTCATTGAATGGCGGTGCAGGCTAGAATCGTCGAATGGCCTACTCCTGCACCTATTTCCTATGTTTCTATGTTTCGATAATTCCACACATCATTCCACACATCATTCCACACATCATTCCACACATCATTCCACAACTCATTCCAAACATCATTCCACACCTCATTCTACACATCGTTCCATAACTCATTCCACACATCATTCCACACATCATTCCAAACATCATTCCACACGTCATTCCACACAGTATTCCACAATTCATTCCACACATCAATCCACACATCATTCAGCGCATCATTCCACGCATCAGTCCACACATCATTCCACACATCATTCCACTCATCATTCCAAACAGCATTCCACAATTCATTCCACACATCATTCCACACATCATTCCACACATCATTGCACAACTCATTCCACGCGACATTCCACACCACATTCCACACATCATTCCTCACATCATTACAAACCTCATTCCACACATCACTCCACACGTCATTTCACACAGCATACCACATAGCATTTAACACATCATTACACACAACGATCTACAAATCATTCCACTCAACATTCCACACATCATTGCACACCTTATTCCAAACATCATTCCAAACCTCATTCCAAACTTCATTCCACACATCATTCACTTCATTCCACCACTTAATTCCACACATCATTCCACACATCATTGCAAACCTCATTCCACAAATCATTCCACACATCATCCCACACATCATTCAACATATCATTACAAACCTCATTCCACATATCCTTCCACACATCATTCCACAGCTCATTTCACACATCATTCCACACCTCATTCCACAAATTATTCCACACATCATTCCACAACTCGTTCTAAACATCATTCCACACGTTATTCCACTCATCATTCCACTCATCATTCCACACAGCATTCCACAATTCATTCCACACATCAATACACACATCATTCAAAGCATCATTCCACGCATCATTCCGCTCATCATTCCACCACATCATTCCACACATCATTCCACACATCATTCCACGCATCATTCCACAACTCATTCCACCCGTCATTGCAAACATCATTCCACACATCAGTCCACACATCATTCCACACCTCATAAAACACATCATTCCACACATCATTCCACAACTCATTCCACTCATCATTCCATAACTCATTCCACACATTATTCCACAACTCATTCCACATATCATTCCAAACATCATTCCAAACATCATTCCACACGTCATTCCACACATCATTCCACACATCATTCCACACCTCATTCCACACATCACTTCAAACATCATTCCACACATCATTCCACACACCATTCCACACATCATTCCACACATAATTCCACACCTCATTCCAAACATCATTTCACACATCATTTCACAAATCATTCCACACATCATTGAAAAACATCATTCCAAACATCATTCCACACATCATTCCACACGTCAAACCACTCATCATACCGCACAGCATTCCACAATTCATTCCGCACATCATTCCACGCATCATTCCACGCACCATTCCACATATCATTCCATACATCGTTCCAAACCTCATTCCACATCTCATTCCACCCGTCATTCCAAACATCATTGCACACATCATTCCAAACCTCATTCTACACATCATTCCAATCCTCATTCCACACATTATTCCAAACCTCATTCCACACATCCTTCCACAACTCATTCCACCCGTCATTCGACACATTCCACACATCATTCCAAACGTCATTCCACACTTCATTCCAATCCTCATTCCACACATTATTCCACACATCATTCCACACATCTTTCCACACATCATTCCACACCTCATTCTACACATCATTCCACACACCATTCCACACACCATTCCACACATAATTCCACACCTCATTCCACACATCATTCCACACCTCATTCCAAACATCAGTCCACACTTCATTACATAAATCATTCCACAAACCATTCCACACACCATTCCACACATAATTCCACACCTCATTCCACACAACATTCCACACCTCATTCCAAACATCATTCCACACTTCATTCCATACATCATTCCAAACATCATTCCACACATCATTCCAAACCGCATTCTACACATCATTCCAATCCTCATTCCACACAGGATTCCACATTTCATTCCACACATCATTCCACACATCACTCCACATATTATTTCACACATCATTCCACATATCATTCCACACATTATTCCACACATCATTCCACACATCATTCCACACATCATTCCACACCTTATTCTAAACATTATTCCGCACATCATTCCACACATCATTACACTCAACATTCCAAACATCATTCCAGAATTCATTCCACACATCACTCCACGCAACATTACACATATCATTGCACACATCATTCAATACATCATTCCACAAAGCATTCCACACATCATTCCACATATCATTCCACACATCATTCCACACATCATTCCACATATCATTGTACACATCATTCCAAACCTCATTCCACACATCATCCCACACATCATTCAACATAAAATTTCAAACTTCATTCCACACATCCTTCCACACATCATGCCACATCTCATTCCACACATCATTCCACACCTCATTCCAAGAATCATACCACACCTCATTCCACCCGTCATTCCACACATCATTCCACACATCATTCTACACCTCATTCCTCAAATCATTGCACAACTCATTCCACACATCATTCCACCACATCATTCCACACATCATTCCACACCTCATTCCACACATCATTCCGCACATCATTCCACAACTCATTCCACACATCATTCCAGAACTCATTCCACACATCATTCCACACATTATTCCAAACATTATTCCACACGTCATTCTACACATCATTCCTAAAATCATTCCACACGTCATTCCAGACTTCATTCCACAACTCATTCCACAACTCATTCCACCCGTCATTCCACACATCATTCCACACATCGTTCCAAACATCATTCCAAACATCATTCCACACCTCATTCCATACATCTTTCCACACATCTTTCCACACATCATTCGACACGTCATTCCACACATCATTCCAAACATCATTCCACCCAATATTCCACACATTATTCCGGACATCATTCAACACCTCATTCCACACATCATTCCACACATCTTTCCACACATCATTCCACAAATCATTCCACACAACATTCGACATATCATTCCACACATCATTCCACACCACTTTCCACACCGCATTCCACACATCATTCCACACAAATTTCCAAACATCATTGCATACATCATTTGAAACCTCATTCCACACATTATTCTACACATCATTCCATACATCATTCCACACATCATTCCAAACATCATTCCACACCTCGTTTCTCACATCATTCCATACATCATTCCACACATCATTCCACCCATTATTCCACACCTCATTTTGCTCAGCTTTCTACACATCATTCCAAACCTCATTCCACACAACATTCCACAGATCATTCCAAACATCATTCCACACATCATTCCACAAATCATTTGACACATCATTCGACACATCATTCTGCACATCATTCCACACATTATTCCAAATCTCCTTCAACACATCATTCCACACATCTATCCAAATATCATTCCACACATCACTCAACACATCATTCCACACATCATTACACATATTATTCCACAAGTCATTCCACGCATCATTTAACACATCATTCCACACATCATTCCACACATCATTCCACACATCATTCCACAAATTATTCCACACATCATTCCACACTTCATTCTACACATCATTCCACACATCATTCAAAACCTTAATCCACACATTATTTCAAATATCATTCCACACATCATTCCACTGATCATTCCACACATCATTCCACAAATCATTCCACACATTATTCCACGCATGATTCCACGCATGATTCCGCGCATCATTCCACACATCATTCCACGCATGATTCCGCGCATCATTTCACATATCATTCCACACTTCATTCCACACATCTTTCCACACATTATTCCACTCATCATTCCACACATCATTCCACACATCATTCCACACAATATTCCACTCATCATTCCACAATTCATTCCATACATCAATCCACACATCATTCAACGCATCATTCCACGCATCATTCCACACATCATTCAACAGATCATTCCACACATCATTCAACACATCATTCCACACATCATTCCACACATCATTCAACACATCATTCCACACATCATTCAACATATCATTCCACATATCATTCCACACATCATTCCACCACATCATTCCACACAACATTCCACGCATCATTCCACATCTCATTCCACCCGTCATTGCACACATCGTTCCACAATTCATTCCACACATCATTCCACGCATTATTCCACGCATCATTCCACACGTTATTCCACACATCATTCCGAACCTCATTCCACAAATTATTCCATACATCATCCCGCACCTCATTCTAAACATCATTCGACACATCATTCCACTCATCATTCCAAACAACATTCCACAATTCATTCCACACATCATTCCACACATCATTCTACAAATCATTCCTAACATCATTCCACAGCTCATTTTAAACATCATTCCACACATCATTCCACAGATTATTCCACTCATCGTTCCACACTTCATTCCACACATCTTTCCACACATTATTCCACTCATCATTCCACACATCATTCCACACATCATTCCACACAATATTCCACTCATCATTCCACAATTCATTCCACACATCAATCCACACATCATTCAACGTATCATTCCACGCATCATTCCACACATCATTCAACAGATCATTCCACACATCATTCAACACATCATTCCACACATCATTCCACACATCATTCAACACATCATTCCACACATCATTCAACATATCATTCCACATATCATTCCACACATCATTCCACCACATCATTCCACACAACATTCCACGCATCATTCCACACATCATTCCACTGATCATTCCACACATCATTCCACAATTCATTCCACACATCATTCCACGCATTATTCCACGCATCATTCCACACGTTATTCCACACATCATTCCGAACCTCATTCCACAAATTATTCCATACATCATCCCGCACCTCATTCTAAACATCATTCGACACATCATTCCACTCATCATTCCAAACAGCATTCCACAATTCATTCCACACATCATTCCACACATCATTCCACACGTCATTCCACACATCATTCCAAACATCATTCCACACATCATTGCACAACTCATTCCACACGACATTCCACACCTCATTCCACACATCATTCCTCACATCATTACAAACCACATTCCACACATCACTCCACACGTCATTCCACACAGCATACCACATAGCATTTAACACATCATTCCACAAAACGTTCTACAAATCATTCCACTCAACATTCCACACATCATTGCACACCACATTCCAAACATCATTCCAAACCTCATTCCAAACTTCATTCCACACATCATTCATTTCATTCCACCACTTCATTCCACACATCATTCCACACATCATTCCAAACCTCATTCCACAAATCATTCCACACATCATCCCACACATCATTCAACATATCATTACAAACCGCATTCCACACATCCTTCCACACATCATTCCACACGTCATTTCACACGTCATTCCACACCTCATTCCACAAATTATTCCACACATCATTCCACAACTCATTCTAAACATCATTCCACACGTCATTCCACACATCATTCCACTCATCATTCCTCACAGCATTCCACAATTCATTCCACACATCAATCCACATATCATTCAAAGCATCATTCCACGCATCATTCCACTCATCATTCCACCACATCATTCCACACATCATTCCACACATCATTCCACGCATCATTCCACAACTCATTCCACCCGTCATTGCAAACATCATTCCACACATCATTCCACACATCATTCCACGCATCATTCCACAACTCATTCCACCCGTCATTGCACACATCGTTCCACATCTCATTCCACACATCATTCCACTGATCATTCCACACATCATTCCACAATTCATTCCACACATCATTCCACGCATCATTCCACGCATCATTCCACACGTTATTCCACACATCATTCCGAACCTCATTCCACAAATTATTCCATACATCATCCCGCACCTCATTCTAAACATCATTCGACACATCATTCCACTCATCATTCCAAACAGCATTCCACAATTCATTCCACACATCATTCCACACATCATTCCACACGTCATTCCACACATCATTCCAAACATCATTCCACACATCATTGCACTACTCATTCCACACGACATTCCACACCTCATTCCACACATCATTCATCACATCATTACAAACCTCATTCCACACATCACTCCACACGTCATTCCACACAGCATACCACATAGCATTTAACACATCATTCCAAACCTCATTCCACAAATCATTCCACACATTATCCCACACATCATTCAACATATCATTACAAACCTCATTCCACACATCCTTCCACACATCATTCCACACCTCATTTCACACAGCATTCCACACCTCATTCCACAAATTATTCCACACATCATTCCACAACTCATTCTAAACATCATTCCACACGTCATTCCACACATTATTCCACTCATCATTCCACACATCATTCCACTCATCATTCCACACAATATTCCACTCATCATTCCACAATACATTCCACACATCAATCCGCACATCATTCAACGCATCATTCCACGCATCATTCCACACATCATTCAACAGATCATTCCACACATCATTCAACACATCATTCCACACATCATTCCACACATCATTCAACACATCATTCCACACATCATTCAACATATCATTCCACATATCATTCCACACATCATTCCAACACATCATTCCACACAACATTCCACGCATCATTCCACATCTCATTGCACCCGTCATTGCACACATCGTTCCACATCTCATTCCACACATCATTCCACTGATCATTCCACACATCATTCCACAATTCATTCCATACGTTATTCCAAACATCATTCCGAACCTTATTCCAGAAATTATTCCATACATCGTCCCGCACGTCATTCTAAACATCATTCGACACATCATTCCACTCATCATTCCAAACAGCATTCCACAATTCATTCCACACATCATTCCACACATCATTCCACACATCATTGCACAACTCATTCCACACGACATTCCACACCACATTCCACACATCATTCCTCATATCATTACAAACCTCATTCCACACATCACTCCACACGTCATTCCACACAGCATACCACATAGCATTTAACACATCATTACACATAACGATCTACAAATCATTCCACTCAACATTCCACACATCATTGCACACCTTATTCCAAACATCATTCCAAACCTCATTCCAAACTTCATTCCAGACATCATTCACTTCATTCCACCACTTAATTCCACACATCATTCCACACATCATTGCAAACCTCATTCCACAAATCATTCCACACATCATCCCACACATCATTCAACATATCATTACAAACCTCATTCCACATATCCTTCCACACATCATTCCACAGCTCATTTCACACATCATTCCACACCTCATTCCACGAATTATTCCACACATCATTCCACAACTCGTTCTAAACATCATTCCACACGTTATTCCACTCATCATTCCACTCATCATTCCACACAGCATTCCACAATTCATTCCACACATCAATACACACATCATTCAAAGCATCATTCCACGCATCATTCCGCTCATCATTCCACCACATCATTTAACACATCATTCCACACATCATTCCACGCATCATTCCACAACTCATTCCACCCATCATTGCAAACATCATTCCACACATCAGTCCACACATCATTCCACACCTCATAAAACACATCATTCCACACATCATTCCACAACTCATTCCACTCATCATTCCATAACTCATTCCACACATTATTCCACAACTCATTCCACATATCATTCCAAACATCATTCCAAACATCATTCCACACGTCATTCCACACATCATTCCACACATCATTCCACACCTCATTCCACACATCACTTCAAACATCATTCCACACATCATTCCACACACCATTCCACACATCATTCCACACATCATTCCACACCTCATTCCAAACATCATTTCACACATCATTTCACAAATCATTCCACACATCATTCCAAACATCATTCCAAACATCATTCCACACATCATTCCACACGTCAAACCACTCATCATACCACACAGCATTCCACAATTCATTCCGCACATCATTCCACACATCATTCCACCCGTCATTCCAAACATCATTGCACACATCATTCCAAACCTCATTCTACACATCATTCCAATCCTCATTCCACACATTATTCCAAACTTCATTCCACACATCCTTCCACAGCTCATTCCACCCGTCATTCGACACATTCCACACATCATTCCAAACGTCATTCCACACATTATTCCACACATCATTCCACACATCTTTCCACACATCATTCCACACCTCATTCTACTCATCATTCCACACACCATTCCACACACCATTCCACACATAATTCCACACCTCATTCCACACATCATTCCACACCTCATTCCAAACATCAGTCCACACTTCATTACATAAATCATTCCACAAACCATTCCACACACCATTCCACACATAATTCCACACCTCATTCCACACAACATTCCACACCTCATTCCAAACATCATTCCACACTTCATTCCATACATCATTCCAAACATCATTCCACACATCATTCCAAACCGCATTCTACACATCATTCCAATCCTCATTCCACACATGATTCCACATTTCATTCCACACATCATTCCACACATCACTCCACATATTATTTCACACATCATTCCACATATCATTCCACACATTATTCCACACATCATTCCACACATCATTCCACACATCATTCCACACCTTATTCTAAACATTATTCCGCACATCATTCCACACATCATTACACTCAACATTCCAAACATCATTCCAGAATTCATTCCACATATCACTCCACGCAACATTACACATATCATTGCACACATCATTCCATACATCATTCCACAAAGCATTCCACACATCATTCCACATATCATTCCACACATCATTCCACACATCATTCCACATATCATTGTACACATCATTCCAAACCTCATTCCACACATCATCCCACACATCATTCAACATAAAATTTCAAACTTCATTCCACACATCCTTCCACACATCATGCCACATCTCATTCCACACATCATTCCACACCTCATTCCACGAATCATACCACACCTCATTCCACACCTCATTCTAAACATCATTTCATACACCATTCCACACATCATTCCACACATCATTGTACACATCATTCCACACATCATTCTACACCTCATTCCTCAAATCATTGCACAACTCATTCCATACATCATTCCACCACATCATTCCACACATCATTCCACACCTCATTCCACACATCATTCCGCACATCATTCCACAACTCATTCCACACATCATTCCAGAACTCATTCCACACATCATTCCACACATTATTCCAAACATCATTCCACACGTCATTCTAAACATCATTCCTAAAATCATTCCACACGTCATTCCACACTTCATTCCACAACTCATTCCACAACTCATTCCACCCGTCATTCCACACATCATTCCACACATCGTTCCAAACATAATTCCACACATCATTCCAATCCTCATTCCACACATTATTCCACACATCATTCCACACACCATTCCACACATGAATCCACACCTCATTCCAAACATCATTCCACACATGATTCCAATCCTCATTCCACACATCATTCCACACATCATTCCACACAAAATTCGACACATCATTTCAAACATCATTCCACACATCATTCCACACATCATTGTACACATCATTCCACACATCATTCTACACCTCATTCCTCAAATCATTGCACAACTCATTCCACACATCATTCCACCACATCATTCCACACATCATTCCACACCTCATTCCACACATCATTCCACACCTCATTCCACACATCATTCCGCACATCATTCCACAACTCATTCCACACATCATTCCAGAACTCATTCCACACATCATTCCACACATTATTCCAAACATCATTCCACACGTCATTCTACACATCATTCCTAAAATCATTCCACACGTCATTCCACACTTCATTCCACAACTCATTCCACAACTCATTCCACCCGTCATTCCACACATCATTCCACACATCGTTCCAAACATCATTCCACACATCATTCCAATCCTCATTCCACACATTATTCCACATATCATTCCACACACCATTCCACAAATGAATCCACACCTCATTCCAAACATCATTCCACATTAGATTCCAATCCTCATTCCACACATCATTCCACACATCATTCCAAACATCATTCCGCACCTCATTTTAGACATCATTCAAAACATCATTCCACAATTCATTTCAGACATGATTTCACGCATCAATCTACGAATCATTCTACACAACATTTCACACATCATTCCACACACCATTCCACACATCATTCCACACATCATTCCACACCTCATTCCACACACCAGCCCACACATCATTCAACACATCATTCCACACAACATTCCAGACATCATTCCACACATCATTCCATACATCATTCCACTCAATATTCCATTCCGCATTCCACACCTCATTCCACAAATCATTTCCACATCATTCCACACCTCATTTTAAATATCATTCCACGCAACATTCCACAATTAATTCCACACATCATTCCACGCATTTTCTGATCATCATTCCACACATCATTCCACATATCATTCCACACATCATTCCATACATCATTCCACACATCATTCCACACATCATTCCACACAAAATTCTACGCATCATTCCACAATCATTCCACACATCATTCCACACATCATTCTACTCATCATTCCACACATCATTCCACCCATCATTCCACACATCATTCCACACCTCATTCCACACATCATTCCAAACCTCATTCCGCACATAATTCCACACATCATTCCACACATCATTCCACACATCATTCCACACATCATTCCACTCATTATTCCACACCTCATTCCAAACATCATTCCACACACCATTCCACACATCATTCCACACATAATTCCACACGTCATTCCATACATCATTCCACACATCATACCACACATCATTCCACACATCATTCCACACATCATTCCACATATCATTCCTCCCCTCATTCCACATCACATTCCATACCTCATTCCACGCTTTATTCCGCACCTCATTCCACACATCATTCCACACATCATTCCACACATCATTCCACATATTATTCCACACATCATTCCAAACATCATTCCACACACCATTCCACACATCATTCCACACATAATTCCACACGTCATTCCATACATCATTCCACACATCATACCACACATCATTCCACACATCATTCCACACATCATTCCACATGTCATTCCTCCCCTCATTCCACATCTCATTCCATACCTCATTCCACGCTTTATTCCGCACCTCATTCCACACATCATTCCACACATCATTCCACACATCATTCCACATATTATTCCACACATCATTCCACACATCATTCCACACATCTTTCCACAACTCATTCCACCCGTCATTCGACACATTCCACACATCATTCCAATCCTCATTCCACACATTATTCCACACATCATTTCACACATCATTACACACATCATTCCGCACCTCATTCTACACATCATTCCACACACCATTCCACAAAGCATTCCACACATAATTCCACACCTCATTCCACACATCATTCCACACATGATTCCACACCTCATTCCACACATCACTTGAAACATCATTCCACACATCATTCCACACACCATTCCACACATCATTCCAAACATCATTCCACACATCATTCCACACGTCATTCCACTCATCATACCACATCTCATTCCACAATTCATTCCACACATCACTCCACGCAACATTACACATATCATTGCACACATCATTCCATACCTCATTCCACAAAGCATTCCACACATCATTCCACATATCATTCCACACATCATTCCACAATCATTCCACATATCATTGTACACATCATTCCATACCTCATTCCACACATCATCCCACACATCATTCAATATAAAATGTCAAACTTCATTCCACACATCCTTCCACACATCATGCCACATCTCATTACACACATCATTCCACACCTCATTCCACAAATCATACCACACCTCATTCCACAACTCATTCTAAACATTATTTCATACATCATTCCACACATCATTCCACACATCATTGTACACATCATTCCACACATCATTCTACACCTCATTCGTCAAATCATTGCACAACTCATTCCACACATCATTCAACCACATCATTCCACACATCATTCCACACATCATTCCACGCATCATTCCACAACTTATTTCACCCGTCATTGCTACTCATCGTTCCACACATCATTCCATACCTCATTCCACACATCATTCCACACATCATTCCACACCTCATCCCACACATCATTCCGCACATCATTCCACAACTCATTCCACACATCATTCCAGAACTCATTCCACACATCATTCCACACATTATTCCAAACATCATTCCACACGTCATTCTACACATCATTCCTAAAATCATTCCACACGTCATTCCACACTTCATTCCACAACTCATTCCACAACTCATTCCACCCGTCATTCCACACATCATTCCACATATCGTTCCAAACATCATTCCACACATCATTCCAATCCTCATTCCACACATCATTCCACACATCATTCCATACCTCATTCCACACATCATTCCGCACATCATTCCACAACTCATTCCACACATCATTCCAGAACTCATTCCACACATCATTCCACACATTATTCCAAACATCATTCCACACGTCATTCTACACATCATTCCTAAAATCATTCCACACGTCATTCCACACTTCATTCCACAACTCATTCCACAACTCATTCCACCCGTCATTCCACACATCATTCCACATATCGTTCCAAACATCATTCCACACATCATTCCAATCCTCATTCCACACATCATTCCACACATCATTCCACACCTCATTCCACACATCATTCCGCACATCATTCCACAACTCATTCCACACATCATTCCAGAACTCATTCCACACATCATTCCACACATTATTCCAAACATCATTCCACACGTCATTCTACACATCATTCCTAAAATCATTCCACACGTCATTCCACACTTCATTCCACAACTCATTCCACAACTCATTCCACCCGTCATTCCACACATCATTCCACAATTAATTCCACACATCATTAAACGCATCTTTCTAAGCATCATTTCACACATAATTCCACACATCATTCCACACATCATTCCATACATCATTCCACACATCATTCCACACATCATTCCACACAAAATTCTACGCATCATTCCACACATCATTCCACACATCATTCCACACATCATTCTACTCATCATTCCACACATCATTCCACCCATCATTCCAAACATCATTCCGCACCTCATTCCACACATCATTCCAAACCTCATTCCGCACATAATTCCACACATCATTCCACACATCATTCCACACATCATTCCACACATTATTCCACACATCATTCCACTCATTATTCCACAACTCATTCCAAACATCATTCCACACATCATTCCACACATCATTCCACACATCATTCCATACGTCATTCCATACATCATTCCACACATCATACCACACATCATTCCACACATCATTCCACACATCATTCCACATATCATTCCTCCCCTCATTCCACATCAAATTCCACACCTCATTCCACGCTTTATTCCACACCTCATTCCACACATCATTCCACACATCATTCCACACATCAATCCACATATTATTCCGCACATCATTCCACACATCATACCACACATCATTCCACAACTCATTCCTCACATTATTCCACACCTCATTCTAAACATCATTCCGCACATCATTCCACACATCATTACACTCAACATTCCACACATCATTCCACAATTCATTCCACACATCTTACCACAACTCATTCCACCCGTCATTCGACACATTCCACACATCATTCCAATCCTCATTCCACACATTATTCCACACATCATTTCACACATCATCACAAACATCATTCCGCACCTCATTCTACACATTATTCCACACACCATTCCACAAACCATTCCACACATAATTCCACACCTCATTCCACACATCATTCCACACATGATTCCACACCTCATTCCACACATCACTTGAAACATCATTCCACATATTATTCCACACATCATTGCACACATCATTCCACACCTCATTCCACAAATCATTCCACACATCATTCCAAACATCATTCCAAATATCATTCCACACATCATTCCACACGTCATTCCACTCATCATACCACACATCATTCCACAATTCATTCCGCACATCATTCCACGCATCATTCCACGCACCATTCCACATATCATTCCATACATCGTTCCAAACGTCATTCCACAACTCATTTCACCCGTCATTCCAAACATCATTGCACACATCATTCCAAACCTCATTCTACACATCATTCCAATCCTCATTCCACACATTATTCCAAACCTCATTCCACACATCATTCCACAACTCATTCCACCCGTCATTCGACACATTCCACACATCATTCCAAACGTCATTCCACACTTCATTCCAATCCTCATTCCACACATTATTCCACACATCATTCCACACATCTTTCCACACATCATTCCACACCTCATTCTACACATCATTCCAAACACCATTCCACACACTATTCCACACATAATTCCACACCTCATTCCACACATCATTCCACACCTCATTCCAAACATCATTCCACACTTCATTCCATACATCATTCCACACACCATTCCACACACCATTCCACACATATTTCCACACCTCATTCCAAACATCATTCCACACCTCATTCCAAACAAAATTCCACACTTCATTCCATACATCATTCCAAACATCATTCCATACATCATTCCAAATCTCATTCCACACATGATTCCACACCTCATTCCATACATCATTCCACAAATCACTCCACATATTATTCCACACATCATTCCACATATCATTCCACACATTATTCCACACATCATTCCCCACATCATTCCACACATCATTTCACACCTTATTCTAAACATCATTCCGCACATCATTCCACACATCATTACACTCAACATTCCAAACATCATTCCACAATTCATTGCACACATCACTCCACGCATCATTACACATATCATTGAACACATCATTCCATACCTCATTCCACAAAGCATTCCACACATCATTCCACATATCATTCCACACATCATTCCACACATCATTCCACATATCATTGTACACATCATTCCGTACCTCATTCCACACATCATCCCACACATCATTCAACATAAAATTTCAAACTTCATTCCACATCCTTCCACACATCATGCCACATCTCATTCCACACATCATTCCACACCTCATTCCACAAATCATACCACACCTCATTACACACCTCATTCTAAACATCATTTCATACATCATTCCACACATCATTCCACACATCATTGTACACATCATTCCACACATCATTCTACACCTCATTCCACAAATCATTGCACAACTCATTCCACACATCATTCCACACATCATTCCACGCATCATTCCACAACTTATTTCACCCGTCGTTGCTACTCATCGTTCCACACATCATTCCAAACCTCATTCCACACGTCATTCCACAGATCATTCCACCACTCATTCCACACATCATTCCACACATCATTCCACACATCATTCCACAACTCATTCCACACATCATTCCGCACATCATTCCACAACTCATTCCACACATCATTCCAGAACTCATTCCACACATCATTCCACACATTATTCCAAACATCATTCCACACGTCATTCTACACATCATTCCTAAAATCATTCCACACGTCATTCCACACTTCATTCCACAACTCATTCCACAAATCATTCCAACCGTGATTCCACACATCATTCCACACATCGTTCCAAACATCATTCCACACATCATTCCAATCCTCATTCCACACATTATTCCACACATCATTCCACACACCATTCCACACATGATTCCACACCTCATTCCAAACATCATTCCACACAAAATTCCAGACATCATTCCACACATCATTCCATATATCATTCCACTCAATATTCCATACCGCATTCCACACCTCATTCCACAAATCATTTCCACATCATTCCACACCTCATTTTAAATATCATTCCACGCATCATTCCACAATTAATTCCACACATCATTCCACACATCATTCCATACATCATTCCACACATCATTCCACACATCATTCCACACAAAATTCTACGCATCATTCCACACATCATTCCACACATCATTCTACTCATCATTCCACACATCATTCCACTCATCATTCCACACATCATTCCACACATCATTCCACACATCATTCCAAACCTCATTCCGCACATAATTCCACACATCATTCCACACATTATTCCACACATCATTCCACACCTCATCCCAAACATCATTCCACACATCATTCCACACATCATTCCACACGTCATCCCACATATCATTCCTCCCCTCATTCCACATCTCATTCCACACCTCATTCCACGCTTTATTCCACACCTCATTCGACACATCATTCCACACATCATTCCACACATCATTCTACATATTATTCCACACGTCATTCCACACATCATTCCACACATCATTCCACAAATAATTCCTCACATCATTCCACACCTCATTCTAAACATCATTCCGCACATCATTCCACACATCATTACACTCAACATTCCACACATCATTCCCCAATTCATTCCACACATCATTCCACGCATCATTTCACACATTATTCCACATATTATTCCACACATCATTGCACACATCATTCCACACCTCATTCCACAAATCATTCCAAACATCATTCCAAACATCATTCCAAACATCATTCCACACATCATTCCACAAGTCATTCCACTCATCATACCACACATCATTCCACAATTCATTCCGCACATCATTCCACGCATCATTCCACGCACCATTCCACATATCATTCCATACATCGTTCCAAACCTCATTCAACAACTCATTTCACCCGTCATTCCAAACATCATTGCACACATCATTCCAAACCTCATTCTACACATCATTCCATACATCATTCCATACACCATTCCACACATCATTCCACACATATTTCCACACCTCATTTCACACATCATTCCACATATTATTCCACACATCATTGCACACATCATTCCACACATCATTCCACAACTCATTCCACCCGTCATTCGACACATTCCACACATCATTCCAAGCGTCATTCCACGCTTCATTCCAATTCTCATTCCACACATTATTCCACACATCATTCCACACATCTTTCCACGCATCATTCCACACCTCATTCTACACATCATTCCACACACCATTCCACACACCATTCCACACATAATTCCACACCTCATTCCACACATCATTCCACACCTCATTCCAAACATCATTCCATACTTCATTCCATACATCATTCCACACACCATTCAACACACCATTCCACACATATTTCCACACCTCATTCCACACATCATTCCACACCTCATTCCAAACATCATTCCACACTTCATTCCATACATCATTCCAAACATCATTCCACACATCATTCCAATCCTCATTCCACACATGATTCCACACCTCATTCCACACATAATTCCACACATCACCCCACATATTATTCCACACATCATTCCACATATCATTCCACACATTATTCCACACATCATTCCACACATCATTCCACACATCATTCCACACCTTATTCTAAACATCATTCCGCACATCATTCCACACATCATTAGACTCGACATTCCAAACATCATTCCACAATTAATTGCACACATCACTCCACGCATCATTACACATATCATTGCACACATCATTCCATACCTCATTCCACAAAGCATTCCACACATCATTCCACATATTATTCCACACATCATTGCACACATCATTCCACACCTCATTCCACAAATCATTCCACACATCATTCCAAACATCATTCCAAATATCATTCCACACATCATTCCACACGTCATTCCAATCATCATACCACACATCATTCCACAATTCATTCCGCACATCATTCCACGCATCATTCCACGCACCATTCCACATATCATTCCATACATCGTTCCAAACGTCATTCCACAACTGATTTCACCCGTCATTCCAAACATCATTGCACACATCATTCCAAATCTCATTCTACACATCATTCCAATCCTCATTCCACACATTATTCCAAACCTCATTCCACACATCATTCCACAACGCATTCCACCCGTCATTCGACACATTCCACACATCATTCCAAACGTCATTCCACACTTCATTCCAATCCTCATTCCACACATTATTCCACACATCATTCCACACATCTTTCCACACATCATTCCACACCTCATTCTACACATCATTCCACACACCATTCCACACACCATTCCACACATAATTCCACACCTCATTCCACACATCATTCCACACCTCATTCCAAACATCATTCCACACTTCATTCCATACATCATTCCACACACCATTCCACACACCATTCCACACATATTTCCACACCTCATTCCACACATCATTCCACACCTCATTCCAAACATCATTCCACACTTCATTCCATACATCATTCCAAACATCATTCCACACATCATTCCAAATCTCATTCCACACATGATTCCACACCTCATTCCATACATCATTCCACACATCACTCCACATATTATTTCACACATCATTCCACATATCATTCCACACATTATTCCACACATCATTCCACACATCATTCCACACATCATTCCACACCTTATTCTAAACATCATTCCGCACATCATTCCACACATCATTAGACTCGACATTCCAAACATCATTCCACAATTAATTGCACACATCACTCCACGCATCATTACACATATCATTGCACACATCATTCCATACCTCATTCAACAAAGCATTCCACACATCATTCCACATATTATTCCACACATCATTGCACACATCATTCCACACCTCATTCCACAAATCATTCCACACATCATTCCAAACATCATTCCAAATATCATTCCACACATCATTCCACACGTCATTCCAATCATCATACCACACATCATTCCACAATTCATTCCGCACATCATTCCACGCATCATTCCACGCACCATTCCACATATCATTCCATACATCGTTCCAAACGTCATTCCACAACTCATTTCACCCGTCATTCCAAACATCATTGCACACATCATTCCAAATCTCATTCTACACATCATTCCAATCCTCATTCCACACATTATTCCAAACCTCATTCCACACATCATTCCACAACTCATTCCACCCGTCATTCGACACATTCCACACATCATTCCAAACGTCATTCCACACTTCATTCCAATCCTCATTCCACACATTATTCCACACATCATTCCACACATCTTTCCACACATCATTCCACACCTCATTCTACACATCATTCCACACACCATTCCACACACCATTCCACACATAATTCCACACCTCATTCCACACATCATTCCACACCTCATTCCAAACATCATTCCACACTTCATTCCATACATCATTCCACACACCATTCCACACACCATTCCACACATATTTCCACACCTCATTCCACACATCATTCCACACCTCATTCCAAACATCATTCCACACTTCATTCCATACATCATTCCAAACATCATTCCACACATCATTCCAAATCTCATTCCACACATGATTCCACACCTCATTCCATACATCATTCCACACATCACTCCACATATTATTCCACACATCATTCCACATATCATTCCACACATTATTTCACACATCATTCCACACATCATTCCACACATCATTCCACACCTTATTCTAAACATCATTCCGCACATCATTCCACACATCATTACAGTCAATATTCCAAACATCATTCCACAATTCATTGCACACATCACTCCACGCATCATTACACATATCATTGAACACATCATTCCATACCTTATTCCACAAAGCATTCCACACATCATTCCACATATCATTGTACACATCATTCCGTACCTCATTCCACACATCATCCCACACATCATTCAACATAAAATTTCAAACTTTATTCCACATCCTTCCACACATCATGCCACATCTCATTCCACACATCATTCCACACCTCATTCCACAAATCATACCACACCTCATTACACACCTCATTCTAAACATCATTTCATACATCATTCCACACATCATTCCACACATCATTGTACACATCATTCCACACATCATTCTACACCTCATTCCACAAATCATTGCACAACTCATTCCACACATCATTCCACACATCATTCCACGCATCATTCCACAACTTATTTCACCCGTCGTTGCTACTCATCGTTCCACACATCATTCCAAACCTCATTCCACACGTCATTCCACAGATCATTCCACCACTCATTCCACACATCATTCCACACATCATTCCACACATCATTCCACAACTCATTCCACACATCATTCCGCACATCATTCCACAACTCATTCCACACATCATTCCAGAACTCATTCCACACATCATTCCACACATTATTCCAAACATCATTCCACACGTCATTCTACACATCATTCCTAAAATCATTCCACAAGTCATTCCACACTTCATTCCACAACTCATTCCACAAATCATTCCAACCGTCATTCCACACATCATTCCACACATCTTTCCAAACATCATTCCACACATCATTCCAATCCTCATTCCACACATTATTCCACACATCATTCCACACACCATTCCACACATGATTCCACACCTCATTCCAAACATCATTCCACACAAAATTCCAGACATCATTCCACACATCATTCCATATATCATTCCACTCAATATTCCATACCGCATTCCACACCTCATTCCACAAATCATTTCCACATCATTCCACACCTCATTTTAAATATCATTCCCCATATCATTCCACGCATCTTTCTAAGCACCATTCCACACATCATTCCACACATCATTCCACACATCATTCCATACATCATTCCACACATCATTCCACACATCATTCCACACAAAATTCTACGCATCATTCCACACATCATTCCACACATCATTTCACACATCATTCTACTCATCATTCCACACATCATTCCACCCATCATTCCACACATCATTCCACACATCATTCCACACATCATTCCAAACCTCATTCCGCACATAATTCCACACATCATTCCACACATCATTCCACACTTTATTCCACACATCATTCCACACCTCATCCCAAACATCATTCCACACATCATTCCACACATCATTCCACACATCATCCCACATATCATTCCTCCCCTCATTCCACATCTCATTCCACACCTCATTCCACGCTTTATTCCACACCTCATTCCACACATCATTCCACACATCATTCCACACATCATTCTACATATTATTCCACACGTCATTCCACACATCATTCCACACATCATTCCACAAATCATTCCTCACATCATTCCACACCTCATTCTAAACATCATTCCGCACATCATTCCACACATCATTACACTCAACATTCCACACATCATTCCCCAATTCATTCCACACATCATTCCACGCATCATTTCACACATCATTCCACATATTATTCCACACATCATTGCACACATCATTCCACACCTCATTCCACAAATCATTCCACACATCATTCCAAACATCATTCCAAACATCATTCCACACATCATTCCACAAGTCATTCCACTCATCATATCACACATCATTCCACAATTCATTCCGCACATCATTCCACGCATCATTCCACGCACCATTCCACATATCATTCCATACATCGTTCCAAACCTCATTCAACAACTCATTTCACCCGTCATTCCAAACATCATTGCACACATCATTCCAAACCTCATTCTACGCATCATTCCATACATCATTCCACACACCATTCCACACACCATTCCACACATATTTCCACACCTCATTTCACACATCATTCCACATATTATTCCACACATCATTGCAGACATCATTCCACACATCATTCCACAACTCATTCCACCCGTCATTCGACACATTTCACACATCATTCCAAACGTCATTCCACGCTTCATTCCAATCCTCATTCCAAACATTATTCCACACATCATTCCACACATCTTTCCACGCATCATTCCACACCTCATTCTACACATCATTCCACACACCATTCCACACACCATTCCACACATAATTCCACACCTCATTCCACACATCATTCCACACCTCATTCCAAACATCATTCCACACTTCATTCCACACATCATTCCACACACCATTCCACACACCATTCCACACATATTTCCACACCTCATTCCACACATCATTCCACACCTCATTCCAAACATCATTCCACACTTCATTCCATACATCATTCCAAACATCATTCCACACATCATTCCAATCCTCATTCCACACATGATTCCACACCTCATTCCACACATCATTCCACACATCACTCCACATATTATTCCACACATCATTCCACATATCATTCCACACATTATTCCACACATCATTCCACACATCATTCCACACATCATTCCACACCTTATTCTAAACATCATTCCGCACATCATTCCACACATCATTACACTCAACATTCCAAACATCATTCCACAATTCATTGCACACATCACTCCACGCATCATTACACATATCATTGCACACATCATTCCATATCTCATTCCACAAAGCATTCCACACATCATTCCACATATCATTCCACACATCTGTCCACACATCATTCCACATATCATTGTACACATCATTCCGTACCTCATTCCACAAATCATCCCACACATCATTCAACCTAAAATTTCAAACTTCATTCTACACATCCTTCCACACATCATGCCACATCTCATTCCACACATCATTCCACACCTCATTCCACAAATCATTCCACAGATCATTCCACCACTCATTCTACACATCATTCCACACATCATTCCAAACATCATTCCACAACTCATTCCACACATCATTCCACAGATCATTCCAGCACTCATTCCACACATCATTCCACACATCATTCCACACATCATTCCACAACTCATTCCACACATCATTCCGCACATCATTCCACAACTCATTCCA
The DNA here is from genome assembly GCF_044704955.1 of Pristiophorus japonicus. Classification (NCBI taxonomy): domain Eukaryota; kingdom Metazoa; phylum Chordata; class Chondrichthyes; family Pristiophoridae; genus Pristiophorus; species Pristiophorus japonicus. Next base: position 6,836,680 of record NW_027252779.1, read on the forward strand.
CACATCATTCCAGAACTCATTCCACACATCATTCCACACATTATTCCATACATCATTCCACACACCATTCCACACATGATTCCACACCTCATTCCAAACATCATTCCACACAAAATTCCAGACATCATTCCACACTTCATTCCATATATCATTCCACTCAATATTCCATACCGCATTCCACACCTCATTCCACAAATCATTTCCACATCATTCCACACCTCATTTTAAATATCATTCCACGCATCATTCCACAATTAATTCCATACATCATTCTACGCATCTTTCTAAGCATCATTCCACACATCATTCCACACATTATTCCACACATCATTCCATACATCATTCCAAACATCATTCCACACATCATTCCACACAGAATTCTACGCATCATTCCACACATCATTCCACACATCATTCCACACATCATTCTACTCATCATTCCACACAACATTCCACACACCATTCCACACATCATTCCACACATCATTCCACACATCATTCCAAACCTCATTCCGCACATAATTCCACACGTCACTCCACACATCATTCCACACATTATTCCACACATATTTCCACTCATTATTCCACACCTCATTCCAAACATCATTCCACACATCATTCCACACATCATTCCACACATCATTCCACATATCATTCCTCCCCTCATTCCACATCTCATTCCACACCTCATTCCACGCTTTATTCCACACCTCATTCCACACATCATTCCACACATCATTCCACACATCATTCTACATATTATTCCACACGTCATTCCACACATCATTCCACACATCATTCCACAAATCATTCCTCACATCATTCCACACCTCATTCTAAACATCATTCCGCACATCATTCCACACATCATTACACTCAACATTCCACACATCATTCCCCAATTCATTCCACACATCATTCCACGCATCATTTCACACATCATTCCACGCATCATTCCACATATCATTCCAAACATCGTTCCACACATCATTCCACATAGCATTCCACACATCATTCCATACATCATTCCACATATCATTCCACACATCATCTCAAACATCATTCAACATATCATTACAAACCTCATTCCACACATCCTTCCACACATCATTCCACACCTCATTCCACACATCATTCCAAACCTCATTCCACAGATCGTTACACACATCATTCCACAACTCATTCTAAACATCATTCCACACATCATTCCACACATCATTCCTCTCACCATTCCACACAGTATTCCACAATTCATTCCACACATCAATCCACACATCATTCAGCGCATCATTCCACGCATCAGTCCACACATCATTCCACACATCATTCCACACTTCATTCCACACTACATTCCACATATCATTCCACAACTCATTCCACACGTCAGAGCACACATCGTTCCACACATCATTCCAAACCTCATTTAACACGTCATTCCACTGATCATTCCACACATTATTCCACAAATCATTCCACACATCATTCCATGCATGATTCCGCGCATCATTCCACACATCATTCCACACATCATTCCACACATCATTCCACAAATCATTCCACACATCATTCCACAGCACATTCTAAACATCATTCCAGACATCATTCCACACATTATTCCATTCATCATTCCACACTTCATTCCACACATCGTTCCACACATTATTCCACTCATCATTCCACACATCATTCCACACATCATTCCACACAATATTCCACTTATCATTCCACAATTCATTCCACACATCAATCCACACATCATTCAACACATCATTCCACACATCATTCCACACATCATTCAACACATCATTCCACACATCATTCCACACATCATTCCACCACATCATTCCACACAACATTCCACGCATCATTCCACATCTCATTCCACCCGTCATTGCACACATCGTTCCACTAATCATTCCACACATCATTCCACAATTCATTCCACACATCATTCCACGCATCATTCCACGCATCATTCCAAACGTTATTCCACACATCATTCCGAACCTCATTCCACAATTTGTTCCATACATCATCCCGCACCTCATTCTAAACATCATTCGACACACCATTCCACTCATCATTCCAAACAGCATTCCACAATTCATTCCACACATCATTCCACACATCATTCCACACGTAATTCCACACATCATTCCACACATCATTCCACACATCATTGCACAACTCATTCCACACGACATTCCACACCTCATTCCACACATCATTCCTCACATCATTACAAACCTCATTCCACACATCACTCCACACGTCATTCCACCAACATTCCACATAGCATTTAACACATCATTCCACACAACGTTCTACACATCATTCTACTCAACATTCCACACATCATTGCACACCTCTTTCCAAACATCATTCCAAACCTCATTCCAAACTTCATTCCACACATCATTCACTTAATTCCACCAATTCATTCCACACATCATTCCACACATCATTCCACACATCATTCCAAACCTCATTCCACAAATCATTCCACAAATCATCCCACACATCATTCAACATATCATTACAAACCTCATTCCACACGTCCTTCCACAATTCATTATTCCACACCTCATTTCACACATCATTCCACACCTCATTCCACAAATCATTCCACACATCATTCCACACCTCATTCTAAACATCATTCCACACATCATTCCACACATCATTCCACTCATTATTCCACACAGCATTCCACAATTCATTCCACACATCAATCCACACATCATTCAAAGCATCATTCCATGCATCATTCCACTCATCATTCCACCACATCATTCCACACATCATTCCACACATCAGTCCACGCAGCATTCCACAACTCATTCCACCCGTCATTGCAAACATCATTCCACACATCATTCCACACATCATTCCACACCTCATAACACACATCATTCCACACATCTTTCCATAACTCATTCCACCCGTCATTCGACACATTCCACACATCATTCCAATCCTCATTCCACACATTATTCCACACATCATTCCACACATCATTACACAAATCATTCCACACCTCATTCTACACGTCATTCCACACACCATTCCACAATCCATTCCACACATAATTCCACACCTCATTCCACACATCATTCCACACCTTATTCTAAACATCATTCCGCACATCATTCCACACATCATTACACTCAACATTCCAAACATCATTCCACAATTCATTGCACACATCACTCCACGCATCATTACACATATCATTGCACACATCATTCCATATCTCATTCCACAAAGCATTCCACACATCATTCCACATATCATTCCACACATCTGTCCACACATCATTCCACATATCATTGTACACATCATTCCGTACCTCATTCCACAAATCATCCCACACATCATTCAACCTAAAATTTCAAACTTCATTCTACACATCCTTCCACACATCATGCCACATCTCATTCCACACATCATTCCACACCTCATTCCACAAATCATTCCACAGATCATTCCACCACTCATTCTACACATCATTCCACACATCATTCCAAACATCATTCCACAACTCATTCCACACATCATTCCACAGATCATTCCAGCACTCATTCCACACATCATTCCACACATCATTCCACACATCATTCCACAACTCATTCCACACATCATTCCGCACATCATTCCACAACTCATTCCACACATCATTCCAGAACTCATTCCACACATCATTCCACACATTATTCCATACATCATTCCACACACCATTCCACACATGATTCCACACCTCATTCCAAACATCATTCCACACAAAATTCCAGACATCATTCCACACTTCATTCCATATATCATTCCACTCAATATTCCATACCGCATTCCACACCTCATTCCACAAATCATTTCCACATCATTCCACACCTCATTTTAAATGTCATTCCACGCATCATTCCACAATTAATTCCATACATCATTCTACGCATCTTTCTAAGCATCATTCCACACATCATTCCACACATTATTCCACACATCATTCCATACATCATTCCAAACATCATTCCACACATCATTCCACACAGAATTCTACGCATCATTCCACACATCATTCCACACATCATTCCACACATCATTCTACTCATCATTCCACCACATCATTCCACACATCATTCCACACATCAGTCCACGCAGCATTCCACAACTCATTCCACCCGTCATTGCAAACATCATTCCACACATCATTCCACACATCATTCCACACCTCATAACACACATCATTCCACACATCTTTCCATAACTCATTCCACCCGTCATTCGACACATTCCACACATCATTCCAATCCTCATTCCACACATTATTCCACACATCATTCCACACATCATTACACAAATCATTCCACACCTCATTCTACACGTCATTCCACACACCATTCCACAATCCATTCCACACATAATTCCACACCTCATTCCACACATCACTCCACACATGATTCCACTCCTCATTCCACACATCACGTCAAACATCATTCCACACATCATTCCACACACCATTCCACACATCATTCCACACATCATTCCACACCTCATTCCACACATCATTTCACACATCATTCCACATATTATTCCACACATCATTGCACACATCATTCCACACCTCATTCCACAAATCATTCCACACATCATTCCAAACATCATTCCAGACATCATTCCACACATCATTCCACACGTCATTCCACTCATCATACCACACATCATTCCACAATTCATTCCGCACATCATTCCACGCATCATTCCACGCACCATTCCACGTATCATTCCATACATCGTTCCAAACCTCATTCCACAACTCATTCCACAAATCATTCCACAACTCATTCCACCCGTCATTCGACACATTCCACACATCATTCCAAACGTCATTCCACATTCATTCAAATCCTCATTCCACACATTATTCCACACATCATTCCACACATCTTTCCACACATCATTCCACACCTCATTCTACACATCATTCCACACACGATTCCACACACCATTCCACACATAATTCCACGCCTCATTCCACACATCATTCCACACCTCATTCCAAACATCATTCCACACTTCATTCCATACATCATTCCACACACCATTCCGCACACCATTCCACACATAATTCCACACCTCATTCCACACATCATTCCACACCTCATTCCAAACATCATTCCACACTTCATTCCATACATCATTCCAAACATCATTCCACACATCATTCCAAACCTCATTCTACACATCATTCCAATCCTCATTCCACACATGATTCCATACCTCACTCCACACATCATTTCACACATCACTCCACATATTATTCCACACATAATTCCACATATCATTCCACACATTATTCCACACATCATTCCACACAGCATTCCACTCATCATTCCATAACTCATTCCACACATCATTCCACAACTCATTCCACATATCATTCCAAACATCATTCCAAACATCATTCCACACGTCATTCCACACATCATTCCAAAAATTAATTCCACACATCTTTCCACAACTCATTCCACCCGTCATTCGACACATTCCACACATCATTCCAATCCTCATTCCACACATTATTCCACACATCATTCCACACATCATTCCACTCATCATTCCATAACTCATTTCACACATCATTCCACAACTCATTCCACATATCATTCCAAACATCAATCCAAACATCATTCCACACGTCATTCCACACATCATTCCAAAAATGCATTCCACACATCTTTCCACAACTCATTCCACCCGTCATTCGACACATTCCACACATCATTCCAATCCTCATTCCACACATTATTCCACACATCATTCCACACATCATTCCACACATCATTCCACACATCATTCTACACATCATTCCACACCACAATCCACACATCATTCCACACATGATTACACACCTCATTCCACACATCACTTCAAACATCATTCCACACATCATTCCACAAACCATTCCACACATCATTCCACACATCATTCCACACCTTATTCCACACATCATTTCACACATCATTCTACATATTATTCCACACATCATTGCACACATCATTCCACACCTCATTCCACAAATCATTCCACACATCATTCCAAACATCATTCCAAACATCATTCCACACATCATTCCACACATCATTCCAATCATCATACCACACATCATTGCACAATTCATTCCGCACATCATTCCACGCATCATTCCACCCGTCATTCCAAACATCATTGCACACATCATTCCAAACCTCATTCTACACATCATTCCAATCCTCATTCCACAAATTATTCCACACCTCATTCCACACATCATTCCACAACTCATTCCACCCGTCATTCGACACATTCCACACATCATTCCAAACGTCATTCCACACAACATTCCAATCCTCATTCCACACAATATTCCACACATCATTCCACACATCATTCCACACATCATTCCACATCTCATTCTACACATCATTCCACACACCATTCCACACAACATTCCACACATATTTCCACACCTCATTGCACACATCATTCCATACCTCATTCCAAACATCATTCTAAACTTCATTCCATACTTCATTCCAAACATCATTCCACACATCATTCCAAACCTCATTCTACACATCATTCCAATCCTCATTCCACACATGATTCCACACCTCATTCCACACATCTTTCCACACATCACTCCACATATTATTCCACACATCATTCCACACACCACTCCACATATTATTCCACACATCATTCCACATATCATTCCACACATTATTCCACACATCATTCCACACATCATTCCACATATCATTCCACACATTATTCCACACATCATTACACTCAACATTCCAAACATCATTCCACAATTCATTCCACACATCACTCCACGCATCATTACACATATCATTGCACACATCATTCCATACCTCATTCCACAAAGCATTCCACACATCATTCCACACATCATTCAACATAAAATTTCAAACTTCATTCCACACATCCTTCCACACATCATGCCACATCTCATTCCACACATCATTCCACACCTCATTCCACAAATCATCCCACATCTCATTCCACACCTCATTCTAAACATCATTCGATACATCATTCCACACATCATTCCACACATCATTGTACACATCATTCCACACATCATTCTACACCTCAATCCTCAAATAATTGCACAACTCATTCCACACATCATTCCACACATCATTCCACACATCATTCCACACATCATTCCACAAATCATTCCACAACTTATTTCACCCGTCATTGCTACTCATCGTTCCACACATCATTCCAAACCTCATTCCACACATCATTCCACAGATCATTCCACAACTCATTCCACACATCATTCCACACATCATTCCACACATCATTCCACACCTCATTCCACACATCATTCCACACATCATTCCACAACTCATTCCACACATCATTCCACAACTCATTCAACACATCATTCCACACATTATTCCAAACATCATTCCACACGTCATTCTACACAATATTCCTAAAATCATTCCACACGTCATTCCACACTTCATTCCACAACTCATTCCACAACTCATTCCACCCGTCATTCCACACATAATTCCACACATCATTCCAATCCTCATTCCTCACATTATTCCACACATCATTCCACACAACAATCCACACATGATTCCACACCTCATTCCAAACATCATTCCACACATGATTCCAGACCTCATTCCACACATCATACCACACATCATTCCATACAACATTCCACACACCATTTCAAACATCATTCCACACATCATTCCACACACCATTCCACACATCATTCCACACCTCATTCGACACATCATTCCATACATCAGTCCACACATCACTCCACTCATTATTCCACACATCATTCCACAATTCATTCCACACATCATTCCACGCATCATTCCACACATCATTCCACACATCATTCCACACATCATTCCACATATAATTCAACACATCATACCACAAATCATTCCACACATCATTCTACACCTCATTCCACAAATCATTCCAAACATCATTCCGCACCTCATTTTAGACATCATTCAAAACATCATTCCACTATTCATTTCAGACATGATTTCACACATCATTCTACGAATCATTCCACACATCATTCCAAAAAACATTATTCCACAAATCATTCCACACATCATTCTACACATCATTCCACACATCATTCCACACACCATTCCACACATCATTCCACACATTATTCCGCACCTCATTCCACACACCAGCCCATACATCATTCAACACATCATTCCACACAACATTCCAGACATCATTCCACACATCATTCCATACATCATTCCACTCAATATTCCATTCCGCATTCCACACCTCATTCCACACATCATTCCACACCTCATTCCACAAATCATTTCCACATCATTCCACACCTCATTTTAAACATCATTTCACGCATATTTCCACAATTAATTCCACACATCATTCCACGCATCTTTCTAAGCATCATTTCACACATCATTCCACACATCATTCCACACATCATTCCATACATCATTCCACACATCATTCCACACATCATTCCACACAAAATGCTACGCATCATTCCACACATCATTCCACACATCATTCCACACATCATTCTACTCATCATTCCACACATCATTCCACCCATCATTCCACACATCATTCCACACCTCATTCCACACATCATTCCAAACCTCATTCCGCACATATTTCCACACATCATTCCACACATCATTCCACACATCATTCCACACATCATTCCACACACCATTCCACTCATTATTCCACACCTCATTCCAAACATCATTCCACACATCATTCCACACATCATTCCACACATCATTCCACACGTCATTCCATACATCATTCCACACATCATTCCACACATCATTCCATACATCATTCCAGACATCATTCCACACATCATTGCTCCCCTCATTCCACATCTCATTCCACACCTCATTCCACGCTTTATTCCACACCTCATTACACACATCATTCCACACATCATTACATACATCATTCTACACATCATCCCACATTTCATTCCACACGTCATTTCATACAACATTACACAACTCATTCTAAACATCATTCCACACATCATTCCACACATCATTCCACATCATTCCACACTTCATTCCACAATTCATTCTAAACATTATTCCACGCATCATTCCACACATCATTCCACATATCATTCCACACCTCATTCCACAAATCATTCCACACATCATTCCACACATCATTTTAAACATCATTCCAAACATCATTCCACAATTCATTCCAGACGTGATTTCACGCATCATTCCACACATCATTCCACACATCATTCCACACATCATTCCACATATCATTCCACTCATTATTCCACACCTCATTCCTCACATCATTCCAAACATCATTCCACACATCATTCCACACATCATTCCATTCATTATTCCATACCGCATTCCACAACACATTCCACATATCATTCAACACCTCATTCCACAAATCATTCTCACATCATTCCACACCTAATTTAAACATCATTCCACGCATCATTCCACAATTCTTTCCACACATCATTCCACACATCATTCCACACTTCATTCTAAGCATCATTTCAGACATCATTCCACACATCATTCCACACATCATTCTACACATCATTCCAAACATCATTTCATCCATCATTCCACACATCATTCCACACCTCATTCCACACATCATGCCAAACCTCATTCCAAACATAATTCCACACATCATTCCGCACATCATTCCACACATCATTCCACACATCATTCCACACATCATTGCAGAAATCATTCCACACATCATTCCACTCATTATTCCACACCTCATTCCAAATATCATTCCACACATCATTCCACGCATCATTCCAAACATCATTCCACACATCATTCCACACGTCATTCCATGCAATATTCCACACGTCATTCCACACATCATTCCACACATCATTCCAGACATCATTCCACACATCATTCCACTAATCATTCCACACCTCATTCCACACACCATTCAACACCTCATTCCACAAATCATTCCCACATCATCCCACACCAAATTTAGTCATCATTCCACGCATCATTCCACACTTCATTCTACACATAATTCCAAACATCATTCCAAATATCATTCCACACAACATTCCACACGTCATTCCACACATCATTCCATACATCATTCCACACGTCATTCCATGCATCATTCCACACATCATTCCACACATGAATCCACACATCATTCCAGACATCATTCCACACATCATTCCACTCATTATCCCTCACTCATTCCAAATATCATTCCACACATCATTCCACACCTCATTCCACAAAACATTTCCACATCATTCCACACCTCATTTTAAACATCATTCCACGCATCATTCCACAATTAATTCCACACATCATTCCACGCATCTTTCTAAGCATCATTCCACACATCATTGCACACATCATTCCACACATCATTCCATACATCATTCCACACATCATTCCACACATCATTCCACACAAAATTCTACGCATCATTCCACACATCATTCCACACATCATTCCACACATCATTCTACTCATCATTCCACACATCATTCCACCCATCATTCCACACATCATTCCACACCTCATTCCACACATCATTCCAAACCTCATTCCGCACATCATTCCACACATCATTCCACACATCATTCCACACATTATTGCACACATCATTCCACTCATTATTCCACACCTCATTCCAAACATCATTCCACACATCATTCCACACATCATTCCACACATCATTCCACACGTCATTCCATACATCATTCTACACATCATACCACACATCATTCCATACATAATTGCACACATCATTCCACATATCATTCCTCTCCTCATTCCACATCTCATTCCACACCTCATTCCACGCTTTATTCCACACCTCATTCCACACATTATTCCACACATCATTCCATACATCATTCCACACATCATCCCACACATCATTCCACACGTCATTCCATACATCATTACACACATCATTCCACACATCATTCCACGCATCATTCCACACACCATTTCAAACATCATTCCACACATCATTCCACACACCAGTCCACACATCATTGCACACATTACTCCACACCTCATTCCACACATCATTTCACACATCATTTCACATATTATTACACACATCATTCCACACATCATTTCACATGTCATTCCACAAATCATTCCACACATTATTCCACAACTGATTCTAAACATCATTCCACACATCATTCCAAACATAATTCCACATCATTCCACACTTCATTCCACAATTCATTCTAAACATTATTCCACGCATCATTCCACACATCATTCCACTCATCATTCCACACCTCATTTTAAACATCATTCCACACATCATTCCACACCTCATTTTAAACATCATTCCAAACATCATTCCACAATTCATTCCAGACGTGATTTCACGCATCATTCTACGAATTATTCCACACATCATTCCACACATCATTCCACTCATTATTCCACACCTCATTCCACACATCATTCCAAACATCATTCCACACATCATTCCATGCATCATTCCACTCATTATTCCATACCGCATTCCACAACTCATTCCACATATCATTCAACACCTCATTCCACAAATCATTCCCACATCATTCCACACCTAATTTAAACATCATTCCACGCATCATTCCACTATTCTTTCCACACATCATTCCACACATCATTCCACACATCATTCTACACATCATTCCAAACATTATTTCACCCATCATTCCACACATCATTCCACACCTCATTCCACACATCATGCCAAACCTCATCCCAAACATAATTCCACACATCATTCCGCACATCATTCCACACATAATTTCACACATCATTCCACACATCATTGCAGACATCATTCCACACATCATTCCACTCAATGTTCCACACCTCATTCCAAATATCATTCCACACATCATTCCACGCATCATTCCAAACATCATTCCACACATCATTCCACACGTCATTCCATGCAATATTCCACACATCATTCCACACATCATTCCACACATCATTCCAGACATCATTCCACACATTATTCCACTCATTATTCCACACCTCATTCCACACATCATTCAACACCTCATTCCACAAATCATTCCCACATCATCCCACACCTAATTTAATCATCATTCCACGCATCATTCCACAATTCATTCCACACATCATTCCACACATCATTCCCCACATCATTCTACGTATCATTTCTGACATCATTCCACACATCATTCCACACATCATTCTACACATAATTCCAAACATCATTCCACCCATCATTCCATACATCATTCCACACCTCATTCCACACATCATTCCAAACCTCATTCCAAACATAATTCAACACATCATTCCGCCCATCATTCCACACATCATTCCACACATCATTCCACACATCATTCCACACATCATTCCACACATCATTCCACTCATTATTCCACTCCTCATTCCAAATATCATTCCACACAACATTCCACACAACATTCCACACATCATTCCACACATCATTCCACACGACATTCCATGCATCATTCCACACATCATTCCACACATGATTCCACACATCATTCCAGACATCATTCCACACATCATTCCACTCATTATTCCTCACTCATTCCAAATATCATTCCACACATCATTCCACACATCATTCCAAATATCATTCCACACATCATTCCACACATCATTCCACACATCATTCCACACATTGTTCCTCACCTCATTCCACATCTCATTCCACCCCATTCCAAACATCATTACACGCCTCATTCCACACATCATTCCACACATCATTCCTCACCTCATTCCACATCTCATTCCACAACTCATTCCACACATCATTACAATGTCTCATTCCACACATCATTCCACACATCATTCCACACACCATTGAACCAGCGGTACTAAATTAGTTGAAACATTGCTCATGTCTTTCCGGGGAAATTTTGCACAACCAAGTGAACGCCTTTGTCATTGACACTTGATCTTCAATTCTAGTTTTCAAATCGTGTGTGCAACCGCCAGTTACTTGTTAGAAATCAGCAGAGGAGAAAACAGTTTTCTTGTCGAATGATGCCGTTGCCTCGAAAATGTGTGTTGTATTTTTCCGTGCAATATGCATTCAGCAGGATGAATAAAAGCCACGCCTTTTGGAATGCAGGCACTGCATGTTTTGCACTCAACAAAACGTTACATTTTGTTGCTGTGCCGGGCATTTTACATTCATGCATTGTAATGCGAACTCACGTTTTACCGGAAACGTATGAGAAATGTTTCAACCAACATATTGCATCGTTGGTTCAATGGTGTAATGGTGAGCACTCTGGACTTTGAATTCAGCGATCTGAGTTCAAATCTTGGTAAAAGCTGAATTTTTGTTGTCCCAGCTGCTACAAATTTGGGACAACAAAGTGAAATACACCTGGTGCTGGTGTGCAGTTTTGATGCCTCTGTTATTGAAGCTTGATCTACAAGCCTAGTTTTTCTACTTTATCTGGATAATTTGTATGCCTATTCCTTGGATTGAACAGTATCCTTCATTTCCCTTGTTAGCCACGCTTGAGCCACTTTACTCGTTTTATTTTTACTCCAGTCAGTGATGCACAATTGTTGAAGATCGTCCATATGATCTTAACAATAGGTTTGCCATTGCCTATCCACCGTCAACCCTTTCAGTATCATTTACCAATCTAATCTAGCCAATTCACGCCTCATAACATCACTCTCACCCAAGCTGCCTCGCAAATGATTGCGAATTAGTCGCTTCTCATTACACATCACCCAGTCTATGATGGCCAGCTCTCGGGTTGGTTCCTCGATATATTTGTCTCGAAATCCATCCCAAATACGTTCCAGGAAATCCTCCTCCACTGCATTGCTCATCCACCATATTACACATCCATCATATTACACATTCATCAGATTACACATTCATCCTATTACACATGCAAACGATTACACATTCATCTTATTGCACTTCCATCCTATTACACATCCATCCTATTACACATCCATCATATTAGACATCCATCATATTACACATCCATCCTATTAGACATCCATCCTATTATTCATCCATCATATTACACAGCCATCATATTACACGTCCATCCTATTACACATCCATCATTATACACATCCATCCTATTAGACGTCCAGCCGATTACACATCCATCATATTTCACATCCATCATATTACACATCCATCATATTACACATCTATCCTATTACACATCCATCATGTTACACATTCATCCTATTACACATCCATCCTATTACACCTCCATTATATTACACATCCATCATATTACACATCCGTCCTGTTACACATTCATCATATGACACATCCATCCTACTACACATCCATCATATTACACATCCAACGTATTACACATACATTATATTACACATCAGTCATATTACACAACCATCCTATTACACATCTATCCTATTATACATCCATCCTATTACACATCCATCATATTACACATCCATCCTGTTAAATATCCATCATATTACACATAAATCAGAATGCACATCCATCCTATTTCACATCCATCCTTTTACACATCCATCATATTACACACCTATCATATTACATATCCATCCTATTACACATCCATCCATATCAACATCCATCATATTAAACATCAATAATATTACACATCCATACTATTACACATCCATCATATTACACAACGATCATATGACACATCTATCCTATTACACATCCATCATGTTAACCATTCATCCTATTGCACCTCCATCCCATTACACATCCATCATATTACACATCAATCATATACACATCCATCATATTACACATCCATCATATTACACATCCATCCTATGATACATCCATTCTATTACACATCCATCCTATGATACATCCATCCTATTACATATCCATCCTATTGTACATCCATCATATTACACTTCCATACTATTACACATCCATCCTATTAAACATCCATCATATTACACATCAATCAGATTACACATCCTATTACACAACCATCATATTACACATCATTCTTATTACATATCCATCCTATTACACATCCATCCTATTGTACATCCATTCTATTACACATCCATCATATTACACATCCATCCTATTACACATCCATCATATTACACATCAATCATATTACACATCCATCATATTACACATCCATTCTATTACACATCCACATCCATCATATTAAACGTCCATGCTATGACAATTCCTTCATATTACACATTCATCCTATTAAACATCCATCATATTACACATCCGTCGTATTATACTTCCATCATATTACTGATCCATCGTGTTATGCATCCATCATATTACACATTGATCATATTACACATCTATCCTATTACACATCCATCATGTTCCACATCCATCATGTTACACATCAATCAGTTTACACATCCATCCGGTTACACATCCATCCTATTACACATCCAACCTATTACACATCCATCATATTGCACATCCATCGTATTATACATCCATCCTACTACACATCCATCATATTACACATCCATCCTATTACACATCTATCATATTACACATCAATCATATTACACATCCATCTTATTACACATCCATCCAATTAAACATCTATCATATTACACATCCATCCTATTACACATTCATCATATCATACATCCATCATATAACATATTCATCCTATTAGCCATGCATCATATTACACATCCATTCTTTTAAACATCCATCCTACTTCACATTCATCATATTACCCATCCAAACTGTTACACATCCATCATATTGCACATCCATCCTATTGTGCATCCATCATATTGCACATCCATCATATTACACATCCATCATATTACATATCCATCCTAGTATACATCCATCCTATTACACAACCATCCTATTACAGACCCATCATATTACACATCACTCATATTACACATCCATTCTGTTACACATCCATCCTATTACACTTCCATTATATTACACTTCTATCATATTACATATCCATCTTATTGCACATCCATCATATTACACATCCATCCTGTTACACTTACATCCGATTACACCCCCATCATATTTCACATTCATCATATTACACATCGATCATATTACACATCTATCCTTTTACACATCCGTCATGTTACACATTCATACTATTACACATCCATTCTATTACACATCCATCATCTTATACGTCCATCATATTACACATACGTCATATTACACATTCATCTTATTATATATCCATCCTATTATGCATCCCTCCTATTACACCTCCATCATATTAGACATCCATCATATAACATATACATCCTATTAGTCATGCATCATATTACACATCCATCCTATTACACATCCATCCTATAACACTTCCATCATATTACACATACGTCATATTACACATCCAACCTGTTACACATCCATCATATTGCACATCCATCGTATTATACATCTATCCTATTACACATCCATCATATTACACATCCATCCTATTACACATCCATCATATTACACATCTATCATATTACACATCCATCCATTTGGGATAACCAAGTGAAAGGCACCTGTTTCTGGTGTGCCTTTTTTTGCCTTTGTCATTGATGCTTGACCTACAAGTCTAGTTTTCAAATCGTGTGTTCAACTGGCAGTTACCTGTTATAAATCAGCAGAGGAGAAATCAGTTTGTTGTCTAATGATGCCTTTGCCTACCCAATGTGTGCTGTGATTATCTGTGCAATATGCATTCAGCAGGATGAATAAAAGCAACGACTTTTGAAATTTCACTCAACGCATCCAAGGCCAACAAATGGTCTAATAGATATCAACTCAGGTAATATTGTATCATGATGTGCATCGCAAAGTGGTACATGTAATATTGAATCTGACCAAACTGGGACTACGTGGGTTGTACAAGCCTAAAACAGCACGGCTACATGGGAGAATGAACAAGGGATTTTGGCAGAGCGCTAGTACAACCTGCACTGAGTTCAAGGAAAGTGATGTGCTTGATCGGACCTTGACAAGAATGATGTCTAGACCAGTTGGGAGAATAAACACCGAAGGCAGTTAGGCCTTATTAATATGTTGCAACTGGATTAATGCTAAAAGAGGGTAAACAAGATTATAGAAGGGTAACAAATCGTCATCAACGATACGGCTTGAAGTAATGTGCTGATCTTGGTTAGTGGAACAAGCCCAATGAAACCTGCAGCAAATTGCAGTAAGAAAACTTTCTTTCTGGCTAACTGATGGAGACCTTGGACAATGTTCACTTATCAACTTACTAAGACTCAGAATTTGGTAAAAGTGTACCCGGTGGCATGAGTATCAGTTGCAGGAACAGAATGACACCACCTTGTTAGAGATAGTAGGATATTACTCAAGTATGCCTGAGAAATATTTAGCAGAATGCAATGAACACAGGAAATTAACCCTGATGGATGGGATAACATGGAATTGCACCATGAAGATAATTGCCGGATAGCATTTTCCTGTACGATTTGTATAAAGAGCGAAGGGTGATTATTGTTTCAACACCATACACATTGAAGACCAGTATGGTACCAACCTGACTTGTCTCATTGCGAAAGGAATGTTTTGCATTACCCGACTCCAAACTGTGAAACTTGTGGCGCGTCTTCCGTTTGGAAACTATTTGCGTAGGCAATAAATATCATGATGAGGAAGGAGTTAAAAGTGCAACTGCCAAAGGAAAGATATAATTAATTTGGATAGTTAATTGGGCCAATTGAAGACCAAGTGAAATGGCCAGTAAGCGATTTGGGCAACAGAGGGTAACACCGGTTAGAGGCTAAGGTGATATTTACAGTATAGTTGATCGAAATATTCCGACAATGAACCAAGAGACTATGTGTGTTTTTTATGTTCCCTATTATCTAACAACAGACACACACATCGGTATGTGGCGAGGGTGGCAGCTGTTAACACATTTGACATATTCAGTATTGACCAAGAAGTTGAAGACGTAGCCCAACGATTGAAAATCCTTTTACTAAAGGGAAACGGTCGGACTTCGCAGCTGTCAGAAACGGGGGACGAGATCGCCAGATAAATGCTGCAGGTCGAGGAAATCGGGAGCCTAATGCCCAAAAAATCAGTACGATAAATTAGCGACTAAATCATCGAACCCAAGAAAAACATAAAGAACTTGTATGTGCAATGTATGGCTTATGGTTACTAGGGAACAGCTGACGCAATATAAACCAGATGAAACAAGAAAATACCCGATTGGATATAAAGAAACCTCGAAAATAGGTGCAGCATTAGGCCATTCGGCCCTTCAAGCCTGTATCACCATTCAATATGATCATGGCTGTTCATGTAACATCAGTACTCCATTCCTGCTTTCTCACCTTACCATTGATCCCATTAGCCGCAAGGGCCACTTCCGACTCACTTTTGAATATATTTAATGAACTGAACATATTCTGTGGCAGAGAATTCCGCACGGTCACAATTCTTCACTCAGACAACTGTGAACCTGTGGAATTCTCGACCACAGTTTCTCCTCATCTCGGTCTTAAATGGCTTGCACCTTATCCTTAGACTGTGACCCCTGGTTCTGAAATCCCCAACATCGGGAACATTCGTCCTGCATCTAACCTTTCAAATCCCGTCAGAATTTTATATGTTTCTATGAGATCACTTCTCATTCTTCTAAACTCCAATGAATATAAGCCCAGTCTTTCTTCATATAACTGTGCTACCTTCCCGGGAATCAGCCTCGTGAATCTTTGCTGCACTCCCTCAATAGCAAGAATGTCCTTCCTCAGAGTAGAAGATCAACATTGCACACAATACTCAAGGTGAGGTCTCACCAAGGCTCTGTACAACTGCAGTAAGACATCACTGCTCCTATAATCAAATCCCCTCGCTATGAAGACCAGCATGCCATTTGCTTTCTTTACTGCCTGCTGCACCTGCATGCATACCTTCAATGACTGATGTACCATGACATCTAGGTCTCGTTGCAGCTCCCCTTTTACTACTCTGTCACTATTCTGATAATAACCTTCCTTCCACTTCTTGCCACCAAACTGGATAACCTCACAATTATCCAAATTATACTGCATCTGCCATGCATTTGCCCATTCACCAACCTGTCCAAGTCCCCCTGCAGCCTCCTGGCATCCTCCTCGCAGCTCGCACTGCCACACAGTTTAGTGGCATCTGCAAATTTGGAGATATGACGTTCAATTCCTTCGTCTAAATAATTAATTTATATTGGAAATAGCTGGTGTCCCAGCACTGAAACCTGCGGCACCCCACTAGTCAGTGCCTGCCATTCTGAAAATGACCCTTTAATTCCCACTATTTGCTTCCTGTCTGCCAACCAGTTCTCTATCCACGTCAATGCATCACCACTAATACCATGTGCATTAATTTTGCACAACAATCTCTTGTGTGGGACCTTGTCAAATTCCTTGTGGAAATACAAATATACCACATCCACTGGTTCTCCCTTATTCTTACACTAGTTAGATCCTCAAAAAACTCTAAAAGATTTGTCAAGCATGAATTCCTTTTCATAGATCCATGCAGATTTGGAGTGATCCTGTCACTGCTTTACAAATGCACTGCTATTACATCGTTAATAATTGATTCCAGCATTTGCCCGAGCACCGATATCAGGCTAACCGGTCCATAATGCCCTGTTTTCTCTCTCCCTCCTTTTTTAAAAAGTGGGGTTACATTAGCTGCCCTCCAATCCATAGGATTGAACCAGAGTCCATGGAATGTTGGCAAATGACCACCAATGCATCTGCCACTTCCTTAAATACTCTGGGATGCAGACTATCAGGTCATTGGGATTTATCATCCTTCAGTCCTTTCAATTTCCCGAACACCATTTCCTGACTAATAAGGATTTCCGTCGGTTCCCCCTTCTTGCTAGACCCTCGGTCCCCTCGTATTTTCAGGAGGTTATTCGTTTCTTCCTTAGTGATGACTGAACCAAAGTATTCTTTCAATTGTTCTCCCATTAACTTGTTCCCAATTATGAATTCACCTGATTCTGACTGCTAGGGACCTTCATTCGGCTTCACTAATCGTTTTCTCTTCACATATATATTGAAGATTTTGCAGTCAGTTTTTATGTTACTTGCAAGCTTACTCTCATACTCTACTTCCCCCCTCTACATTAAAACCTTCGTCCTCCTCGGCTGAATTCTAAATGTCTCCCAGTCTTCAGGTTTGCTGCTTTTTCTGGCCACTTTCCCTTTTAATTCTTATGCCACACAGGGATTTACAATTATTGTAGTTCATCTATGTGACACTTAAATGTCTGCCATTGCCGATCCACTGTCAAACCTGTTAGTATGGTTCTCCAGTCTATTCGAGCCAATTCACATCTCATACAGTCGAAGTTTCCTTTCTTTAAGTTCAGGACACTAGTCTCTGAATTAACTGTGTCGCTCGCCATCTTAATGTAGAATTCTACCATATTATTGTAACTCTTCCCCAAGGGGCCCCGCAAGACCAGATTGCTCAGTAATCCTCTCATATTACACAAGACCCAGACCAGGATGGCCTACTCTCTAGTTGGTTACTCGACTTATTGGTCCAGAAAAGCATCCATTATACACACCAGGAATTCCTCCTCCACAGTATTGCTACCAGTTTGGTTAACCCAATCAATATGCTGTTTAAATTTACCTATGATAACTGCTGTACCCTTAACGCACCCCTTCCCCAGTGTCTGCACCCAGCTCTACCCCAGTGTCTGCATCTACTCTTGCACCAGTGCCTGCATCCTTCCCTCCCACAATGTCTGCAACACCGCCTCCCCATGTCTGCACACACCCCAACCCCCGAGTCTGCACCCACCCCGCCACCAGTGTCTGCACCCACCCCTTCCCCCAGTGTCAGCACCCACGCTCCGCCGTGTGCACCCATTCCTCCCCCAGTGTCTGCACCTACCCTCCCCCAGTGTCTCCACCCACTACTACCCCAGTATCTCCACACACCTCTCCCCCAGTGTCTGCAACAACCTCTCCCCCAGTGTCTGCAACCACCTCTCCCCAATGTCTGAACCCACCTCTCCTCCATTGTCTGCACCTACCCCTGCCCTAGTGTCTGCACCCACCTCTCCCCCAGTGTCTTCACCCAGCCCTTCCCCAGTCTCTGCGCCCTTCCCCAGTGACTGCACCCATCCCTCCCAAAGTGTCTGCAGCCATCTCTCCCCCACTGTCTGCAACCACCCCTTCCCCCAGTCTCTGCAGCCATCCCTCCCCCAGTGTCTGCAACCACCACTCCACTCCAGTGTCTGCACACATCCCTCCCTCAGTGTCTGCACCGACCCCTCCATCAGTGTCTGCACCCACACCTCCCCCAGTGTCTGCACCGACCGCTCCATCAGTGTCTGCACCCAACCCTCCCCCAGTGTGTGCATCCAACCTCTCACAATGTCTGCAGTAAAACAAACAGAGAATGGGATGTTCGACCCGGGCCTCGCTGTAACTGGGGTTTGTGTTAGGCTCCAGTCTCAGTTCCTGGTCATTATCATTTCAAAGATTCAGGGGGAGAGTCGCACTTATATGGTGGTAGTTGCGGCGATACCCCGCCTCACAACACAAATCCCAAACACCAGAATCTCCAAATCAGCTGGAATATGGTGTTTGCAAACTGCTGAACCCGTCTGTGAGAGGAGATGGAATAAGGTCTGAGATTGACAGGGATGGGACTATATAAGCTGGAATATTCATGATTGTTCATTGTACCGGGGCCTTATTTTAAAGCTTTTGGTTCCTGAAAACCTTGGAAAAGTGTCATGTATGTACATTCTGTTTGTAGCCACCAGATGGCATCATTGTTGGATGCCACTGAGCAGCACGCAATGGTGCTGCTCAGGGATAAAAGGCCAGCCATTTTGAGAGTCAGGCACTTTGTCCTAAATAATGCAGAGCCAATGTTGTCCCTTGCTTAGTTAAACAGTACTCAGTTTGATCCTTTATTGCATACATAAGATATGGCCAGGACAACACAACAACCTTTGCTTGCAAAATGAGCACGATTGGATTTTTAGAGCGTGTCGTGAAGGGAGATGATTCGGCAGACTTTTTGAGACATTTGAACAAGATTTTCATGGCCAGCAAAATGAGGCGGTCGACTGTGTGCAGCTCAAGATCTACAGTCTGACAAAGATCGACTCATGCCAAGTGATCCAACAGAGAAAACGTATGAGGAGTTGTGTACTTTGGTACGGGAGAACCTCAAGCCAGACGATGGCATCTTCATCTCGAGATGCAGATTTTATACACACATTCAATCAAAGGGCCAGTGTGTGGTGGAATTGGTTGCCGACCTGAGACGTCTAGCCAGACCGTGCAAGTTCGGGACGGTGTTGGCAGACATGCTGCGGGACTTCTTTGTTATCGTTATCAACCACGAGGTGATCCTGCGCAAACTTCTGGAAGTGGAGGAGTTGCATTTAAAATGGGCCCTCCAGATCGCTCAATCATGTATGATTATAGACAGGAGTCAAAAGCTAAAAGCAGTGAAGAACCGAACCTCGGAATGCACTGTAAATACAATTGATTCAGCGTTTGGCAGAGCGGCACATGGCAGGGCCTCTCCGGTTGCATTCGCGAAAGCTGTGGCTGCCCGAAGTCCGCCAGCGGGAATGTATACGACTTGTCTGCGTTGGCATTGTGGGGGAAATAATCGGCACCAGCAGTGCCGATTTAAGCAATATAGTTGCAAAAGGTTGTTTGAGATTGAGGCATCTCCAGCGCAAGTGTTCGCAGATGAGCAAGCGAGCTGCTACACACCAAGTGGAGGATGAAAATCAGACTAGTGTGGATCGGGATACGCAATCCCAGATGCCACAGGAGGAAGTCCATGGACTGTACTCCTTCATAACCAAGAGTAAGCCAATTTTGACTAACGTAAATTTTAATGGGATATCGCTATCGGTGGAACTAGACACGGGGGCGAGTCAATCGATCATGAATGAGAGGGCATTTAATAAGCTGTGTGATACTCAGATTGAGAGGCTCAGGCTGTGCCTGGTAATGCCAAGCAGCGCACGTGCACCAAAGAACTGATAAAGGTGATTGGCAGAGCACAAATGAAAGTGTCATATAATGGTGCAGTTCACGAGTTACCGCTGTGGGTTGCTCGGCAGGAGCTGGTTGGAGAAAATCAGACTTGACTGGAACGACATAAAGTTTTTGTCATAGGAGGAAGATACATGTGCCCAAGAATTGAGCAAGTTCCCCTCGCTGTTCGAACCGGGTATCAGCAACTTCACGGGAGATAAGTGCAGATCCATCTGGACTCAGCTGCAAGACCGTCCATCATAACGCTCGGGTAGTGCCGTATATGATGAGGGAGAAGGTCAAAATTGAGCTGGACACACTGCAGGGTGAAGGAATCATATCACCGGTCGATTTTAATGAATGGGTCAGCCCCATTATTCCTGTGCTGAAAAGTGATGGCACCGTCAGAAGCTATGGAGACGACAAGGCTACGATCAACAGGGTTTTGAAACAAGATCAGTACCCGTTACCGAAGGCTGATGACGTGTTTGTGACGCTAGCAGGAGGGAAGTCGTTCACAAAACTGGACTTGACATCGGCCTATATGACATAGGAGTTGGTCGAGACATCGAAGAGAATTACGTGCATTAACAGACATAAAGGACTGTTTATTTACCACAGATGCCCTTTC
Organism: Pristiophorus japonicus; assembly: GCF_044704955.1. Classification (NCBI taxonomy): domain Eukaryota; kingdom Metazoa; phylum Chordata; class Chondrichthyes; family Pristiophoridae; genus Pristiophorus; species Pristiophorus japonicus. The sequence goes on from NW_027252779.1 coordinate 6,860,422, forward strand.
GGAATTTGCTCGGCTGCAGCAATATTCCAGCGGAATATGGAATGTCTACTGAAATCTATTCTGAGAACAGGCGTGTTCCACGATGACATCCTGATCACCAGTTGTATCTCCAAGAAACATCTGAACAACCTGGAAAATATTCCACTGCCTTTGGATAGGATGGGACTCAGACTGAAACGCTCGAAGTGATCTTCATCGCACCGGAGGTCGTATTCCTGAGATTCAAAACCGGCGCTAATGTCATCAGACCTACTGACATGAAAACCAAGGCCATTAAGAATGCAGCCAAGCTGTAGAATGTGATGGAGCTGCGTTCGTTCCTGGGCCTACTCAACTACTTTGGTAACTTCCTACCTAAATTGAGCAGCTTACTAGCATCACTGCACATTCTATTGAGAAAAGGGGACAACCTGGTGTGGGGCGCATCACAAGACCGCGCTTTCGAGAAAGCCACCAACCTGCTTTGCTCGACCAAGTTGCTGGTACATTGTGATCCATGTAAACGTTTAGTTTTTGCCTGTTATGCATCGTCATATGGAAGTTATTGCATACTCCAACAAGCCAATGAACCAGGGAAACTTCAATCTGTCACGTTTGCATCCAAAAGATGGTCGTAAGCGGAAAGATCCTTCAGCATGGTAGAAAAAGAAGCTTTAACATGTGTGTACGGTGTTAAAATGATGCATCAATACCTGTTCGGTCTGAAGTTCAAATTAGAGACTGATCACAAGCCGCTCATTTAATTGTTTTCTGAGAGCAAATTTATCAATACCATTGCTTCATCCCGCAACCAAAGATGGGCGCTGATATTATCGACGTATAATTATGTCATTCGTTGCAGACCTGGCGCAGATAATTGTGCTGATGCTTTGAGCTGGTTTCCGTTGCCCACACCGGAGGTGGAATCGCCACAAACGGCGAATCTAATGTTAATCATGAATGCTTTTGAGAGTGAAGGAACCCTTGTCATGGCTCAACAAGTTAAGACGTGAACCAGCCAGCACCCAATTTTATCGGTAGTAAAGCGTTGCATCCTCAAAGGGGATTGGTCTGCCATACCTAAGCAAATGTGCGAGGATGCCAAACAATACATTCGTCGCAAGAACGAACGGTCTATTCAAGCAGATTGCATATTATGGGGCAATCGCGTTGTAATGCCCAAGAAAGGGAGAGAGAAGTTCGTGCATGAGTTACACAGCATACATCCTGGTATAGTGATGATGAACGCCCTCGCCAGGTACGACATTTGGTGACCAGTAATTGATTCTGAACTGGAAGCATGCGAGCATCAGTGCAACACTTGTATGCAGCTCAGCAAAGCACCAGCGGAATCGCCACTCAGTCTGTTTTCATGGCCATCAAAACGTGGTCCAGGATCCATGTAGATTTTGCAGGTCCCTTTCTGGGCAAGGTGCTTTTAGTGGTGGTAGAAGCTAATTCAAATAGAATGCATAATCATGACCGCTTATTCGAAATGGATAGAATGCATAATCATGTCATCCAGTACCTCCACGGCAACTATAGAGAGTCTCAATGCCATATTCGCCACACATGGTTTTACTAACATAGTGGTGATCGACAATGGGTTGTGATTCACCAGTCAGGAGTTTCAAGAGTTTCTGAAATGGCATAAACCATGTAAGGTCAGCACCGTTCAAGCTTGCGTCCAAAGGGCAAGCTGAACGTGCAGTACAAATTATCAAGCAAAGCATGAGGAGAGTAACCCAAGGGTCACTAAAGACCCGCTTGTCCTGCATACTGCTGTGTTACAGGACAAGACCCCACACACTCAAAGGGGTCTCACCTGCTTAACTCATGATGAAAAGAGGTCTTAAGACCAAGCTATCTCTGGTACACCATATTTAAATAATCGTGCTGAATGCAGAATAAAAAGTCAATAACGGTACCACGATCGCGCAAATGTGTCACGTGAGATTTCTGTTAATGATCTGCATATGTGTTGAACTATGTTCAGGGTCTCAAATGTACAGCTGGTATGGTCAAGGCCAAGAAGGGCAACAGAGTATTCGTTATTAAGCTCAAGAATAGGCAAACTTGCAGGAAACGCATGGATCAGACAAAGCTGAGGCACAGAGATGAGCCAGAACAGTCGGACGAAGAAATCGTCGATGACCAACCACCCAACAGCAGCCTTCAGAGAACCCGGAATTTCCATCATGGACCTCTTCAATAAAAATAGAATTGCAATTCCTGATGTGGCCACGGCCACCCCCAACAAGTCAGGCATCCAGCCACCAGCCAGAACAGACTCCGCGCGTTCACCCAAGGCTGGAATCGAAATAAGAGGGTCAACCCGGAAGAGCAAAGCACCGGACCTTCTTAGCCTGTGAAACACTGTGATACGTTTGCACAGGGGTGTATTTACAGGTCTGTACATTCTGTTTATAGCCACCAGATGGTGTGATTGTTGGAGCCCACTGCGCAGCACGCACGCAAAGGCCAGCCATTTTGAGTGTCAGGCACTTTGGGACTAAATAAAGCAGAGCCAAGTGTGTACCTTGCTTAGTTAAACATTCCTCAGTTTGAATCTTTATTGCATACATAACAATATGAATTCTGAGTCTGTAAGGATTTGTGGGGAGCGCTGAGCATCGCTTCTATTGTTGATAAAACAATTTGAAATTGGCGCTTGTAGAAAGCTGGAGCTGGAGCTGGAAGATCAGCGCTCTGCTCTCTCTCTCAATTTTGATTCTGTTGCCTCCCCTGCCGCACTCTCTGTTGAATCTCTCATTCTGCCTCCTCCCCTTCCCGCCTCTTTCAATCTGCACTTTATCAGTCAGGTCGGGGCTAGCCCAATAAAAAGGAGCCAGGAGCAGTTCGTTTCTCATTCATGTCTGGCCGAAGTAAATGAGGCAATGGAATGGGCAAAAGCAGAGTCAAGTGGCACCGTAAAGTGCTCGGTGATGACATCCAGGGCATCACCAAACCCGCCATCCGGCACCTGGCTCGCCGTGGCAGTATCGAGCGGATCTCGGGCCTGGTCTACCAGGAGATGCGCGGGGTGCTGAAGGTTTTCCTGGAGAATGTAATCAGGAACGCAGTCACCGACATCGAACATGTGAAGCACAGATGGTCACTGCCATGGATGTGGAGTAGGCTCTGAAACGGCAGGGCCGCACTCTCTATGGATTCGACGGCTGAACAACTCGACCCTTTCCCCCGGACATAACACAAAGGCTCTTCTGAGAGCCACCCATCGCCTCACACAGAGAGAGCAGCGACCTGGGAATGGCAGTGTGGACAGATAGATTGGGATATTAATTCAGCTATTTCATTAATGTAAAGAGAAAAAAGTATCGGATTTATATAGCGCCTTACACGACCACTGGATGTCTCAAAGAAAATGACTGTTGTCGCTGTAGGAATATGGGAATTATTAAATCTTTGAGAACAATATTTTAATATGAGAGATCAGAAATTCGATCACGGTCAAAATGAGAGGGCGGGGATACAGAGTCTCCTTTACCCAGACATTACAGTTTCCACTGACAGGTAATCCTGTCATATTGTGAGGTTTCTGCGTGAGAACCGGTTAAACGAGGCGGCACTGGCGGGATTGAGCGGGAATTTGTGTTTACATGTTGCAGTGTCCTGGGAAGTATTCTCGCCCGGTACAGACCGATCAGGGAATGGGACAGAATTCAAACCGGAATGTTAAAGGGAATGGGATTGGTGACTGATAATGAAGCAGCAGCGAGGTTATAAAGAAGGTGATTCTTAAACTGCTGGCGGGAAATTAGAGTTTCTTTAATCTGTTTGTTGATACTCTGAAATTGGCCGGCTGTTTGAAATTGACAAACTGTCAGTTTCATTTCAGTCAATCATGGCCCAGTAATACCCGCCCTTGCTTTTCACTCTCGGTGATTGGTTCAAACTTGATTGGCAGTCGAGCTGCGACCAATCACAGCCCTGGGGCGGACACTCCCAGACACTTTCAAAGAAGGCTCCCCACATTCATCATCATCGGCAATATCTTGGGATTGAGGAAGACTTGCTTCCACTCTAAAAATGTGTCCTTAGGTGGCTGTACAATGCAATATGAGAACCACAGTCCACGTCCCATGTGGGCAGATAGTCATTGAGGGTAAGGAATGAAGGGACAGGTTTGCCGCACGCCCTGTCCTCTGCCTGTGCTTGGTTTCTGTATTTCTCGGCGATGAGACTGGAGGTGATCAGCACCCTCCTGGATGCACTTCCTCCACTTAGGATGGTCTTTGGCCAGGTAATGCGAGGGGTCAGTGGGGATGTTGCATTTTATCATGGAGGCTTTGCAGGTGTCCTTGTAAAGTTTTCTCTGCTGAAATACATCCAGGTGGACCGACGCATCAGTAGGGAATGCGCCTAGACTCCTCCTGCCCGGGCTCGAAGTTGCAGCACCAAATGCAACAACAGCTCTTTTCAGAGACATCAAATCAGCAGAAGAAAGAGCTGTGACCGGCGCCAGCCAAACTAGCATGTGCACACATTGTGCAAGTCTTGTAGTGTTACTGTCACTGGTTTACACAGGGCAGGCGGTGAATAACTGATGGTGCGGGATTGATCCAGGTTTAAATGTGAATGAGATGCCCAGTATATCGACAGCACCCGCCCAATGTGGGTCAATATGTATAAGTGAGAGCTCTGATAGTGAATTGGTCCCTGTGCACATACCGGAATAGATTCCAGGGAGAGGACGAGGTGTCTACAACCTGTATCTCACATTTAAACCAGCTTTTAATGCGGGGATATTATTTGGAATATTTTGAATGAACCAGAGATGCAATTCTGGTCCAGAACTTAAAGAAAGGTGATTTTGAAGGTATGAGGCGTGAATTCCATTAGAATGATTGGCGAATCATAATTAAGGGGTTGACAGTGGTTGGGCAATGGCAGACATTTAGAGACCGCATGTATGAACGACAACAATTGTACATCCCTGTATGGCATAAAAATAAATAAAGGAAGTTGGCTCAACCGTGGCTATCAAGTGAAATCAAGGATACTATAAACGCCAAGGAAGTGGCATACAAATTGACCAGAAAAGCAGCGAACCCGGGGACTGGGAGAGATTTAGAATTCAGCAGAAGAGGACAAATGGTTTGATTAGGGCAGGAATATCGAGTACGAGAGGAAGCTTGCAGGGAACATTAAATTGGACTGCAAAAACTTCTATACATATGTAAAGAGAAAAAGCTAGGTCCCCTGCAGTCAGAATCAGGGGAAGTCATAACTGGTAACAAAGAAATGGCAGACCAATTGAACAAATACTTTGTTTCGGTATTCACTACGGAGGAAACAATCAACCTTCGGATATAAAAGGGGTCAGAGGGTCTAGGAAGAAGGAGGAACTAAGGAAAGGCATTATTAGTCGGGAAATTGTGTTGGGAAAATTGATGGTATTGAAGACCGTTAAATACCCATGGCCTGATGGTCTGCATCCCAGAGAACTTAAGGAGGTGGCCTTGGAAATAGCGGATGCATTGACAGTCATTTTCCAACATTCCATAGATTCTGGATCAGTTCCTATGGAGTGGAGGGTAGCCAATATAGCCCCGCTTTTTAAAAAAAGAGGGAGAGAGAAAACAGGAAATTATAGACCGGTTAGCCTGACATGGGTAGTGGGTAAAATGATGGAATCAATTATTACGGATATCATAGCAGCGCATTTGGAAATAGGTGACATGATAGTTCCAAGTCAGCATGGATTTGTGAAAGGAACAGCATGTTTGACAAATCTCCTGGAATTTTATGAGGATGTTTCCAGTAGAGGCGACAAGTGATAACTAGTTGATGTGGTGTATTTGGACTTTCAGAAGACTTTCAACAAGGTCCCACACAAGAGATTAATGTGCAAAGTTAAAGCACATGGAATTGTGGGTAGTGTGCTGACATTGAGAACTGGTTGGCAGACAGGAAGCAAAGAGGAGCAGTAAATGTGTACTTATCAGAATGGCAGACAGTGACTAGTGGGGTACCGCAAGGTTCTGTGCTGCGGCCTCAGCTGTTTAAATTGTACATTAATGATTTAGACGAGGGGATTAAATGTAGTATCTCCAAATTTGCGGATGACACTAAGATGGGTGGCAGTGTGAGCTGCGAGGAGGATGCTATGATGCTGCAGAGTGACTTGGATAGGTTAGGTGAGTGGGCAAATGCATGGCAGATGAAGTATAATGTGGATAAATGTGAGGTTATCCACTTTGGTTGTAAAAACAGAGAGACAGATTATTATTTGAATAGTGACAGATTAGGAGAAGTGGAGGTGCAACGAGCCCTGGGTGTCATGGTATATCAGTCATTGAAGGTTGGCATTCAGGTACAGCAGGCAGTTAAGAAGGCAAATGGCATGTTGGCCTTCATAGCGAGGGGATTTGAGTACAGGGGCAGGGATGTGTTACTACAGTTGTACAGGGCCTTGGTGAGGCCACACCTGGAGTATTGTGTACAGTTTTGGTCTCCTAACTTGAGGAAGGACATTCTTGCTATGAGGGAGTGCAGCAAAGGTTCACCAGACTGATTCCCGGGATGGCGGGACTGACATATCAAGAAAGACTGGATCAACTGGGCTTGTATTCACTGGAGTTCAGAGAAATGAGAGGGGATCTCATAGAAACGTTTAAAATTCTGACGGGTTTAGACAGGTTAGATGCAGGAAGAATTTTCCCAATGTTGGGGAAGTACAGAACTAGGGATCACAGTCTAAGGAGAAGTGGTCAGGCATTAAGGATGGAGATGAGGAGAAACTTCTTCACCCAGAGAGTGGTGAACTTGTGGAATTCTCTACCACAGAAAGATGATGAGACCAATTCACTAAATATATTCATAAAGGAATTCGATGTAGTCCTTACTACAAAGTGAATCAAGGGGTATGGGGAGAAAGCAGGAATGGGGTACTGAAGTTGAATGTTTAGCCATGAACTCATTGAATGTTGGTGCAGGCTCGAAGGGCCGAATGTCCTACTCATGCACCTATTTTCTATGTTTCAATGTTTCTATCCTGTATAAAAATGAAAAGGGTAAAAATCTGCATGGATCAATGTGTTCAGGATGTATAAACCTCTCCCTATGGAATTATTGTCCCAATAAGTTACGGTGATCCCACCTACCGCTCATTTCCTTTATACTCAGCCCTTAACATCCGTTCATATTCAACTCTCCCAACAGCGTTTTGAATGATTGGTGGTCTCACGTTCAGGTTCCGCCTGATTTGTATTTTTCTGAAGCCAGTCGCTCTCTACATTGATTCACTGATCTGAATAATTGCTAACAGCATACATACGGCACTGGTTGGTGATCTGGACTTCGAGATGTGCATGCTCTTTACTGAGAATGTCTGAGGCTCGTTTTTGATCAGCAAACTACCAGCTTAATTCCAGAGATTTAATATTAAATCAGAACCGGGAAACTGCGACCCATAGAACTGTAGCCAGCCCTTTCATAGATACTGTATGTGTTTCTGAAAAGAGCTTTTTGATTAATAGATTCAACCCTGTATGCTTTACATGCTCTTCGTTTTCTTGGGCAGCAGCACAGCCTGGATATTAGGCAGCACCCTGCCCTGAGCGATGGCCACATTTCCCAGCTGCTTGTTGAGCTCCTGGTCGTTGCGGATGGCCAGCTGCAGGTGTCTGGGTATGATACGCGTCTTCGTGTTGTTGCGGGCCGCGTTGCTGGCCAGCTCCAGGATTTCAGCGGTCAGATACTCGAGCACAGCAACCATGTAGACCGGGGCTCCGGCACCCACATGCTCAGCGTAGTTCACCTTCCGCAGGAGCATTTGAACACGGCTCACAGGGAACTGCAGTCCGGCCCTGGAGGAGCGAGACTTGGCCTTGGCCCGAGCTTTACACCCGCTTTTTTCCTCTTCCAGACATTTACTTAATCCACACGTTCAGAGAAAGAATGAGAAACTGTTCCCAATCTGCCCTTCTTATACTATCTCGAGGAATGCAGAGAGCGAACTTGTGGTCGGTTGCTCTGTGAGGAATTTCTTTGTTCTTTCTAATGACCAATCGCAGCCTGTTTAGCTTGCCAATAAAACCTGGGTGGAAATCATTTTATCCAACAGTCAGTCCTCTAACGATTTAGAAATTGATAAAATACCGCAAATAATTGTTAAAATTGCGGATTATGAAAGTAACTTCACCATTAGCCAAATATATCCAAACATTTTTTGTTTCCTTTTGTCTTAATCCATATTTCCATTGCAAGTTCCAGGCTTTTACAATCAGGATTAAATTCCGGTTCAGTATAAACTATCTGTAATGTGCGAGAATAATTCCCCACTGAATCTATAAAGGGATACATTCCAGCTCAATCTTTGTAAAATTCGGGATTCATAGATTATCGATCGATCCAGTGCAAAGGCGGCAGTGAGACCAGAACTGGGAGTCCCTTTGTGAAAGTTGAAGAGGGACAGAGTGTTCAAACTGTCCCGTTTGTTACGCTCGGACTCCAGGTTGGAACTGGGTTGTTACGCTCGGACTCCAGGGTTAATAAACTGTTTGACTCCTAACTAGAATTTTCTTTTAAACTGAAAAGGGCTTGAGAGAGAATGAGGTGTCCAAAGGCTGAGTCTCAGCCTAAAACAAGCTTCAAATTCGTCAGCAGGCGGTGTAAAGCAACGGGCCTGAGAGTAATGGGAAAAATGTACCAGGGACCGTGTTTTTAGTTTACGTCAAAGCGGACAGTACAATCGGTTATCTGAGAATTTAAAACTAAATCTGTAGCTGGGACTGCAAAGGTTCGTAAACACATATTCAGAAAATAATTGTGCAGCTTTTTCAGACAGGTTGTGGAAGGCTCTTAAAAGAGCCGTTGTGTTTGGGTTTGATCTCTCGGGACAGCGCGCAGTTATACTTAGAGCTGGTGGACATGGCCACCGCCTTTGCCCCTTCCGACACGGCGTGCATGGCCAGCTCCCCGGGTAGTTGCAGGCGCATGGTGGTCTGGATCACCCGGGAGCTGATGGTGTGGCGCTTGTTGTAATGGGCCAGGCGGGAAGCCTCACCCGCAAAGCGCTCCAAAATATCGTTCTCAACAGAGTTCATGATATCCATGGCCTTGGAGCCCACTCTCTGAGAAAACTCACTTAACCCACTCACTGATCCCCCTCACTGAGCCCTCTCACTGACCCCCCTCACAGAGCCCTCTCACAGAGCCCACTCACTGAGCCCACTCACTGAGCTCACTCACTGAGCTCACTCACTGACCCCACTCACTGACCCCACTCACTGACCCCACTCACTGAGCCACTCACTGAGCCCTGACCCCACACACTGAGCCCAATCACTGACCCCAATCACTGACCTCACTCACTGACACCTGACCCCACTCACTGAGCCCATTCAATGATCCCACTCACTGAGCCCTGACCCCAGTCACTGAACCCAGTCAGTGAGCGAAACACAAGTAGGAAAATTCGGAGCCATATATATCGTCAAACTACTAGACTCGTCAAAAAGACAATTATGTGCTTCATAAACCGCACAATGTGGAGCTCCAGAAAAATTGAATTTTGGAGCTTCACAGGAATTTTTCCCAGAAAAAAAGATATTAGCTCGAGAAACCGTTGAATTAGCAACAGAAAGAGGGGAGTTAGCTCCAAAAATAGATGCATTGGGAGATCCACAATTTGGGATATTAGGATATCAAGAAAAAACTTGAGTTCCAGAAACAGGGGAATTAGCTCCAGGAACAGGGGAATTGGGAGCTGCAGAGAGGGGAATTAGGCTCAAGAAACAGGTAAACTAGCTATTTCTATAGCAGCGGAATTAGGAGAGCGCACCATAAGTAGAATAATTCAAAGCTAAATATATCCTGGAAATGGTAGCCACATAAAAAGCACAATTAGGTACTTCATAAACAGCGCACTGTGGAGCTCCAGAAAAAGGACAATTATGAGCTCACAAACAACTCAAAATCTCCAGAAAGAGGTGAACTAGGACTTCCAAAAACTGTGGAATTTTCTGCACAAATAAAGGTATTAGCTCCAAGAAACAGGGGAAGTTAGCCAAAAACTAGAATTGGGTCATGAAAGATGAAAAGTAGGAGTTACAGAAACTGGTAAATTTGCAGCTCCAGAAACAGTGGAAATCGCTACAGAAACAGGGCAATGTGGAGCTGCAGAAACAGGGGAAGCGAGCTCCAGAAACACAGGAATGATCATAGTACCGCACTTATCTCCAGAAATAGGGAAAGTGCGTTTAGAAAGAGGATAGTTAACTTCAGGAAACGTGAATTTTCTGTTCATATTGCAGGGTAATTATGAGAGCGCACCATAATCAAAACAATGCGGAACCAATAATATCAGCAAACTACTCGATACGTAAGAAGTACTAGTATGTGCTTTATAAACCGCACAATTTGGAGCTCCAAAAATAGGGAAATTAGGAGCTCCAGAGGAATGTTCCCAAGAAAAAAAGGTTAGCTGCAGAAAGAGTTGAATTAACAACAGAAATAGGGGAGTTACTTCCAGAAACAGATACATTAGGGGATCCACAATCTGGGATATGACGAATTCAAGTAAAAACATGAGCTCCAGAAACAGTGGAATTAGCTCCAGGAACAGGGGAACTGAGAGCTGCAGAGAAGGGGATGAAGAGTACGAGGAATAGCGGAAATAGTTCATGAACAAGGGTATTAGCTTCAGAAATAGGAGGATTAGGTCTAGAAAGATGAGAATTATAGTTACAGAAACTGCCGAATTGGGCGTTGGAGAAACTGGGGAATTAGGAGCTCCAGAAACACGGGAATTTGTTTAAAATAAAGGAAGTAGCTCTAGAAAAAAAGGAATTACATTTTGAAAGAGAAGAGTTGGCTCACGAAACAGGAAAACTAACTATTCAAGAAGCAGGGGAATTAGGAGAGCGCACCATATGCAGAATAATTCAGAGCTAAATATATCAAGGAAATGTGAGCCACATAAAAAGCACAATTAAGCCTTTCATAAACAGCGCAATTTCAAGCTCCAGAAACAGGAGAACTGAATTAGCTCCAGAAACAGGGAAACACGGACCTGCATAACCTGGGGTAGTCGGAGCTCCAGCAACAGCGGCATTGGGAGCTCCCATAAGATGGGATTTAGCAGCTCCAAGAACACTGCATCTAACCCCGGAACAAGAGAAATAGCTGCAGAAACAGGGGTAATAGGATATCCTTAATTGCACTAAAGAATTCCAGAAACGAGGGAATTAGTTCCAGAAATACTGGAGTTAACTCTAAAAATTGGGGAATGAAGTTCTCCAGAATCAACGGAATTAAGAGCTCTAGAAAGAGAGGGATTATGTCCAGAAATATGGTGATTATCCCCAGAAAGATCGAAAATTCGGCGCTCCAGAAACAGAGGACTGTTCAGCTACAGATACAAGGTGATTAGCTCCCGGAACAGGGGAAGTTGCTCCAGAAACAGAAAAATTTGGAGCTCCACAGACTGGGGAATTAGCAGCTCCAGGAACAGCTCAATTAGTTCCAGAAACAGCGTAATTCTCTCCAAAAACAGGGGATTGCGTGGAGAAAGTGCAGAGTTAACTCTAGAAAGAGCTGACTTAGCTGTCCTTGCAGCAAAGGATTGAGGAGAGCGCAACATAAAGAGGACATTGCAGAAATATATATATATAAGTAGTAGATACTTAGATAGACAATTAGGTGCTTCATCAATAGTGCAATTTGGAGCTCCACAGCCAACTCAGAATCTCCAGAAAATGGAGAACTAGGACTTCCAAAAACTCTCGAATTTTCTCCGCAAACATAGACATTAACTCCAGAAACAGCTGAATTAGCTAAAGAAACAGGATAATTCCCTCCAGGAACAGAGAAATTAGGAGTCGCAGAAAGTGGGAAAGTCCGAGCTCCAGGACACGGGAATTAACGCAAAAACAAGGGAAATAGCGACAGAAAGTGTGGTATTAAGTTTAGACACTGTGGAATTAGGTCTTGAAAGAAGAAAAGTAGGAGTTACAGAAACTGGTAAATTAGACGCTCCAGAATCTGTGGAATTCTCTCCAGAAGCAGGGAAATTAGGAATCGCAGAAAGAGGGAAGTCGTAGCTCCAGGAACACGGGAATTAGCGTAGAAACAGGGGAATTATCTCCAGGAACAGGGGAATTAGGAGCTGCAGAGAGGGGAATTAGGAGCTCGAGGAATACTGGAATTAGTTCAGAAACAAGGGTATCAGCTCCAGATACGGGGGAATTAGATCTCGAAAGATGAGAATTAGGAGTTACAGATACTGCCGAATTGGACATTGGAGAAACTTGGGAATTAGCAGCTCCAGAAACACGGAAATTTGATCAGTACAACGGAAGTAGCTCCAGAAAAAAGAGATTTACATTTAGAAAGAGAAGCTTTGGCTCAAGAAACATGCGCCTAGCTATTCCAGTCGGAAGGGAATTAGGAGAACGCACGTTAAGCAGAATAATGCGGAGCTAAATATATCGGGAGATGGTAACCACATAAAAAGCACAATTAGGTGTTTCATTAACAGCGCAATTTGAAACCCCGGAATCAGAGGAATTAGGATCTCCTCAAATAAGTGAATTAGCTCCAGAAACAGGGGAACCATGACCGGCATAACCTGGGGTAGTAGGAGCTCCACTAGGTGGGATCTAGCAGCTCCAAGAACATTGAAACTAACCCCTGAACAAGGGAAATAGCTGCAGAAACAGGGGTAATGGGTTATCCTTAAATTACAGGAATTAATTCCATAAATCGGGGAATTAGCTCCAGAAATATTGGAGTTAACTGCAAGAACTGGGGTATTAAGTGTTTTAGAAACACCAGAATTAGGAGCTCCGAAGAGAGGGGAGTTATGTCCAGAAGTATGGCGATTATATACAGAAAGAAACAGCATTATGTTCTCCAGAAAGAGAGGACATTTCAGCGACAGTTTCAAGGTGATTTGCTACAGGAACATGGAAAATTGCTCCAGTAACACAGGAATTAGGAGCTTCACAGATTGGGAAATTAGCAGCCTCAGGAATATTAGAATTAGCTCCAGAAACAGTGAAATTAGATCCAGAAACAGGGGATGTGGGGTTAGAAAGAGCAGAGTAAGCTCTAGAACGAATAACCTTAGCTGTCCCTGCAGCAGAGGATTTGGACAAATTGGAGCTATGTATATCGGCAAACGAAGTGACAGGTAACAAGGACAATTAGTTGCTTCATAAACAGTGCAAACTGGACCTCCAGTAACAGGGGAAGTAGGAGCTCCACAAACAGCTGAAATATCTCAAGAAAGAGGACCTCCAGAAACTATGGAAACTTCTCCAGAAACAAAGGTATTTACTCCAGAAACAGCTGAATTCGCTCCAGAAAGAGGGAAATTCCATCGAGGAAGAGGGAATTTGGAGTCGAATAAAAAGGGAAAGTAGGAGCTCCAGGAACACGGGAATTAGCGCACCAAGGAATTAGCGCCAGAAACAGGGGAATTAGGTCTAGAAACTGTGGAAATAGGCCTGGAAAGATTAAAAGTAGGAGTTACAGAAACGGTTAAATTAGAAACTCCAGAAACAGTGGAATTTGCTCCAGAAATAGGGCAATGTGGAAGTGCAGAAACAGGGGAAGCGTGGTACAGGAACACATCAATAATCACAGTGCAGTCCAATTAGCTCCAGAAACAGGGGAATTACTTTTAGAAAGAGGACAGTTACCTCCATAAAATATGAATATACATTTCTTGTTGCAGGGTAATTAGGAGAGCGCACCATAAACAGGACACTTCCTAGCCATATATATCGGCAAACTACTAGACACTAAAAGGAAAGGACAATAATGTGCTTCATAAACTGCACAATTTGGAGCTTCAGAAAAAGAGAAATTAAGATCTCCAGAGTAATTTTCCCCAGAAACAAAGGTTAGCTCCAGAAACAGTTGAGTTAGCAACAGAAACAGGGGAATTATCTCCAGAAACAGATCCATTAGTAGATCCACAATCTGGATATCAGGAACTCCAGAAAACCATGACCTCCAGAAACAGGTGATTTATCTCCAGGAACAGGGGAATTAGGAGCTGCAGAGAGGGGAATTAGGAGCTCCTGTATGACTGGATTTTAGTTCAGGAACATGGGTATTGGCTCCAGAAACAGGGGAATATCGTTTACAAAGAGGAGAATTAGGAGTTACTTAAACTGCCGAATTAGGCACTGGAGAAACTGGTGAATTAGGAGCTCCAGAAACATGGAATTTTATTGAGTACAGCGAAAGTTGCTTCAGTAAAAAGCAATTAAATTTAGAAAGAGAAGCGTTGGGTCACGAAAAGGTAAACTATCTATTCCTGTAGCGGGGGAATTAGGAGAGCGCAGCATAAGCAGAATAATTCGAACCTAAATATATCAGGAAAATGGTAGCCATATAAAAAGCCCAATTCGGTGTTTCATATACAACGCAATTTGAAGCTCCAGAAACAGGGGAATTAGGGTCTCCACAATTAAGTGAATTAGCTCCAGAAACAGGGAAACTAGGACCTGCATAACCTGGGGTAGTAGGTGCTCCAGCCACAGCTGCATTGGAAGCTCCCATAAGATGGGATTTAGCAGCTCCAAGATAATTGAATCTAAACCCGGAACAAGAGAAAAAGCTCCCGAAATGGCAAATGGAATATGCTTAGTTACCAGAATTAATTCCAGAAACCGGGGAATTAGCTCCAGAAATATTGGAGTTAACTCCACAAACTTGGGAATTAAGGGTTCCAGAAACCGTGGAATTAGGAGCTCCAGAGAGAGGGGAGTTATGTCCAGGAATATCGTGATGATCTACAGAAACAGAGAGAATTAGGCGCTCCAGAAGCAGAGGACATTTCAGCTTCAGATAAAAGGTGATTTGCTGCAGGAATAGGGTAATTTGCTCCAGTAACAGAGCTCCACGGACTGGGAAATTAGCAGCAACACAAACCTTGGAATTAGCTCCAGAAACAGTGCAATTAGCTCCAGAAACAGAGGAATTGGGGTTAGAAAGAGCAGATTAAGCTCTAGGAAGAGGTGACAGCAGAGGATTTAGGGGAGCACACTTAAACAGGACACTTCAGAGATATATATATATATGTATATATGTATATATATATATGTCCATATATATATATATAACAAGTTGATAGTTAAATAGGACAATTAGCTGCTTCACAAACAGCGCAACTTGGAGCTGCAGAAAAAGGACAATTAGGAGATCCACAAACAACTCAGAATCTCCAGAAAGAGGGGAACTATGACTTCCAGAAACGTTATTTTTCTCCAGAAACTAAAGGTATTAGGTCCAGAAACAGGTTATTTGCTGCAGAAAAATGGGAATTCCCTCCGGAAACGGAAATTAGGACTCGCAGAAAGAAGGGAAGTAGAAGGTCCAGAAAAGCGGGAATAACGCAGAAACAAGGGCATTAGCGATAAAAACAGGAGACATACCGACGGAAACAAGGGACATAAATCTAGAAACTGTTGAACTAGGTCTTGGAAGATGAAAAGTAGTAATTACAGAAACAGGTAAATTAGCAGCTCCAGAAACAGAGGAATTTGCTCCAGAAACAGAGGAAGCCAGCACCAGGAACACAGGAATATTAACAGTACAGTGCAATTAGCTCCAGAAACAGAGGAATTACATTTAAAAACAGGAGAGTTAGCTCCAGAAAAGTTGCATTTTCGTGTTCATGTTGCCGAGTAATTAGGAGAGCGCACCATAAACAGGACAATTCGGAGCCATATATATCGTCGTCGACTAGACAGGTAAAAAGCACCATTATATGTTTCACAAACTGCGCAATTTGGAGCTCCAGATAAAGGGAAATTAGGAGCTCCATAGGACTTTTCCGCAGGAAAAAAGGCATTAGCTCCAGAAAGAGTTGAATTAACAACAGAAACCGGGCACTTACCTCCAGAAACAGATGCATTAGGAGATCCACAATCTGGGATATTAGGAACTCCAGAAAAACATGAGCTCCAGAAACTGGGGAATTAGGAGCTCCAGAGAGACGGAAATCAGTACAGGGGAAGTAGCTCCAGAAACAAGAGATTTACATTTATTAAAGAGTATAGTTGGCTCAAGAAACAGATAAACTAGCTATGCCTGTAGCGGGGGCGTTAGGAGAGCTCACCATAAGTGAAATAATTCGGAGCTAAATATACTGGTTGAAATATTCGCCACATAAAAATCACAATTAGGGTGCTTCATTATCAGCGCAAAGTTTAGCCCCAGAGACAGGGGAAATAGGATCTCCACAAACAACTGAAATAGGTCCAAAAACAGGGGAACTAGGATCTGCATAACCTGGGGAAGTCGGAGCTCCAGCAACAGCGGCATTGGGAGCTCCCATACATAGAAACATAGAAACATAGAAAATAGGTGCAGGAGTAGGCCATTTACCCTTCTAGCCTGCAACGCCATTCAATGAGTTCATTGCTGAACATTCATCTTCAGGACCCCATTCCTGCTTTTTCGCCATACCCCTTGATCCCCCTAGTAGTAAGGACCTCATCTAACTCCTTTTGAATATATTCAGTGAATTAGCCTCAACAACTTTCTGTGGTAGAGAATTCCACAGATTCACCACTCTCTGGGTGAAGAAGTTCCTCCGCATCTCGGTCCTAAATGGCTTACCCCTTATCCTTAGACTATGACCTCTGGTTCTGGACTTCCCCAACATTGGGAACATTCTGCCTGCATTTAACCTGTCTAACCCTGTCAGAATTTTAAATGTATCTATGAGGTCCCCTCTCATTCTTCTGAACTCCAGTGAATACAAGCCCAGTTGATCCAGTCTTTCTTGATAGGTCAGTCCCGCCATCCCGGGAATCAGTCTGGTGAACCTTCGCTGCACTCCCTCAATAGCAAGAATGTCCTTCCTCAGGTTAGGAGACCGAAACTGTACACAATACTCCAGGTGTGGCCTCACCAATGCCCTGTACAACTGTAGCAACACCTCCCTGCCTCTGTACTCAAATCCCCTTGCTATGAAGGCCAACATGCCATTTGCTTTCTTAACCGCCTGCTGCACCTGCATGCCAACCTTCAATGATTGATGTACCATGACACCCAGGTCTCTTTGCACCTCCCCTTTTCCTAATCTGTCACCATTCAGATAATAGTCTGTCTCTCTGTTTTTACCACCAAAGTGGATAACCTCACATTTATCCACATTATACTTCATCTGCCATGCATTTGCCCACTCACCTAACCGATCCAAGTCGCTCTGCAGCCTCACAGCATCCTCCTCGCAGCTCACACTGCCACCCAACTTAGTGTCATCCGCAAATTTGGAGATACTACATTTAATCCCCTCATCTAAATCATTAATATACAGTGTAAACAGCTGGGGCCCCAGCACAGAACCTTGTGGTACCCCACTAGTCACTGCCTGCCATTCTGAAAAGTACCCATTTACTCCTACTCTTTGCTTCCTGTCTGACAACCAGTTCTCAGTCCATGTCAGTACACTACCCCCATTCCCATGTGCTCTAACTTTGCACATCAATCTCTTGTGTGGGACCTTGTCAAACGCCTTCTGAAAGTCCAAATATACCACATCAACTGGTTCTCCCTTGTCCACTCTACTGGAAACATCCTCAAAAAATTCCAGAAGATTTGTCAAGCTTGATTTCCCTTTCACAAATCCATGCTGACTTGGACCTATCATGTCACCTCTTTCCAAATGCACTGCTATGATATCCTTAATAATTGATTCCATCATTTTACCCACTACCGATGTCAGGCTGACCGGTCTATAATTCCCTGTTTTCTCTCTTCCTCCTTTTTTAAAAAGTAGGGTTACATTGGCTACCCTCCACTCCATAGGAACTGATCCAGAGTCAATGGAATGTTGGAAAATGACTGTCAATGCATCCACTATTTCCAAGGCCACCTCCTTAAGTACTCTGGGATGCAGTCCATCAGGCCCTGGCGATTTATCGGCCTTCAATCCCATCAATTTCCCCAACACAATTTCCCGACTAATAAGGATTTCCCTCAGTTCCTCCTCCTTACTAGACCCTCTGACCCCTTTTATATCCGGAAGGTTGTTTCTGTCCTCCTCAGTGAATACCGAACCAAAGTACTTATTCAATTGGTCCGCCATTTCTTTGTTCCACGTTATGACTTCCCCTGATTCTGACTGCAGGGGACCAACGTTTGTCTTTACAAACCTTTTTCTCTTTACATATCTATAGAAACGTTTGCAATCCGTCTTAATGTTCCCTGCAAGCTTCTTCTCATACTCCATTTTCCCTGCCCTAATCAAACCCTTTGTCCTCCTCTGCTGAGTTCTAAATGACTCCCAATCCCCAGGTTCGCTGCTATTTCTGACCAATTTGTATGCCACTTCCTTGGCTTTAATACTATCCGTGATTTCCCTTTATAGCCACGGTTGAGCCACCTTCCCTTTTTTATTTTTATGCCAGACAGGAATGTGCAATTGTTGTAGTTCATGCATGCGATCTCTAAATGTCTGCCATTGCCCATCCACAGTCAACCCCTTAAGTATCATTCGCCAATCCATCCCAGCCAATTCACGCCTCATACCTTCAAAGTTAGCCTTCTTTAAGTTCTGGACCATGGTCCCTGAATTAACTGTTTCATTCTGCATCCCAATGCAGAATTCCACCATATTATGGTCACTCTTCCCCAAGGGGCCTCGAACAACGAGATTGCTAATTAATCCTCTCTCATTACATAACACCCAGTCTAAGATGGCCTCCCCCCTCGTTGGTTCCTCGACATATTGGTCTAAAAAACCATCCCTTATGCACTCCAGGAAATCCTCCTCCACCGTATTGCTTCCAGTTTGGTTAGCCGAATCTATGTGCATATTAAAGTCACCCATTATAACTGCTGCACCTTTATTGCAAGCACCCCTAATTTACTGTTTGATGCCCTCCCCAACATCACTACTACTGTTTGGAGGTCTGTACATAACTCCCACTAACGTTTTTTGCCCTTTGGTGTTCTGCAGCTCTACCCATATAGATTCCACATCATCCAAGCTAATGTCCTTCCTAACTATTGCCTTAATCTCCACCTTAACCAGCAATGCTTCCCCACCTCCTTTTCTTTTGTTCTATCCTTCCTGAATGTTGAATACCCCTGGATGTTGAGTTCCCAGCTCTGATCATCCTGGAGCAATGTCTCCGTAATCCCAATCACATCATATTTGTTAACATCAATTTGCACAGTTAATTAATCCACCTTATTGCGGATACTCCTTGCATTAAGACACAAAGCCTTTAGGCTTCTTTTTTAACACCCTCTGTCCTTTTAGAATTTTGCTGCACAATGGCCATTTTTGTTCTTTGCCTTGGGTTTCTCTGCCCTCCACTTTTCCTCATCTCCTTTCTGTCTTTTGCTTTTGCCTCCTTTTTGTTTCCCTCTATCTCCCTGCATTGGTTCCCATCCCCCTGCAATATTAGTTTAACTCCTCCCCAACAGCACTAGCAAACACTCCCCCGAGGACATTGGTTCCGATTCTGCCCAGGTGCAGACCGTCCGGATTGTACTGGTCGCACCTCCCCCAGAACCGGTTCCAATGCCCCAGGAATTTGAATCCCTCCCTGCTGCACCATTGCTCAAGCCACGTATTCATCTGAGCTATCCTGAGATTCCTACTCTGACTAGCACGTGGCACTGGTAGCAATCCCGAGATTACTACTTTTGAGGTCCTACTTTATAATTTAGCTCCTAGCTCCTTAAATTCATTTCGTAGGACCTCATCCCTTTTTTTACCTAGGTCGTTGGTACCAACGCGCACCACGACAACTGGCTGTTCTCGCTCCCTTTTTAGAATGTCCTGCACCCGCTCCGAGACATCCTTGACCCAGGGAGGCAAAATACCATCCTGGAATCTCGGTTGCAGCCGCAGAAACGCCTATCTATTCCCCTTACATAGAAACATAGAAATATAGAAAATAGGTGCAGGAGTAGGCCATTCGGCCCTTCTAGCCTGCACCGCCATTCAATGAGTTCATGGCTGAACATGCAACTTCAGTATCCCATTCCTGCTTTCTCAACATACCTGTTGATTCCCCTAGTAGTAAGGACTTCATCTAACTCCTTTTTGAATATATTTAGTGAATTGGCCTCAACAACTTTCTGTGGTAGAGAATTCCACAGGTTCACCACTCTCTGGGTGAAGAAATTCCTCCTCATCTCGGTCCTAAATGGCTTCCCCCTTATTCTTAGACTGTGTCCCCTGGTTCTGGATTTCCCCAACATTGGGAACATTCTTCCTGCATCTAACCTGTCGAACCCCGTCAGAATTTTAAACGTTTCTATGAGGTCCCCTCTCATTCTTCTGAACTCCAGTGAATACAAGCCCAGTTGATCCAGTCTTTCTTGATAGGTCAGTCCCGCCATCCCGGGAATCAGTCTGGTAAACTTTCGCTGCACTCCCTCAATAACAAGAATGTCCTTCCTCAGGTTAGGAGACCAAAACTGTACTTAATACTCCAGGTGTGGCCTCACCAAGGCCCTGTACAATTGTAGCAACACCTCCCTGCCCTTGTACTCAAATCCCCTCACTATGAAGGCCAACATGCCATTTGCTTTCTTAACCGCCTGCTGTACCTGCATGCCAACCTTCAATGACTGATGTACCATGACACCCAGGTCTCTGTGCACCTGCCCTTTTCCTAATCTGTCACCATTCAGATAATAGTCTGTCTCTCTGTTTTTACCACCAAAGTGGATAACCTCACATTTATCTACATTATACTTCATCTGCCATGCATTTGCCCACTCACCTAACCTATCCAAGTCGCTCTGCAGCCTCATAGAATCCTCCTTGCAGCTCACACTGCCACCCAACTTAATGTCATACGCAAATTTGGAGATACTACATTTAATCCCCTCGTCTAAATCATTAATGTACAGTGTAAACAGCGGGGGCCCCAGCACAGAACCTTGCGGTACCCCACGAATCACTGCCTGCCATTCTGCAAATTCCCAAGTGGGGTTACATTGGCTACCCTCCACTCCATAGGAACTGATCCAGAGTCAATGGAATGTTGGAAAATGACTGTCAATGCATCCACTATTTCCAAGGCCACCTCCTTAAGTACTCTGGGATGCAGTCCATCAGGCCCTGGCGATTTATCGGCCTTCAATCCCATCAATTTCCCCAACACAATTTCCCGACTAATAAGGATTTCCCTCAGTTCCTCCTCCTTACTAGACCCTCTGACCCCTTTTATATCCGGAAGGTTGTTTCTGTCCTCCTCAGTGAATACCGAACCAAAGTACTTGTTCAATTGGTCCGCCATTTCTTTGTTCCCCGTTATGACTTCCCCTGATTCTAACTGCAGGGGACCTACGTTTGTCTTTAGTAACCTTTTTCTCTTTACATATCTATAGAGACTTTTGCAATCCGTCTTAATGTTCCCTGCAAGCTTCTTCTCGTTTTCCATTTTCCCTGTCCTAATCAAACTCTTTGTCCTCTTCTGCTGAGTTCTAAATTTCTCCCAGTCCCCGGGTTCTCTGCTATTTCTGGCCAATATGTATGCCACATCCTTGGCTTTAATGCTATCCCTGATTTCCCTTGATAGCCAGGGTTGAGCCACCTTCCCTTTTTTATTTTTACGACAGAGAGGAATGTACAATTGTTGTAGTTCATCCATGCGGTCTCTAAATATCTGCCATTGCCCATCCACAGTCAACCCCTTCAGTATCATTCGCCAATCTATCCTAGCCAATTCACGCCTCATACCTTCAAAGTTAGCCTTCTTTAAGTTCTGGACCAAGGTCTCTGAATTTACTGTTTCATTCTCCATCCTAATGCAGAATTCCACCATATTATGTTCACTCTTCCCCAAGGGGCCTCGCACAACGAGATTGCTAATTAATCCTCTCTCATTACACAACACCCAGTCTAAGATAGCCTCCCCCCTAGTTGGTTCCTCGACATATTGGTCTAAAAAACCATCCCTTATGCACTCCAGGAAATCCTCCTCTACCATATTGCTTCCAGTTTGAATCCCCAATCATATCGCTCTCCCACTCTTTTTCCTGCCCTCCTGTGCAACAGAGCCAGCCACGGTGTCATGAACTTGGCTGCTGCTGCCCTCTCCTGATGAGTCATCCCCCTCAACAGCACTCAAAGCAGTGTATCTGTTTTGCAGTGGGATGACCACAGGGGACCACTGCACTACCTTCCTTGCACTACTCTTCCTGCTGGTCTTCCATTCCCTCGCTGGCTGTGGACCCTTTTCCTGCGGTAAGACCAACTCGCTGCACGTGCTACTCACGTCATTCTCAGCATCGTGGATGCTCCATAGTGAATCCACCCTCAGCTCCAACTCCGCAACGCGGTCCGTCAGGAGCCGGAGGTAGGTACACTTCCCGCACATGTAGTCGTCAGGGACACTGGTGTTGTCCCCGTGTTCCCACATGGTACAGGAGGAGCATATCACGTGACCGAGCTGTCCTACCATGACTTAACCCTTAGATACACTTAAATTGGCGACAACAATGTTAAAAGTTACTGACTAATAAAGAAAACGAAAAAGAAAGAAAGAAGAAAGAAAAAGAAAAACTAATCACAAATCACCAGTCAATCACTTCCCACGTTGGCTGTGACGTCACCTTTTGATTTCTTTCCACTTCTTTTTTGCCTTCTCTCTCAGCTGGAGCTGCACCGGTACGCTTCTCTCGACTCCAGACTCTCTCGACGCTCCCCGGACTGCTGAGCCTTTTATAGGCCGCTGCCTCTCTCGACTCCCGCCTCTCTCGACGCTCCCCGGACTGCTGAGCCTTTTATAGGCCGCTGCCTCTCTCGACTCCCGCCTCTCTCGACGCTCCCCGGACTGCTGAGCCTTTTATAGGCCGCTGCCTCTCTTGACGCTCCCCGGACTACTGAGACTTTTATAGGCCGCTGCCTCTCTCGACTCCCGCCTCTCTCGACGCTCCCCGGATTGCTGAGCCTTTATAGGCCGCTGCCTCTCTCGACTCCCGCCTCTCTCGACGCTCCCCGGACTGCTGAGCCTTTTATAGGCCGCTGCCTCTCTCGACTCCCGCCTCTCTCGACGCTCCCCGGACTGCTGAGCCTTTTATAGGCCGCTGCCTCTCTCGACTCCCGCCTCTCTCGACGCTCCCCGGACTGCTGAGCCTTTTATAGGCCGCTGCCTCTCTCGACGCTCCCCGGACTGCTGAGCCTTTTATAGGCCGCTGCCTCACTCGACTCCCGCCTCTCTCGACGCTCCCCGGACTGCTGAGCCTTTTATAGGCTGCTGCCTCTCTCGACTCCCGCCTCGCTCGACGCTCCCCGGACTGCTGAGCCTTTTATAGGCCGCTGCCTCTCTCGACTCCCGCCTCTCTCGACTCTCCCCGGACTGCTGAGCCTTTTATAGGCCGCTGCCTTTCTCGACTCCCGCCTCTCTCGACGCTCCCCGGACTGCTGAGCCTTTTATAGGCCGCTGCCTCTCTCGACTCCCGCCTGCGTTTTTGCAGATCCAAGAACTTTGAAACTAACACCAAAACAAGGAAAATAGCTCCAAGAACAGCGGAAATTGGATATCCTTAATTACAGAAATTAATTTCATAAACCGGGGAATTAGCTCCAGAAATATTGCGATACACTCCACAGACTGGGGAATTAAGTGCTTCAGAAATACCGGAATTAGGAGCTTTAGAAAGAGGGGAATTATGTCCAGATAAATCGCGATTAGCTCCATAAAGAGGGAGAATCTTGTGCTTCAGTAGCAGAGGACTTTTCAGCGACAGCTAAAAGGAGATTAGCTCCAGGAACAGGGGAGATTGTTCCCGAAACAGAGGAATTGGAGCTCCACAGACTGGGAAATTAGCCGCTCCAGGAACATTGGAATTAGCTCCAGAGCAGGGGATTTGCGGTTAGAAAGAGCAGAGTTAGCTCTAGAAAGACGTGAATTATCTGTCGCTGCAGTCGGGCATTTAGGAGAGCGCACCATTAACAGGACATTTCGCAGATATATATATAAACCTACTAGACACTTAAATAGGACAATTAGGTGCTTCATCAACATCGCAATTTGGAGCTCCAGAAGAACGACAATTAGGAGCGCCACAAACTTCTCAGAATCTCCAGAAAAAGGGGAAATAGGACTTCCAGAAGCTATGGATTTTTCTGCTGAAACAAAGGTATTAAAATCAAAGAAACACAGAAAATAGGTGCAGGAGTTGGTCATTCGGCTCGGCGAGCATACACCACCATTCAATAAGATCATAGCTCATCTTTTACCTATGTTGCCCTTTCCTGCTTTCTCTCCAGACTACTTGATACCTTTCGCCGTAAGGGCCGTATCAAACTCCCTCTTGAATAAATGCAATGAACTGGCTTCAACAACTCTCTGTGCTAGAAAATTACACAGTTTAACAACGCTCTGAGTGAAGACGTTTCTCCTCATTTCAGTCCTAAATGGCGTACCCCATATCCTTCGACTCTGTCCCCTGCTTCTAGACTTTGCCAACATCGGGAACATTCTTCCTGCATCTAACCAGTCCAGTCCAGTCAGAATTTGATATGTTTGTTTGAGATCCCATCTCATGCTTCTAAATTCTAGTGAATATAAGCCTCGTCGATCCAGTCTCTCCTCATATGTCAGTCCTGCCATCGCGGGAATCAGTCTGGTGAACGTTCACTGCACTCCTTCAATCGCAAGAATGTCCTTCCTCTGATTAGGAGAAAAAAATTAACACAATATTCCAGGTGAGGCCTCAACAAGGCCCTGTACAACTGCAGTAAGACCTCCCTGTTCCTATACACACATCGCCTAACTATGAAGGCCAACATACCATTTGCCTTCTTCACAGCCAGCTGTATCTGCATGTCAATTTTCAATGATTGATGTACCATCACACTCACGTCTCGTTGCACCTTCTCTTTTCCTAATCTGCCGCCATTCAGATAATATCCTGCTTTTGTGCTTTTGCCAGCAAAGTGGATAACCTCACATTTATCCACTTTATACTGCATCTGCCATGCATTTGCCCACTCATCTAACCTGTCCAAGTCACCCTGCAGCCTCTTAGCATCCTCCTCACAGTTTACACCGTCACCCAGTTTAGTGTCATCTGCAAACTTGGAAATATTTCACTCAATTCCTTCATCCAAATCATGAATGTATAATGTAAAGAGCTGTGGTACCAGCAGAGCCCTGCGGCAACCCACTAGTCACTGCCTGCCATTTGAAAAAGACCTCTTTATCCCGATTCTCTGCTTTTTGTCTGCCAACCAGTTCTCTATCCACGTCAGTACATTACCCCCAATATCATGTGCCTTAATTTTGCACACCAACCTCTTGTTTGAGACCTTGTCAAAAACCTTTTTAAACTTCAAATACAGCACATCCAATGGTTCTCCCTTGTCCACTCTGCTAGTTAAAACCTCAAATAATTGTAGAAGATTTGTCGAGAGTGATTCCCCTTCATAAATATATGCTTACTTGGACCGATCCTGTCACTGCTTTCCAAATGTGCTGCTATTTCATTTTTAAGAATTGATTCCAACATTTTCCCCACCACTGATGTCAGGCTAACCGGGCTATAATTACCGGTATTCTCTCCCTCCTTTTTTAATTCCATAAACAGTTGAATTAGTTACAGAAACAGGGGAATTCCCTCCAGGAACTGGGAAATTAGGAGTCGCAGAAAGAGGGAAAGTCCGAGCTCCAGGAACACGGGATTTAGCGCCGAAACAAGGGAATGACCGCCAGAAACACAGGAATTAGATGTAGAAACTGTGGAATTAGGTCTTGAAAGATCAGCAGTAGTATTTACAGAAACTGGTAAATTAGAAGCTCCAGAAACAGTGGAAATCACACCAGACAGAGGGCAATGCGGAGCTGCAGAAACAGGGGAATTGAGCTCCAGGAACACATGAATAATCACAGTCCTTCGTAATTAGATCCAGAAACAGGGGAATTACGTTTAAAAACAGGAGAGTTACCTCCAGAAAAGTGGCATTTTCGTGTTCATGTTGCGGGGTAATTTGGAGATTACATCATAATCAGGTCGTTTCGGAGCCATATATATCGGCAAACTACTAGATTCGTAAAAAGTACAATTATGTGCTTCATAAACAGCACAATTTGGAGCTTCGGAAAAAGGGAAATTAGGAGCTCCACAGGAATTTTCCCCGGAAAAAATGTATTAGCTCAGAAACTGTTCAAGTAGCAACAGAATCAGGGGTGATACCTCCAGAAACAGATGCATTACGAGATACCCAAGCTGGGACATTAGGTACTTCAGCAAAAAGATGAGCTCCAGAAACAAGGGAATTATCTCCAGGAACAGGGGAATTAAGAGCTGCTGAGTTGGAAATTAGGAGTTCCATGAAAGCTAGAATTATTTCAGGAACAAAGAGATTAGCTCCAGAAACAGGGTGAATGGGATATTCTTAAATGCAGGAATGAATTCCTGAAACTGGGGAATTAGCTCCAGAAATGTTGGAGTTAACTCCATAAACTAGGGACTTAAGTGCTCCAGAAACATCGGAATTTGGAGCTACAGAAAGTAGTGAATTATGTCCAGGAATATGTTGATTAGCTCCAGAAAGAGGGAGAATCAGATGCTCCAGAAACAGAGGACTTTCCAGCTAGAGAAACAAGGTGATTAGCTTCAGGGGAAGTTACTCGAAACAGAGCAATTCGGCGGACCACAGACTGGGCAATTAGCAGCGCAATGAACAGTGGAATTAGCTCCGGAAACTAAAGTATTAGCTCCAGAAACAGCGGATGTAGCTCCAGAAATAGAAGGATTAGGATTAACAAGAGACGATTTGCCAAATACACAGGCAAATTAGCTGTTCCTGTGGCAGGGAAATTAGAGAGCGCACCATAAGTGAAATAGCCCTGATCAGTGATGCTGGGATATATTGGGGCAATCCTCTGGGTCCTGCTCCTGATCAGTGATGCTGGGATATTTTGGGGCAATCCCCTGGGTCCTGCTCCTGATCAGTGATGCTGGGATATATTGGGGCAATCCCCTGGGTCCTGCTCCTGATCAGTGATGTTGCTATATATTATTGGGCAACCCCCTGGTCCTGCTCCTGATCAGTGATGCTGGTATAAATTGGAGCAGTCCAATGGATCCTGCTGCTGATCAGTGCTAGTGGGATATATTTGGGCAATCCCCTGGGTCTTGCTCCTGATAAGTGATGCTGGGATATATTTGGGCAATCCCCTGGGTCCTGCTCCTGATCAGTGATGTTGGGCTATATTGGGGCAATCTCCTGTTCCTGATCATTTATGGAGGAAAATATTGCGGCTAATCTCCTGTTTCCTGGTCCTGATCAGAGATGCTGGGTTATATTGGGGTAATCATTTGGAGGCTGATGCTGATCAGTGTGAAATTTATTCAGCTGGAATGTTTTTGAATGATCGAGGAGAAAAATGTTGGTCAGCCAGGTTAAGTGCCAGGATTTGTGGATATGGACACCAAGATCTCTCTGCTCGTCTAGAATTTTCTAATTCGTGACATTTATACTATACTGACTTTCCATATTACTGCTCCCAAGGGGTATCGCTTCATACTCTTCTACGTTGAACTCCATCTGCCATGCTTGTGCCTATTTCAACATCCTGTCTCAATCAGCTCAAAGCCTATAACTAGCCACATCACTACCTACTACTGTGCCAAATTTTGTATTATCTGTAAAGTTTTGAATTTCGCTCTTTACAACTTATTACAGGTGTTTATAATAATTGCATAGAGTAATGGAGCCAAAATTGGCACCTGGGTATCAGCACGGCAAACCCCCTCACAATCTGAAAAGCATCCACCCAACACCATGCGTTGATGTTGTTTCTGAGCTAATTTTGCACACCCCACTTTCAATTTAATTCCCTGCAATTCCATCTTTGTAATGACGACTTGTGTGTGACTTTGTCCAATACGTTCACAGTGTAGCTAGATACAAAATGTACGCCATTAGGTCAAATAAGGCAAGAAAACGTTCTGATGATTAACAATTACCGCTGTCCCTCAGCTGAAAATCAGCTCTTCTTCATGTTGAACACCACTTGGAAGAACCAGGGCACAGAACGTAATCTGGGTATGGGACATTAATGACCATCAACAAGAGTGACTCAGTCGCACCACCATTGACCGTGCTGGCCGAGATCTACGTGGTCATAGCTGCCAGACTGGCCTTTCGCATCACATAAGTGGCAGGGAATGTCAACCTCCATCAATAGAGATTCTAACCACCTTCCCTTGAATAGCATTACCATCGCCGAATCCCCGACTAACAAATCCTGGGGTCACCATTGACCAGAAACTTAACTTGGCCACATAAATAACGTGGCAACAAGAGCAGGTCGGAGTCCGGGTAATCTCTGCGATTGTCTCGACTCCACACTCAGATTTTCAACCATCTACAATACACATGTCAGGATTATGATGAAGTACTCTCCAATTGCCTGACTGAGTGCACCTTCAACAACACTCAAAAAGCTCGGCACCATCCAGGACAAAGCAGCCCGCTTGATGAACAAAGCATCCACCAGCTTAAAGATTCACTCCCTGCAACATGAGTGCACCGTGGCTGCAGTGTGTACCATCTGCAAGATTTACTGCTGCAACTCGCCAAGGATTCTTCAGCAGCACCACCCAAACCATGCAACCTCGACCAGCAAGATGGTCAAGGGCAGCAGGCGCATGGGAACAGCATCACTTGGAAGAGCCACACGAGGTTACACATAAACCTGACATGGTAATATTTTGCCGATGCTCCATCGTTGCTGAGTTAACATTCTGTAACTCCCTCCCGAACAGTACTGATACCACAAGGATTGCCGCAATTCATGAAGGCATTTCACCACCACCTTCTCAAGGGCAATTAGGCGATGGACAATAAATGCTGGCTTTGTCAGCGATAACCACATCCTGGAACGAATTAAAAAATCTAGGGAATCCCCACTTATATCCGCTGATATATATTACACGTCGTAGCACCCGTCATTATCGACACAGAGGTCGCTAGATACTTGTGGCCAGTGGTGAACGCTTTGCATTGCCACCAACGTTAAATTGCACGGGAATAATTGGAATATAATTATTGTGAACGGTATAGAGGGCGCGTTATTCATAAAATATATTGAGCTCAGCATTTTGAGCTTGTACTTAGCAAGACAAACAACAGAGGGAGAAATCCTGATCTCAGGTTTAATTAATTAAGTTGTATAGGTGGGTGAGAATATGTTGGTGGCATTGATCATAATTCAGTAAAATTTATTGTATTTATGTTAAGGGAGACAGATAGACTAGGAGTTACAAGTTTCAATTGTGGAAAGTCCATTTTTAATGTGGTGAGATGCGATTTATCGAATGTGGACTGGAAACAACTACTGAAGTAAATCAGTACGGGAGTAGTGTGAGGCATTCGAGGAAGAGAGAGAGAGGTTTCAGAGCAAATATATTTCATTCAAGAAAAAGTGTGAACCTCAACATCTAGAGCCTCCTGGATGTCAATTAATAAAATGAGACAAAAAAGGGAAGCTCAAGTCAGATGCAGAAATCTAAATAGTGCAGAAAGCCAAGCGGTAAATGGAATTAAAAACAAAATTACAGAACTGTGACAAAATATTGGCAAGTGAAATCAAGGAAAACACAAAGATATTTTACAAATACATGAAGGGGAAAAGCCTACCTACAGAAAGTGTATGGCCTATTAGAGACCAAAGAAGTAACATGTGTATTGATTTGGATGATGTGGGAATATTCCTCAACGAAGAATGTGTATCTGCCTTCACAAGGGACACGATGCAGAAATTGTAGTTAAGGTTTGGTATGTGAATTATTCGATTAGATAAATGTAGTGAGAGTGGAAATGTTAAGTTTTTTTTAGCATTTTTGAAAGAAGAGACTTCACTGGGCTCTGAAGAAATATAACCCAGGCTATTAAATTAATTAATAGAGAAAATAGCGGAGGCTCTGGCCATCAATTTCCAATCCGCTATGGAATAAAGTGTGGTGCCAGAGGACTGGCGGTTTGCTAACACTGTACCATTGTTTAAAATGAAGAAAGGGGTTCACCGAGTAATTCAAGCTGTGTGACCCTGAACTAAACCGTGGGAAAATTATTGGAAAAAGTCTTAGTGACAGTATTAATCATCATATTTAACGGCACGGATTAATGAAGGATTTATTAAGGGAAACTCATGTCGAACTAACATGATTGAATTTTTTGAGGCGGTAACAAGGAGGTTCGGTGAAGACAGTTTGTTTGATGTAGTCTGCATGGATTTGAATCATTGCTTGCAGCAAACTCCCACATGGAAGAAAAATTAAAATCATCGGATCCAAGGGAAAGTGTCAAGTTGGACCCATAATTGTCCCAGTGGCAGGACGCAAAGGCAAATGATTGGTGTGTTTTTGTGACTGGAAGGTTGTTTCCAGTGGGGTTCGGCAGAGCTCAGTTTGTTTAATATATCAATGCTAGAATTTCCATTAGTTTCTCCCAGCTACCGATCACTTCCCACCCATTTAAAGCTGAGATGTTATAACACCCGGTTATCTCCCATTTACCCAGAAATGGAAACGAACGTCCATCTATCGCTTATTTATTACCCATTTATCGCCAGCATTAGTTTTAGAATCAAGTTAACGCCGACATTTAATTTAACCACTCGTCCATATGTTTATGACGTCAACATCCAGAAAACAGATTTTAATGGAAACTAACGCCCATAAACCGCCCAGCCTAACGTTAGCCCAAAACAACGCTGAAAAAAAGCTGCATTCACCTGATCTTAACCCAGAGGAAGGACCTTTCTAGAAAAGGCTGCCTCAATTTCTGGAGAGCATTGATTTAATCTGTGAGTTATTTTAAGGTGAATATCAAAATTTAAGAAACATCTTATGATACTGTGGTCGAATTTACAATAATTTATGAAATTTCGGAAGAAAATGTATTATTTCTGAAGAATAGGTCAAATAGTAATTGTAATGTGGCCTGAAATTTCTCAGCCTGTATTGATGACTACACACATGCTGCAGACTCGAGGTGAAAGAAGGGATATTGAAGAGCATTATCTGCCCAATTAAGGACGTGGCAGGAGGAGGAGGAGAACGTACACCCGACGCACTTCCAGAGAGAAACGGTCTTACCTGAACGTGTCGGTGAACACGTGCCTTAGAAGAGTATGATTCCAAAAGAGGTCATCGCTGGGATATGCCAGATCATCAAGGAGATCTGCAGCATAAGAGCACCATCATGACCGTGCTGCCCTTTGAGGTCAAGGTTACTGCGGCACTTTCCTACTATGCATCTGGCTCCTTTCAGGCATCAGCAGGCGAAATGTGCGATATCTCTCAGTATGCCACGCATTGCTGCTTTCGATAGGTTACTGAAGCCCTTTACGCTCAAAGGATGGACCTGATAAGCTTCCCTTTGACCAGGGTGGCACAGACTGAGGGGGCTTTGGATTTCTCCAGAATAGCAAACTTCCCCAAGTTACAGGGAGTAATACACAGCCCGCACATCGCCATGCGAGCACCCTTTCAGGATGCAGAGGTGTTTCTGAACCCAAAGGGCGTCCACTCCCTGAATGTGCATCTCGTTATTGACCACAAGGAAATAATCATGGCATTCAATGCAACATTTCCAGGCAGCATCCCAGATGCACTTATCTTGCGTGAGAGTACTTTGCCTGACCTGATTATGAGTCAGCCATAAGTCACGGTTGGATGCTGGTGATAAAGGATATGGCCTTACCAGCTGACAGATGGACTCCGCTGCGTAAGCCGCAGACTGAAGCCGAGAGGTGATAACATGAAAGGGACATCGCCACACAAAATGTCGTCAAAAAGACAATTGGAATGCTCAACCAACACTCCAGATGCCGGGACCATTTAGGAGACGAATTGCAATAATACTCTGAGTAGTTTGCTCAATTAATTGTGGTGTGTTGCATGCTGCATAATTTGGCTATCAGGTACGGATAGGGATTGCCAAATGGGACTGCCGATCCACCTCAGGAGAGAGGAGAAGACGATGAAGTTGAGATGGACGATGACCTCGGGGAAGACACTCAGGCTGATGTTGAAACCATGCGCTCTCTCTCCTCTAGAACGCAGGAAAGGGCCCGTTGTGACTACATTGCTGAACGTGTTATGTCTGTAGCTCATAAATGAAAGCTTTGTGTTAAGTTTGTGACAAGTACCGTTACGTTTGATGTTAACCTTTCATGGTAAGGACTCGCCGGAGTTTAATGCTACAAGTAGCTGAATACAATGCACAACAATGTTAAGTTAAGTTTTTATCAATACGTTTAACGATAGATTTTTTTTAATAAAACATAACACAATACAACAGTACCGCCTCCCACAACTCAACCCAAACTTTCAACATTTTAACGTTTTAGCAATACAATAACAACAGATTTTAATAAAAAAAAGCCTTCATAACCCACTCTCTCGCAAACCATCCCAACAATGAAACATTTAAAAACAGAAACAATTTAATCAACTAAAAGTAAACCGAAACACACACCCCACCTCACAGACAACAATATTTACGTATAACAAAACACATTCCCTCCATCCTTACGGCCACACCCCTCCTTCACTTTCCGCGTCTGATCAGCACCTTTTTCCTTTCACCTACCAACACCAAGGTGATGATGGTGGAGAGGACATTTCTGTGGAAATATCCTCCGAGCCAGATGCAACAGCATCCTCTGGCTCGCATGAGTCTCGGGCAATGGGGATGCATACCTTGGGGAGCAGTGCCGGATTCCTGGACCAATGATAGCACTCTGTCACCCGTGTCCCTGACTGTTATCTCCAGGGCCACCCATATCTGTGTCATTTTCTCGTTCACTTTAGTGGATAGGGTGGCCATCTGCTGAGATATTCCACCGATTGCCTGGAGGAGCTCTTGACAAAACTCAACGCTTCTCCAGGACAAGTTAAACATGTACACGCTAAGATCTCCTGTTCGTGGAGCAGTTCGACTGCGCCGAACCAACCGCTGCGTGCTCGTCACTGGCAGTGAATCACTGGAGGCACCCTTTGGCAAAGCACTTGGCCCCGCTAACTCCTCGTTCGAGGAGTACGTAGCCGCAGGAACACTGGAAGCTACGGCTGCTGCAGGCTCCTCCTTGACCTCCTCACTTTCCTCAGTGGAGAGTAGGACCCGCAGCAGAACGGGGGGGATTCAGGGCTCCACGAACCCAGAAATAAGTTAGACCGGCTCCATTGTTTGAAATGGTGGTTCGATTTCCAAGGCCTACACCCTTGGTTGAACTAGAAGACAAAAAAGAGCTAATTAGAGGGGAAGGCGGTGCTTGGGTCACATCGGAATCCAAACGCTACACAGCCATGTGCATGAGAGCAACTCTAATGTTGTAAGAATGATGACAGACTTCACGTTTGATGAACATCATGATCGTACAAAATTAGCATTACAATAACTTTCATGATCCCATCATTAATTACATAACAGTACATTACATAACATAATATTACATAACATTGCATCGATAAATCATCAATGATATATTTTATGGATATATGAGGCATCAATTGACTTTACATCACCTAATGGTTTATAGTTTACTCACGTGGCCTGACGACAGGTTCTGACGCAGCACAGGTGGGCAAACGATAGTGTAAACCCAGAAGTGCCAGTACCGGCTCTTCGAGATCGGTGAGGGGACATAGATCTGCTGACCCATCACCCGTGCTCCGCTGCGCATCCCTGTTCTATGAAAGTTTTTTCTGCATGGCGTAAGATCATTGTCAGGTATTGTTACAGATAGAGATACATATATTACTGACAGATATTTTATTATTATCATTATTATTATTAATACGCAACACAACACAACATACATGACTATCCACCGTAAAAGTTATGCATACTGCATGCATGGTTACATCTGCCGTCTTCAAAAAAATTGCTTAAGATCGACATTTGTATTAAATGCTGAATGAGAGGTGAACTTATCGAAACGTATAAGTTTATGAGTGGGATTGACAAGGTGGATGCAGAGAGGATGTTTCTACTGATAGTGGAAACTAGAACAAGGGGGCATAATCTTAGAATACGGGGTCAACCATTCACGGCTGAGATGAGGACAATTTTCTTCTTGCAGAAGGTTGTAAATTTGTAGAATTCGCTGCCTCAGAGAGCTGTGGAAGCTGGGTCATTGAATAAATGTAAGACAGAGATAGACAGTTTATTAAACGTTAAGTGAATAAGGGGTTATGGGGGGCGGGCAGGGACTGGTGCTGAATCCATGATCGGAACAGCCATGATCATATTAAACGGCGGCGCAGGCTCCAGGGGCCGTATGGCCTACTCCTGTTCCAATTTTTTATGTTCCATTGTTCTTAATTCTAATTAAACACTCACTGTGTTCTCCCAAATTTCCCAGTCCTCTAAAACAAATGTAACTCTCACTGTGTTCCCCTAAATTCCCCAGACCTCTATTTCTACTTAAACATGCACTGTGTTCCCCGAAATTCCCCGGCCCTCTAATTCTCATTAAACACTCACTGTGTTCCCTAAATTCCTCAGTCCTCTATTTCTAATTAAAAACTCACTATGTTGCCCTTAAATCCCCAGTCCTCCCATTCTATTTAAACTCTCACTGTTTGCCGCTAAATTCCCCAGTCCTCTATTTCTAATTAGTCAATGACTCTATTTCTCTGCAATTACCTTTATATGATTTATAACTGAACAGTTGTTCTATTGCGCTAAATGCACCAGTTCTCTGTTTCACATTAAACTGTGACTGCATCCTTCCACATTCACCTGACCTATATATGTAATTTAACAGTAAATCTATTACCATGAATACCCTGATGATTCCCATTTCCTGTCGTGTTGGCGACGAGCTCATTCTGAATGCGTGATCCACATCGTGTTACATATAAACATAGAAACAGAGGAAATATGTGCAGGAGTAGGCCATTCGGTCCTTCGAGCCTCCACCGCCATTCAATAAGTTCATGGCTGATCAATCCTTCAGTACCCATTTCCTGATTTATCTCCATACATCTTGATCCCCTTAACCGTAAGAGCCATATCTAAATCCCTTTTGAATATATCCAGTGAATTGGCATCAACAACGCTCTGTGGCAGGGAATTCCACAGGTTAACAACTCTCTGAGTGAAGAAGGTTCTCCTCATCTCAGTCCGGGGTCGGCGAGAGGCGTACCGGTGCAGCAACAGGGAGAAGGCAAAGAAAGAAACAAAGGTGACGTCACAGCCTAGGGGGTAAGTGATTGGCTGGTGATTGGTGAGTAGTTTTTCTTTTTCTTCTTATATTAGTCAGTAACTTTTAACATTGTTGTTGCCAATTTAAGTGTATCTAAGGGTTTAGTCATGGCAGGAGAGCTCGGTCGGGTGTTATGCTCCTCCTGTACCATGTGGGAACTCAGGGACACTTCCGGTGTCCCTGACGACCACGTGTGCAGGAAGTGTATCCACCTCCAGCTCCTGACTGACTGCGTTGTGCAGTTGGAGCTGAGGGTGGATTCGCTCCGGAGCATCCACGATGCTGAGAATGACTTGAGTATCACGTGTAGTGAGTTGGTCTTACCGCAGGGAAAGGGTCCACAGCCAGCTAGGGAATGGAAGACCAGCAGGAAGAGTAGTGCAAGGAAGGTAGTGCAGGGGTCCCCTGTGGTCATCCCCCTGCAAAACAGATACACTGTTTTGAGTACTGTTGAGTGGGATGACTCATCAGGGGAGGGCAGCAGCAGCCAAGTTCATGGCACCGTGGCTGGCTCTGCTGCACAGGAGGGCAATAAAAAGAGTGGGACAGCAATAGCGATAGGGGATTCAATGGTGAGGGGAATAGATAGGCCTTTCTGTGGCCGCGACCGAGACTCCAGGATGGTGTGTTGCCTCCCTGGTGCAAGGGTCAAGGATGTCTCGGAGCGGGTGCAGGACATTCTGAAATGGGAGGGAGAACAGCCAGTTGTCGTGGTGCACATTGGTACCAACGACATAGGTAAAAACAGGGATGAGGTCCTACGAAACGAATTTAAGGAGGTAGGAGCTAAATTAAAAAGTAGGACCTCAAAAGTAGTAATCTCGGGATTGCTACAAGTGCCACGTGATAGTCAGAGTAGGAAACGCAGGATAGCGCATATGAATACGTGGCTTGAGCAGTGGTGCAGCAGGGAGGGATTCAAATTCCTGGGGCATTGGGACCGGTTCTGGGGGAGGTGGGACAAGTACAAATCGGGCGGTCTGCACCTGGGCAGGACCAGAACCAATGTCCGAGGGGGAGTGTTTGCTAGTGCTGTTGGGGAGGATTTAAACTAATATGGCAGGGGAATGGGAACCAATGCAGGGAGACAGAGGGAAACAAAAAGGAGGCAACAGCAAAAGACAGAAAGGAGATGAGGAAAAATGGAGGGCGGAGAAACCCAAGGCAAAGAACAAAAAGGGCCACTGTACAGCAAAATTCTAAAAGGAAAAAGGGTGTTAAAAAAACAAGCCTGAAGGTTTTTGTGTCTTAATGCAAGGAGTATCCGCAATAAGCTGGATGAATTAGTTGTGCAAATAGATGTTAATAAATATGATGTGATTGGGTTTACGGAGACGTGGCTCAAGGATAATCAGGGCTGGGAACTCAACATTCAGGGGTACTCAACATTCAGGAAGGATAGAATAAAAGGAAAAGGACGTGGGGTAGCATTGTTGGTTAAAGAGGAGATTAATGCAATTGTTAGGGAAGACATTAGCTTGGATGATGTGGAATCTATATGGGTAGAGCTGCAGAATAGCAAAGGGCAAAAAACGTTAGTAGGAGTTGTGTACAGACATCCAAACAGTAATAGGGATGTTGGGGAAGGCATCAAACAGGAAATTACGGGTGCATGCAATAAAGGTGTAGCAGTTATAATGGGTGACTTTAATATGCACATAGATTGGGCTAGCCAAACTGGAAGCAATACGGTGGAGGAGGATTTCCTGGAGGGCATAAGGGATGGTTTTCTAGACCAATATGTTGAGGAACCAACTAGGGGGGAGGCCATCTTAGACTGGGTGTTGTGTAATGAGAGAGATTTATTAGCAATCTCATTGTGCGAGGCCCCTTGGGGAAGAGTGACCATAATATGGTGAAATTCTGCATTAGGTTGGAGAATGAAACAGTAAATTCAGAGACCATGGTCCAGAACTTAAAGAAGGGTAACTTTGAAGGTATGAGCCGTGAATTGGCTAGGATAGATTGGCGAATGATACTTAGGGGTTTGACTGTGGATGTGCAATAGCAGACCGCATGGATGAATTACAACAATTGTACATTCCTGTCGGGCGTAAAAATAAAAAAGGGAAGGTGGCTCAACCGTGGCTATCTAGGGAAATCAGGGATAGTATTAAAGCCAAGGAAGTGGCATACAAATTGGCCAGAAATAGCAGCGAACCTGGGGACTGGGAGAAATTTAGAACCCAGCAGAGGAGGACAAAGGGTTTGATTAGGGCAGGGAAAATGGAGTACGAGAAGAAGCTTGCAGGGAACATTAAGGTGGATTGCAAAAGTTTCTATCGGTATGTAAAGAGAAAAAGTTAGTAAAGACAAACGTAGGTCCCCTGCAGTCAGAATCAGGGGAAGTCATAACGGGGAACAAAGAAATGGCAGACCAATTGAACAAGTACTTTGTTTCGGTATTCACTAAGGAGGATACAAACAACCTTCCGGATATAAAAGGGGTCAGAGGGTCTAGTAAGGAGGGGGAACTGAGGGAAATCTTTATTAGTCGGGAAATTGTGTTGGGGAAATTGATGGGATTGAAGGCCGATAAATCCCCAGGCCCTGATGGACAGCATCCCAGAGTACTTAAGGAGGTGGCCTTGGAAATAGCGGATGCTTTGACAGTCATTTTCCAAAATTCCATTGATTCTGGATCAGTTCCTATACAATGGAGGGTAGCCAATGTAACCCCACTTTTTAAAAAAGGAGGGAGAGAGAAAACAGGGAATTATATACCGGTCATCCCGACCTCAGTAGTGGGTAAAATGATGAAATCAATTATTAAGGATGTCATAGCAGTGCATCTGGAAAATGGTTACATGATAGGTCCAAGTCAGCATGGATTTGTGAAAGGGAAATCATGCTTGACAAATCTTCTGGAAGTTTTTGAGGATGTTTCCAGTAAAGTGGACAAAGGAGAACCAGTTGATGTGGCATATTTGGACTTTCAGAAGGCTTTCGACAAGGTCCCACACACGAGATTAATGTGCAAAGTTAAAGCACATGGGATTGGGGGTAGTGTGCTGACGTGGATTGAGAACTGGTTGTCAGACAGGAAGCAAAGAGTAGGAGTAAACGGGTATTTTTCAGAATGGCAGGCAGTGACTAGTGGGGTGCCGCAAGGTTCTGTGCTGGGGCGCCAGCTGTTTACATTGTACATTAATGATTTAGACGAGGGGATTAAATGCAGTATCTCCAAATTTGCGGATGACACTAAGTTGGGTTGCAGTGTGAGCTGCGAGGAGAATGCTATTAGGCTGCAGAGTGACTTGGATAGGTTAGGTGAGTGGGCAAATGCATGGCAGATGAAGTATAATCTGGATAAATGTGAGGTTATCCTCTTTGGTGGTAAAAACAGAGAGACAGACTATTATCTGAATGGTGACAGATTAGGAAAAGAGAAGGTGCAACGAGACCTGGGTGTCATGGTACATCAGTCATTGAAGGTTAGCATGCAGGTACAGCAGGCGGTTAAGAAAGCAAATGGCATGTTGGCCTTCATAGCGAAGGGATTTGAATACAGGGGCAGGAAGGTGTTGCTACAGTTGTACAGGGCCTTGGTGAGGCCACACCTGGAGTAGTGTGTACAGTTTTGGTCTCCTAACTTGAGGAAGGACATTCTTGCTATTGAGGGAGTGCAGCGAAGATTCACCAGACTGATTCCCGGGATGGCGGGACTGACCTATCAAGAAAGACTGGATCAACTGGGCTTGTATTCACTGGAGTTCAGAAGAATGAGAGGGGACCTCATAGAAACGTTTAAAATTCTGACGGGTTTAGACAGGTCAGATGCAGGAAGAATGTTCGCAATGTTGGGGAAGTCCAGAACCAGGGGTCACAGTCTGAGGATAAGTGGTAAGCCATTTAGGACCGAGATGAGGAGAAACTTCTTCACCCAGAGAGTGGTGAACCTGTGGAATTCTCTACCACAGAAAGTAGTTCAGGCCAATTCACTAAATATATTCAAAAGGGAGTTAGATGAAGTCCTTTCTAGTCGGGGGATCAAGGGTTATGGCGAGAAAGCAGGAAGCGGGTACTGAAGTTTCATGTTCAGCCATGAACTCATTGAATGGCAGTGCAGGCTAGAAGGGCTGAATGGCCTGCTCCTGCACCTATTTTCTGTGTTTCTATGTTTCTATTTTAAATGGTCTACCCCTTATCCTAATACTATGTTCCCTGTTTCTGGACTTCCCCAACATCGGGAACATTCTTCCCGCATCGAACCTGTCCTGTCCCGTCAGAATCTTATATGTTTCTATGAGACCTTCTCTCATCCTTCTAAACTCCAGTGACTAAAGGCCCAGTTGATCCAGTCTCTCGTCATATTACAGTCCAGCCATCCCTGGAATCAGTCTGCTGAACCTACGCTGCATTCCCTCAAGAGGAAGAACATCATTCCTCAGACACTAAACACAAGATGAGGCCTCACTAAGGCCCTGGACAACTGCAGTAAGACCTCCCAGTATCTATATTCAAATCCCCTAGCTATGAAGGCCGACATAACATTTGCATTCTTTATCGCCTGCTGTACCTGCGTGCACACTTTCAGTGACTGATGAACCATGACACGCAGGTCTCGTTGCACCTTTCCTTTTCCGAGTGTGCCTCCATTCAGATAAAATTCTGCCTTCGTGTTTTTGCCCAAAAATGGATAACCTCAAATTTATCCACATTATATTGCATCTGCTATGCATTTGAACACTAACTTAACCTGTCCAAGTCACCCTGCAGTGTCTTAGCGTCCTACGCACAGCTCACACCGCCACCAAGTTTAATGTAATCTGCAAACTTGGAGATATTACACTCTATTCCTTCATCCAAATCGGTAATGTATATTGCAAAGAGCTGGGGACCCAGCACTGAGCCCTGCGGCGCTCCAGTGGTCACTGCCTGCCATTCTGAAAAGGGTTCGTTATTCCCGATCTCTGCTTCCTGTCTGCCAACCAGTTCCCTATCCACCTCAGTATATTACCTCCAATACAATGTGCTTTGATTTTGCACGACAATCTCTCGTACGGGACCTTGTCAAAAGCCTTCTGAAAGTCCAAATACACCACTCCCTTGTCCACTCTACTAGTTGCATCCTCACAAAGTTCCAGAAGAT
The DNA here is from genome assembly GCF_044704955.1 of Pristiophorus japonicus. Taxonomy (NCBI): domain Eukaryota; kingdom Metazoa; phylum Chordata; class Chondrichthyes; family Pristiophoridae; genus Pristiophorus; species Pristiophorus japonicus. The sequence continues at coordinate 6,900,679 of NW_027252779.1, forward strand.
GCGTCAATCATGATATCCCTTTCATAAATCAATGCTGACCTGATCCGTTCCTGTCACCGCTTTCCAAATGCGTTGCTATTACATCCTTCATGATCGAATCCAACATTTTCCCCACTACTGATGTCAAGCGAACCGGTATATAATTACCTGTTTTCTCTCTCCCTCCTTTGTTAAAAAGTGATGGTAAATTACCTACCCTCCAGTCCATAGAAGCTGAACCAGAGTCGATCGACTGTTGTAAAATGATCACCAATGCATCCACTATTTCTAGAGATACATCCTTGAGCATTCTGGAATGCACACGACTGGCCCATCGGATATATCGGCCTTCAATCGCATGAATTTTCCGAACACAATTTCCCGCCCAATAAGGATATCCTTCAGTTCCTCCTTCTCACTCGACCCACTGTCCCTAGTACCTTCAGACGGTTATTTGTTTCTTCCTTCGTGAAGACAGAATCGAAATATTTGTTCAATTGGTCCTCCGTTTCTTTGTTTCCGATTATAAATTCACCTGAATCCGACTGCAAGGGTCCAACGTTTGGCTTTACTAATCTTTTTTTCTTCACATATTTATAGAAGCTTTTGCAGTCAGTTTTTATATTCCCTGCAATCTTCCTCTCGAAGTGTTTGTTCCCCCTCTTAATTAAACCCTTAGTCCTCCTCTGTCGAATTCTAAACTTCTCCCAGTCCTCAGGTTTGTTGCTTTTTCTTGCCAATTTGCATGCCTCTTTCTTGGCTTTAACGCTATCCTTAATTTCCATTGTTAGGTATGGTTGAGCCACCTTCCCAGTTTTCTTTTTACTCCAGACAGGGATTTACATTTGCTGAGGTTCATCCATGTGATCTTTAAATCTTTGTCATTGCTTATCCAGCGTCTCCCCTTTGAGTGTCATTTGCCAATGTATTCTAGCCAATTCATGCCTCATACCGTCGAATTTACCTTTCCTTAAGTGCAGGACATTAGTTTCCGAATTAAATTTGTCACTCTCCATCTTAATAACGAATTCTACCAAAGTATGTTCACTTTTCACCAAGGGGCCTCGCACAACAAGTTTAGTCCCTTCTCATTACACATCGCCCAGTCTAGGATGCCCAGCTCCCTGGTTGGTTCCTCGACATATTGATCTCATAAACCATCCCTAATAAACTCGAGGAAATGCTCCTCCACCGCATTGCTACCAGTTAGCTTAGCCCAAGTAATATGTTGATTAAAGTCGCCATGATTACTGCTGTACCTATATTGCACACATCCCTTATTTATTATTTGATGCTGTCCCCAACCTCACTACTACCATTTGGTGGTTTATACACTACTCCTACTAGCGTTTTCTGCCCTTTAAATTCCGCAGCCCGACCCATACCGATTCCACATCATCCAGGCTGTTGGAGCGGATTTTTGGACATATACTTGTCCAACATTTTTTTTATTTTCCCCTTTAAATTAATTTTGTAAGGGATAATACTGATGCATTGTGCTTTCAACAGTTAAACTTCAAGGTATAATGGCCTTGAGTTAATGGAGATAGGAAAGTGAGATAATGAACACTGAAGAGTTAAGTGCTGAGTATGTTTGTTTATACCGGTGTCAAAAGCCTGCACTTGTTTATACTGCCCTGTCACAATGCAGGATGGGTTATACGGCTTTTGAGCTTAGCCTTCGATAGTCAAAGCTTTGTAGTGCTAAAGCATGTGTTGTAAAGTGACGTAATTTGTAAGATAAAAGAACTTCACTGCAGATACCAATTTGAGTCGTGGTTCACAGTCTCTAACACTTCTCCCAAAACTTTGTCTCCGATTTAATAAACCTCTCTTTATATATTATACAGTTACGGAAATATTTTTCCACAACAAAATGGCGTCATGACCGGATACTCTCTGATCAGACGTGATCATTTAAGACAGTATCTGGAATCTGGTGTTAGAGACTGAAAAGAGAGGTGCACGGGCACAACGGGATCGTGTATAAGATACGAGTAAGTAGATAGCGGGAGCAGGTTGTCTAACCAGTTTGATTTTTCCCTTTGGTAAATAAGGTCGGTGCGGAAGGGAACTGATCACTCCAACCAAGAGCCGAACAACTCCAGTGGTAAGGAAAGACGCTAGCTTTGTTGCGAAGACAAAGAACCCCACAGAGTAGTCGTGGTCGTGAGTATTACAGGAACAAAGGGAAACGTCCGAGCCTGGCGAAGATGGAAGGTAAGGAAGGGAATGTAAAACGTGGGCCGGGTCGTTACTTAATTCCTATATAACCGATCGACAGGTCTTAATCAAGAAAATGCAAAAGGACGGTTGGGATGTATCCCAGACGTTAGAACAACAGCGAAGTTGGATAGTTAAAAAAAAGAAAGATAAAACTAAAAAAGCCGGAGTATTATTGGTGCATCAGTTAGCAGGACTAATGGAACAGGTTAAGGAGATTAAAGAGAAAATGGATGAAAAATGTAAACAATTAAACCAGGCACAAAGGAAAAATATAGAGTGGGAAAAGAAATGCCTGGCAGTGGAACAACAGATCCAGGATCGATCTCAATGGGGGGGATCGCTGTCCCCTCACGATAATTATCAATGCGAAGCAACTGCCCCGGGTCAGGAAGATTTAGAAACCCTCCCGGTGGCGCCGGTAACAAGAGGGGGGACGGCTGCAAATCCCACTGCGAAATTAAGCCCTTTACCCCCGGCGAAAGACAGCAGATAATGGCATCACTGGGTAAATTACAGCCCCGATGTGCGAATATTAAATTTTGGGCAGAGCTGAATACAGTTTGGGTGGGCCACCAACTACACCTCAGAGATATCCACCAACTAGTCTGAGCGGCTTGCCCGGCAGATCGGTGGAGTGTAGTGGCCGGAGGAGCCGCGGTAGCAGCCAATGCCGACTTTTCAGGGGGACGTTGGACACACGCGGTACCTTTAACCACCGAAGTAGATGGTCAACTGGCAGCCTTTGTCCTTTTTAAAATCGAGATCCAACGAGTTTTAGGTAACGCCCCTACTAATTGGGGTAAAATTACTACAACCAAACAGCAAAAAGGGGAAGGAGCCTCAGAGTATGGGGAACGATTGTTCCAGATATATCAAGAATGCTCTGGACAGGGAAACCCAGGCTGCGGTGACCGAGCATTTATTCAGGCATTCAAGGATGGACTAGCCGCTGCACACCAGACCATTACAAAAATGGGAGTAATTGTAACCCAGGATTATGATGAACTGGTCGAGTGGGCTCGTGGCGTCCAGGGAGGGGGCGATGAAAAATCTAAGACAAAGATAAAGCAGGAAAAAGTACCTGCCACGGGAACAGGAGGAGGACAGAAAAGGGGGACTTGACATAATTGTGGAAAACCGGGCCATTTTGCCAGGGAATGCAAAGGCAAATGCAGTGAAAAGCAATGTACGTATTGTGGTAAGAAAGGGCATCTGGAAGCGACATACTATGGTAAAAATGAATATCCTAAAAAGGCAAGGAACCTGTCACAACAGGAATACCAGCAGTGGTAGGCGTACAAAGCCACCCTGTGATGTCCGGCGGCCCCTGTACAAACTAAAAAGGAGGGAAGGATATATGTGTCTGAACGAGTATGGGGCCGACAGTGTGAGATGCTAGTGGACACGGGAGCCTCAATATCCATTACCAATATGCACCTTCCCATCACCGATAAAAAGGCTCTGATAAACGGAATAGATGGACGGCCACACTGGTAACCTGAGCGGCACCCAATTGGTGGAAATTGATAACTTATATATACCCATGAGATTTTACGTATGCAAGAATCGTGAGGGAACAATATTGGGGAATGATGTAATGAGGGAATTTAAGCCCCTGATTGATTGCGGCAAGGGGAAACTGACATGGCTAAAGGTGGATGGCAGTAAGGGAGATATAGGACAAATAGCCCACCATGTGGAAAGTATAGGTGTAGCTACAGCCACAAAAACTGACTGGCTTATCGGGACTGGAGGGTATGGAGGCATATGTGCCTCTGTGCCCGGGGTCTGGGCACAGATAAAATTGTATACTGGAAAGGCGAAGATGGATCCTATTAAGTTCCCTGAACCACCTCATAAACCACATCGACAATACCCTATAAGACCTGAAGCTAGAACAGCGGTTGTAGAAATAGTAAAAGGGCTAGTGGAAAAGGGTTTCTTTAAAGAAACAGTTAGCACCACTAACTCTCCAACATGGCCGGTAGGGAAACCAGATGGGAGTTATAAACTCACTATCAACTACAATACCCTTAACAAGGTCACCCCCAAATTACACCCGATAGTGGCCAGCCACTCCACAATCCTTAATGGATTATCCCCTTAACACAAGATCTTTACAGTCCTAGACATAGCCAATTGGTTTTGGGCACTTCCACTCGATCCAGAATCACAAGAAAAATTTGCCTTCAAGGTGGAGGATAAACCATATACTTGGGCCCGATTACCACAAGGATTCCATGATAGTCCTGCCATATTCCATCGAGTCATGAGGGATATACTAAAACAAATAGAGGTACCGGCAGGAAATATTATTTTACAATATGTCGACGACATATTAATAGCCTCAGAAACCAAGGAAGGACATCAGGCAACCCTATACTTAGTATTAAGGGCTCTGGAAACGGCGGGCCTTAAGGTTAACACCAAAAAGGCCCAGGTAGGGAAATCGCAGGTCCTGTACCTAGGGTACTGCCTCTCAAAGGGGCTGAAAGAAATGCCTTCGGATAGGAAAAAGGCTGTCAAGGTCAAGCCTCGACCAGTAACGGAAAGGGGGGTGAGGAAGGTACTGGGCCTCTTTAATTACAGACGGAACTTTATCCCTGATTTTGCAGAAATTGCTGAGCCAATACAAAGATTAGTGAAAGGGGGGAAACCGGACCTAGACCTCATAGAATGGGGCCCTGAACAAGAACAGGTGTACATTAAACTCAAGTCAGAACTACTCTCTGCACCTGGATTGGGACAGCCTGACATGAGTAAGGATTTCCACATCCACTGTAACAATGAAGGTGGGTTCTATATGGCCGTGTTCACCCAAGATCGCGGGGATAAAAGGAGACCTATAGCCTACTACTGTACCACCAAAAGCCCGGTGGTGACTGGGTTATCCAGATGTATAGCCGCGCTAGATTGCGCAGCTTGGGCGGTAAAAATATGCGAGCCTGTGGTGATGACTGGAAACATCATTCTCCACACTAAACACACATTGGTAGAAATGTTAAACACAGGAAAACTGAGAACCATATCTAATATGAGACGGGCAAAGTGGGAAGCAGTCCTCTTAACACCCAACAAAGCGGAAACCATAATTAGGATGTAGGAAACAACCCCGCAGAATGTATGATGGGTGAAGGCGAACCCCACTTTTGTGAAGAGGTATGTGAGGATATGGAAGAGGATAGAATAAAAGACGCCCCCCTTCAAACCGCTGAACAAATCTTGTTTGTGGACGGCTCACGAAAATACGTAGATGGACTACCGCGTACTGGATGGGCCGTAGTTAACCAGGATCGAGAGACAGTTGAATCAGGGCGAATTAATGGGGGGTCGTCAGCTCAAGTGGCAGAACTGGTAGCCCTCACCCGGGCGCTGGAATTATCGGAAAATAAGATTGTTAATATCTATACGGACAGTAGATATGCATTCGGGGTAGTGCACGATTATATGACAGCATGGGGGAGAAGGGGTTTTATCACAACTAGCGGACATCCCATAAAGCATCAGCTGAGAATAGAAGCTCTTTTAGTCGCCAATAATAAACCAAAACAAGTAGCGGTCATTAAAATTAAAGCCCACAGGAGGGAGCCGGACTGAACCAGTCCAGATTGGCTGAGTCACCAGGGAAATAAAGCTGCAGACGTAGCTGTACAGAAGGCATTAGAACAGGAAGAGTGTGAGGAACCCTCAGTCAGTGCCGCTGGGGTCCGAGACGAACATTTAAGTATTGCGAAACTACCCCAGGACAGTTCTGAGGAGGAAATAAGTATGTGGACAAAGCAGGGAGCAACGCAAGGGAAGGATAACGTTTGGAGACGAAACGACAAGGTAACGGCGCCTGAATGCATACAGAATACCTTATTGGAGTTGCATCATGGCCTGTCTCATTCAGGACGAGATGCCATGACCAGGAGTCTTGGAAGAGATTCGTGGTGGAAAGGGATGGGGAGAGATATCGCCAAATATTGCCATCGAGGCGTTACGTGTGCACAATATAATCTTGGCAGGCCCATTAAAATTAAAATGCGACACCAGCCCCGTCCACGGGGGCCATGGGAACATGTACAAATTGATTTCACAGGTCCTTTGCCCCCATCCCATGGAAAAAGATATTGCCTAGTGATTATAGATCAATTTACCCGGTGGGTGGAAGCTTTCCCCACACGTGATTGCACTGCCTCACAGTGGCAAAGATATTCTGACCAAGGTACCCACTTCACCGGAAAGATTTTAAAAAAAATATATGCCAGCTGATGGGCTTAAAACAATAATTCCACATCCCCTATCACCCGCAGAGTTCTGGGATGGTACAGCGCATGAACCATACCCATTCGGGATAGGAAGCACCATAGATGAATTACGTAACGTGGAGAGGGTACTGGAACAGATAGTTAACGACAGTGCTGAAGCAATAGAGGGCATAACGGCTGAAATGGTAGCTATACGCACAATGGTACTCCAGAACCGAATGGCCCTGGATACTAGCACAAAGTGGGGGCACATGTGCCTTAATTGGAGCTGAATGTTGCACTTACATTCCCGATAATTCAGAAAACATAACCAACCTCGCTGATCACAGAAGAAGGGAGGTAAAGAAGTTATCCACGACAGCAGGAGGATATAGCTGGTTTGACTGGCTGTTAGGGGCATCCTGTGGGTCCTATCTTATGCATGGAGTAATTATGCATAATTACTCTGGTAATTATTCTGGTTGTAATAGTAATTACTTGCTGTCTGATTATCGGGTGTTTTAATATCTGCTGTAAAGTTATGATGGCTCGACTGATGCCAGTAGCCAGTGTAATCGCCGAAGAAGAAGCACACCTGATGGAAATACTTGAAGACACCAAGGATCAAGAAACAGACCACGATGACACCGACCACTATCTTTGAAGGGTAGCCTAGAGCTACAAGAAAGGTGGACATACGGAACATCAGGTAAGTAACATACCCCAAAGGACGAATATATGACACCATGCTACTATCATTGTGGTCATCTGGATTTAGTGAACATCCTCCAGGACCAAAAGGGGAAATATTGTTGGAGCGGATTTTTCGACATATACTTGACTAGTATACGGGATCAAACATTTGTTTTTATATTCCGCTTTAATGAATTTTGTAAGGGACAATACTGATGCTTTATATAAGAAAAAACACAGTTAGACTTCAAGGTATGCTGGCCTTGAGTTATGGAGATAGGAAAGTGAGATAATGAACGACTGGAGAGATAAGTGTGGGTCTGTTTGTCTATACCGTTGCCAAAATGCCTGCACTTGTTTATAATGCCCTGTCACAATGCGAGGATGGATTATATCAACAGTTCAGCCTTGGATAGTAATTGTATGAAAAGCTTTGTAAACCTTGTAATGTGATGATTAGACTGAAGGACTAGTGCTAAAGCATGTGATGTAAAGTGACCTAATTTGTAAGATAAAATAACCTCACTGGAGATAACAAATTGAGAAGCTGGTTCAGAGAGAGGAGTCTCTAACACTTCTCCCAAAGCTTTGTCTCCGATTTAATAAACCTCTCTTTATATATTATACAGTCTCCAAAATATTTTTCCACAGCATGTCTGTGGGAAAATATTTCAGACATCAGTGTGACTGGAAAAGCACACACACAGCCGAGTGAGAGTGTTCCAGTGCACTGACTGTGGAAAGAGCTTCAATCAATTACACAGCTGAACAAATATTGCACCATTCACAGAGGGGAGAAACTACACGTGTTCTGTGTGTGGACAAAACTTCAACTGATCATCCAACCTGGAGAGACACAAGGACACCTGCATCATGGAGAAACCGTGGGAATGTGGAGATTGTGAAAAGGGATTCAGTTCACCGTCTGATCTAGAAATTAATTGTCAGAGTCACACCGAAGAGAGGCTGTTCTCCTGCTCTGTGTGTGGGCAGGGTTTCACTCAGTCATCCAAACTGATGAAACTCCAGTGAGTTCACACTGGGGAAGTGTGTGGAGGGATTCACTCAGTCATCTGAATTGCGTGTTCACAAGTGACTGCCCGGGTTATGTTCCACTGTTATTACTGCTGTTAATCGCATCCTGACTGAATCGTGTTCGTTCTGTCAGTTGGGATTTGTTTCTGCTGATATTACATCCCCCGAAAACTGAGATGGAGTTTAATATTTTGATATTTCAAATAATACAATGTGTCGATATTTGAAATATCCATGATAAGAGGAGACTAATTGATGTCCTGTTATATTTTGGTCCTTTTCTCCTTTCTATCTCAAGATTGATTCAGTTCTCATGCCTTTGGTTACTCTCAGGGAGAAGTCCCATTTCCTTATACCTTCCAGAGTGCCTCTCTTTGCCTTGGTGTCCAGAGTAGGGATATCTATCACGCCTGGGATCACTAAACACAAAACACAGTCTGTTAATCCCTTTCAGCTACAGGACTTAGCGCGTTCCTGGCAGCATCTCTCTCACTTTCGATGTGTGAATAGAGAATCGTGTAAATCTGGTTTCGAATTAAATTTGAATCCATTCAGTAAATGTATTTAAAGAAAAATGTACAAGTAAACCCATCACATCAAGTAATTGGCAAAGGTTTACAGTCAACAAGATGAACAAGTAAAAATATCACGGTCCAGTAACCCAGGTCTATATTCACAGGAGAAAATCTGTTATCTAAGTCCTAGAATGTCAGTTGGTGAGATGAGAGACTGAATCACTTTCCACATTCAGCTGGTAAACGGTCTCTCCCTGATGTTTTCTACCCAACGTGCATCTGCATCCATTCCCACTGTCTCCACATTTACATTGTTGAGTCAGCTGGCCACACGAGTCTCACAGGCTAGACGATTGGTTGAAGGTGCATCCACACACAGAACATGTGTCCTGTTTCTCACCGCTGTCATTGGTGTTTTTCCAAAGACTGATGATAAGGTGATCCTAATCAATCCGGTGAATCTCTCAAAACTTGACGTGGTGTTTGGTTTCAGTTTCCCAGCTGTAGACCGTCACCTTCTGATACCCTGCAAATTGAGGTTACAAGCGTTGTTACTTTAAGTAGAGGATAGACATTTCCACTGTGGTAGGCATCAGAGTCGAGTCCTGCCCTCAAATTACAACTACACACTTCTCAGTTGAGGTCATTTCCCAGTTGAGGTCATTGGAACGGCATCAAGAGCATGGGCACTGACTAATTTTTAATCATATTTAGCCCAGTGGTAGGGAGGACATTTATAACCCCTGAACTGCTGCCTTGGCTGAGATCACCTAGCAGCACAGATCAAGGAACGAACTTGGGAACTTCCCAGTCTGTATTGCAGATTGTTCTAAAATTTGGGGGATGGGGGGAGGGTTTGAAATAATATTTTGAAACACATTTTACTCCAGCTTTAAATGAAACCTTCGTCACACTGCAAATTCAAGTCCAATGGATCATCAAAAAGAGTGTGACATTTTAGAAAGGTGCAAATCACTGAAATCGACAGCTTTTCAATCACTGCACAGTACAGAAGGGAGCGACTGTTAATGGGAGCTCGGTTCGTGAAGTCCTCCGACACTCCGAGATAAACTGCACTGTTCCTTTAAGTATAAATAGGCAGTAAAAAGGGAGTCCGGGTCCCTTTAAATATCTGCTCCATTCCCCCAGGTTTGGGAGGAGCAAAAGCGCGCGGTCTCCTTACATCCTCACACAGCAAACACCACCGATGGACTCCCGCAAGGTCCTGAAGGCCGAGATAAATTTACTTCTGGTTAAGCACAACAACTGAAAAGTGCACACACAAAGTCTTTGCTATATATGCGTGTGTGTGTGCGTGTGTTTAAACAAAACACATCATTCTTAATGTTTGACAGTAAATTCCACAGAGATAAGCTATTATCTTCGCCAGTTATATTCCAGCAGTTTATTTGCTCTTATTTACAATGTAATTGCAGAGTGTTTAATCCCTTTACCATTTATTGATGACCCATTGTCTTGTGTGCTCCTGTTTCGAAAGTGATGTCACAATGACCATTCCGTAACCAAGGTGACCACTTGTCCGCAGTATACTGTGGGAAAGGGGAGTAAATCTCACCGAGGGTAATAAGCAGCCTCCCACTAGTCTCTGCACTTTATTGCCCAGTGATCACCTCACCATCACACAGAAGGTCCTGAGATTTACCTCCCGTGTGGATGACTTGTGTAAGTGATGTTAAAAATTACATTGTAGGTTAAAAGAGGAGTTGGGTGAGGAGGGTTTGGAGAGTAGGCATAAAAGAGGAGCTGGGGTGAGGATTTGAGAGAAATGCGGTGATAGAGGAGTTGGGGTGAGGGGTTGGGGATTTGGGTTGAAAGTGTAGTTGGGGAGGGGGAGGTGGAGAGTAGGGGTGAAGAAGGTGTATGAGTGAGAGGGATTTACAGCCCTTTAATTGCCTTTGTTGAACTATGATGGGGTTTATTTTTCCTTTAAAATGTTTTGTATTATGTGTTTCACTGAAGTTAGACGTGGGGTTGCAGTTCCTTGCAGGCACTGGACTGTTTCTGGTGAATTAATGTGGGAAGTGTTAATTGGGAAGAGATTTGAGTGGGATCATTCTGTGCTGAATGCGTGGCTGGGCGGCGGGTTTGCCCTTAGTCCCAGTGATGCGGTATTGTTGACACCAAATCAAAGGACCACATACATTGTGCCTCCAAATCCAGGGACAACTTACACTGAGGCAACAAATACAGAGACCAGTTACAATGAGACATCAAATCCATGATAAATTACATCGTGACACCAAATTGAGGGATTACTAATACCGTGATAACAAATAGAGAGACCAATAACACTGAGGCACCACATCCTTGGACCACTTACACTGAGACTATAGAATTACATCAGATATATGGGACAGAAATGGACCATTCGGACTAACCAGTCTGTGCCGGTGTTCATGCTCTGCTCGGTAATTAGAGAGCCTCAGTATGGGGAATGGCCATGCCGCTGAAAGCAGCTCTAGTTAGGGGGAAAGGTGGGTAATGAATGAAGATATGATGGTGGAATTAGACGGTGACTGGTGAGGCCTGATGACAGATTATTGTCAGAAGCCCTTTTCAAGCAGGCTGATGATTAAATGTAACCAGCACAACAAATGTATTCTTCTGTTATTGTCCCAAAATCCCCAAATCTAATGTCACTAATTGATTTTTCTGTGAGAAATGTAGAGATGTAAAAGAAGGGAGGAAATGAGGCTTGCGCAGAAGCGAAGGTTCCTTGAATTAACACATTGTGAGGCTGTTTTGTGACTCGTCTGTGAGAGGTTAAAAACATGAAATGGAAAAGGGCAAGTTCAGTGACAATTATATTGCCAATAGTGCTTTCTACGATTAGGATATAATCACTATATCCTAAGCCGAATATCATATTGACTATCCCAATCACTAATCCCAATCCTAACACATAACCACAAACCACACCCACTAACCACTAAACCTACATCTAAACCCAGCCCCTAATCAATGCTAAGAACATAAAAAATAGGAGCAGAAGTCGGCCATCTAGCCCCTTGAGCCCGCTCTGCCATTCAATAATATCATGGCTGATCTGATCTTGGCCTCAATTCCACTTCCCTGCCCTCTCCACATAACGCTTGAATTCCCTATCTTTCAAAAATCAGTCTATCTGCAACTTAAATATATTCAATGACCCAGCGTCCGTTGCTCTCTGGGGTAGAGAATTTCAAAGATTCACGACTCTCTGAGAGAAGAAATTCATCCTCATTTCCGTTTTAAATGGGAGACCCCTCATGCTCAGACTATGACACCTAGTTCTCGATTCCCCCCACAAGAGTTAACAGAGATCAATGGGGAAGCTAATGACCCGATAAAGGAAGTGTTTAAACAATTATTTTGATGCCACAAATTTCTGCAACGTATGTTAGTAACAAGTAATTATAATCAACTAACCCATCAAAATTAGCAAAGACAATTACAAAGACCAGAACATTTCAAAGGCGATCACATGCATTACGTGTGGAGATGTATTAACCGCATTCAAAAATCGTTAAACAATATGGAAAATGTGAGAGTTCCAGTCTTAAGCAAGACAGTTCTTTCAAGGAACGTCAAATGTGTGTAAAGTGAGACACGCCGGTTCAGTGTATGACATCCACAAGTCGTATACTCAAACGAAACAAGCTTGGGATTTGATGTTGCAAAAGATGAACTGCGTGAGAAGTGAAATAATCTAGAGTGAGAAAAGGCTCAAAATGGAAGGGAAAGGAACATGAATTAGTCTCCCGTGCAGCGGCATGGTTCCAGCCTGCATGACCATCAGCAGGTCGGGGCCATGTGAGGGAGCAGTGTGCGGCGGTGGCATTCCATTGGAGGATGGTGACGGCTGCAAAGTCACGTCGCTAATTGCAGTGTGGGCAGGCACAGCAGGAGGAGCGAAGGAGCAGCAAGAGATTATAGAAGGACGTGACCGGGGCCCAGGAGAGGCATGAGTCTGGGGCCCAGAAGGGGCAAGGGCCTAGGGGCAGCATGGGCCAGCCCAAACTGGTATATTTGTGCTCAGTCCGTGGGCAGCACAGCTGGTCTCCAGTAGTCTGGGGTAATCCTTGCCACTGGACCAAGACCGAGCTCTGTCAAGCCAGTGTGGTGGCTGGTGTGCAACGGCCACCGCAAGTTAAAAAAATCCAAGCACAGACAGCTTCCACCTTTCAAGATGTAGCTCGGGATCTGCAATATTAGGTCCTTCATTAAAACACCTGTGAACTTTTTGGCGTGGAAAGACGTCATCCTCGCTTCCAGGGACTGCCTATGATGATGATGGTTGTGGAGAAATCAAATATTCGACACACGGTGTTTGAAACAAGCTGATTTATTCAATATTTTTGCAGACATTAATCTCCAGCTCAGGTACAGGGTTATTCAGAGCAGCAGATACAAAGTCTATGTGCCAGAATGAACATGGTTCAGTGCCCAATGGGGGCCCAGTAAAACCTGTCCCATTCACTGAAGTGATCTTGGGTATTTACCCAGCATTCGCAGCGATGCAGAATGTGCCCCCCCAGACAACAGGGGCCCAGTGCGCAGGCGCGGGACCTGGCTGTATTTGGAGCATGCGCGGTGTGTATAATGGCGGAGCGGCTGTGGTGAAATGTGCTCCGCAAAACAGCTCAGCGTCCGCGGGGCGGAGGTGAGTAATGGACCAGCGGGTAGCCGGGGAGGCTTCGTAAACAACTGGTGCCCGACGGAAGCCCGGAATAACAACCGGAATATCGTCGACTGCAGCCTCGAGGCTTTCTCCCGGTCACAGGCCCAGGGTAACGGCGGCCATCTTTGTACAGGAAGGCCGGGCCAGTCCTCCGCCATCTTAGTTCAGTGAGCAGCAAAACGCATGCGCGGCCATCTTGGTGAAGTAACAGCTGAGTTATTTTATTCTAACACCTCGGATTTCTCATTGTTCTGATCTCCAAAATGTATCGTCCCAACCTTCTCAACCTGTCCTCATCAGAGAACCCCCTCCTCGCCGGAATCAACCTCTGAACAGCCTCCAATGTAAGTATATCCTTCCTTAAACACACAGTATTCCAGGTGTGGTCCCACCAATACCCTGTACACTTGTAGCAGGACTTCTCTGCTTTTTATTCTATCCCCCTGACAATAAAGGCCAACATTACATTTACCTTCCTGACTACTTCCTGAACCTGCAGACTAACTTTTTGTGTTTTATGCACAAACACCCTCAGGTCTCTCTGTCCTGTAGCACTTTGCAATTTTTCTCCATTTAAATTATAATTTGCTTTTCTATTATTTCTGCCACCGTGGATAACCTCACAATTTCCCATATTATACTTCATCTGACAAATTTTTGTCCACTCATTTAGCCTGTCTATATCCCTTTGCAGATTTTTTGTTTCCTCAATTTGCTTTCTCACCCATCTTTGTATCATCAGCAAACAGCAAACATTACACTCGGTCCCTTCTTCCAAGTCATTAATATAGATTGTAAATAGTTGAGGACCCAGCACCGATCCTGCGGCATCCCACTGGTTACCATTTGCCAACCGGAAAAAGACCCATTTATCCCGACTCTCTGTTTTCTGTTAGTTAACCAATCCTCTATCCACGCTAATATACTGCCCCCAACCCGATGAGATTTTATCTTGTGCAATAATCTCTTATGTGGCACCTTATCAAATGCCTTCTGGAAATCCAAATACACCACATCCACTGGTTCTGCCTTATCCATCCTACTCATTACATCCTCAAAGAACTCCAGCAAATTTGTCAAACATGATTTCCCTTTCATAAAGCCATGCTGACTCTGCTTGATTGAATCATGCTTTTCCAAATGTCCCGCTACTACTTCCTTAATAATGGAATCCAGCATTTTCCCAATAACTGATGTTAAGCTAACTAGTCTATAGTTTCCTGCTTTTTGTCTGCCTCCTTTTTTAGAGAGAGGCTTTACATTTGCAGTTTTCCAATCTTTTGGGACTGCCCCTGAATCCAGGGAATTTTGGTAGATTACAACTAATGTGTCCACTATCTCTGCAGCCACTTCTCTTAAGACCCTACGATGTAAACCATCAGGGCAAGGTGACTTGTCTGCCTTTAGTCCCATTATTTTACCGAGTACTACTTCATTATGCATAGTTATTGTATAAAGTTCTTCCCTCACTATAGCCCCTTGATTATCCACTTCAGTATTAATCTCAGTGACCGAGTGTTTTATTCTTATTAAACTGATCTCTGACTGTTTCTGTCATATATTAACTCCGGCACGGTCCCGGCAAACACTCCCACTCCCTCGTCCCTCCGATGTTGCTGCAGGATTGCTTTGTGAAGACGGGCTCATGGAGAGAAACACCCTGCACGGAATGATCCCAAATTGATCATTTCCAAGGGACAAGGCTTGCAGCTTTAATCATTCTCTGTCCTTTCCCCCCAGGCCCAGTTCCTTTGCTCAGATTCTGATAAAAGTAAATTGGGAAAAGTGCACTTTGATTTTTACAGATTGAATTATTGCAGAGAGCTGTGCATGCGCGGTTGAGCCTCGCCCCCTGTGTCGATTCCCAGTGAGCAGAAGAGCACATGCACCCTCCCCTCCCCCAGCCCTGCCTGTGATCGCCATTCACTCAGTGAGTGGAAGAAGATGGTTTATAACAGCCGGGAATGGAGACACAGTGACCCCGGGGTAAGGCAGTGAGCAGCAGCCTCCTTACAGCAGCACAGCGCTTTGGGAGCGTGTCCGCAGATGGGCTCAGAGATCAGCATTGAGTCCGGGGGGAGTTCAGGGGGAGTCGGGGGCTGTGTGTAAGAGGCAGAGTGGACCAAGAATCAGTGTCAGTGCGTGGTGTAAGTGGGGGAAGGGAGTGGCCATTCTCGGGCTGTGAGTGGACAGTGTGTGTCAAGGGTAACGGAGACAGAATGGGCAGAATCTGCTGTTTACAATCTGCTGCTTTCTCTCTCCAAACCAGGAGTGAACGTTCCTGGTTTAGTTCCCTCGGGGGCTGTGTGTAAGAGGCAGAGTGGATCAGGAACTAGTTCCGGGACATGATGTGAGTGGGGGAAGGGAGAGGCCATTTTCGGGCTGTGTGCGGACAGTGTAAGGTAACAGAGAAAGTAAACCACTCGCTCTTTCAAATCATTGCTGCCGCCTTTCCCCAAATCAGTAGTGAATGTTCCTGATTCAGTTCCAATCTCACCGTGTCTGTTGTTCTTGGACAGTGAGCAGTGGAAACACAGCCTGACAGTGAGGATGTGGGGAGTTTCACAAAGTGCATCTATTGCAGGCACCAGGAGAGGAGTGTGGGAGAAGATATTTTAAAGACGGGTTATAATGTTTCGGTGAGCTGAGTTCTCCAGAACCATGTTGCTGGTGGTCGAGAGATATATTGCCACTCCCTCATAATCTCCCCCGCATCCATCTCTTAGAACGAATAATGTTCTCGTATTATTATTCTCAGAGCAAAATTCTTTAGCCAGAACAAATGTGAGCTTTCTTCCACCCAGAATACAAGGAACAGTGCAGTCAGCTCCTTCTCACAAACAGTAAGTAGACTATCACTCACAGAGCACAGAGACACAGAACTGGCCTCAATCCTATTGTCACAGGCAGCAGAAGCTGTCAGTCCCACAGTGATCCGAAGTGACAGAGTTACATTGTGAATCTTACAGCCACATGGAGCAGTAGAATCACATGCTGTTTCACCATTGAAACAGATCACACTGACAGGTACATTAAACACCCACACTCACTTGCCAGAAACTGGCAGGTGAAGAATAAAAGACAATCATCTATCAGAAAAAATGGCCAATAGAACGTATAAACCACACTCGCATATCAGAAGCTGATGGGTACAGAGCAAAAGCCATATTCATGTTTCAGAATCTGACGGATTCAGTATTTAAACCCCCCGAACATACCAGAAGATGACAGGTGCAGAATAAAACCCACATTCCTGTTCCACAGACTGACAGATACAGTATACAACACACACCCACATATATGAAAGTGACAGTAATAGAATAAAATCCCCACTTGCATACTAGAGAGTGACAGGTAAAGTGTAAATGCCATGGGCACATATCGGACAACTGAAAGGCAGTAAGTAAAATTGTTACTTGCATCGCAGAAACTGATAGGGGCAGAATAAAACCCACAACCACACATCAGAAAAAATGACAAGGAGAAGGCAAAATCTTCATTCACATATTATAGAAATACAGGTTAAAATTAAAATTGACTCTCACGTTCTCATACGAGAGACTTGCAAATACAGAGTAAATTTCACACTCGCACAGCAGGAACTGACAGGTACAGTCGAAAACACACAATCAAGTAGCAGGAACAAATAGGTACAATCTAGCATATCAGAAACTGAGAGGCACAGATTAAACCTCAACACACGCCAAAACCTGACAGTTACAGAAAAATACAAAGACTCACATATCAGAGGCTGACATATTACAATCCATATTCCCATAACATAAATTGACATACAGTGACATGCCCTGACTCACAAACCAGTAATTGACAGGTACAGGGTAAAGACCTCTCTTTCATTCCAGAAACTGACAGGGACAAAGGAAAGTCCACTCACAATTAAGCAGAAACTGGCAGTTATAGAGTGAGGCCCACAATCACATGTCAGAATGTGACAGGTACAAAATAAAACCCAGACTCCCATAATACAAATGGAGAGATACAGAGAAAGGCCCACACTCATACCAGAGACAGATAGATGCAGAGTAAAACTCAGACTCATTTACCAGAGACCGACCGAGTCAGCATAAACACTCACCTCCATAACACAAATTGACAGTTAAAAAGTAAAACGAATACTCTATCAGGAATTGGTGGTACACAGTAAAACAATACAAACATACTGGAGAATGACGGGTATGGAGTAGAGCTCACATTCACATAAGAGATGGACAGATACAGCGCAAAATACACATCACACACCAAGAATGGAAAGAAACATAGAAAATAGATGCCGGAGTAGGCCATTCGGCCCTTCGAGCCTGCACCGTCATTCAATATGATCATGGCTGTCAATTGCAACTTCAGTACCCCACTCCCACTTTCTCTCCCTACCCCTTGATCCCCTTAGCCGTAAGGTCCACATCTAATTCCCTCTTGAATATATCCAAGGAACTGGACTCCACAACTTTCTGTGGTAGAGCATTGCACAGGTTTAACACTCTCTGGGTGAAAAAGTTTCTCCTCATTTCATTCCGACATGGCTTACCCCTTATCCTTAGACTGTGACCCCTGATTCTGGACTTCTCCAACATCGGGAACATTCTTCCTGCATCTAACCTGTCCAGTCCTGTCATAATTTTATATGTTTCTATGAGATCCCCTCTCATTCTTCTAAATTCCAGTGAGTGCAAGCCTAGCCGATCCAGTCTTTCTTCATATGTCAGTCCTGCCATCCCGGGAATCAGTCTGGTGAACCTTCACTGCACTCCCTCAATAGCAAGCACGTCCTTGTTCAGATTAAGAGACCAAAACTGCACACCATACTCAAGGTGTGGTCTCACCAAGGCCCTCTACAACTGCAGTAACACCTCCCTGCTCCTACACTCAAATCCTCTTGCTATGAAAGCCAGCCTGCCAGTTGCTTTCTTTACTGCCTGCTGTACATGCATGCCTACCTTCAGTGACTAATCTACCATGACACCCAGGTCTCTTTGAACCTCCACTTTTATTAATCTGTCACCATTCAGGTAATAACCTGCCTTCCTGTTTTTGCCACCAAAGTGGACAACCTCTCATTTATCCACATTATATTGCATCTGCCATGCAATTGCCCATTCACCTAACCTGTCCAAGTCAACCTGCAGCCTCTTCGCATCCTCCTCACAGCTCACACTGCCACCCAGCTTTAGTGTCATCTGCAAACTTGGAGATATTACTTTCAATTCCATCGTCTAAATCATTAATATATATTGTAAATAGCTGGGATCCCAGCACTGAACCTTGTGGCACCCCACTAGTCACTGCCTGCCATTCTGAAAAGAATCCGTTTATTCCCACTCTTTGCTTCCTATCTGCCAACCAGTTCTCTATCCACGTCAGTACATTACCCCCAATACCATGTGCTTTAATTTTGCACACTATTCTCTGGTGTGGGACCTTGTCAAAAGCCTTTTGAAATTCCAAATACACCACATCCACTGGTTCTCCCTTATCCACTCTACTAGTTACATCCTCAAAAACCTCTAGTAGATTTGTCAAGCAGAATTCCCTTTCATAAATCCATGCTGACTTGGACCGATCCTGTCACTGCTTTCCAAATGCTCTGCTATTACATCTTTAATTGATTCCAGCATTTTCCCCACCACCGATGTCAGGCTAACTGGTCTATAATTCCTAATTTCTCTCTCCCTCCTTTTTTAAACAGTGGGGTTACATTAGCTACCCTCCAATCCATAGGTACTGATCCAGAGTCCATGGAATTTTGAAAAATGACCACCAATGCATCTACTATTTCTAGGGCCACTTCTTTAACTACTCTGGGATGCAAACTATCAGACCCTGGGGATTTATCGGCCTTCAGGTTCACTGCAAGCATTTCCTGACGAATAAGGATTTCCCTCAGTTCCTCCTTCTCGCTCCCCTCATATTTTTGGGAGGTTATTCGTGTCTTCCTTACTGAAGACAGGACCAAAGTATTTGTTCAGTTGGTTTGCCATTTCTTTGTTCCCCATGATGAATTCATCTGATTCTGACTGCAAGGGGCCTACATTAGACTTCACTAATCTTTTTCTCTTCACATATCTATAGAAGCTTTTGCTGTCAGTTTTTATGTTCCCTGCAAGCTTACTCTCATATTCTAGTTTCCTCCTCCTAATTGCACCCTTAGTCCTCCTCTGCTGAATTCTAAATTTCTCCCAGTCCTCAGGTTTGCTGCTTTTTCTGGCCAATTTATATGCCTCTTCCTTGGATTTAACACTGTCCCTAATTTCCCTTGTTAGCCAAGATTGAGCCACCTTTCCTGTTGTATTTTTACGCCAGACAGGGATGTACAATAGTTGTAATTCATCCATGTGATCTTTAAGTGTCTGCCATTGCCTATCCACCGTCAACCCTTTAAGTATCATTCGCCAGTTTATCCCAGCCAAATCACGTCTCATACCATTGAAGTTTCCTTTAAGCTCCGGACCCTAGTCTCTGAGTTAACTGGGTTGCTCTCCATCTGAATGAAGAATTCTACCATATTGTGGTCACGCTTCCCCAAGGAGCCTCGCATGACCAGATTGCTAATTAATCCTCTCTCGTTACACAAAACCCAGTCTAGGATGGCCTGCTCACCCGTAGGTTCCTCGACATATTGGTCGAGAAAACAATCTCTGAAACACTCTAGGAAATGTTCCACCACAGTATTGCTACAAGTTTGGTTAGCCCAATCAATATGTAGGTTGTCACCCATGATAACTGCTATACACTTATTGCACATGTCCTTAATTTCCTGTTTGATGCCATCCCCAACCTCCCTACTACTGTTTGGTGGTCTGTACACAACCACAACTAACGTTTTCTGCCCTTCGGTGTTTCACAGCTCTACCCATATAGATTCCACATTATCCCAGCCAATGTCCTGCCTTACTATTGCATTAACCTCCTCTTCAACCATTAACGCTACCCCACATCCTTTTGCTTTCTGGCTATTCTTCCTCAATATTGCATACCCCTGGATGTTATGTTCCCAGCTTTGGTTACTCTGGAGCCATGTCTCTGTAATCCCAATTACATCATATCTGTTAACAGCTATCTGTGTAGTTAATTCGTCCACTTCATATCGAATACTTCTCGCTTTGAGAATCAGAGCCTTTAGGCTTGTTTTTTTAACACTCTTTGTCCCTTTTAGAATTATGTTGTAATGTGACCCTTTTTGATACAGAATGAAACCCACAGGCAATTACCAGAAATTGACAGGTACAGGATAAAATCCACCTCTCATATCAGAAACTAACATGCAGAGTAAAACCCTCATCCACATACCAGAGATGGACAGATAGAGTCAAATCCACACTCCCGTACCAGACACCCACTACATAAGAAAATAAGAACAAAAGAAAAAGGAGCAGGAGTAAGCCATACGGCCCCTCGAGAGTGCCCCGCCATTTAATACGATCATGGCTGATCCGATCGTGGACTCAGCTTCACTTCCCTGCCCGTTCCCCATAACCCCTTATTCCCTTATCGGTTAAGACACTGTCTATCTCTGTCTTAAATATATTCAAAATCCCAGCTTACACAGCTCTCTGAGGCAGCGAGTTCCACAAGTTTACAACCCTCTGAGAGAAGAAATTCCTCCTCCTCTCAGTTTTAAATGGGGGGGGCCCTTATTCTAAGTTTATGCTCCCTAGTTCTAGTCTCCCCTATCAGTGAAAACATCCTCTCTGCGACTACCTTGTCAAGCCCCCTCATAATCTTATACGTTTCGATAAATCACCTTTCATTCATTCTTCTGAATTCAATGAGTAGAGGCCCAACCTCCTCAACATTTTCTCACAAGTCAACCCCTCATCTCCGGAATCAACCTAGTGAACCCTCTCTCAACTTCCTCCAAAGCAAGTATATCCTTTCAAAAATATGGAAACCAAAACTGCATGCAGTATTCCAGGTGTGGCTTCACCAATAATCTGTATAACTGTAGCAAGCCCTCCCTGCTTTTATACTCCAGCCCCTTTGCAATAAAGGAAAAGATTGCATTGGCCTTCCTGATCACTTGCTGTCCCTGCATATTAACCTTTTGTGTTTCATGCACAAGTACCCCCAGATCCCGTTGTACTGCAGCACTTTGCAATCTTTCTCCATTCAAATAATAACTTGATCTTTGATTTTTTTTATGCCATCGTGCATCACTTCACACGTTCCTACATTATACTCCATCTGCCAAATTATTGCCCACTTACTTAGCCTGTCTATGTCCTTTTGCAGATTTTTTGTGTCCTCCTCACACTTTGCTTTTCCTCCCATCTTTGTATCATCAGCAAACTTGGCTATGTTACATAGAAACATAGAAAATAAGTGCAGGAGTAGGCAATTCGGCCCTTCTAGCCTGCACCGCCATTCAATGAGTTCATGGCTGAACATGCAACTTCAGTACCCCATTCCTGCTTTCTCGCCATATCGCTTGATTCCCCTCGTAGTAAGGACTTCATCTAACTCCTTTTTGAATATATTTAGTGAACTGACCTCAACTACTTTCTGTGATAGAGAATTCCACAGGTTCACCACTCTCTGGGTGAAGAAGTTTCTCCTCATCTCGGTCCTAAATGGCTTACCCCTTATCCTTAGACTGTGACCCCTGGTTCTGGCCTTCCCCAACATTGGGAACATTCTTTCTGCACCTAACCTGTCTAAACACATCAGAATTTTAAACATTTCTATGTGGTCCCCTCTCATTCTTCTGAACTCCAGTGAATACAAGCCCAGTTGATCCAGTCTTTCTTGATAGGTCAGTCCCGCCATCCCGGGAATCAGTCTGGTGAACCTTCGCTGCACTCCCTCAATAGCAAGAATGTCCTTCCTCAGGTAAGGAGACCAAAATTGCACACAATACTCCAGGTGTGGCCTCACCAAGGCCCTGTACAACTGTAGCAACTCCTCCCTGCCCCTGTACTCAAATCCCCTCGCTATGAAGGCCAACATGCCATTTGCTTTCTTAACCGCCTGCTGTACCTGCATGCCAACCTTCAATGATTGATGTACCATGACACCCAGGTCTCGTTGCACCTCCCCTTTTCCTAATCTGTCACCATTCAGATAATAGTCTGTCTCTCTGTTTTTACGACCAAAGTGGATTACCTCACATTTATCCACATTATACTTCATCTGCCATGCATTTGCCCACTCACCTAACATATCCAAGTCACTCTGCAGCCTCTTAGCATCCTCCTCGCAGCTCACACTGCCATCCAACTTAGTGTCATCCGCAAATTTGGAGATACTACATTTAATCCCCTCATCTAAATCATTAATGTGCAATGTAAACAGCTGGGGCCCCAGCACAGAACCTTGAGGCACCCCACTAGACACTGCCTGCCATTCTGAAAAGTACACATTTACTTCTACTCTTTGCTTCCTGTCTGACAACCAGTTCTTAATCCACGTCAGCACATTACCCCCAATCCCATGTGCTTTAACTTTGCACATTAATCTCTTGTGTGGGACCTTGTCGAAAGCCTTCTGAAAGTCCAAATATACCACATCAACTGGTTCTCCCTTGTCCACTCTACTGGAAACATCCTCCAAAAAATTTCCAGAAGATTTGTCAAGCATGATTTCCCTTTCACAAATCGATGCTGACTTGGACCTATCATGTCACCTCTTTCCAAATACGCTGATATGACATCCTTAATAATTGATTCTATCATTTTACCCACTACTGAGGTCAGGCTGACCGGTCTATAATTCCCTGTTTTATCTCTCCCTCCTTATTTAAAAAGTGGGATTACATTGGCAACCCTCCACTCCATAGGAACTGATCCAGAGTCTATGGAATGTTGGAAAATGACTGTCAATGCATCTGCTATTTCCAAGGCCACCTCATTAAGTACTCTGGGATGCAGTCCATCAGGCACTGGGGATTTATCGGCCTTCAATCCCATCAATATCTCCAACACAATTTCCCGACTAATAAGGCTTTCTCTCAGTTCCTCCTTCTTACTAGACCCACTAACCCCTTTTATATCCGGAAGGTTGTTTGTGTCCTCCTTCATGAATACCGAACCAAAGTACTTGTTCAATTGGTCTGCCTTTTCTTTGTTCCCCGTTATGACTTCACCTGATTCTGACGGCAGGGGAACCTACGTTTGACTTTACGAACCTTTTTCTCTTTACATATCTATCGAAACTTTTGCAGTCTGTCTTAATGTTCCCTGCAAGCATTCTTCTCGTACTCCATTTTCCTTGCCCTAATCAAACCCTTTGTCCTCCTCTGGTGAGTTCTAAATTTATCCCAGTCCCCAGGTTCACTGCTATTTCTGGCCAATTTGTATGCCACTTCTTTGGCTTTAATACTTTCCCTGATTTTCCTTGATAGCCACGGTTGAGCCACCTTCCCTTTTTTTATTTTTACGCCAGACAGGAATGTACAATTATTGTAGTTCATCCAAGCGATCTCTAAATATCGGCCATTGCACATCCCCAGTCAACCCCTTCAGTATCATTCGCCAATCTATCCTAGCCAATTCATGCCTCATACCTTCAAAGTTACCCTTCTTTAAGTTCTGGACCATGGTCTCTGAATTAACTGTTTCATTCTCCATCCTAATGCAGAATTCCACCATTTTATGGTCACTCTTCCCCAAGGGGCCTCGCACAACGAGATTGCTAATTAATCCTCTCTCATTACACAACACCCAGTCTAAGATGGCCTCCCCCCTAGTTGGTTCCTCAATATATTGGTCTAGAAAACCATCCCTTATGCACTCCAGGAAATCCTCCTCCACTGTATTGCTTCCAGTTTGGTGAGCCCAATCTATGTGCATATTAAGGTCACCATTATAACTGCTGCACCTTTATTGCATGCACTCCTAATTTCCTGTTTGATGCCCTCCCAAACATCAGCACTACTGTTTGGAGGTCTGTACACAACTCCCACTAACGTTTTTTGCCTTTTGGTGTTCTGCAGCTCTACCCATATAGATTCCACATCATCCAAGCTAATGTCCTTCCTAACTATTGCATTAATCTCCTCTTTAACCAGCAATGCTACCCCACCTCCTTTTCCTTTTATTCTATCCTTCCTGAATGTTGAATACCCCTGGATGTTGAGTTCCCAGCCCTGATCATCCTGGAGCCACGTCTCTGTAATCCCAATCACATCATATCTGTTAACATCTATTTGCACAGTTAATTCATCCACCTTATTACGGATACTCCTTGCATTAAGGCACAAAGCCTTCAGGCTTGTTTTTTTAACACCCTTTGTCCTTTTAGAATTTTGCTGTACAGTGGCCCCTCGGTCCCTTCTTCCAAGTCGTTAATATAGATTGTAAATAGTTGGGGTCCCAGCACTGATCTCTGCGGCACCCCACTCATTACTGATTGCCAACCCGAGAATGAACCATTTACCCAGACCATCTGTTGTCTGTTAGTTAGCCAATCCTCTATCCATGCTAATATATTACCCCCAGCCCCGTGAACTTTTATCTTGTACACTAACCTTTTATGTGGCACTTTGTCAAATGCCTTCTGGAAGTCCAAATACAACACACCCACTTTATCCACCCTGGCCCATGATGTGAAGTGGAACATAATTCATCGAAAGCACCTCTGACAGTGTTTAACAGAAACTGACCAAACAAATGTGAAAAATGAATTACTGAATGTTTGGTATTGTACAAGACAAAAATAGAAAGAATGCATTTCTTCCAAATGTCCAGGCCTGGTCTGAATGATGGATTAGTGATTTTGAGATGAGATAAAATTATAACTTTCGCATACTGTTTAAAAATAGACTGATATTTGAGGACAAAAATATTTCATTTCAGAATTTTTTTCAACATGGTACAAGCAGAGAAGGAGTTTGATGACATATGCCATTGCCTAATAGAGAACTGATTTAGTTGGCTACTATTGCATATTTTCTTCAAATTTTTTAAAGTTTTCATTTGCTGTGTATTTCCACCTGTTTTGAATAACACCAAAAATGAAAATAATCATAGCATTTAGGATAAGGGGTAGGCCATTTAGGACTGAGATGAGGAGAAACTTCTTCACTCAGTGAGTTGTTAACCTGTGGAATTCCCTGCAGCAGAGAGTTGTTGAGGCCAGTTCACTGGATATATTCAAGAGGGAGTTAGATATGGCTCTTACGGTTAAGGGGATCAAGAGGTATGGAGAGAAAGCAGGAAAGGGGTACTGAGGGAATGATCAGCCATGATATTGAATGGCGGTGCAGGCTCGAAGGGCCGAATGGCCTTCTGCACCTATTTTTCTATGTTTCTATGTTCGTTACATGCTCAAAAAGTTCCAGCAAATTTGTCAAACTTAACTTCCCCGTCATAAATACATGCTGACTCTACCTGACCGAATTATGTTTTTCCAAATGTCATGCTAATGCTTCTTTAAGAATGAACTCTTCAACATTTTCCCAACCACAGATGTTAGGCTAACTGGTCCACAGTTTCCTGCTTTTTGTCTGCCTCCTTTTTAACCGAGTGCGGCTCTCTGTCCCCGGGCAACACCGAGTGCGGCTCTCGGTCCCCGGGCAACACCGAGTGCGGCTCTCGGTCCCCGGGCAACACCGAGTGCGGCTCTCGGTCCCCGGGCAACACCGAGTGCGGCTCTCGGTCCCCGGGCAACACCGAGTGCGGCTCTCGGTCCCCGGGCAACACCGAGTGCGGCTCTCGGTCCCCGGGCAACACCGAGTGCGGCTCTCGGTCCCCGGGCAACACCGAGTGCGGCTCTCGGTCCCCGGGCAACACCGAGTGCGGCTCTCGGTCCCCGGGCAACACCGAGTGCGGCTCTCGGTCCCCGGGCAACACCGAGTGCGGCTCTCGGTCCCCGGGCAACACCGAGTGCGGCTCTCGGTCCCCGGGCAACACCGAGTGCGGCTCTCGGTCCCCGGGCAACACCGAGTGCGGCTCTCGGTCCCCGGGCAACACCGAGTGCGGCTCTCGGTCCCCGGGCAACACCGAGTGCGGCTCTCGGTCCCCGGGCAACACCGAGTGCGGCTCTCGGTCCCCGGGCAACACCGAGTGCGGCTCTCGGTCCCCGGGCAACACCGAGTGCGGCTCTCGGTCCCCGGGCAACACCGAGTGCGGCTCTCGGTCCCCGGGCAACACCGAGTGCGGCTCTCGGTCCCCGGGCAACACCGAGTGCGGCTCTCGGTCCCCGGGCAACACCGAGTGCGGCTCTCGGTCCCCGGGCAACACCGAGTGCGGCTCTCGGTCCCCGGGCAACACCGAGTGCGGCTCTCGGTCCCCGGGCAACACCGAGTGCGGCTCTCGGTCCCCGGGCAACACCGAGTGCGGCTCTCGGTCCCCGGGCAACACCGAGTGCGGCTCTCGGTCCCCGGGCAACACCGAGTGCGGCTCTCGGTCCCCGGGCAACACCGAGTGCGGCTTCCCCGGGCAACACCGAGTGCGGCTCTCGGTCCCCGGGCAACACCGAGTGCGGCTCTCGGTCCCCGGGCAACACCGAGTGCGGCTCTCGGTCCCCGGGCAACACCGAGTGCGGCTCTCGGTCCCCGGGCAACACCGAGTGCGGCTCTCGGTCCCCGGGCAACACCGAGTGCGGCTCTCGGTCCCCGGGCAACACCGAGTGCGGCTCTCGGTCCCCGGGCAACACCGAGTGCGGCTCTCGGTCCCCGGGCAACACCGAGTGCGGCTCTCGGTCCCCGGGCAACACCGAGTGCGGCTCTCGGTCCCCGGGCAACACCGAGTGCGGCTCTCGGTCCCCGGGCAACACCGAGTGCGGCTCTCGGTCCCCGGGCAACACCGAGTGCGGCTCTCGGTCCCCGGGCAACACCGAGTGCGGCTCTCGGTCCCCGGGCAACACCGAGTGCGGCTCTCGGTCCCCGGGCAACACCGAGTGCGGCTCTCGGTCCCCGGGCAACACCGAGTGCGGCTCTCGGTCCCCGGGCAACACCGAGTGCGGCTCTCGGTCCCCGGGCAACACCGAGTGCGGCTCTCGGTCCCCGGGCAACACCGAGTGCGGCTCTCGGTCCCCGGGCAACACCGAGTGCGGCTCTCGGTCCCCGGGCAACACCGAGTGCGGCTCTCGGTCCCCGGGCAACACCGAGTGCGGCTCTCGGTCCCCGGGCAACACCGAGTGCGGCTCTCGGTCCCCGGGCAACACCGAGTGCGGCTCTCGGTCCCCGGGCAACACCGAGTGCGGCTCTCGGTCCCCGGGCAACACCGAGTGCGGCTCTCGGTCCCCGGGCAACACCGAGTGCGGCTCTCGGTCCCCGGGCAACACCGAGTGCGGCTCTCGGTCCCCGGGCAACACCGAGTGCGGCTCTCGGTCCCCGGGCAACACCGAGTGCGGCTCTCGGTCCCCGGGCAACACCGAGTGCGGCTCTCGGTCCCCGGGCAACACCGAGTGCGGCTCTCGGTCCCCGGGCAACACCGAGTGCGGCTCTCGGTCCCCGGGCAACACCGAGTGCGGCTCTCGGTCCCCGGGCAACACCGAGTGCGGCTCTCGGTCCCCGGGCAACACCGAGTGCGGCTCTCGGTCCCCGGGCAACACCGAGTGCGGCTCTCGGTCCCCGGGCAACACCGAGTGCGGCTCTCGGTCCCCGGGCAACACCGAGTGCGGCTCTCGGTCCCCGGGCAACACCGAGTGCGGCTCTCGGTCCCCGGGCAACACCGAGTGCGGCTCTCGGTCCCCGGGCAACACCGAGTGCGGCTCTCGGTCCCCGGGCAACACCGAGTGCGGCTCTCGGTCCCCGGGCAACACCGAGTGCGGCTCTCGGTCCCCGGGCAACACCGAGTGCGGCTCTCGGTCCCCGGGCAACACCGAGTGCGGCTCTCGGTCCCCGGGCAACACCGAGTGCGGCTCTCGGTCCCCGGGCAACACCGAGTGCGGCTCTCGGTCCCCGGGCAACACCGAGTGCGGCTCTCGGTCCCCGGGCAACACCGAGTGCGGCTCTCGGTCCCCGGGCAACACCGAGTGCGGCTCTCGGTCCCCGGGCAACACCGAGTGCGGCTCTCGGTCCCCGGGCAACACCGAGTGCGGCTCTCAGGCCCTGAGTCAGAGCCACCGGGCCCAGCACCAGCAACCCACGGGGGCAGCACCTCCCCCACACCAGGAATCCAACAACTTGCATTGACACAGCAGGCCCAGCAATTCCCAGCCGCTCTGTATCAGGTGGGCGCTGGATGTGGAAGTCACTCACTGGCCTCCTGTGTGGGTCTGTTTGTTACATCAGTTTGAGCTGGATGGAGAGTGGGGAGAAGCTGCTGGGTTTCACCCCCAGTATTTCTGGGCCCAGTGGGAACAACAATTTCCCATGTGGGACTGTCGAGGGAGGTGGGTTCCCTTCCCTGAAGGAAAGCAGTGACCCAGATGTGTTATTACGACAATCCAGCAGCTTTCATGGTCATTTTTTTCTAGTGCTGGCCCCACAAATGATCAGATTCATTAAGCTCAATTTCACAACCTGCCTTTGTGTTTTTGTGGGTTCTCTCTCACACTCACTTTTCCTGTTTGAAATTCACTTTACAGGGTGTTAAAAGGGGAGGATTTGTCGACTGGAAGCTCAAACCAAACATCACCTGAAGATCTGACAGTCACTCACTATATCGGAACTGGAATATCATCAGCTTTTGACCATGGAAGCAGAAGGCACCATTCGCAGTGGGGAGAAATGGTACACGTGCTCTGTGTGTGGACAAGGCTTCAGTCAAACTGGAGAGACACAAGTGCAGTCACACTGGGGAGAAACCGTGCAAATGTGGGAATTGTGGGAAACGATTCAACTACCCGTCCCAGCTGGAAACACATCGGCGAGTTCACACTGGGGAGAGGCCGTTCACCTGCTCCGACTGTCGGAAGGGATTCACGACATCATCCGACCTGCTGAGACACCAGCGAGTTCACAATGGGGAGAGACTGTTCAGCTGCTCCGACTGTGGGAAGGGATTCACTACATCATCCCATCTTCTGAGACACCAGCGACTTCACACTGGGGAGAAGCCATTCAGCTGCTCTGAATGTGAGAAGGGATTCACTACATCATCCGACCTGCTGAGACACCAGCGAGTTCACACTGGGGAGAGGCCGTTCACCTGCTCCGACTGTGGGAAGGGATTCATTACATCATCCCATCTTCTGAGACATCAGCGAGTTCACACTGGGGAGAGGCCATTCACCTGCTCCGAGTGTGGAAAGGGATTCACTACATCATCCTACCTGCTAACACACCAGCGAGTTCACACTGGGGAGAGGCCATTCACCTGCTCTGAGGGTGGCAAGGGATTCACTCTGTCAGGCAACCTGCTGAGACATCAGCGAGTTCACAAGTGACTGCAGGGGTTGGATTCTGCTGTTATTCACATCCCGGACTAAATCGTGTTCATTCTGACAGTTGGGGTTTATAACTCCTGTAACACTGATGGTAATAACTCCTGAAATCGACTAGAGTTTAATATTTGTGGTATAGACATGTAAATTAGTGTTGCTTTCAACACATTGCTGTGGATTTTTGTCTTTCTCACCTGAGTGTTGAGCATCACCTGGCTGGAGCTGAGAAAGGACATTCTGTGGGGAGGATCTTACAGGGGGATCAGAATTTCAGCCTGGACACTGACCTTCAGGGCCACAGTAAGATCACCTCATTCTTCTGAACTCCAATATGTTTAGTCCAACCTATACAACCATAAGTCAATCCCCTCATCTCTGGAATCAACTCTGAAATCTGCAACAGACATGAGCAAGGACCTGAGGCTAATTAAATGACACATATTTCATTACAGACAAGGTTACACTGGGAGAAATGTTCAGTTAGAACATAATAAATAGGAGCCGGAGTAGGTCATTTGAACCCTCAGGCCTGCTCTGCCATTCAATAAGATCATGGCTGATCTGATCATGGACTCAGTTCCACTTCCCTGCCCGCTCACCATAATCCTTTACTCACTTATCGCTCAAAGATCTGTCTATTTCCGCCTTAAATATATTCGAAGACCCAGCCTCCACAGCTCTCCTTAGCAGAGAATTCCACAGATTTACAACCCTCAGAGAATAAATTCCTTGTCTCAGTTTTAATTGGGTGGCCGCTTATTCTAAGACTATGTCCCCTAGTTTTAATTTCCCGTGTAAGTGGAAATATCCTCTCTGCATCCACCTTGTTGAATCCCCACATTATCTTATATTTTGATAAAATCACCTCTCATATTTCTGAACTCCAATGTGTTTAGGCCCAACTTACTCAAGCTATCTTCATAAGTAAATCCCCTCATCTCCGGAATCAACCTAGTGAACCTTCTCTGAACTGCCTCCCATGCAAGTATATCCTTCCTTAAATACGGAGACCAAAATACGGAGTCCATTACAGGCAAAATGCCAATTAAGCCAGCAGCACACTGGCACCTTAACAGTGTCTCATTGGCTGACAGGCTTTTCTTAAATAGATTTGCTGAGTGGATATAAACTTAAACCAGGTTTGCAGATGTGATGTTCTATTCACATATTGAAGGTAGAAGAGATGCTGTGGGGCACATGCTAAGTCCAGTAGCTGAAAGTGATTAACAGACTGGGTTTTGTGTTTACTGATCCCGGGCGTGTTACCAATACCAGAAAAATCGAAGCCCATGGATAACGGGGACAGTGGCAGCATGGATATGAAAGTGGCTAAGTGAAACACACAGAGTAGTGGTGAACGGTTGTTTTTCAGACTGGAGGAAGTGCTGTTCCCCAGAGGTCGGTATTGGGGCCATTGCT
Organism: Pristiophorus japonicus; assembly: GCF_044704955.1. Lineage (NCBI taxonomy): Eukaryota > Metazoa > Chordata > Chondrichthyes > Pristiophoridae > Pristiophorus > Pristiophorus japonicus. Next base: position 6,931,740 of record NW_027252779.1, read on the forward strand.
TTTTTTAATCTATATTAATGACCTAGACTTGGGTGTACAGGGCAAAATTTCCAAATCTACAGCTCACACAAAACTTGGAAGTACAGTGAACAGTGAGGAGGATAGAGATAGACTTCAGAAAGTCTGACAGACTGGTGGAATGGGCAGACATGTGGCAGATGAAACTTAACGTAGAAAAGTTTAAAAGTGATACATTTTGGGAGGAAGAAAGAGGAGAGGAAATATAACCTAAAGGACACAATTGTAAAGGGGTGCGTGAACAGAGAGACCCAGGAGTATATGTGCAACAATCACTGAAGGTGGCAGCACAGGTTGAGAAAGTGTTTACAAAGACTTACAGGATCCTCGGCTTCATGAATAGAGGTATAGAGTACAGAAGTGTGGATATTATGTTGAAACCACGTAAAACTCTGATTCGGCCTCAACTGGAGTATTGTGTGTAGTTCTGGGTCATCATCATCATCATAGGCAGTCCCTCGGATTGAGGAAGACATGCTTCCACTCTAAAAATGAGTCCTTACGTGGCTGAACAGTCCAATACGAGAGCCACAGTCCCTGTCACAGGTGGGACAGATAGTCGTTGAGGGAAGGGGTGGTTGGGACAGGTTTGCCGCATGTTCTTTCTGATGCCTGCGGTTGATTTCTGCATGCTCTCGGCGATGAGACTCGAGGTGCTCAGCGCCCTCCCGGATGCTCTTCCTCCACTTAGGGCGGTCTTTAGCCAGGGACTCTCAGGTGGCAGTGGGGATGTTGTACTTTATCAGGGAGGCTTTGAGGGTGTCCCTGTAACGTTTCCTCTGCCCACCTTTGGCTCGTTTGCTGTGAAGGAGTTCTGAGTAGAGTGGTTGCTTTGGGAATCTCGTGTCTGGCATGCGAACAATGTGGCCTGTGCAGCAGAGATGACCAAATGTAGTCCGTGCTTCAATGCTGGGGATGTTGGCCTGGCCGCCAACGCCAACGTTGGTGCATCTGTCCTCCCAGGGAATTTGTAGGGTGTTGCAGAGACCTCGTTGTTGTTATTTCTCCAGAAACTTGAGGTGTCGACTGCACATAGTCCATGTCTCTGAGGGTGGGTACTACTACAGCCTTGTAGACCATGAGCTTAGTGGTAGGTTTGAGGGCATGGTCCTCAAACACTCTTTTCCTCAAGAGGCCGAAGGCTGCACTGGAGGCGGTGTTGAATCATGTCGTCAATATCTGCTCTTGTTGATAAGAAGTATGGCATATGGTCCACGTTGTCCAGGGCCGTGCCATGGATCTTGATGACTGCGGGGGGTGGGTGGAGGGAGTGCTGTGCAGTGAGGACAGGCTGGTGGAGGACATCGGACTTACAGATGTTTAGTGTAAAGCCCATGCTTTGGTACGCCTCAGTAAATACGTTGACTATGACTTGGAGTTCAGCCTCTGTGTGTTCGCAGACGCAAGTATTGTCCGCGTACAGTAGCTCAACGACAGAGATTGGGGTGGTCTTGGACCTGGCCTCGAGACGATGAAGGTTGGACAGGTTCCCACTGGTTCTGTAGTTTAGTTCCACTCCAGCGGGGAGATTGTTGACTGAGCTGGAGCAATTCTGGCTTCTGCATTTTAGTAAGTATAAAAAGGCCTTTTGAGAGCGTGCAGAAAGATTCCAGGGATGAGGGACTTCAGTTACGTGGATAGTCTGGAGAAGTTGGGGTTGCTCTCAGAACAGAGAAGATTGAGAGGAGATTTGACAGAGGTGTTCAAAATCATGAGGGGTCTGGACAGAGTAGCTAGAGTGGGATTAGTAGAAGCTCTTGCAGATAGCCGGCATGGGATCGACGGGCTAAATGGCCTCCTTCCATGCATAACACTGAACTTATCGAAGTTATACATCATTTTCCAGACATGAGGCCAGTGTCCCAACACATTAAAATCTGTCTGAAATAGACGAGCTTCTTCTACAGTTCGAGCACTCGCACAGATCTTGGTATAATTTCAAAATTTGCAAATTGTGCCCCCAACCCCAAAATCCCATCTCCATAAGGGGCTCACACAGCACATGTCCATCTCCCGGAGGACCCTCACACAGCACATGTCCATCTACCGGAGGACCCTCACACAGCACATGTCCGATCTCCCGGAGGACTCTCACAGCACATGTCCCATCTCCCGGAGGACCCTCACACAGCACATGTCCATCTCCCGGAGGAGCTCACACAGCACATGTCCCATCTCCCGGAGGACCCTCACACAGCACATATCCATCTCCCGGAGGACTCTCACAGCACATGTCCCATCTTCCGGAGGACCCTCACACAGCACATGTCCATCTCCCGGAGGACCCTCACACAGCACATGTCCATCTCCCGGAGGACCCTCGCACAGCACATGTCCCATCTCCCGGAGGGGCTCACACAGCACATGTCCCATCTCCCGGAGCACCCTCACACAGCACATGTCCCATCTCCCTGAGGACCCTCACACAGCACATGTCCCATCTCCCGGAGGACCCTCGCACAGCACATGTCCATCTCCCGGAGGACTCTCACACAGCACATGTCCCATCTCCCGGAGGACCCTCGCACAGCACATGTCCCATCTCCCGGAGGGGCTCACACAGCACATGTCCCATCTCCCGGAGCACCCTCACACAGCATATGTCCCATCTCCCTGAGGACCCTCACACAGCACATGTCCCATCTCTGGAGGACCCTCGCACAGCACATGTCCCATCTCCCGGAGGACCCTCACACAGCACATTTCCATCTCCCGGAGGGGCTCACACAGCACATGTCCCATCTCCCGGAGGACCCTCACACAGCACATGTCCCATCTCCCGGATGGGCTCACACAGCACATGTCCCAACTCCTGGAGGACCCTTGGATGGATATCCTCCTGCCCGGCTGCTCTATCTATTTTTAAGTTCTGAATGTTTTTTAAAACAACATGTTTATCTATGTTAATGTTACTGATAAAACTATTATTATTAATAAATTCTAATATTTGGGATGATGTTAAAGGGTGAAGACTGATGCACAGTACTCACTAATATTCCCACCATACTCAGTGAGTCCTATGTAACCTGTCCTTGAACACCCTTCAGTGGCCCAATACAGACTTTGATAGTTCTCGGACTCTCCACATAACTGAAAAAGCTCTGCCCATGACGGCCAGTTGTCTATAATACTTTTATTCACAGAGACTTTTTCCTGATCAAATAGCAGCCTTCGTTTTCTTTCATTGTTCATTGTATTCACCCTATTTATTTGAGGGTTAAATTATTTAATTTATGGAAACATTTCTGTTTACATCTTTGTCCAGAGCCAGTCGGCCACCTCGGCTTTTTCTTACCACATTTCTATCTTTTAATTTTGACTACATTTGTTTACCACATTTTTAAACTTGTTTCTAAAACTTTTCCATTGATATCCAACATAGTCACATCACCAACGAGGAGGTTTGACCAATTTACCTGTTACAATCCTCTGCCAGTTTGGAGAAGTTTGCCCTGAAATGCGGTCCGTGTCGCAGGGTCTCAGTCCCTTTGGTTCTCCCGGCCAGTCGGGACGGTATAATGTGATCAGTGTTGCCCAGATGTTCCCCACACGGAGGCCTGATCCGAGATCAGGCTCACTACTAAACACCAGATCCAATCTCTGATTTTCCCCAGTTACTGCATTAACATGTTGTGTCAGGAAACAGTGCTGTATATTGTCACTCAATCTTTCAGCTGCACTGACCCCAGCAGCAGGTAAAGGCCCGTGGCCCTGAATGTCAGGCCAATGACAATGATCTTCCCTCAGCTCCATTCTCTCTCTCTGTCCCCCCACACACACTGCCTGAGCTCTCAGTCTGACTGTTCCCATCACATTCTTTCTTTATTCTCTCACATTGCTGGGCTCAGGGGCTGTGTGGGCGGGGCCCCGACCTCTCACATGGTGGGCGGGACCATGATCCGTGCGTTGAGTGGGCGGGGCTGTGAACTCACGCACGGTGGGCGGTCCTTCTCCAGATGTGGTGGATACTCAGACAGGAATTGAGAGCTTCATTGTTGTCTCTCCGGACACAGAGAGAGCCCCAGACAGTGGGAGGGAGAAAGCCCTTCTTAATCAGTGTCATTAAAGCTGGCCAACGCTCCAGGGAAGTTGCTGAGTTGTGTGAGCTGAATATATCGTCTGTCAGCTCTCTCTCTGCTGAGGTGTCCCTGAGAGAAAGCAAAACCCGAGGGACAGATAGACAGGTGGTGGCTGCGCGTGTGTGTCCTGGATGGGCTTCAGCCAGGAATATAAAGGAATGGGCAGTGATTGTAGATAGCAGAGAAAGCATGCTGGCCTTCATAGCGAGAGGATTTGAGTATAGGAGTAGCAAGGTCTCACTGCTATTGTACAGGGCCTTGGTGAGACCACGCCTGGAGTATTGTGTGCAGTTTTAGTCTCCTAATCTGAGGAAGGACATTCATGCTATTGAGGGAGTGCAGCGAAGGTTCACCAGACTGAGTCCAGGGATGGCAGGATTGACATATGAGGAATGACTGGATCGGCTAGCCTTATACTCACTGGAATTTAGAAGAATGAGAGGCGATCTCATAGAAACATATACAATTCTGACGGGACTGGACAGGTTAGATGCAGGAAGAATGTTCCCGATGTTGGGGAAGTCCAGAACCAGGGGACATAGTCTTAGGATAAGGGTTAAGCCAATTAGGACCGAGATGAAGAGAAACTTCTTCACTCAGAGAATTGTGAACCTGTCGAATTCTCTGCCACAGAAAGTTGTTGAGGCCACTTCATTGGATATATTCAAAAGGGAGATAGATGTGGCCCTTTTGGCTAAAGGGATCAATGGATATGGAGAGAAGGCAGGGGTGGGGTACTGTGGTTCAATGATCAGCCATGATCTTATTGAATGGCGGTGCAGGCTAGTACGGCCGAATGGCCTGCTCCTGCACCTATTTTCTATGTTTGTATCTTTAATATGTGACCTACTCCTGGAAAATGCACGGCCGGTATATGAGGAGTCTCTAACCGCGGAATATGGAATTATTTTTACTTCAATGTTTTGTTTCGACCAGTAATTACAAGGTAGGTTAACTTTGCACTCTATTTCACACCGATAATATTGTTCCCATTTTCTGTCCTGATTAGATGTCCCGGTGAATGTAGGAGTGCTTGAGAAAATTCCAGCTGTGGACCTAACAGGGATTGTAGACTGAGGAACAACACCAGGTGAACAAGCCCAGGATTGTGCGAGTACTAAACAGAGAAAAGTATTGATTCAAAGAGCATCCATACATCGATAGGGGCGAAAGGTAAGCAAGAGTCCCATTGATTCAGAGACAACCTGGTCCTGGGGATAGACTGGGGAGAAAGGTCAGAGTGAGTCCCATTGACTCAGATACACACTGGTCCTGGGGATAGACTGGGGAGAAAGGTCAGAGAGTCCCATTGAATCAGTTACATACTGGTTCTGGGGGACTGGGGAGAAAGGTCAGAGAGAGTCCCAATCCACGTCACTTTATCAATATTTATCTAATTTTCTGTCTCGCATAATTAGATCTCGGGTAAATGATGGAGTGATAGAGAAAGGTCCACAGCTGGAAGTGAACAGGGGTTGCAGACTGAGGAACAACAGCAGGTGAACCATCTGTTGCTGAAAACCTTATCTCTGCCTTGCTACCTCTCGACTTGAATATTCCATCATTCTCCTGGCCGGTGTCCCTTCTTACACCCCCCGTAAACCTGCACTCTTCCAAAACCCTGTTGTTCACTTCCTAACTCCTCACAAATTAATGCCAGAGAATAACTTCAACAACTGTTTGGAGAAATTCCTGATCCGAGACTGAATCGCTTGCATTTCCACAGTGTGGAAAGGACGTTGACAGTTAACGTGCATGAGCGTGTGTTTGCACAAGCACAAGTGGAGAATTGTGATTGTAAAACAGCAGCTAACTCTACCAATTATATATTTATGGTGTCTTGAGATTGTAAGACACCTAAAGATAATTTACCAAATCAATGTTATGTATCCCCTGACTGTGAAGGTACACAATTCATTCTACATTATGATATCAGTGGGAAATGTCCTCACCCCCTAAAGTGCTCATTCATCATCATCGCAGGCAGTCTGTCAGAATCGAGGAAAACTTGCTTCCACTCTAAAAGTGAGTCGAATATGAGAACCACAGTCTCTGGCACAGGTGGGACAGACAGTGGTTGAGGGAAGGGATGGGTGGCGCTGGTTTGCCGCACCCTCCTTCCGCTACCTGTGATTGATTTCTGCATGCTCTTAGCAACGAGACTCGAGGTGCTCAAAGCCCTCCCGGATTCACTTCCTTCACTTAGGGCGGTCTTTGGCCAGGGACTCCCAGGTGTCGGTGGTGATGTTGTATTTCATCAAGGACGCTTTGAGGGTGTCCTTCAAACGTTTCCTCCGTCCACCTTGGGCTTGTTTGCCGTGAAGGAGTTCCAAGTAGAGCGCTTGCTTTGGGAGTCTTGTGTCAGACATGTGAACAATGTGGCCCGCTCAGTGGAGTTCATTAGTCAGGTGCTGACACAATGAGATCTGGTTAATATATTCAAATAGAAGCAGCAACCAGGTCACATCTCCCTGAACACATGGACAATATCACTGCCCATAGAGACCAGAGGAATTACACCCAGCTATATGTTGTGTATGTGGATAGATATAATATTCATAAAATGCCATAAATTATTATCCCAACTCAAAAATATTAAACACACATCTGTGAATAAAAATAATACAATACCGCCATTAAATGGCGGAGCAGGCTTGAGGGGCCAGATGGCCTACTCCTCTTATTTCTTATGTTCTTATGCCAGACTATGTAAAACTGATTAAAGGATCATTTAATCCATCAATGATCACCCGCTCCACATTTCCCTGCTGAATATTCCCTACCTAGGCAATAATGGTTTGGGACTGCACTGTGAGTAAATCTCACCAATGGGCGCTCCCAGTGTGGAGTCTCGGACAACGGGAGCCCATCTGGAACTGGGTTGTGGAGATCAGTGGGACTCACTGGATTTCATTGGATAGCTGTCTGTGCCACACCTGATGTGGAGAGTTGATTGTAACACTCGGGAAATGCTCGATCCCAGAGCTAACCGCTGTTGTACTGGTGGGGGAGGAGGGACTGGGTATCATGTTTAACAAGGCAATGTCCTCCTTCCCATTTTAATATTTCCCTCTAACCCTCCTATTAATATTTTATTTATTACAGAGCATCAGAACCAGGGAACGCCTGTCACCGCCATGGCTGAAGGTCCAAACAGGGGAGAAGATCCAACATCTTCAACAAGAATGAGAATGGACACAGCTCGGTTCACATCACCACTCCCAGAGCAGGTACATCACAGGTTATATATGGAGTAAAGCTCCCTCTGCACTGTCTCATCAAACACTCCCAGAGCAGGTACAGCACGGGTTATATACGGAGTAAAGCTCACTCTACGCTGTCCCATCAAACATTCCCAGAGCAGATACAGCACGGGTTAGCTACGGAGACTAGCTCCCTCTACACTGTCGCATCAAACACTACCAAAGCAGGTACAGCACGGGTTAGATACAGAGTAAAGCTCCCTCTACACTGTCCCATCAAACACTCCCAGGGCAGGTACAGCACGGGTTACATACAGATTAAAGCTCCCTCTACACTATCCCATCAAACACTCCCAGGGCAGGTACAGCACGGGTCATATACAGATAGCTCTGTCTACAGTAGGCCATTAGATAAGCTCAGCACAGGAACAGCACGGGTTAGATACACAGTAAAGCACCCTCTACGCTGTCCCATCAAACATTCCGAGGACAGGTGCAACATTGGTTAAATGCGGAGTAAAGCTCCCTCTGCACTGTTGCATCAAACAACCCCAGGGCAGGTACAGCACGGGTTAGATATAGGGTAAAGCTCACTCAATGCTGTCAAACCAACCAACCACAGGGTAGTTGTAGCCTGGGTTAGATACAGAGTAAAGCTCCTTCTGCACAGTTTCATCAATCACTCCCAGGGGCAAATATAGCACGGGGTTAGATACAGAGTGAAGCTCCCTTTACACAGTCCAATTCCAGGTACAGGTACAGTAAGGGGTAGATACAGAGTAAAGTTCCCTCTACACTGTCTCATCAAACACCCCCAGGCATGTACAGCACAGGTTACATACAGAGTAAAGCTCGCTCTATACTGTCCCATCAAACACTCCTAGAGCGGGTACAGCATGAGTTAGATACAGAGTATAGCTCCCTGAACACTGTCCCATCAAACACTCCCAGGCAGATGCAGCACGGGTTAGATAGAGATTAAAGCTCCCTTTATACTGTCCCATCAGACACACCCAGGGCACCTAACGCATGGTTTACATACATAGTAAGGCTCTATCTGCACTGTCCCATTAAATACTGCCAGTACAGGTACAACATGGGTTAGATACAGAATAAAGCTCCCTTTATACTGTCCCATCAGACACACCCAGGTCACCTAACGCATGGTTTACATACATAGTAAGGCTCTATCTGCACTGTCACATCAAAAACTCCCAGGGCAGGTACAGCAGGGGTTAGATAAAGAGTAAAGCTCCCTCTACACTGTCCCATCAAACACTCACATGGCAGGAACTGCTCGGGTTTGGTACAGAGCTCTGTCTACACTTTACGATGAATCACTCCCAGACCAGGTATAGCACTAGTTAAATACAGAGTAAAACTCCCTCGACGCTGGCCCATCAAACAATCCTAGGGCACCTACCGCAAGGGTTCCATGCATAGTTCGGCTCCCTTGACACTGTCCCAGCGAATACTCCCAGTACAGGTACAACATGGGTTAGATACAGAGTATAGTTCCCTCTACATTATCCCAACAATCACCCCCAGGGCAGATACAGCGCGGGTTAGATGCAGAGCAAAGCTTCCACTGCACTGCCCAGGGTAGCTACAGCACACTTCACATACAGAGTAAAGCTCGCTCTAAACTGTCCTGTCAAACATTCCCAGGACAGGAACAGCACGGATTAGATACACAGTTAAGCTCCCTCTGAACTGTACCATCCAACAGTCCCACGGCCGGGACAGCACGGGTTAGATACAGAGTAAAGCTCCTCTACACTGTCCCATCAATACTTCCAGGGCAGGTACAGCATGGGTTAGATACAGAGTAAAGTTCCCTCTAAACTTTCCCATCAAACATTCCCAGGACAACTACAGCACGGGTTAGGTAGAGAATAAAGCTCCCTCTACACTGTCCCATCAAACACTCCCAGGCAGGTACAGCACGGGTTAGATATAGGGTAAAGCTCACTCAATGCTGTCAAACCAAACAAAACCAGGATAGTTGCAGCCTGGGTTAGATACAGAGTAAAGCTCCCTCTATACTGCCCCATCAAACACTCAGGCAGGTACATCACACGTTGGATATAGAGCAAAGCTACTTCTGCACTGTCCCACTAAACACACTCAGGGGCAAATACAGCTCGGGTTGGATACAGAGTCAAGCTCCCTCTACACTGTCCCATCAAACACTCCCAGGGCAGGTACAGCACGGGTTAGGTGCAGAGTAAAGCTCCCTTTATACTGTCCCATCAAACATTCCCAAACACATAGAGCAGAGGTTCCATGCTGAGTGAAGCTCCCTCTACAATGCCCCATTAAACAATCTCGGGACACCTACCACATGGGTTACATAAATAGTAAGGCTCCCTCTTCAATAACCCATCAAACACTCCCGGTACAGGTATAACACGGGTTAGATACAGAATAAAGCTCCCTCTACACTGTCCCATCAAACACTCCCAGGACAGGGACAACATGGGTTAAATACAGAATAATGCTCCCTGAAAAGTAGTAACCTCAGGTTTGCTACCAGTGCCACGTGCTCGTCAGAGTAGGAATCTCAGGATAGCTCAGATGAATACATGGCTTGAGGAGTGATACAAAAGGGAGGGAATCAAATTCCTGGGACATTGGAAACGGTTCTGGAGGAGGTGGGACCACTACAAACTGAACGGTTTGCACCTGGGCAGGCCTGAAACCAATGTCATAGGGGAAGTGTTTGCTCGTGCTGTTGGTAAGGAGTTAAACTAATATGGCAGGGGGATGGGAACCTATGCAGGGAGACCGAGAGAAGTAGAATGGGGGCAGAAGCAAAAGATAGATGGAAAGAAGAAAAGTAAAAGTGGAGGGCAGAGAAACTGAATGCAAAAAGGGCCACATTACAGCAAAATTCTAAAGGGGCAAAGTGTTAGAAAGAAAAGCCTGAAGGCTCTGTGCCTCAATGCGAGGAGTATTTGGATTAAGTTGGACGAATTAACTGTGCAGATAGCAATTAACTGGTATGATGTAATTGGCATCACGGTGACCAAGGCTGGGAACTCAACATCCAGGGGTGTTCAACATTTAGGAAGGGTAGACAGAAAGGAAAAGGAGGCAGGCCGGCATTGTTAGATAAAGAGGAAATTAAAGCAACAGTAAGAAAGGACATTTGCTTCGATGATGTGGAATCGGTATGGGTAGAGCTACGGAATACCAAAAGGCTGAAAACGCTAGAGGGAGTTGTGTACAGACCGCCAAACAATAGTAGTGAGGTTGGGGAGAGCATCAAACAAGAAATTAGGGATGCATGCAATAAAGGTACAGCAGTTATCATGGGCGACATTAATCTAAATATAGATTCGGCTAACCAAACTGGTCGCAATGCGGTGGAGGAGGATTTCCTGGAGTATATTAGGAATGGTTTTCAAGACCAATATGTTGAGGAACCAACTAGGGAGCTGGCCATCCTCGACTGGGTGATATGTAATGAGAAAGGACTAATTAACAATCTTGTTGTGCGAGGCCCCTTGGTGAAAAGTGACCATAATATGGTAGAATTCTTTATTATTCTTTATTATGATGGAGAGTGACACACTTAATTCAGAAACTACGGTCCCGAACTTAAGGAAAGGTAACTTCGAATTGGTTCAAATAGACTACTTAAAGGTTTGACGGTGGATAAGCAATGGTAAACATTTAAAGATCACATGGATGAACTCCAGCAATTGTACATCCCTGTCTGGAGTAAAAATAAAACGGGGAAGGTGGTTCAACCGTGGCTAACAAAGGAAATTAAGGATAGTGTTAAATCCAAGGAAGCGGCATATAAATTGGCCAGAAAAAGCAGCAAACCTGAGGACTGGGAGAACTTTAGAATTCAGCAGAGGAGGACAAAGGGTATAATTAAGCTGGGGTGGGGGAGGGGGGGGGGAGGAAATTGAGCTTGCCGGGAACATTAAAAACTGACTGCAAAAGCTTATATAGATATGTGAAGATAAAAAGATTAGTGAAGACAAACGTAGGTCCCTTGCAGTTGGGTTCAGGTGAATTTATAATGGGGAACAAAGAAATGGCAAACCAATTGAACAAATACTTCAGTTCTGTCTTCACGAAGGAAGACACAAATAACCTTCTGGAAGTACTAGTGGACAGAGTGCCTCGTGAGAAGGAGGAACTGAAGGATATCGATATTGGGTTGGACATTGTGTTAGGGAAATTGATGGGATTGAAGTCCGATAAATCCCTAGGGCCTGATAGTCTATATTCCAGAGTATTTAAGGAAGTGTCCGTAGAAATAGTAGATGCATTGGTGATCATTTTCCAACAGTCTATCGACTCTGGATCAGTTCCTATGGACTGGAGGGCAGCTAATGTAACACCACTTTTTAAAAAGGGAGGGAGAGGGAAAGTGGGTAAATATAGACGGGTTAGCCTGACATCAGTAGTGGGGAAATTGTTGGAATCAATTATTAAAGATTAAATAGCAGCGCATTTGGAACGCAGTGACAGGGTCAGTCCAAGTCAGCATGGATTTATGAAGGGGAAATCATGCTTGGCAAATCTTCTGCAATTTTTTTGAGTATGTAACTAGTAGAGTGGACAAGGAGAACCAGTGGAAGTCATGTATTTGGATTTAAAAAAGGCTTTTGACAAGGCCCCACACAAGAGATTGGTGTGCAAAATCAAAGCACATGGTATTGGGGGTAATATACTGACGTGGATAGAGAACTGGTTGGCAGACCGGAAGCAGAGAGTCGGGATAAACGGATCCTTTTCTAAATGGCAGGGAGTGCCGCAGGGCTCAGTGCTGGGACACCAGCTCTTTACAATATACATTAATTATTTAGATTCAGGAATTGAGTGTAATATCTCCAAGTTTGCAGATGACACTAAAGTGGGTGGCAGTGTGAGCGGTAAGAGGGACGCTAAAAGACTGCAGGTTGACTTGGACAGGTTAGGTGAGTGGGCAAATGCATGGCAGATGCAGTATAATGGTATATGAGGTTATCCATTTTGGGGGCAAAATCGCGAAGACAGAATATTATCTGAATGATGGCAGATTAGGAAAAGTGGAGGTGCAACGAGACCTGGGTGTCATGGTTCATCAGTCATTGAAAGTTGGCATGCAGTTTCAGCAGGCGATGAAGAAGGCAAATGATATGTTGGCCTTCATAGCTAGGGGATTTGAGTAAAGGAGCAGGGAGGTCCTTACTGCAGTTATACAGGCCCTTGGTGAGGTCTCACCTGGAATATTGTGTTCAGCTTTGGTCTCCTAATCTGAGGAAGGATGTTCTTGCTATTGCTGGAGTGCAGCAAAGATTCACCAGACTGATTGCCGGGATGACAGGACTGACATATGAGGAGACATTGGATCACCTGGGCCTTTATACATTGGAATTTAGAAAGATGAGAGGGGATTTCATAGAAACATAAAATATTCTGACAGGACAGGATAGATCCGGATAGAATGTTCACAATGTTGGGGAAGTCCAGAACCAGGGGACACAGTCTTAGGATAAGGGGTAGGCCATTGAGGACTGAGATGAGGAGAAACTTTTTCACTCAGTGAGTTGTTAACCTGTGGAATTCCCTGCCGCAGAGAGTTGTTGATGCCAGTTCATTGGATATATTCAAGAGGGAGTTAGATATGGCCCTTATGGCTAAAGGAACCAAGTCGTATGGAGAGAAAGCAGGAAAGGGGTACTGAGGGAGTGATCAGCCATGATCTTATTGAATGGGGGTGCAGGCTCGAAGGACCGAATGGCCTACTCGTGCACCGATTGTCGATGTTACTATGAATGAGAGGTGATCTTACAGAAACATATAAGATTATGACAGGGCTTGACAAGGTGGTTGCAGAAAGGTTGTTTCGACTGATGGGTGAGACTATAACTAGATGGCTTGATCTTAGAATAAGGGGCTGCCCATTTAGAACTGAGAAGACGAGAAATTTCTGCTCTCAAAGGGTTGTGAATCTGTGGAATTCATTGCCTCAGAGAGCTGTGGAAGTTGGGACATTAAGAAACTGTCTATTTCTGTCTTAAATATATTTAAACGATAAGGGGATAAGGGGTTATGGGGAGCGGGCAGGGAAGTGGAGCTGAGTCCATGATCGGATCAGCCATGATCTTATTGATCGGCGGAACAGGATCAAGGGGCCTTATGGCCTACTCCTGCTCCTATTTCTTATGTTCTTATTTATTGAAAATATACAGGAATGTTTCCTGACTCAACATGTTAATGAAGGAACTTGGAAAATGATATATTGGATGTGCTGTTTAGCAGTGAGCCTGACCTCCTATCAGGCCTCCGTTTGGGGGAACATCTGGGCAACAGTGATCACATTGTCGGGTCCCAATTGGCCAGAAGAACCAAAGTGACTGAGAACCTGCAACTCGCACCGCATTTCATAAGGGCAAACTTCTCCAAAATGGCAGAGGACTTGCAACAGGTAAATTGGCTAAGCCTACTCAGTGGTGATGTGACCGATGTTGAATATAAATGGAACGTATGTCAGAATTAAAATGTGGAAAACTAACATAGCCAAAATCTAAAGATGCAAATGTGGTAAGAAAAAGCCAAGGTGGCTGACTGGCTCTGTACAAAGACAAATAACAAGTAAACAGAAATGTCCCTATAAATTAAAGAAATTTAACACTCAAATAAATAGCGTTGAATACAAAGAACTAAAGAAAACAGAAGCTGCTATTCGATCAGCAAAAAGGTTATTTTGAAAAAAGAATTGTAGGCAACTGTGGCAGTCATGGGAAAAGCCTTTTTTATTTATGTAAAGAGTCAGAGAACTATTAAAGACTGTTTTGGGACACTGAAGGGTGTTCAAGGACAGATTACAAAGTACTCACTGAGTATGGTGGGAATATTAGTGAGTACCTTGCATCAGTCTTTACCCTTGAAGATCATGCTCAAATATTAGAATTTAATAATACTAGTTTTTCTCAGTAACATTAACATAGATATGAATATTGTTTAAGAAAAAATTAAGAACTTAAAAATATATAGAGCAGCCACCCGATGGTCCTCCGGGAGATGGGACATGTGTTGTGTGAGGATCCTCTGGGAGATGGGACATGTGCTGTGTGAGGGTCCTCCGGGAGATGGGACATGTGCTATGTGATGGTGCTCCGGGAGATGGGACATGTGCTGTGTGAGGGTCCTCCGGGAGATGGGACATGTGCTGTGTGAGGGTCCTCCGGGAGATGAGACATGTGCTGTGTGAGGGTCTTCCGGGAGATGGGACATGTGCTGTGTGAGGGTCCTCCGGGAGATGGGACATGTGCTGTGTGAGGGTCCTCCAGGAGATGGAACATGTGCTGTGTGAGGGTCCTCCGGGAGATGGGACATGTGCTGTGTGAGCCTCTGGCATGTATGATTAATAGCTCACTGCACTCTGGAATGGTTCCTACATAAGAAGGAGGCTAGAGTCGTCCCCATTTTTAAAACAACGTAACAAGGCAGACCTGGGTAACTATAGGCCCATCAGCTTAAAATAAGTAATAGGTAAGATGCTGGAAAGAATCATAAGGGATGCAATATATGAATACTTGGATAGGGAGGGATATATTAGGGAAAGCCAACATGGCTTCATTTAAAAAAAAGTTCATGTCTCACAATTCTAATTGTATTTTTTGAAGAAGTTACAATGTTAGTGGATGAGGGAAGCCCAGTAGACATTGTCTATTTAAATTTCCAAAAATCTTTTGACAAGGTACCACACAAAAGGCTTCTCTATAAGATCGGAGCCTCTGGTATTAGTGAAATATATTGAGCTGTATACAGAACTGTCTGGCATGATGTAAGTAAAGAGCAGTAAAATATTTATTGGATCTGTTTGGAGACCGGTCACCAGTGGTGTCCTGCAGGAATCAGTGTTGGGACTATTGCTTTTTACTATTTTTATTAATGATCTGGATTTTGGGGTCGGCGCACAAATTTGAAATGATACCAAGATCTGTGCGAGTGCTCGAACTGTAGAAGAGGCTCGTCTGATTCAGGCAGATCTTAAAGTGTTGGGACACTGGCCTCATGACTGGAAAATGATGTATAACTTATATAAGTTGAGTGATATGTATGTGGGCAGGGCAAATGCTCAACATTCATACACCCTCCAGGAAAAGGCATTAAAGATGGTGGAGATAGAAAGAGATTTAGACATTCTAGTGAATACATCCTTAAAGGTATACGAACAATGCAGTGTAGCGACAGTTAGAGCAAATAGGGTGTTGGGTTGTATCGAAAGGACAATTGAGTATAAGACGAGGAGTACTGTTTTGTCCTTATACAAGACCTTAGTCAGGCCACACTTGGAATACTGTGTCCAGTTTTGGTCTCCTCACATGGTGGGTGATATTGAGGTTCTGGAAAGGGTCACTCGACTAATTCCAAGTCTAAAGCATCTTAATTATGAAGATAGGTTAAAAGAGTTGGGACTCTTTACCTTAGAGCAGCGTAGACTTAGGGCGATATGATTGCGGTTTATAAGATAATGAAAGTGAAAGAGAGTGTTCCAGCTGACCGTTTATTTCAATTAAGTAGGTGAGGCAGGACCAGGGACACAAATTTCAGTTGTACAAGGCTAGATTTAGGTTAGACATCAGGAGGTGGTTCTTTTCCCAGAGAACAGTAGACCTCTGGAACAAGCTGCCCCCTCATGTGGTGGATGCAGACTCACTGAATTCCTTCAAGAAAAAGCTGGATTTGTTTCTGGCTGTGGCGGAGATTAACACTTACAGAAGGTAGGTACTGCAGGGAATTTAATCGCCAGAGTGATCTCCTGGACTAGTTTCCATCGCTGAGATGGGTTGGTGAGGAATTTCCCAGATTTTATTTTCCCAAATTGTCCTAGGTTTTTTTTAAATCTGTTTTTTTTGCCACTCCCAGGAGATCACATGGACTCGGGTGGAGTGGAGTGTAAACGCTGTGATATACCGCAGTTGTGTGGGACAGGCTTGATGGACCAGATGGTCTTTACCTGTCCGTCATTTTTCGTATGTATTAAAACGCTTCATCTACACTGTCCGGTCGAACACGACCAGAGCAGGTACAACACTGATTAGATTTAGAGTAAAGCTCCCTCTGCACCATCTCATCAAACAATCCCAGGGCAGGTACAGCACGGCTTAGATACAGAATAAATCTCAGGCCCCGAATTAGATCCCACAGGCCCCGTGGTGACAGGCCCGGGGGAGCAGGGTCACAGGCCACTTTCTTGCACATGGCGGGATCAGGGCGCATGCACGGCCATGTTGGTTCAGGAACAGAGAGTGGGCGGGGCTTCAGAATCTCTGTTCCCAACTGGGTCTCAGTGCCCGGGAGATGGAGCATCCTGGGCAACACATTATTCATCATCATAGAATCGGAGACTGGTTACAACATGGAAGGAGGCCGTTTGGCCCGTCGAGCCCATGCCGGCTATCTGCAAGAGCTTCGACTAATACCACTCTATCTATTCTGTCCAGACCCCTCATGATTTTGAACACCTCTGTCAAATCTCCTCTCAAACTTCTTTTTTTTGAGAACATCCCAACTTCTCCAGACTATCCACGTAACTGAAGTCCCTCATCCCTGGAATCATTCTCGCAAATCTTTTCTGCACGCTCTCAAAAGGCCTTCGCATACTTACTGGAATGTGGAAGCCAGAATTGCTCCAGCTCAGTCAACAAGCTCTCTGCTGGAATGGAACTAAACTACAGAACCAGTGGGAACCTGTTCAACCTTCGTCGACTCCAGGCCAGGTCCAAGACCACCCCAATCTCTGTCGTTGAGCTACCATACACGGACAATACCTGTGTCTGTGAAAATACAGAGGCTGAACTCCAAGTCATAGTCAACGTATTTACTGAGGCGTACCAAAGCATGGGCTTTACACTAAACATCTGTAAGTCCGAGGTCCTCCACCAGCCTGTCCTCACCGCACAGCACTCCCTCCACTCACCCCCCACCCCGCAGTCATAAAAATCCATGGCGCAGCCCTGGACAACGTGGACCATTTTCCATACCTCTGGAACCTCTTATCAACAAGAGCAGACATTGATGACAAGATTCAACACCGCTTCCAGTGCAGCCTTCGGACGCTTGAGGAAAAGAGTGTTTGAAGACCACATCCTCAAATCTACCAGCAAGCTCATGGTCTACAGGGCTGCAGTAATACCCACCCTCAGAGACATGGACTGTGTACAGTAGACACCTCAAGTTGCTGGAGAAATAACACCAACGCAAGATCCAACAAATCCCCCGGGAGGACTGACGCACCAACGTCGTCGGCCAGGCCAACATCCCCAGCATTGAAGCACGGACCACATTTGATCAGCTCCACTGCACAGGCCACATTGTTCGCATGCCAGACACGAGACTCCCAAAGCAAGCACTCTACTCAGAACTCCTTCACAGCAAACGAGCTAAAGGTGTGGCAGAGGAAACGTTAGAAGGACACCCTCAAAGCCTCCCTGATAAAGTGCAACATCCCCACTGACACCTGGCTAAAGACCGCACTAATTGGAGGAAGAGCATCCGGGAGGACGCTGAGCACCTCGAGATTCATCGCCGAGAGCATGCAGAAATCAACCGCAGGCATCAGAAAGAATGTGCGGCAAACCTGGCCCACCCACCCCTTCCCTCAACGACTATCTGTTCCCGCTGTGACAGAAACTGTGGCTCTCGTATTAGACTGTTCAGCCACCTAAGGACTAATTTTTAGAGTGGAAGCATGTCTTCTTCGATCCGAGGGACTGCCTATGATGATGATGACCCAGAACTGCACACAATACTCCAGTTGAGGCCGAACCTGAGTTTTATGCAGATTCAACATAATATCCAAACTTCTGTACTCTATACCTCTTTTCATGAAGCCTAGGGTCCCGTAAGTTTTTGTAAGCACTTTCTCAACCTGTGCTGCCACCTTCAGTGATTGGTGCACATATACTCCTGGGTCTCTCTGTTCACGCACCCCTTTACAATTGTACCATTTAGTTTATATTTCCTCTCCTCTTTCTTCCTCCCAAAATGTATCACTTTTAAACTTTTCTATGTTAAGTTTCACTTCCTCCAGTCTGAAAACAAAACCATACTCCTGTTTGTGTCACTTAGCCACTTTCATATCCATGCTGCCACTGTCCCTGTTATTCCATGGGCTTCGATTTTGCTGGTATTGGTAACATGCCTGGGGTCACTAAACACAAAACCCAGTCTGTTAATCACTTTCAGGTACTGGACTTAGCATGTACCCCACAGCATCTCTTCTACCTTCAGTATGTGAATCGAGCATCACGCCTGCAAAACTGGTTTAAGTTTATATCCACTCAGCAAATCTATTTAAGAAAAGCCTGTAGACCAATGACACACTGTTAAGGTGCCAGTGTGCTGCTGGTTTGCTTGGCATTTTGCCTGTAATGGACACCGTATTTTGGTCTCCGTATTTAAGGAAGGATATATTTGCATTGGAGGCAGTTCAGAGAATGTTCACTCAGTTGATTCCGGAGGTGAGGGGATTTACTTATGAAGATAGCTTGAGTAAGTTGGGCCGAAACACATTGGAATTCAGAAGAATGAGATATGATTTTATCGAAACATAAGATAATGAGGGGGCTTGACAAGGTGGATGCAGAGAGGATATTTCCACTTATATGGGAAACTAAAACTAGGGGACATAGTCTTAGAATAAGGGACCACCCAATTAAAACTGAGACGAGAAATTTCTTCTCTGAGGGATGTAAATCTATGGAATTCTCTGCCCAGGAGAGCTATGGAGGCTGGGTCATTGAATATATTTAAGGCGGAAATAGACAGATTTTTGAGCGATAAGGGAGTAAAGGATTATGGCGAGTGGGCAGGGAAGTGGAACTGAGTCCATGATCAGATCAGCCATGATCT
Source organism: Pristiophorus japonicus (assembly GCF_044704955.1). NCBI lineage: Eukaryota > Metazoa > Chordata > Chondrichthyes > Pristiophoridae > Pristiophorus > Pristiophorus japonicus. The sequence goes on from NW_027252779.1 coordinate 6,950,908, forward strand.
TATTGAATGGCGGAGCAGGCCCGAGGGGCCAAATGGCCTACTCCAGCTCCTATTTCTTATATTCTCATGTTCTAACTGAACATTTCACCCAGTGTAACCTTGTCTGTAATGAAATATGTGTCTTTTAATAAGCCTCAGGTCCTTGTTCATGTCAGCTGCAGATTCCAGAGTTGATTCCGGAGATGTGGGGCTTGACTTATGACGATAGGTTGAGTAGGTTGGGCCTATACACATTGGAGTTCAGAAGAATGTGGTGAACTCAGTGTGGCCCTGAAGGACTGTGTCCAGGCTGAAGTTCTGTTCCCCGTGTAAGATCCTCCACACAGATTGTCCTTTTTCAGCTCCAGCCCGGTGAAACTAAACCCCCAGGTGTGAAAGACAACAATCCATAGCAATGTGTTGGAAGCAACACTAATTTATGTGTCTGTATCCCAAATATTAAACTCCAGTCCAGTTACAGGAGTTATTAACATCAGCATTACAGGAGTTATAAACTCCAACTATCAAAATGAAGACAATGCAGTCCAGGATGCGATTAACAACAGAATTCAAGCCCTGCAGTCACTTGTGAACTCGCTGGTGTCTCAGTAGGTTGCCTGACAGAGAGAATCCCTTCCCACAATCAGAGCAGATGAACGGTCTCTCCCCAGTGTGAACTCGCTGGTGTCTCAGCAGGTTGGATGATGTAGTGAATCCCTTCCCACAGTCGGAGCAGGTGAACAGCCTCTCCCCAGTGTGAACTCGCTGGTGTGTCAGCAGGTCGGATGACTGAATTAATCACTTCCCACAGTTGGAGCAGGTGAACGGTCTCTCCCCAGTGTGAACTCGCAGATGTGTTTCCTTCTGGGACGGGGAGTTGAATCATTTCTCACAATCCCCACATTTACACGGTTTCTCCCCAGTGTGACTGCACTTGTGTCTTTCTAGTTTGGATGATCGGCTGAAGCCTTGTCCACACACAGAGCACGTGTACCATTTCTCCCCACTGTGAACGGTGCCTTCTGCTTCCATGGTCAAAAGCTGATGATAATCCAGTCCTGATGTAGCGAGTGACTGTCAGATCTTGAGGTGATGTTTGGTTTGAGCTTCCAGTCTACAAATCCTTCCCTTTTAACACCCTGTAAAGTGAATTTCAAACAGGAAAAAGGGAGTGTGAGAGAGAACCCACAAAAACACAAAGGCGGTTGTGAAATTGAGCTGAATGAATCTGATCATTTGTGGGGCCGGCACGAGAAAAAAATGACCATGAAAGCTGCCGGATTGTCGAAAAAACACATCTGGGTCACTGCTGTCCTTCAGGGAAGGGAACCCACCTCCTTCGACAGGCCCACATGGGAAATTGTTGGTCCCACTGGGCCCAGAAGTACTGGGGGTGAAACCCAGCAACTTCTCCCCACTCTCCATCCAGCTCAAACTGATGCAACAAACAGACCAACACAGGAGGCCAGAGAGTGACTTCCACATCCAGCGCCACCTGATACAAAGCGGCTCGGAATTGCTGGGCCTGCTGTATAAATGTAAGTTGTTTTTTCCTGGTGTGGGGGAGGTGCTGCCCCCGTGGGTTGCTGGTGCTGGGCCCGGTGGCTCTGACTCAGGGCCTGAGAGCCGCACTCGGTGTTGCCCGGGGACCGAGAGCTGCACTCGGTGTTGACCGGGGTCCGAGAGCCGCACTCCGTGTTGCCCGGGGACTGAGAGCCGCGCTCGGTGTTGCCCGGATACTGAGAGCCACACTCAGTGTTGCCCGGGGACTGAGAGCTGCACTCGGTGTTGCCCGGATACTGAGAGCCGCACTCCGTGTTGACCGGGGACCGAGAGCTGCACTCGGTGTTGCCCGGATACTGAGAGCCACACTCAGTGTTGCCCGGGGACTGAGAGCTGCACTCGGTTAAAAAGGAGGCAGACAAAAAGCAGGAAACTATAACCTAACATCTGTGGATAGGAAAATGTTGAAGAGTTCATTCTTAAAGAAGCATTAGCACGACATTTGGAAAAGCATAATTCGGTCAGGCAGAGTCAGCATGGATTTATGAAGGGGAAGTCATGTTTGACAAATTTGCTGGAATTCTTTGAGCATGTAACGAACAGGGTGGATAAAGTGGGTGTGGTGTATTTGGACTCCCATAAGGCATTTGACAAGGTGCCACAAAAAAGGTTACTGTAAAGATAAAATTTCACGGGGCTGGGGTTTATATATTAGCATGGATAAAGAATTGGCTAACTGACAGAAAACAGAGAGTTGGGGTAAATGGTTCATTCTTGGGTTGGCAATCAGCCACAGGGATCAGTGCTGGGACCCCAGCTATTTACAATCTATATTAACAACTTGGAAGAAGGGTCCGACTGTAATGTAGCCAAGTTTGCTGGCGATATAAAGATGGGAGGGAAAGCAATGTGTGAGGAGGACACACATAACCTGCAAAAGGACACAGATAGACTAAGTGAGTGGGCAAAAATTTGGCAGATGGAGTATAATGTAGAAGTGTGAGGTCATGCACTATGGCAGAAAAAAATCAAAGAGCAAGTTATTATTTAAATGGAGCAAGATTGAAAAGTGCTGCAGCACAGCGGGACCTGGGCTACTTGTGCATGAAACACAAGGGGTTAGTATGCAGGTACAGCAAGTGATCAGTAAGGCCAATGCAATCTTGGCCTTTATTGCAAAGGGTTTGGAGTATAAAAGCAGGGAGGTCTAGCTACAGTTATACAAGTTATTGGTGAGGCCACACCTGGAATACTGCGTGCAGTTTTGGTTTCCATATTTATGAAGGGATATACTTGCTTTGGAGGAAGTTGAGAGAAGGTTCACTAGGTTGATTCCAGAGATGAGGGGTTGACTTATTAGAAAAGTTTGAGGGGGTTGGGCCTCTACTCATTGAATTCAGAAGAATGAATGAGAGGTGATTTATTGAAATGTATAAGATTATGAGGGGGCTTGACAAGGTGGTAGCAGAGAGGATGTTTTCACTGATTGGGGAGACTAGAACTGGGAGGCATAATTTTGGATTGACGGGGCCTCCATTTAAAACAGAGGTGAGGAGGAATTTCTTCTTTCAGAGGGTTGTAAACCTGTGGAATTCGCTGCATCAGAAAGCTGTGGAAGCTGGGACATTGAATATATTTAAGACAGAGATCGACAGTTTCTTAACCGATAAGGGAATCAGCGGTTATGGGTAGTGGGCAGGGAAGTGGACCTGAGTCCATGATCCGATCAGCCATGATCGTATTAAATGGTGGAGCAGGCTCGAGGGGCCGTATGGCCTACTCCTGCTCCTATTTCTTAATATTTTCTTATATAGTGGGTGTCAGGTATGTGAATGTGGATTTTACTCTAATCTGTCCATCTCTGGTATGTGGATGAGGGTTTTACTCTGTATGTTAGTTTCTGACACGAAAGCATGGATTTTATCCTGTACCTGTCAATTTCTGGTAATTACCTGTGGGTTTCATTCTGCATTAAAAGGGCCACATTACAACATAATTCTAAATAGACAGAGAGTGTTAAAAAAAAAAACAAGCCTGAAAGCTCTGAGTCTCAAAGCGAGAAGCATTCGTAATAAGGTGGACGAATTAACTGCACAGATAGCTATATGATGTAAATGGGATTACTGAGACATGGCTCCAGGGTAACCAAGGCTGGAAACAAAACATCCAGTGGTATTCAATATTCAGGAAGGATAGCCAGTAAGGATAACGACGTGGGGTAGTGTCAATAGTTAAAGAGGAAGTCAATGCAATAGTAAGGAAGGAGATTAGCTGGGATGATGTGGAATCTACATGGGTAGAGCTGCGAAACACCAAAGGGAAGAAAATGTTAGTTGGGGTTGTGACAGACCACCAAACAATAGTAGAGAGGTTGAAGATGGCATCAAACAGGAAATTAGGGATGCATGCAATAAGAGAACAGCAGTTAACATGGATAACTTTTAACTAGATATTGATTGAGCTAACCAAACTGGTAGCAATATTGTGGAGGAGGATTTCCTGGAGTGTATAAGGGATGGTTTTCGAGACCAATATGTCGAGGAACCAACTAGAGAGCAGGCCATCCTAGACTGGGTGTAACGAGAGAGGATTAATTAGCAATCTAGTCGTGCTTGGCCCCTTGGGGAAGAGTGACCATAATATGGTAGAATTCTTCATTAAGATGGAGAGCGACACAGTTAACTCAGAGACTAGGGTCCTGAACTTAAAGGAAACTTCAATGGTATGAGACGTGGTTTGGCTAGGATAAACTGCCGAATGATACTTAAAGGGTTGATGGTAGATAGGCAATGGCAGACAATTAAAGATCACATGGATGAATTACAACTATTGTACATCCCTGTCTGGTGGAAAAATAAAACAGGAAAGGTGGCTCAACCGTAGCTAACAAGGGAAGTTAGGGACAGGGTTAAATCCAAGGAAGAGGCATATAAATTGGCCAGAAAAAGCAGCAAACTTGAGGACTGGGAGAAATTTAGAATTCAGCAGAGCAGGACTAAGCATGTAATTAGGAGGAGGAAAATAGAATATGAGAGTAAGCTTGCAGGGAACATAACAAACTGACTGCAAAAGCTTCTATAGATATGTGAAGAGAAAAATATATGTAAAGTCTCATGTAGGCCCCGTGCCGTCAGAATCAGGTGAATTCATCATGGGGAACAAGGAAATGGCAGACCAATTGAACAAATACTTTGGTTCTGTCTTCACTAAGGAAGTTACAAATAACCTCCCGAAAATACTAGGGGGCTGAGGGTCTAGCGGGAAGGAGGAACTGAGGGAAATCCTTATTAGTCAGGAAATGGTGTTAGGGAAATTGAAGGGACTGCAGCCCAATAAATCCCCAGGGCCTGGAAGTCTGCATGCCAGAGTAGTTAAAGAAGTGGCCGGAGAAATAGTGGATGCATTGGTGTTCATTTTCCAGAATTCCATGGACTCTGGATCAGTACCTATGGATTGGAGGGTAGCTAATGTAACCCCACTTTTTAAAAAAGGATGGAGAGAGAAAACAGGGAATTATAGACGGGTTAGCCTGACATTGGTGGTTGGGAAAATGCTAGAATCCATTATTAAAGATGTAATAGCAGAGCATTTGGAAAGCAGTGACAGGATCGGTCCAAGTCAGCATGGATTTATGAAAGGGAAATGATGCTTGACAAATCTTCGAGTTTTTTGAGGATGTAACCAATAGAGTGGATAAGGGAGAACAGGTGGATGTGGTGTATTTGGAATTTCAAAAGGCTTTTGACAAGGTCCCACACAAGAGATTAGTCTGCAAAATAAAAGCACATAGTATTGGGGTAATGTATTGACGTGGTGGGAGAACTGGTTGGCAGACAGGAAGCAAAGAGTGGGAATAAATGGGTGCTTTTCAGAATGGCAGGCAGTGATTAGTGGGGTGCCGCAAGGTTCAGTGCTGGGACCCCAGCTATTTGCAATATACATCAATGATTTAGATGAAGGAATTGAGTGTAATATCTCCAAGTTTGCAGATGACATTAAGCTGGATGATGGTGTGAACTGTGAGGAGGATGCTAAGAGGCTGCAGGGTGACTTGGGTAGGTTAGGTGATTGGGCAATTGCATGGCTGATGCAGTATAGTGTGGATAAATGTGAGGTTATCCACTTTGGTGGCATAAACAGGAAGGCAGATTATTATCTGAATGGTGACAGATTAGTAAAATGGGTGGTGCAAAGAAACCTGGGTGATATGGTACATCAAGTCACTGAAGGTAGGCATGCAGCTACGGCAGGCAGCAAAGAAAGCAAATGGCATGCTGGCCTTCATAGCGAGGAGATTTGAGTATAGGAGCAGGGAGGTCTTACTGCAGTTGTACAGGGCCTTGGTGAGACCACACCTTGAGTATTCTGTGCAGTTTTGGTCTCTTAATCTGAGCAAGGAAGTGCTTGCTATTGAGGAAGTGCAGCGAAGGTTCACCAGACTGATTCCCGGATTGCAGGACTGACATATGAGGAAAGACTGGATCGGCTAGGCTTATACTCACTGGAATTTAGATGAATGAGAGGGGATCTCATAGAAACATGTAAAATTATGACGGGACTGGACAAATTAGATGCAGGAAGAATGTTCCCGATGTTGGGAAAGTCCAGAACCTGGAGTAACAATCTAAGGATAAGGGATAAGCCATATAGGACTGATATGAGGAGAAACTTTTTCACCCAGAGAGTGTTAAACCTGTGCAATTCTCGACCACAGAAAGTTGTGGAGTCCAGTTCGTTGGATATACTCAAGAGGGAGTTAGATGTGGTATTTACGGCTAAGGAGATCAGAGGGTATGGAGAGAAAGTGGGAGTGGGGTACTGAAGTTGCATAATCAGCCATGATCATATTGAATGGTGGTGCAGGCTCGAAGGGCCGAATGGCCTCCTCCTGCACCTATTTTCTATGTTTCTATGTATATTTCCATTCCTGGTGTGTGATGTGTATTTTGCGCTGTATCTGTCCATCTCTGTTATGTGAATGTGAGCTCTACTCCATACCCGGCATTCTCCAGTATGTTAGTATTGTTTTACTCTGTACCCCCAATTCCTGATAGAAAATAAAATGAATACTAAGTTAATTTGTGAAATGGAGGTGAGTTTTATGCTGAATCTGTCGATCTCTTGTAAATGAGTTTGAGTTTTACTCTGTATCTATCTGTCTCTGTTATGTGAGTGTGGGCCTTTCTCTGTATCTCTCCATTTCTGTTATGGGAGTCCGGATTGTAATATGTCAGCTCGGATGTGAGTGTGGGTTTTATATTATATCTCTCAGTCTCTGATATGAGTATGGGTTTTATATTGTATCTCTCAGTCTCTGATATGCAAGTGTGTGTATTTTTCTGCAACTGTCAGATTTTGGTGTATGTTGAGGTTTAATCTGTGCCTCTCCGTGTCTTCTATGTTGCACTGTACGTATTTGTTCCTTCTACTTGATTGTGTGTTTTAGACTGTACCTGTCATTTCCTGCTATGTGAGTGTAGAATTTACTCTGTATCGGCTAGTCTCTGGTATGTGAACGTGAGAATCAATTTTACTTTTTTCCTGTATTTCTCTGATATCTGAATGAAAATGTTGCCTTCTACGTGTCATTTTTCTGATGTGTGTGTGTGGGTTTTACTCTGCCCCTATCAGTTTCTGCGATGCAAGTAACAATTTTACTTACTGCCTTTCAGTTTTCCGATATGTGCACATGGGATTTACATTTTACCTGTCACTCTCTGGTATGCAAGTGGGGATTTTATTCTGTTACTGTCACTTTCATATATGTGGGTGTGTGTTGTATACTGTATCTGTCAGTCTATGGTACGGGAATGAGGGTTTTATTCTGCACTTGTCATCTTCTGGTATGTTCAGGGGTTAAACACTGAATCCGTCAGATTTTGAAACATGAATACGGCTTTTGCTCTGTATCCATCAGCTTCTGATCTGCGAGTGTGGTTTATACGTTCTATTTGACATTTTTTCTGATAGTTGATTGTCTTTTATTCTCTACCTGCCAGTTTCTGGTAAGTGAGTGTGGGTGTTTAATGTACCTGTCAGTGTGATCTTTTTCAATGGTGAAACAGCATCTGATTCTACTGCTCCATGTGGCTGTAAGATTCACAATGTAACTCTGCCACTTTGGATCACTATGGGACTGACTGCTTCTGCTGCCTGTGACAATAGGATTGAGGCCAGATCTATGTCTCTGCAGTCTTTGAGTGATAATCTACTTACTGTGTGTGAGAAGGAGCTGCCTTCACTGTTCCTTGTGTTCCGGATGGAGGAAAGATCACATTTGTTCAGGCTGGTTGAAGAATTTTGCTCTGAGAATTATAATACGAGAACATTATTAGTTCTAAGGTATGGATGAGGGGAGATTATGATGTATCTTTAGGAGTGACAATGTAGCTTTCGATCATCAGCAACGCGGTTCAACAGAAGTCAGCTCACCGAAACAATATAACCCGTCTTTAAAATATCTTCTCCCACACTCCTCTCCTGGTGCCTGCATAGATGCACTTTGTGAAACTCCTCACATCCTCACTGTCAGGCTGTGTTTCCACTGCTCACTTTCCATGAACAACAGACACGGTGAGATTGGAACTGAATCAGGAACATTCACTGCTGAATTGGGGAAAGAAAGCAGCAATGATTTGAAAGAGCGAGGTGGTTTACTTTCTCTTTTACCTTACACTGTCCACACACAGCCCGAGAATGGTATCTCCCTTCCCCCACTCACATCATGTTCAGGAACTAGTTCCTGCTCCACTCTGCCTCTTATACACAGCCCCCAATGGAACTAAACCAGGAATGTTCACTACTGATTTGGAGAGAGAAAGCAGCAGATTGTAAATAGCTGATTCTGACCATTCTGTCTCCCTTACAAAGAGTAGGAGTAAATGGGTACTTTTCAGAATGGCAGGCAGTGACTAGTGGGGTACCACAAGGTTCTATGCTGGGGCCCCAGCTGTTTACATTGTACATTAATGATATGGACGAGGGGATTAAATGTAGTATCTCCAAATTTGCGGATGACACTAAGTTGGGTGGCAGTGTGAGCTGCGAGGAGGATGCTATGAGGCTGCAGAGTGACTTGGATAGGTTAGGTGAGTGGGCAAATGCATGGCAGATGAAGTATAATGTGGATAAATGTGAGGTTATCCACTTTGTGGTAAAAACAGAGAGACAGATTATTATCTGAATGTTGACAGATTAGGAAAAGGGAAGGTGCAACGAGACCTGGGTGTCATAGTACATCAGTCATTGAAGGTTGGCATGCAGGTACAGCAGGTGGTTAAGAAAGCAAATGGCATGTTGGCCTTCATAGCGAGGGGATTTGAGTACAGTGGCAGGGAGGTGTTGCTACAGTTGTACAGGGCCTTGGTGAGGCCACACCTGCAGTATTGTATACAGTTTTGGTCTCCTAATTTGAGGAAGGACATTCTTGCTATTGTGGGAGTGCAGCGAAGATTCACCAGACTGATTCCCGGGATGGTGGGAATGACCTATCAAGAAAGATTGGATCAACTGGGCATGTATTCACTGGAGTTCAGAAAAATGAGAGGGGACCTTATAGAAAAGTTTAAAATTCTGATGGGTTTGGACAGGTTTGATCCAGGAAGAATGTTCCCAATGTTGGGGAAGTCCAGAACCAGGGGTCACAGTCTAAGGATAAGGGGTAAGCCATTTAGGACCGAGATGAGGAGAAACTTCTTCACCCAGAGTAGTTGAGGCCAATTCACTAAATATATTCAAAAGGGAGTTAGATGAAGTCCTTACTAATCGGGGAATCAAGGGGTATGGCGAGAAAGCAGGAAGGGGGTACTGAAGTTTGATGTTCAGCCATTAACTCATTGAATGGCGGTGCAGGCTAGAAGGCCTGAATGTCCAGTTCCTGCACCTTTTTTCGATGTTTCTATGTTACCCTGGACACACACTATCCACACACAGCCCGAGAATGGCCTCTCCCTTCCCCCACTCACACCACACACTGAGACTGGTTCTTGCTCCACTCTGCCTCTTACACACAGCCCCGACTCACCCTGAACTCCCCCCGGACTTGGGGCCGATCTCTGAGCCCATCTGCAGACACGCTCCCAAAGCTCTGCGCTTCTGTAAGGAGGCTGCTGCTCGCTGCCTTACCCCGGGGCCATGGTGTCTCCATTCCTGGCTGTTTTAGAAACATAGAAACATAGAAAAAAGGTGCAGGAATAGGCCCTTGGCCCTTCCAGCCTGCACTGCTATTCAATAAGATCATGGCTGATCATTCCTTCAGTACCCCTTTCCTGCTTTCTCTCCAGACCCATTGATCCCCTTAACCGTAAGGGCCATATCTAACTCCCTCTTGAATATATCCAATGAACTGGCATGAACAACTCTCTGCGGCAGGGAATTCCACAGGTTAACAACTCTGAGTGAAGAAGTTTCTCCTCATCTCAGTCCTAAATGGCCTTATCTTAAGACTTTGTCCCCTGGTTCTGGACTTCCTCAACATCGGGAACATTCTTCCTGCATCTAGCCTGTCTAGTCCAGTCAGAATCTTATATGATTCTATGAGATCCCCTCTCATCCTTCTAAACTCCAGTGAATAAAGGCCCCGTTGATCCAGTCTCTCCTCATATGACAGCCCAGCCATCCCTGGAATCAGTCTGGTGAACCTTCACTGCAATCCCTCAATAGCCAGAACGTCCTTCCTCAGATTAGGAGACCAAAACTGAACACAATATTCCATGTGGGGCCTCACCAAAGTCCTGTGCAACCATCTTCTACCGCTCACTGATTGAATGGCGATTACAGGCAGTGCTGGGGGAGGGGAGGGTGCATGCGCTATTCTTCTCACTGGGATTTGACACAGGGGGCGGGGCTGAACCGCGCATGCGCAGCTCTCTGCAATAATTCAGCCTGTAAAAATCAAAGTGCACTTTTCCCAATTTACTTTTATCAGAATCTGAGCAAAGTAACGAGGCCTGGGGGGAAAGGACAGAGAACAGAGAATGATTAAAGCTGGGAGTGTTGTCCCTTGGATATTCTCAATTTGGGATCATTCCATGCAGAGTGTTTCTCTCCATGAGCCCGTCTTCACAAAGCAATTCTGCAAAAACATCGGAGTGACGAGAGAGTGGGAGTGTTTGCTGGCTCCGTGCAGGAGTTAGTATCTGACAGAAACAGTCCGAAATCAGTTTAATTAGAGAAAAACACTCGGTCACTGAGAGTAATACCGAACTGGATAATCAAACGGCTATAGTGAGGCAGGAACTTAGTACAATCACTATTCATAATGAAGTCGTACTCGGTAAAATAATGGGACTAAAAGCAGACAAGTCACCTTGCCCTGATGGCTTACATCCTAGGATCTTAAGGCTGCAGTGATAGTGGACACATTAGTTGTAATCTACTAAAATTCCCTGGATTCTGGGGCGGTCCCACCAGATTGGAAAACAAAAATGTAACGCCTCTATTTAAAAAAGGAGGCAGACAAAAAGCAGGTAAGTATAGACCAGTTTGCCTAACATCTGTCATTGGGAAAATGCTGGAGACCATTATTAAGGAAGCAGCAGTGGGACATTTAGCAAAGCATGATTCAATCAAACAGAGTCAGTACGGCTTTATGAAAGGGAAATCATGTTTGACAAATTTGCTGGAGTTCTTTGAGGATGTAATGAGTAGGATGAATAAGGGGGAACCAGTGGATGTAGTGTACTTGGATTTCCAGAAGGCATTTGATAAGGTGCCACATAAGAGGTTACTGCACAAGATAAAAGATCATAGGGTTGGGGGCAGTATATTAGCATAGATAGAGGATTGTTTCGCCAACAGAAAACAGAGAGTCGGGATAAATGGTTCTTTTTCTGGTTGGCAAATGGTCACTAGTGGGGTGCCGCAGGATCGGTGCTGGGTCCTCAACTGTATACAATCTATATTAATGACTTGGAAGAAGGGACCGAGTGTAATGTAGCCTAGTTTGCTGATGATACAAACGTGGGTGAGAAAGCAAATTGAGGACCACAAAAAATCTGCAAAGGGATAGAGACATGATAAATGAGTGGGCAAAAATTGTCATGGGAAAATGTGAGGTTATCCACTTCGGCAGAAATCATAAAAAAGAAAATTATAAGTAAAATGGAGAAAAATTGAAAAGTGCTACAGGACAGAGAGACCTGAGGGTGTTTTGCATAAAACACAAGTATGCAGGTACAGCAAGTAATCAGGAAGGCAAATGTAATATTGGCCTTTATTGCAAGGGGGATAGAGTATAAAAGCAGAGAATTTCTGCTACAACTGGAATACTGCATGCAGTTTTGGTCTGCGTATTTAAGGAAGGATATACTTGCATTGGAGGCTATTCAGAGGTTGATTCCAGCGATGAGGGGGTTGTCTGATGAGGATAGGTTGAGTAGGTTGGGCCGATACACATTGGAGTTCAAAAGAATGAGAAGTAATTTTATTGAAACATATGATAACGAGGGGATTCGACAAGGTGGATCCAGAGAGGATATTTCCACTCATCGAGTAAACTAAAACTAGCATCATCTCAGAATAAGGGGTCACCCATTTAAACTGAAATGAGAAATGTCTTCGCTCAGAGGGTAAATCTATGGAATTCTCTGCCCCAGAGAGCTGTGGAGGCTGGGTCATGAATATAGTTAAGGCAGAGATAGACAGATTTTTCAGCGATAAGGGAGAAAGGGTTATGGGAAGTGGAGCTGAGTCCATGATCTTATTGAATGGCAGAGCAGGATCCAAGGGCCAAATGATCCATTTCCTCTCCAATTTCTTATGTTATTATGTTCTTATGAGATAATAACCCTGGGACTGTAAATGGGGATTCTAACCCTGGGACTCAACAGCTCTGGGGCTTTCCTGTTACAATTGTCTGGGATGCAACGAGAAGCTTCGCACTGAGCAGCGCCTTTAGGAGATGGTGAGAAATCCGAGGTGTGAAGAGCGAGATTAACTTAGTTGTTACTTTACCAAGATGGCCACGCATGCGCTTTGCTGCTCCGTGAATCAAGATGGCAGATGGCTTAATTTACCGTCCTATACAAAGATGGCTGCCTTTGCCCTGGGCCTGTGAGCGGGAGAAAGCCTCGCGGCTGCAGTCGCCGATATTCCGGTTATTATTGGGGCTTCCGGCGGGCATCAGTTGTTTATGAAGCATCGCCGTCTACCCGCTGGTCCGTTACTCACCTCCGCCCCGTTGAAAGGGATCACGTTTGCGGAGCAGTGCTCACCATGTCAGCTCCGCCATTACACGCACTGCGCATGCTCCATACACAGCCAGTCCCTGCGCATGCGCACTGGGCTCAATACGGCCCCCGTCGCCGGGAATGCTGGGTAAATGCCAAAGACCACGTCAGTGAAAGGAGCAGGAACTACTGGGCTCCCATTGGGCACTGAACCATGTTCATTCTGGCAATTAGACTTTGTTTCTGCTGCTCTGTGTAACCCTTTACCTGAGCTGGAGATTAATGTTCTGTCTCAATATTGAATAAATCAGCTTGTTTCAAACACCGTGTGTCGAATATTTGATTTCTCCATAATAAGAGACTAATTAATGTTCCCTTCACTTCCATTTTGGGCCTTTTCTTACTCTAGATTATTTCACTTCTCACCCAGTTTATCTTTTACCACATCAAATCCTAAACTTGTTTCGTTTGAGTATACAGCTTGTTGGAGTCTTACACTGAACCGGCGTGTATCACTTTACTCTCATTTGAAATTGTTTTAAACCAATGCTTGAAAGAACTATCTTGCATAAGAATGGAAGTCTGTTATTTTCCGTATTGTTTAACGATTTTTGAATGAGCACAACAATTGTTTTCGTCCACACGTACTGCTTGTGATCAATTTAAAATGTTTAAATCTTTGTATTTGTAATTGTCTGCTAATTTGGATGGGTTAGTTGATTATAATTACTTGTTACAAACATATCTTGCAGTATTTTTTGCATCAAAATAATTCTTTAAATACTTCCTTTATCAGGTATTTAGCTCCCCCACTGAGCTCTTTTTCGTATTGTGGGGGATCAATAACTAGGTGGCACAGTCTGAGCACAAGGGGCCACCCATTGAAAACGGAAATGAGAAGGAATTTCTTCTCTGAGGGTCGTGAATATTTGAAATTCTCTGCCCCAGAGAGCATTGGAGGTTGGGTCATTGAATATATTTAAGTTGCAGATAGACATCTTTTTGAAAGATAGGGGAGTCAAGGGTTATGGGGAGAAGGCAGGGAAGTAGAATTGAGGCCAAGATCATATCAGCCATGATCTTATTGACGGGTGGAGTGGACTCAAGGGGCCAGATGGCCTACTTCAGCAGCTATTTCTTATGTTCTTAGCCTTGGTTAGGTGCTGTGTTTAGATGTAGGTTTAGGGGTTAGGGGTGTGGTTTGTGGTTAATTGTTAGTATTGGGATTAGTGATTGGGATAGTCAGTAGGATATTCGGCTTAGGATATAATGATTAACTTAGAAAGCACTATTGGCAATATAAGTGTAACTGGACGTGCATTTTTCCATTTCATGTTTTTAACCTCACAGAGACGAGTCACAAAACAGCCTCACAATGTGTTCATTCAAGGAACCTTCTTTCCTGTGCAAGCCTTATTTCTTCCCTTCTTTCACATCTCTACATTTCTCACAGAAAAATATATCAGTGACATTAGATTTGGGGATTTTTATACAATAACAGACGAATACAATTGTTGTGCTGGTTACATCTAATCATCAGCCTGCCTGAAAAGGGCTTCTGACAATAATCTGTCACCAGGCCCAACCAGTCACCGTCTGATTCCACCATCATATCTTCATTCATTACCCACCTTTCACCCTAACGAGAGCTGGTTTCACCTGCAAGACCATTCCCCATACTGAGGCTCTCTAATTCCCGAACAGAGCTAAAACAACTGCATGGACTGGTTAGACCGAATGGCCCATTTCTGTGCCGTATATCCTATGTAATGTGGTTGTCTCAGTGTAAGTGGTCCCTGGATTTGATGTCTCAGTGTAAGTGGTCCCTGGATTTGATGTCTCAGTCTATGTGGTCCCTGGATTTTTTTTCACGGTATTAGTAATCCCTCCATTTGATGTCACGTTGTAATTCATCTTGGATTTGATGTCTCATTGTTACTGGTCCCTCAGTGTAAGGATTCCCTGGATTTGATGCATCAGTGTAAGTCGTCCTTGGATTTGCTGCCTCAATGTAAGTAGTCCCTGGATTTAAAGTCACAATGTATGTGGTCCCTGGATTTGGTGTCACAATGAAGGCGGTCCATGGATTTGGTGTCAACAGCACCTCGTCACTAGGACTGAGGGAAAACCTACAGCCCAGCATCGCATTCAGCACAGAATGTTCCCACTCAAATCTATTCCCACTGCCCGCATTAATTCAACAGAAACAGTTCCGTTCCTACAAGGAACTGTAGCTCCAAGTCTAACTTCAGTGAAACACACTATACAAAACATTTTAAAGGAAAGACACACCCCATCATAGTTCAACAGAGGCAAGTAATGGGCAGTAAATCCCCCTCACTTATACACCTTTTTCACCCCTACTCTCCAACCCCTCACTCCAACTCCTCAATCACTCCATTTCTCTCACACCAATTCCTCTTTCAACCCTTCTCTCCAAACGCCTCCCCCCAACTCCTCTTTCACCCCTACTCCCCAAACACCACTCACCCAACTCCTCTTTTACCGCTACAATTTCATTTTTAACATCACTTACACAAGTCATCCACACTGGAGGTAAATCTAGGATCTTCTGTGTGAGGGTGAGGTGATCACTGGACAATAAAGTGCAGAGACTGATGGGTGGTATCTCATTTCCGTCGGTGAGATTTAATCTCCTTTCCCACTGAATACTGCGGACAGACGGTCACCTTGGCAACCGAATGGTCATTGTGACATCACTTTCTAAACAAGAGCAAACAAGAAAATGGGTCATCAATAAATGGTAAAGGGATTAAAAAAACTGCAATTACATTGTAAATAATAGGAAATAAAATGCTGGATAATAACTGGTGAAGATAATAGCTTATCTCTGTGGAATTGACAAGCAAACATTAAGAATGATGTGTTTTGTTTACACACACACACACATATCAACGATTCTGTGTGCATTCTTTTCAGTTGATGGTTTTAATCTAATGCATTAATAATTAGGATCTTAGGACCCTGCGGGAACCCATCCGGCGGCGCTTCCTGTGTCAGGATTTCAAGAGAACGCGCCCCGTTGCTCCTCCCACTGCCCTTGGACATGGGGCAGATATTTAAAGGGACAGGCATGCCCTTTTCTTTGCCTATTTATACTTTAAGAAACAGTCCAGTTTATCTCTGAGTTTCGGAGGACTTCACGAACCGAGCTCCCATTACAATCGTTCCCTTCTGTACTGTGTTGTGATTTTAAAGCTGTCTATTTCAGTGATTTGAGCCTTTCTAAAATGTCACATTGCTTTTATAATACATTTGACTTGCTTGTCTAATTTGGAAAGATTTCAGAATTGTGCAGTTTTGTTTAAAGGTGGAGTAAAATTTGTTTCAAAATAATCTTTCTAACCCTCCCACCCCCCCCCCCCCAAATTTTTTTTTAGAACACTCTGCAATACTGACTGGGAAGGTGCCAAGTTCAGTCTTTGATCAGTGCTGTTAGTTGATCTCAGCCAAGGTAGCTGTTCAGGGGTTATAATTGTCCTCAGTACCACTGGGCGAAATATGAGTAAAAATTAGCCAGCGCAATTACCCTTGATACTGATCCAGTGACATCAATTGGGAAGTGTATGGATGTCTTTGAGGGTAGGATTGGACTCGGCTCTGATGCCTACCATGGTGGAAATGCTGCTGACACTCTTTGAGTCGACTGATGATGAGGCACCAGAGGTTAACAAATGTCTGTGGAATTGCACTCAGCCAGATTTAGCACTTCCTGGAGAAAGTAACTCGCAGTTGATTTTAGACAGTAAGCATGGAGGGAGAGTGTCTAGAAAAAGGAATTTACAGCTTTGGAGGGACAGGAGGGGACAGAATGTCCTATAGGATCTAGACTTGTCTGTTCTGAATTTCTATCCTGTACTTAAAGTAACAACGTTTGTATCCTACATTTGCAGGATATTAGAAGGGGAGGATCTGCAGCTTGGTAACTCAAACCAAACATCATGTCAAGATTTGAGAGATTCACTGGATTCATCAGGATCACCTTATCATCAGTGGAAAAACACCAATCACAGTGGTGAGAAACAGGACACATGTTCTGTGTGTGGAGGCAACTTCAACCATTCGTCAACCTCTGAGACTCGTGTGCCCAGCTGACTGAACACTGTAAATGTGGGGACAGTGGGAATGGATGCAGATGCGCGTTGGGTGGAAACACATCAGGAGAGGCCATTTACCAGCTGAGTGTGGAAAGAAATTCAGTCTCTCATCTCAACAACTGACATTCAAGGACTTAGATAACAGACTTTCTCCTGTGAATATAGAGCTGTGTTATTGGGCCGCGATGTTTTTACTTGTTCATCTAGTAGACTGTAAACCTTTGTCAATTAGTTGATGTGATCGGTTTACTTGTAGATATTTAAAAAAAATACATTTACTGAGTGGATTCAAATTTAAATTGAAACCAGCTTTGCAGGTGTGATACTCTATTCACACATTGAAGGTGAGAGAGATGCTGTGGACACACGAAAATTCCAGTATGTGTAAGTGATTAACACACTGGATGTTGTGTTTAGTGATCCCAGGCGTGTTAGCTGTCCCTACCCTGGACATCAAGGCACTCTGGACGGTATGGGGAACTGAGACTTGTCCTGAGCGTAACCAAAGGTCTGAGAACTGAAACAATCTACAGTTAGAACGGAGTAAAGGCGCAAAATGAAGCAGACAGTAACAGGACATCAATTTGTCTCCTCTTATCATGGAGACATCAAGTATCGACACATTCTGATATTTGAAATATCAAAATAGTAAACTCCAGCCCAGTTTTATGGGTGATTAACATCAGCAGGAACAAATCCCAACTCGCAGAATGAACACGATTCAGTCAGGATGTGATTAACAGCAGTAATAACAGTAGAATCCAACCTCTGCAGTAACTTGCAAACTAGCAATTCAAATGACTGAGTAAACCCCTTCCCACACTTCCCAGTGTGAACTCGCTGGAGTTTTAGCAGATCAGATGAATGAGTGAAACCTTGGCCACATACAGAGCAGGTGAATGGTCTCTCCCCGGTGTGACTGCGACGATGGATTTCTAGATCAGTCGGGGAACTGAATCCCTTCCCACAGTCTCCACATTTCCATGATTTCTCCATGGAACAGGTGTCCTTGTGTCTCTCCAGGTTGGATGATCAGTTGAAGATTCGTCCACACACAGAACACGTGTAGCTTCTCACCGCTGTGAATGGTGTGATGTTTTTCAGGCTGTGTATCTGGTTGAAGCTCTTTCCACAGTCAGTGCACTGGAACATGCTCACTCGGATAGGGTATGTGTGTGTCGCTGCTTTTCCAGTCACACTGATGTTCGAAATATTTTCCTACAGACAGAACAGAAAAATGTTTCTGCTTCCACATTCAAAGGCCGATGGTATTCATCATTTCCAGCTAACATGGTTGGATACAGTGCGCAGAGTGAGAATAAAATCAATGAGCTGCTGATTTTCTCTGCTGATCACAGGGCCTTTTGTGCTGGCCCAATAGGGTGAACCCGGGCTGGCCCAAAAGGGTTAACCCGGGCTGGCCCAATAGGGTGAGCCTGGGCTGGCCCAATTGGGTTCGCTTGGGCTGGACTGGCCCAATAGGGTGAGGCGTGCTGGCCCAAGGTCACCAGACAACTATCAGAACAACAAGGCTCCCTTTCAGGGGCCACGGAGCTTACATAAACATGTGACCAATGAAACTGACAGACATCCTGAAGCCCCTCCCATCCTTTGTCACTGCACAAAGGACCGTGCATGCGCCGTGAGACCGCCCGTACCAATATGGCGGCCACTGAGCATGCTCCCACCACCAGTTACTGCCAAGAAAGGCGCCAAGAAAACGTTCACGAACACAACACCGAAGAGCGGCAAGAAGCGCAGACAGTCAAGGAAGGAGAATTACTCCATTTACATCTACAAAGTGATGAAGCAAGTTTACCCTGACACTGGCATATCCTCCAAGGCCATGGGCATCATGAACTCGGTTGTGAAGGATATTTTGGAGCGCATCGCTGGTGAGGCTTCCCGCCTGGTCCATTACAACAAGCGCCGCACCATCAGCTCCCGGGAGATCCAGACCACCATGCGCCTGTTGCTGCCGGGGAGTTTGCCAAGCACGCCTTGTCGGAAGGGACAAAGGCGGTGCCCAAGTACACCAGCTCCAAGTAAAACTACACGCTGTCCTGTGAGGTCAAACCCAAACACAACTGCTCTTTTAAGAGCCACCCACAACCTCTCTGAAACAGCTGCACAAACGCAGCTCCCTTTAAACTTAAATCACTAATTATTTCCTCAACAATTGTGTGCGAACCTTTGGAGTTCCAGCTGTAGATTTAGTTTTGAATTCTCAGATAAGCAGCTTCACTCTCAGACCTGTTCGTTTACACCGCCTGCCGAATTAAAAGCATGTTTAGAGGCTGAGACTCAGATTTCAGTCACACATTCTCTCTCGCAAGTACTTATCAAGTTTATTTTTCAATTCCTGTTGCGTCAGTCCGTTTATTAACCCGACACTCCCCGAAATGGAATAATCCAGAATGGGAGTTCTTACAGAGACCAGAACCGGGTCAGTTTGATCACTCTGTCTAATATGTCCTTACTATATAGTATAAATGTAGACGAGGCCCATACTTAAGAGAAGGTCACTCTGTGACCAGTAACATTTATTAGCCAGCACTGAAGTGATGAATGTGGGTGGAGCTTTCACTTTTTTACCTGAAAGTCCAGGTTAGGAGTGTCTCCCACAAGTTCACTCCCTTGTGGTCAATGATCTCACGGTGTACAACTTAGGTCTGTTTATACATGGGTTACAATGACAGTTGAATACATGACATCACCTCTCCCCAAAGTCTTATTGCGATCACAGGTTAAATCTCTGGTGGTTTCCGCTCCCTTGTACAGCGCCTGAGTTGGGGGTCCAGTTGTTGGGCGTTAGCCTGAGTGACTGCTGTTTGTGGTGCCTCGGCCTGTCCGGAATGCCCACAGTGACTGGGCTCTCCTCTGCTTGGTTCTTGTGTTCGGTCACCTGTGGAGGGGTGACCTCGATATCGTGTTCTTCCTCTGCGTCTTCTATGGGGTTGCTGAACCTCTTTTTTATTTGATCCACGTGTTTGCGGCAGATTTGTCCATTGTTAAGTTTAACGATCAGGATCCTATTCCCCTCTTAGGCAATCACAGTGCCTGCGAGACATTTAAGCCCTGCAGCGTAGTTGAGGACAAAGGCAGGGTCATTGACATCAATAAATCGCGCCCTCGCATTCCCATCATGGTAGTCACATTGTGACTGGCGACTGCCCTCAACAATTTATTTCATGGTGGGGTGCATAAGGGATAACATGGTTTTGATCGTCCATTTCATTAGCAGCTCTGCGAGTGGAACCCCTGTGAGCGAGTATGGTCGGGATCTATTGGCCAACAGGAGACATGATAAGCGGCTTTGCAGGGAACCTCCTTGGATTCTGAGCATCCCCTGTTTGATTATCTGCACTGCTCGTTCCGCCTGACCATTTGAGGCCGGCTGGAACGGTGCCGTTTTGACATGGTTGTTACAAATTCCTGCCATGAAGTCCTGGAATTCAATGCTTGCAAAGCACTGGCCATTGACCAAGACGTCCGGTAGACCATGAGCGGCGAACATTGCACGTCGACTTTCTACCATGGCCGAGGATGTGCTTGAATTGAGAATGTCACACTTGATCCATTTGGAGTAGGCGTCTACTACAACCTAAAACATTTTTCTCATGAAAGGACCTGCGTAGTCCACATGGATGCGTGACCATGGTTTGGCGGCCCAGGACCATTGACTAAGGGGGGGCGTCCCTGGGCGCATTGCCCAGCTGGGCACACGTGTTGCATCTGTGAACACAAAGTTCCAGGTCTGCATCTATCCCTGGCCACCAAACGTGTAAGCTGGCAATTGCCTTCATTATGACAACGCCCGGGTTCTCATTGTGCAGTTCTCTGATGAACATCTCTCTGCCCATCTGGGGCATGACTACACAGTTTCCCCATAGTAGGCAATCGGCATAAATCGAGAGTTTATCCTTGTGCCTGTGAAATGGTTTGAATTCCTCAGAGAATGCCCCGTACATGGCTGCCCAGTCCCCATTCAGGACACAGGACTGCTAATGTCGTCTGCTCTGCACGCATGGGTTCGAATCCCATCCTCGTCGTCGTTGTGTTACAGCTTTGATTTCCCGGGTCGTGTTGTCAATCACATTTAACCTCTTCACCAAATTTCCCTTTTACTGACACGGATGGTGCACTTTGTTCATGTCATGTCATGTCTCAAATTAATAATATAATAGTCAAGAGGATAATATTTGAAGGACTATGGAGAGGGGGTCTAATTAGGTAGGTCTCTGAGGGACAGCACAAGCACGATGTGCCGAAGATCTTTTCTCACTACCGTCAGAATCTGAGAGCTGCGCTCTTCACCGTCGGCGGCTCGTTGGTCTAGCTGTACGATTATCGCTTAGGAATGATCACATTTGAAATGCGAGAGGTCTCGGGCTCAATCCAGGACGAGCCCCGCCATTGTTTACTCAAAGTTCCGCTTCTCACAGCCGCTTGACATGTGAGAAATCAGACATCTTTCGCGTGATTTTGCGCCGATGACCCCTTAGCGTCCAAATCCCAAAGCAAAGAGAATCCCGCCAAACTGAGTATAGTTAATGTTTCTCAGAGGTACTCGGCTCTGTGACTCGTTGGATAACCTAAACGCTTGTTTTGTTCAGGCCAATACTTGATCAGTATATCTTCCTCTCTGTACGCATAAGCTCACCTCAATTGGGATAAGCATACATTCAGCGTCAATCTCCACATCTGCCCTTAATATGAGTGCGTCCTGTTTCTCTGGAGCTGAAAAGATGAGAGAAGCTGGCTTTTGAATTAGACCTTTGGCTGCCGAATTCAAAGCGGACAGGAAATCCTTCCGGGCTGGCAAAGCTGCCTGGTCTGATTAAAAGGCGGTGACACCCTATATTGTCGGCATGTTCTCGTCTTCAGACCTCAACATTAGGTTCAACGTATCGGATCAAAAGCACCGCACTCATTGTCTGGTAATGGTTCTGCTATTCCCACAAAACCTCCTCTGGACCATCATTTGTTAAGTTATTGCCCGATTACCACCAACTTTGCCGTTTCCCATTGTGCCATTTATTATTTAATCACTCCTGCGTTCCACTGTATCACAGACGTTTCCATTTGACCTTTCTCGCTGCGTATTTTTTCCAGGCGCTATTTTTGTTGAAAAAATCTGTAATCTTTAACTTTTTCCTAAAATATCGGAATGATTATCCGACAGAACGTGAAACCGGATTCTTCCTCCACAGAATCTGCACGACCTGTCGAGTTTTACATATTTATCTGTTTTTATTCATTCTATTTCCGTGTCCCTTTTAAAGGGATATGCTGTCTGTCCGAGATCATTCTCTGTCTGTTTAAAATGGTGTGCTATCAGACCCGCATCATTCTGTGTCTGTTTAAAAGTGATGTGCTGTCTGTCCCGGATTTCCAATTTCAAATTTCAAAAACTGCCTTTGGAGGTTGCAGGAATTTTAGTTTGTTTGTGTGTTTGTGTAAGCCAGAGTGTGTGCAAACGTGCTGTGCGATCTTACTGCCATGTGAGAAAAATGCATTACATGCAACTTGAAACCGTACTGATTTGATTGAACACTCCTTCGTGGACTGTCTGACGGTAGAAGAATCTGCTGTGGGATTTTGCTATTCCACATCTGAAAGAAGGGAAAATACACAAGTAAGAAATATAGCGATTTTATCGAGGGCTTGCGTGTGGGCTGTGTGATTTGACGACATCCTCCATCCTTATTTTCAAATTCAAATCAAATCAAACCAAGACAAGACAAAACAAGACATGACTGACTTTGTTTGTACATGTATATATTTATATGTTATCCCAAATTTTTAACTTCCAAAAGAAATATGCTTTTTCTGTTCAGCCTGCACCGGGCTCCATTACATTTGACCTCTTTCACAGCACAAGCAGCTGCTGTCTGATCCAGCAGAAAGACACACGCGACTTTAAAATATCGCTTTTGTAGCCCACATCTTCCCTCGTGACTTGTCTTCCACCATGGGCTTACTGTGTTTGGGGAATGATTGACTGCACACCTCATTTCCAATGAAATTCTTCCAGTCACACAGCCTTCCTTCAATCAAAAAATATATAGATTATGAATCAATTATTTATTTATTTAAAACAACTCAAATTCAATTAACAAAAAAAATCAAATGCATTTATTTTCTTAAAATGTTAAATATATATATGTTTCAATCTGGGCTGGTTTGACGTCCCTCCCTCCTTCCTGCCTGTGGCTTCAATAACCGTCTCTGCCCCGCGTGGTCCTGAGGCCCAATACACAATTGCCTTCAGGGATGATAGAAATTTCAAGTTATTCTTTTAAAAGAGAACTGCTGTCAGTCAAGGGTCATTCTGCAACTGGGTAAAAGCGATGTCCTTGCAGTCCCGGATCATTCTGTGTCTGTTTAAACGGGCTGGTTGTCAGTTCCGGTTCATAATCTTTCCCTTTGAAACGGATTTTCTCATAAACCCGGGTCATCCTGTATAGTTTGAGAAGGAGTATGATTTCAGCTGCAATGACCGAATTGTTAAACTGTTGTGTTTCAATTTACATTGGGATTGCCTGCGCCGGTGCGCACCCAGATCGCCGTGCATCTGTTCATTCACTCGAAATATGCTCATCTTTTCCTAAATCCAGTCCTTGATATTGCAGTTGCCCCGAATCTGCTAGCAATATACACAATAACACAATGGATGGTGTTGGCAGCGACCGCGTGGCCTAATGGATAAGGCGTCTGACTTCGATTATAACCGCGAAGATTGCAGGTTCGCGTTCAACTTAGCTTGCTGCGTGAAATTTTACTTTTTTTGTTGTGTTTCTGCCGAGAAACCAACCATCTCTTCCAGTCACTCACCTGAAGTAAAGGAAGTCTGTTTGCTTAAAGAATTTCATGACATGTTTTCATCATTGTCGATTTGCATGCACGGGCAGAGCAAGCTGTGAAGTGGACTTTCTTGCACGTTATTTTTGTTTGGATACAAAAAGCAGGAGATTGAATGGCTTACGACGCGCTGTTCATGTGACGAGGTGGCCGAGAGATTAACGCGATGGACTGCTGATCCATTGTGCTCTGCACGCATGGGTTCGAATCCCATCGTCGTCGTTGGCTTACAGCTTTGACCTCGTTTTGTCATTCAAATTTAACCTCATCGCCAAATTCCCCTTTTGCTTACAAGGATGCTGTACTTTCCTCATGTCATGTCTCAAATTAATAATATATTCGTCAAAAGGAGAACAGTTGCAGGCCATTGGCGAGGGAGACTAATTCGATAGGTTTCTGAGGGACAGCACAAGTACGATGGGCCTAATATCTTTTCTGAGTCCCGTCAGAATCTGAGAGATGCGCTTTTCACTGTCGGCGGCTCGTTGGTCTACGGGTATGAATCTCGCTTAGGAATGATCAGATTTGAAATGCAAGGGGTCTCGGGCCAAATCCCGGACGAGCCCCGCCATCTTTTACTCAAAGTTCCGCTTCTCACAGCCACTCGACATGTGAGAAAACAGACATATTTCACGTTAAAACGTGTGATTTTGCGCGGATGTTCGCTTAGCATCCAAATCCCAGAGCAAAGTGAAACACGCCAAACTGAGTACAGTTAAAATATCTCAGAGGTACTCGGCTCTGTGACTCGTTGGTTAACCGAAACCCTTGTTTGGTTCCGGCCAATACTTGATCAGTATATCTTGCTGTCTGTACGCATAAGCTCACCTCAATTGGGATAAGCATACATTCTGCGTCAATCTCCACCTCTGCCCTGAATATCAGTGCGTCCTGTTTCTCGAGAGCTGAAAAGATGAGAGAAGCTGCCTTTTGAATTAGTCCCTTGTCTGCCGAATTCAAAGCGGACAGGGAATCAATCCGGGCTGGCAAAGCTGCCTGGTCTGGTTTAAAGGCGGTGACACCCTATATTGCCTGGTCATGGTTCTGTTATTCCCACCAACACCTCCTCTGGACCATCCTTTGTTACGTTATTGCCCGATTACCACCCACTTTACCTTTTTCCATTGTGCCATTTATTATTTAATCACTCCTGTGTTCCACTGAATCACAGACGTTCCCATTTGACCTTTCTCGCTGCGTATTTTTGCCAGGCGCTATTTTTGTTGAAAAAATCTGTAATCTTTAACTTTTTCCTAAAATATCGGAATGATTATCCGACAGAACGTGAAACCGGATTCTTCCTCCACAGAATCTGCACGACCTGTCGAGTTTTACATATTTATCTGTTTTTATTCATTCTATTTCCGTGTCCCTTTTAAAGGGATATGCTGTCTGTCCGAGATCATTCTCTGTATGTTTAAAATGGTGTGCTATCAGACATGCATCATTCTGTGTCTGTTTAAAAGTGATGTGCTGTCTGTCCCGGATTTCCAATTTCAAATTTCAAAAACTGCCTTTGGAGGGTGCAGGAATTTTAGTTTTTTTGTGTGTTTGTGTAAGCCAGAGTGTGTGCAAACGTGCAGTGCGATCTTACTGTCATGTGAGAAAAACGCATTACATGCAACTTGAAACCGGACTGATTTGATTGAACACTCCTTCGTGGACTGTCTGACGGTGGAAGAATCTGCTGTGGGATTTTGCTATTCCACATCTGAAAGAAGGGAAAATAAACAAGTAAGAAATATAGCGATTTTAGCCAGGGCTTGCGTGTGGGTTGTATGATATGACGACATCCTCCATCCTTATTTTCAAATTCAAATCAAATCAAACCAAGACAAGACAAGACAAGACATGACTGACTGACTGACTTTGTTTATACATGTATAAATATGTGTATATTTATATGTAATCCCAAATTTTGAACTTCCAAATGAAATATGCTTTTTATGTTCCGCCTGCACCGGGCTCTATTACACTTGACCTCTTTCACAGCACAAGCAGCTGCTGTCAGATCCAGTAGAAAGACACACGCGAATTTAAAAGATCGCCTTGTAGCCCACATCTTCCCTCGTGACTTGTCTTCCACCATGGGCTGACTGTGTTTGGGCAATGATTGACTGCACACCTCATTTCCAATGAAATTCTTCCAGTCACACAGCCTTCCTTCAAACAAAAAATATATAGATTATGAATCAATCATTTATTTATTTAAAACAACTCAAATTCAATTTTTTAAATGTAAAATTTAAATGCATTTATTTTCTTTAAATGTAAAATATATATATATTTCAATCTGGGCTGGTTTTACGTCACTCCCACCTTCCTGCCTGTGGCTTCAATAACCGTTTCTGCCCCGCGTGGTCCTGAGGCCCAATACACAATTACCTTCAGGGATGATAGAAATCTCACTTTATTCTTTTAAAAGATAACTGCTGTCAGTCACGGGTCATTCTGCAACTGGGTAAAAGCGATGTCCTTGCAGTCCTGGATCATTCTGTGTCTGTTTAAACGGGCTGGTTGTCAGTTCCGGTTCATAATCTTTCCCTTTGAAACGGATTTTCTCATAAACCCGGGTCATCCTGTATAGTTTGAGAAGGAGTATGATTTCAGATGC
Source organism: Pristiophorus japonicus (assembly GCF_044704955.1). Taxonomy (NCBI): domain Eukaryota; kingdom Metazoa; phylum Chordata; class Chondrichthyes; family Pristiophoridae; genus Pristiophorus; species Pristiophorus japonicus. The sequence goes on from NW_027252779.1 coordinate 6,977,154, forward strand.
AATGACCGAATTGTTAAACTGTTGTATTTCAATTTACATTGGGCTTGCCTGCGCCGGTGCACACCCAGATCGCCGTGCATCTGTTCATTCACTCGAAATATGTTCATCTTTTCTGAAATCTAGTCCTTGATATGTAATCCCAAATCTTGAACTTCCAAAATAAATATGCTTTTTCTGTTCCGCCTGCACCGGGCTCTATTACATTTGACGTCTTTCACAGCACAAGCAGCGGCTGTCAGATCCAGCAGAAAGACACACGCGACTTTAAAAGATCGCCTTTGTTGACCACATCTTCCTTCGTGACTTGTCTTCCACCATGGGCTTACTGTGTTTGGGTAATGATTGACTGCACACCTCATTTCCAACAACTCAAATTCAATTTTTTTTAGATGAAATTTAAATGCATTTATTTTCTTAAAATGTTCAATATATATATATTTCAGTCTGGGCTGGTTTTACGTCCCTCCCTCCTTCCTGCTTGTTTATCACCTGTGGCTTCAATAACCGTCTCTGCCCCGCGTGGTCCTGAGGCCCAATACACAATTGCCTTCAGGGATGATAGAAATCTCACTTTATTCTTTTAAAAGAGAACTGCTGTCAGTCAAGTGTCATTCTGTATCTGGGTAAAAGCGATCTCCTTGCAGTGCCCGATCATTCTGTGTCTATTTAAACGGGCTGGTTGTCAGTTCCGGTTCATAATCTTTACCTTTGAAACGGATTTTCTCATAAACCCGGGTCATCCTGTATTGTTTGGGCTTGCCTGCGCCGGTGCGCACCCAGATCTCCGTGCATCTGTTCATTCACTCGAAATATGCTAATCTTTTCCTAAATCCAGTCCTTGATATTGCAGTGGCCCCGAATTTGCTCGCAATAAAACAACAACACAATGGATGGTGTTGGCAGAGGACGCGTGACCCAATGGATAAGGTGTATGATTTTGATTATAACCGCGAAGTTATCAGAAGATTGCAAGTTCGAGACGTGCTGCGGTCATCTTACATTCTTTGTTGTGATTCTGCCGAGAAACCAAACATCTCTTCCAGTCACTCACCTGAAGTAAAGGAAGGCTGTTTGCTTAAAGAATCTAATGACACGTTTTAATCTTTGTCGATCTGCATGCAAGGGCAGAGCAAGCTGTGAAGTGGACTTTCTTGCACATTATTTTTGTTTGGATACAAAAAGCAGGAGATTGCATGGCTGACGATGTGTTGAAGCAGAGACGATTTGGCCGAGAGGTTAAGGCGATGGACTGCTAATGCGCTCTGTGCAATGGGTGCGAATCCCATTCTCGTCATCATTGTCTTACAGCTTTGACCTGGTCGTTTTGTCATTCACATTTAACTTCATCGCCAAATTCCCCTTTTACTTGCAATGATCCTGTACTTTGCTCATGTCATGTCTCAAATTAATAATATATTCGTAAAAAGGATAACATTTGTAGGACGATGGAGAGGGGGACGAATTAGATAGTTCTCTGAGGGACAGCACAAGCACGATGGGCCTAATATATTTTCTCAATACCGTCAGAATCTGAGAGCTGCATTCCTTACTGTCGGCGGCTCGTTGGTCTAGGGGTATGATTCTTGCTTAGGGAAAATCACATTTGATATGTGAGAGGTTCGCCGACGAGCCCCGCCATTTGTTACTCAAAGTTCCATTTCTCACAGCCGGTCGACATGTGAGAAAACAAACATATTTAACATTAAAACGTGTGATTTTGCGCCGATGTTCCCACAGCATCCAAATCCCAGAGCAAAGATTTAATCCCCTTCCCAATGAATACTGCGAACAGACATGGTCACCTTGGTAACTGAATAGTCATTCTGTCATCACTTTCTAAACAATAGCACACAAGAAAATGGGTCATCAATAAATGGTAACTGAATTGAACACTCTGCAATTGCATTGTAAATAATAGGAAATAAAATGCTGGATGATCGCTGGTGCAGAAAGTAGCTTATCTCTCGCAAAGTTTAGGAATGATGTGTTTTGTTTACACACACACACACACGCACATAGCAACGAACCTGTGTGCATTTTTTTCAGTTGTTCTACTTACCCTGAGGCAATTTATTTCTTACCACTTTAGGAACCTGCGGGAAGCCATTCGGCGGTGTTTGCTGTGTCAGTATCTCAAGAGGTTGCGCGCCGTTGCTCCTCCCACTGCCCGGGGGAATGGGGCAGCTATTTAAAGGGACAGGGACTCCCTTTTCTCTGCCTATTTATACTTAAAGGATCAGCCCAGTTTATCTTAGAGTGTTGGCGGACTTCACGAACCGAGCTCCCATTAACATTCGCTCCCTTCTGTATTGTACTGTGATTGTAAAGCTGTCTATTCGAGTGACTTGAGTCTTTCGAAAATGGCACATTGTTTTTATAATCCATTTGACTTGCTTGTTTAATTTGGAAAAATTTCAGAATTGTGCAGTGTGACGAAGGTTTTGTTTAAAGGTGGAGTAAAATGTGTTTCAAAATATTCTTTCCAACCCTCCGTCAACCCCCCACATTTTAGAACACTCTGCAATACTGACTGGGAAGTTCCCAAGTTCGGTCCTTGGTCTGGGCTGTTAGTTGTTCTCAGCCAAGGCAGCAGGTCAGGGGTTATAATTGTCCTCATAACCACTGGGTGAAATATGATTAAAAATTAGCCACTACCCTTGCTCTTGATACTGATCCAGTGACATCAATTTGGAGGTTTGTGGATGTCATTTGGAGGTTGGATTGGATTCGGCTCTGATGACTACCACGGTGGAAATCCTGCTGACATTATCTGAGTCGACTGATGGTGAAGCACCAGAGGTTAACACATTTCTGTGGATTTAACCCAGCCAGATTCAGCACTTCCTGGAGAAAGTAACTCACAGTTGATTTTAGACCGTAAGGATGGAGGGAGAGTGTCTAGAATAAGGCTTTTACATATTTGGAGGGACAGGAGGGGACAGAATGTCCTATAGAATCTAGATTTGTTTATTCTGAATTTATATCCTGTACTTAAATTAACAACTTTTGTAACATACATTTGCAGGGTATTAGAATGGGAGGATCTGCAACTTGGTAACTCAAACCAAACATCACATCAAGATTTGAGAGATTCACCAGATTCATCAGGATCACCTTATCATCAGCCTTTGGAAAAACAACAATCAGAGCGCTGAGAAACAGTACACATGTTCTGTGCGTGGATAGAACTTCAACCATTCGTCAACCTCTGAGACTCTTGTGCCCAGCTGACTAAACACTGTAAATGTGGGGACTGTGGGAATCGATGCAGATATGCGTTGGGTGGAAACACATCAGGGAGAGGTCATTTACCAGCTGAGTGTGGAAAGAGATTCAGTCTCTCATCTCACCAACTGACATTCGAGGATGAGATAACAGAGTTTCTCCAGTGAATATAGAGCTGTGTTATTGGGCCATGATGTTTTTACTTGTTCATCTAGTTGACTGTAAACCTTTGCCAATTAGTTGATGTGATCAGTTTAATTGTAGATATTTTAAAAATTCCATTTACTGTGTGGATTCAAATTTAAATTGAAACCAGCTTTGCAGGGGTGATACTCTACTCACACATTGAAGGTGACAGAGATGCTGTGTACACCTGAAAATTCCAGTATGTGTAAGTGATTAACAGACTGGATTTTGTGTTTAGTGATCCCGGACTTGTCCTGAGAATAATCAAAGATCTGAGAAATGAAACAATCTACAGTTAGAAAGGAGTAAAGGCGCAAAATAAAGCAGTCGATAATAAGACACAAATTTGTCTCCTCTTATCATGGAGACATCAAGTATCGACACACTGTGTTATTTGAAATATCAAAATAGTAAACTCCAGCCCAGTTTTATGGGTAGGTAAGATCAGCAGAAACAAATCCCAACTCACAGAATGAAGACGATTCAGTCAGGATGTGATTAACAGCAGTAATGACAGTAGAACCCAACCTCTGCAGTGACTTGTGAACTCGCAATACAAATGACTGAGTAAATCACTTCCCACACCTCCCCAGTGTGAACTCGCTGGAGATTCAGCAGATCAGATGACTGAGTGTAACCTTGGCCACACACAGAGCAGGTGAATGGTCTCTCCCCAGTGTGACTGCGATGATGGATTTCTAGATCAGTCGGGGAACTGAATCCCTTTCCCAGAGTCTTCACATTTCCATGATTTCTCCGTGGAGCAGATGTCCTTGTCTCTCCCCAGTTTGGACGATCAGTTGAAGTTTCGGCCACACACAGAACACGTGTAGTTTCTCCCCGCTGTGAATGTTACGATGTTTTTCAGGCTGTGTAACTGGTTGAAGTTCTTTCCACAGTCAGTACTCTGGAACATTCTCACTTGGATAGTGTATGTGTGTGTCGCTGCTTTTCCAGTCACATTGATGTTTGAAATATTTTCCCACAGACAGAATGACAAATGTTTCTCCTTCCACATTGAAAGGCAGATGTTATTCATCATTTCGAGCTATCATGGTTGGGTAAGTACGCAAAGTGAGAATAAAATAAATGAGCTGCTGATTTTCTCTGCTGATCACTGGGCCTTTTGTGCTGGCCCAATAGGGTTAACCCGGGCTGGCCCAATAGGATGTGCCTGTGTGACCCAATAGGGTGAGCACGGGCTGGCCCAATAGGTTGTGCCTGGGTGACCCAATAGACTGAGCCCGGTCTGGCCCAATAGGATGTGCCTGGGTGACCCAATAGGGTGAACTCGGTCTGGCCCAATAGTGTGAGCCCGGGCTGACCCAAGGAGATGAGACTGTGTTGGCCCATTAAGGTGAGCCTGGGCTGGCCAAATAGGGTTAGCTTGGGATGGTCTGACCCAATAGGGTGAGGTATGCTGGCGCAGGTTCACCAGACAACTATCAGAACAACAAGGCTACCTTTCAGGGGCCACTGAGCTGGACATAAACATGTGACCAATCAAACTGACAGACATCCTGAAGCCCCGCCCACCCTTTGTCCCTACACAAAGGACCGTGCATGCGCCGTGAGACCGCCCTGAACAATATGGCGGGGCTGAGCATGCTCCCACCACCAGGGGAAACAGTTTTACTCGTTGGAGTTCAGAAGGATGAGGGGTGATCTTATAGAAACATTTAAAATAATGAAAGGGATAGACAAGATAGAGGCAGAGAGGTTGTTTCCACTGGTCGGGGAGACTAGAACTAGGGGGCACAGCCTCAAAATACGGGGGAGCAAATTTAAAACCGAGTTGAGAAGGAATTTCTTCTCCCAGAGGGTTGTTGAATCTGTGGAATTCACTGCCCAAGGAAGCAGTTGAGGCTAGCTCATTGAATGTATTCAAGTTACAGATAGATAGATTTTAAATCAATAAGGAAATTAAGGGTTACGGGGAGCGGGGGGTAACTGGAGCTGAGTCCAAGGCCAGATCAGCCATGATCGTGTTCAATGGTGGAGCAGGCTCGAGGGGCTAGATGTCCTACTCTTGTTCCTAATTCTTATGTTCTTATTAGTTACTGCCAAGAAAGGCTCCCAGAAAACGGTCACTAAAATGCCACCGAAGAGCGGCAAGAAGCGCAGAAAGTCGTGGAAGGAGAGTTACTCCATTTACAGCTAAAAAAGTGACAAAGCAGGTTCACCCCGACACTGGCATCTCTTCAAGGCCATGGGCATCATGAACTCGATTGTGAAAGATATTTTGGAGCTCATCGCGGGTGAGGCTTCCCGCCTGGCCCATGAAAACAAGCGCCGCACCAGCAGCTCCCGGGAGATACAGACCGCCATGCGCCTGCTGCTGCCTGGGGAGCTGGCCAAGCACGCCGTGTCAGAAGCGACAAAGGCGGTGCCCAACTGATGCATCAAATCCTGGTACCCCTTACACTGAGGCATCAAATCCAGGGACCACTTACATTGAGGCACCAAATCCAGCTACAGCTGACACTGAGAGACCACATCAAGGGTCCCCTTACACTGAGGCATCAAATCCACGGACCACTTACACTGAGGCACAAAATCCAGGGAGCTCTTGCATTGAGGCACCAAATTCAGGGACCCGTTACACTGAGGCATCAAATCCAGGGACCCCCTTACACTGAGGCATTTTAATCAGCGACCCCTTACACTGAGGCATCAAATCCACGGAGCCCTTACACTGAGACACCACATCTAGCGACCCCTTACACAAACATCAAATCAAGGGAACCCTTACACTGAGACATCAAATACAGGAACCCCTGAGACTGAGGCATCAAATCCAGGGTCCACTGACACTGAGACATCATATCCAGGGACCCTTTACAACGAGGCACCAAATCCAGGGACCCCTTAAAATGTGGCATCAAATCCATGGACGCCTTACAAAGAGGCATCAAATCCATGGACCACTTACACTGAGACACCAAATCCAGGGACCACTAACACTGAGGCATCAAATCCAGGGACCCCTTTCACTGAGGCATCAAATCCAGGGACCCCTTACACAGATGCATCAAATCCAGGGACCCCTTACGCTGAGGCACCAAATCTAGTGACCCCTACATTGCGACACCAAATCCAGGGACGCTTTACAATGAGGCAGCAAATCCAGGGAGCCCTTACACTGAGGCATCAAATTCAGGGACCCCTTACACTGAGGCATCAAGTGCAGGGACCCCTTAAACTGAGACATCTAATCCAGGGACCCCTTACACTGATGCATCAAATCCAGGGAACCCTTAAACCGAGGCATCAAATCTAGGGAACCCTTACACTGAGACATCAAATCCAGGGACCCCATACACTGAGGCATGAAATCCAGGGAACCCTTAAACTGAGCCTTCAATTCCAGGGAGCCCATACATTGAGGCATCAAAATCAGGGACCCCTTACACTGATGCATGAAATCCAGGGAGCCCTTACACTGAGACACCAAATCCAGAGACCACTTAAACTGTGGCATTAAATCCAAGGACCCCTAGCACTGAGGCACCAAATCCAGGGACCCCTAACACTGATACATCAAATCCAGGGACGCCTTACACTGAGGCATCAAATCAAGGGAACCCTTACACTGATGCATCTAATCCAGGGACCACTTACACTGAGGCATCAAATCCAGGGAGCCCAGACAGTGAGGCATCAAATCCAGCGACCCCTTACACTGAGACACCAAATCCAGGCACCCCTTACACTGAGGCACAAAATCCAGTGACCCCTTGCACTGACGCATCAAATCCAGGGACCCCTTACACAGACATCAAATCAAGGGAACCCTTAAACTGAGACATCAAATACAGGAACCCCTGAGACTGAGGCATCAAAGCCAGGGAACCCTTACACTGAGGCACCAAATCCAGGGATCCCATTACACTGAGGCATCAAATCCTGGGACCCCTTACACTGAGGCATCAAATCCACGGACCACTTCCACTGAGGCATAAAATTTGGGACCCCTTACACTGAGTCATCAAATTCAGGGACCACTTACACTGAGGCATCAAATCCAGGGAACCCTAAAACCGAAGCATCAAATCCAGGGACCACTGACACTGAGGCATCAAATCCGGGGAACCCTTACACTGAGGCATCAAATCAAGGACCCCTAGCACTGAGGCACCAAATCTAGGGACCCCTAACACTGATACATCAAATCCAGGGACGCCTTACACTGAGGCATCAAATCTAGGGACCACTTACACTGAGGCACCAAATCCAGGGACCACTGACACAGAGACACCAAATCCAGGGACCCCTTACACTGAGGCACAAAATCCAGTAACTCCTTACACTGATGCATCAAATCCAGGGACCCCTTACACTGAGACATGAAATCAAGGGAACCCTTACACTGAGGCATCAAATCCAGGGACCCCTAACACTGAGGCACCAAATCCAGGGAACCCATTACACTGATGCATCAAATCCTGGTACCCCTTACACTGAGGCATCAAATCCAGGGACCACTTACATTGAGGCACCAAATCCAGCGACAGCTGACACTGAGAGACCACATCCAGGGTCCCCTTACACTGAGGCATCAAATCCACGGACCACTTACACTGAGGCACAAAATCCAGGGACCTCTTGCATTGAGGCACCAAATTCAAGGACCCGTTACACTGAGGCATCAAATCCAGGGACCCCCTTACACTGAGGCATTTTAATCAGCGACCCCTTACACTGAGGCATCAAATCCACGGAGCCCTTACACTGAGACACCACATCTAGCGACCCCTTACACAAACATCAAATCAAGGGAACCCTTACACAGAGACATCAAATACAGGAACCCCTGAGACTGAGGCATCACATCCAGGGTCCACTGTCACTGAGACATCATATCCAGGGACCCTTTACAACGAGGCACCAAATCCAGGGACCCCTTAAAATGTGGCATCAAATCCATGGACCACTTACACTGAGACACCAAATCCAGGGACCACTAACACTGAGGCATCAAATCCAGGGACCCCTTTCACTGAGGCATCAAATCCAGGGACCCCTTACACAGATGCATCAAATCCAGGGACACCTTACGCTGAGGCACCAAATCTAGTGACCCCTACATTGCGACACCAAATCCAGGGACGCTTTACAATGAGGCAGCAAATCCAGGGAGCCCTTACACTGAGGCATCAAATTCAGGGACCCCTTACACTGAGGCATCAAGTGCAGGGACCCCTTAAACTGAGACATCTAATCCAGGGACCCCTTACACTGATGCATCAAATCCAGGGAACCCTTAAACCGAGGCATCAAATCTAGGGAACCCTTACACTGAGACATCAAATCCAGGGACCCCATACACTGAGGCATGAAATCCAGGGAACCCTTAAACTGAGCCTTCAATTCCAGGGAGCCCATACATTGAGGCATCAAAGTCAGGGACCCCTTACACTGATGCATGAAATCCAGGGAGCCCTTACACTGAGACACCAAATCCAGAGACCACTTAAACTGTGGCATTAAATCCAAGGACTCCTTGCACTGAGGCACCAAATCCAGGGATTCCTTACACTGAGACACCAAATCCAGGGACCCCTTGCACTGAGGCATCAAATCCAGGGACCCCTTACACTGAGGCACCAAATTCAGGGACCACTGACACAGAGACACCAAATCAAGGGGCCCCTTACACTGAGGCATCAAATCCAGGGACCACTTACATTGAGGCATCAAATCCAAGGACATCTGACACTGAGACACCACATCCAGGGTCCCCTTACACTGAGGCATCAAATCCACGGACCACTTACAATGAGGCACCAAATCCAGGGACACCTGACACAGAGACACCAAATCCAGGGACACCTGACACTGAGACACCTCATCCAGGGTCCCCTTACACTGAGGCATCAAATGCACGGAACACTTACACTGAGGCACAACATCCAGGGACCTCTTACACTGAGACATCAAATACAGGGACCCCTTACACTGAGGCATTATAATCAGCGACCCCTTACACTGAGGCATTAAATTCAGGGACCCCTTACACTGAGGCATCAAATCCAGGGAGCCCTTACACTGAGACACCACATCTCGGGACCCCTTACACTGATGCATCAAATCCAGGGACCCCTTACACAGACATCAAATCAAGGGAACCCTTACACAGAGACATCAAATCCAGGGATCCCGTTACACTGAGACATCAAATCCAGGGGCCCTTTACACTGAGGCAACAAATCCAGGCACCCCATTACACTGATGCATCAAATCCAGGGACCCCTTACACTGAGCCATCAAATTCAGGGACCCCTTACACTGAGGCATCAAGTCCAGGGACCCCTTAAACTGAGACATCCAATCCAGGGACCCCTTACACTGAGGCATCAAATCCAGGGAACCCTTAAACCGAGGCATCAAATCCAGGTAACCCTAATACCGAGCTATCAAATCCAGGGACCACTGACACTGAGACATCAAATCCAGGGAGCATTTACACTGAGGCATCAAATCCGGTGAATCGTTACACTGAGGCATCAAATCCAGGGACCCCTAACACTGAGGCACCAAATCCAGGGACCCCTAACACTGAGACATCAAATCCAGCGACCCCTTTCACTGAGACATCAAATTCAGGGACCCCTTATACTGATGCATCAAATCCAGGGACCCCTTACACTGAGCCTTCAAATCCAGGGAGCCCATACACTGAGGCATCAAAATCAGGTACCCCTTACACTGATGCATGAAATCCAGGGAGCACTTACACTGAGACACCAAATCCAGAGACCCCTTAAACTGTGGCATTAAATCCAAGGACCCCTTGCACTGAGGCACCAAATCCAGGGATTCCTTGCACTGAGACACCAAATCCAGGGAACCATTACACTAAGGCACCAAATCCAGGGACGCCTGACACTGAGACACCAAATCCAGGGACCACTTGCACTGAGGCATCAAATCCAGGGACCCCTTACACTGAGAAATCAAATCCAGGGACCCCTTACACTGAGGCATCAAATCCAGGGAGCCCAGACAGTGAGGCATCAAATCCAGCGACCCCTTACACTGAGGCACCAAATCCAGGGACCACTGACACAGAGACACCAAATCCAGGGACCCCTTACACTGATGCATCAAATCCAGGGACCCCTTACACTGACACATCAAATCAAGGAAACCCTTACACTGAGGCATCAAATCCAGGGACACCTAACACTGAGGCACCAAATCCAGGGAATCCTTACACAGAGGCACCAAATCCAGGGACCCCATTACACTGATGCATCAAATCCTGGGACACCTTACATTGAGGCATCAAATCCAGGGACCACTTACAATGAGGCACCAAATCCAGGGACACCTGACACTGAGGCACAAAATCCAGGGACACCTGACACTGAGGCACAAAATCCAGGGACGCCTTACACTGAGGCATCAAATCCAGGGATCCCTTACACTGAGGCATTATAATCAGCGACCCCTTACACTGAGGCATCAAATCAAGGGAACCCTTACACTGAGACATCAAATACATGAACCCCTGTGTCTGAGGCATGAAATCCAGGGACCCCTTACACTGAGGCACCAAATCCAGGGATCCCATTACACTGAGGCATCAAATCCTGGGACCCCTTACACTGAGACACCACATCCAGGGACCCCTTATACTGAGGGATCAAATCAACGGACCACTTACACTGAGGCACAAAATCCATGGACCCCTTACACTGAGACATCAAATCCAGGGACCCCTTACAATGAGGCATCAAATCCAGGGCATCCTTACACTGAGGCATCAAATCCTGGGACCGCTTACACTGAGGCACCAAATCCAGGGACCCTTTTGAACGAGGCACCAAATTCAGCGACCCCTTAAAATGTGCCATCAAATCCAGGGACCCCTTACACTGAGGGATCAACTCTAGGGACCCCTTAACTGAGACATCAAATCCAGAGACCCCTTGCACTGAGACATCAAATCCAGGGAACCCTTACACTGACACAGCAAATCCAGGGACCCCTTACACTGAGGCATCAAATATAGGGAACCCTTACACTGATGCATCAAATCCAGGGAACCCTTACACTGAGGCTTCAAATCCAGTGACCACTACACTGAGGCACAAAATCCAGGGACCCCTTACACTGATGCATCAATCCAGGGACCCCTTAAACTGAGGCACCAAATCCAGGGATCCATTACACTGAGGCATCAAATCCAGGGAACCCATTACACTGATGCATCAAATCCTGGGAGCCCTGACACTGAGACACCAAATCCAGGGACCACTAACACTGAGGCATCAAATCCAGGGACCCCTTTCACTGAGGCATCAAATCCAGGGACCCCTTACACAGATGCATCAAATCCAGGGACACCTTACGCTGAGGCACCAAATCTAGTGACCCCTACATTGCGACACCAAATCCAGGGACGCTTTACAATGAGGCAGCAAATCCAGGGAGCCCTTACACTGAGGCTTCAAATTCAGGGACCCCTTACACTGAGGCATCAAGTGCAGGGACCCCTTACACTGAGACATCTAATCCAGGGACCCCTTACACTGATGCATCAAATCCAGGGAACCCTTAAACCGAGGCATCAAATCTAGGGAACCCTTACACTGAGACATCAAATCCAGGGACTCCATACACTGAGGCATGAAATCCAGGGAACCCTTAAACTGAGCCTTCAATTCCAGGGAGCCCATACATTGAGGCATCAAAATCAGGGACCCCTTACACTGATGCATGAAATCCAGGGAGCACTTACACTGAGACACCAAATCCAGAGACCCCTTAAACTGTGGCATTAAATCCAAGGACACCTTGCACTGACGCACCAAATCCAGGGATTCTTTGCACTGAGACACCAAATCCAGGGAACCATTACACTAAGGCACCAAATCCAGGGACGCCTGACACTGAGACACCAAATCCAGGGACCACTTGCACTGAGGCATCAAATCCAGGGACCCCTTACACTGAGAAATCAAATCCAGGGACCCCTTACACTGAGGCATCAAATCCAGGGAGCCCAGACAGTGAGGCATCAAATCCAGCGACCCCTTACACTGAGGCACCAAATCCAGGGACCACTGACACAGAGACACCAAATCCAGGGACCCCTTACACTGATGCATCAAATCCAGGGACCCCTTACACTGACACATCAAATCAAGGAAACCCTTACACTGAGGCATCAAATCCAGGGACACCTAACACTGAGGCACCAAATCCAGGGACCCCATTACACTGATGCATCAAATCCTGGGACACCTTACATTGAGGCATCAAATCCAGGGACCACTTACAATGAGGCACCAAATCCAGGGACACCTGACACTGAGGCACAAAATCCAGGGACGCCTTACACTGAGGCATCAAATCCAGGGATCCCTTACACTGAGGCATTATAATCAGCGACCCCTTACACTGAGGCATCAAATCAAGGGAACCCTTACACTGAGACATCAAATACATGAACCCCTGTGTCTGAGGCATGAAATCCAGGGACCCCTTACACTGAGGCACCAAATCCAGGGATCCCATTACACTGAGGCATCAAATCCTGGGACCCCTTACACTGAGACACCACATCCAGGGACCCCTTATACTGAGGGATCAAATCAACGGACCACTTACACTGAGGCACAAAATCCATGGACCCCTTACACTGAGACATCAAATCCAGGGACCCCTTACAATGAGGCATCAAATCCAAGGCATCCTTACACTGAGGCATCAAATCCTGGGACCGCTTACACTGAGGCACCAAATCCAGGGACCCTTTTGAACGAGGCACCAAATTCAGCGACCCCTTAAAATGTGCCATCAAATCCAGGGACCCCTTACACTGAGGGATCAACTCTAGGGACCCCTTAACTGAGACATCAAATCCAGAGACCCCTTGCACTGAGACATCAAATCCAGGGAACCCTTACACTGACACAGCAAATCCAGGGACCCCTTACACTGAGGCATCAAATATAGGGAACCCTTACACTGATGCATCAAATCCAGGGAACCCTTACACTGAGGCTTCAAATCCAGTGACCACTACACTGAGGCACAAAATCCAGGGACCCCTTACACTGATGCATCAATCCAGGGACCCCTTAAACTGAGGCACCAAATCCAGGGATCCCTTACACTGAGGCATCAAATCCAGGGAACCCATTACACTGATGCATCAAATCCTGGGACCCCTGACACTGAGGCATCAAATCCACGGACCACTTACACTGAGGCACAAAATCCAGGGACCACTTACACTGATGCATCAAATCCATGGACCCCTTACACTGAGGCACCAAATTCAGGGACCACTTACACTGAGACATCAAATCCAGGGACCCCTTACACTGAGGCACCAAATCCAGGGAACCCATTACACTGATGCATCAAATCCTGGGACCCCTGACACTGAGGCATCAAATCCACGGACCACTTACACTGAGGCACAAAATCCAGGGACCACTTACACTGATGCATCAAATCCATGGACCCCTTACACTGAGGCACCAAATTCAGGGACCACTTACACTGAGACATCAAATCCAGGGACCCCATTACACTGAGACATCTAATCATGGGACCCTTTACACTGAGATATCAAATCCAGCGACCCCTGACACTGAGGCATCAAATCCAGGGAGCCCATACACTGAGGCATCAAATCCAGAGAGCCCATTAGACTCATGCATCAAATCCTGTGACCCCTTACACTGAGGCATCAAATACAAGGACCCCTTACACTGAGGCACCAAATCCAGGGATTCCTTACACTGAGACGCCAAATCCAGAGACGCCTTGCACTGAGGCATCAAATCCTGGTACCCCTTACACTGAGGCATCAAATCCAGGGACCACTTACATTGAGGCATCAAATCCAGGGACCACTTACATTGAGGCATCAAATCCATGGACCACTTACAATGAGGCACCAAATCCAGCGACAGCTAACACTGAGACACCACATCCAGGGTCCCCTTACACTGAGGCATCAAATCCACGGACCACTTACACTGAGGCATCAAATCCACGGACCTCTTGCACTGAGGCACCAAATTCAGGGACCCGTTACACTGAGGCATCAAATCCAGGGACCCCCTTACACTGAGGCATTTTAATCAGCGACCCCTTACACTGAGGCATCAAATCCACGGAGCCCTTACACTGAGACACCACATCTAGCGACCCCTTACACAAACATCAAATCAAGGGAACCCTTACTCTGAGACATCAAATACAGGAACCCCTGAGACTGAGGCATCAAATCCAGGGTCCACTGACACTGAGACATCATATCCAGGGACCCTTTACAACGAGGCACCAAATCCAGGGACCCCTTAAAATGTGGCATCAAATCCATGGACCCCTTACAAAGAGGCATCAAATCCATGGACCACTTACACTGAGACGCCAAATCCAGGGACCACTAACACTGAGGCATCAAATCCAGGGACCCCTTTCACTGAGGCATCAAATCCAGGGACCCCTTACACAGATGCATCAAATCCAGGGACCCCTTACGCTGAAGCACCAAATCTAGTGACCCCTACATTGCGACACCAAATCCAGGGACGCTTTACAATGAGGCAGCAAATCCAGGGAGCCCTTACACTGAGGCATCAAATTCAGGGACCCCTTACACTGAGGCATCAAGTGCAGGGACCCCTTAAACTGAGACATATAATCCAGGGACCCCTTACACTGAGGCATCAAATCCAGGGAACCCTTAAACCGAGGCATCAAATCCAGGGGCGCCTTACACTAAGGCATCAAATCTAGGGAACCCTTATACTGAGACATCAAATCCAGGGACCCCATACACTGAGGCATGAAATCCAGGGAACCCTTAAACTGAGCATTCAAATCCAGGGAGCCCATACACTGAGGCATCAAAATCAGGGACCCCTTACACTGATGCATGAAATCCAGGGAGCCCTTACACTGAGACACCAAATCCAGAGACCACTTAAACTGTGGCATTAAATCCAAGGACTCCTTGCACTGAGGCACCAAATCCAGGGATTCCTTACACTGAGACACCAAATCCAGGGACGCCTGACACTGAGACACCAAATCCAGGGACCCCTTGCACTGAGGCATCAAATCCATGGACCCCTTCCACTGAGGTATCAAATCCAGAGAGCCCAGACTGTGAGGCATCAAATCCAGCGACCCCTTACACTGAGGCACCAATTCCAGGGACCACTGACAGAGACACCAAATCAAGGGGCCCCTTACACTGAGGCATCAAATCCAGGGACCACTTACATTGAGGCATCAAATCCAGGGACATCTGACACAGAGACACCAAATCCAGGGACACCTGACACTGAGACACCACATCTAGGGTCCCCTTACACTGAGGCATCAAATCCACGGACCACTTACAATGAGGCACCAAATCCAGGGACACCTGACACAGAGACACCAAATCCAGGGACACCTGACACTGAGACACCACATCCAGGATCCCCTTACACTGAGGCATCAAATCCACGGACCACTTACACTGAGGCACAACATCCAGGGACCTCTTACACTGAGACATCAAATACAGGGACCCCTTACACAGAGGCATTAAATTCAGGGACCCCTTACACTGAGGCATCAAATCCAGGGAGCCCTTACACTGATGCATCAAATCCAGGGACCCCTTACACAGACATCAAATCAAGGGAACCCTTACACTGAGACATCAAATCCAGGGAACCCTTACACTGAGGCATCAAATCCAGGGACCCCTTACACTGAGGCATCAAATCCAGGGAATCCTTACACTGAGGCATCAAATCCTGGGACCGCTTACACTGAGGCACCATATCCAGAGACCACTTACACTGAGGCATCAAATCCAGGGACCCTTTACAACGAGGCACCAAATCCAGGGACCCCGTAAAATGTGGCATTAAATCCAGGGACCCCTTACTCTGAGCATCATATCAATGGGCCCCTTACACAGAGGCATCAAATCCAGGGTCCCCTTATACTGAGACACCAAATCAAGGGAAAAATTACACTGAGGCATCAAATCCAGGGACCCTTTACGCTGAGCGCCAAATCTAGTGACCCCTACATTGCGACACCAAATCCAGGGACCCTTTACACAGAGGCAGCAAATCCAGGCACCCCATTACACTGATGCATCAAATCCAGGGACCCCTTACACTGAGCCATCAAAATCAGGGACCCCTTACACTGAGGCATCAAGTCCAGGGACCCCTTAAACTGAGACATCCAATCCAGGTAACCCTAACACCGAGCCATCAAATCCAGGGACCACTGACACTCAGACATCAAATCCAGGGACCATTTACACTGAGGCATCAAGTGCAGGGACCCTGAAACTGAGACATCCAATCCAGGGACCCCTTACACTGAGGCATCAAATCCAGGGAACCCTAAAACCGAGGCATGAAATCCAGGGAACCCTAACACCGAGGCATCAAATCAAGGGGCCCCTTACACTGAGACATCAAATCCAGGGACCCCTAAGACTGAGGCACCAAATCCAGGGACCCCTAACACGGAGACATCAAATCCAGGGACGCCTCACACTGAGGCATCAAATCCAGGGACCCCTTACACTGAGGCATCAAATGCAGCGACCCCTTACACTGAGGGATCAACTCTAGGGACCCCTTAACTGAGACATCAAATCCAGAGACCCCTTGCACTGAGACATCAAATCCAGGGAACCCTTACACTGAGACAGCAAATTCAGGGACCCCTTACACTGAGGCACCAAATCTAGGGAACCCTTACACTGATGCATCAAATCCAGGGAACCCTTACACTGAGGCTTCAAATCCAGTGACCACAACACTGAGGCACCAAATCCAGGGAATCCATTGCACTGATGCATCAAATCCTGGGACCCCTGACACAGGCATCAAATCCACGGACCACTTACACTGAGGCACAAAATCCAGGGACCACTTACACTGATGCATCAAATCCATGGACCCCTTACACTGAGGCACCAAATTCAGAGACCCCTTACACCGAGACATCAAATCCAGGGACCCCATTGCACTGAGACATCTAATCATGGGACCCTTTACACTGAGATTTCAAATCCAGCGACCCCTGACACTGAGGCATCAAATCCAGGGATCCCATACACTGAGGCATCAAATCCAGGGAGCCCATTAGACTCATGCATCAAATCCTGTGACCCCTTACACTGAGGCATCAAATCCAAGGACTCCTTACACTGAGGCACCAAATCCAGAGATTCCTTACACTGAGACATCAAATCGAGGGCCCCTTACACTGCGACACCATATCAAGTGACCCTTTGCATTGAGGCATCAAATCCAGGGAGCCCTTCCACTGAGACATCAAATGCAGGGACCACTTACACTGAGGCACCTAATCCAGGGAGCACTTAAACTGAGGCACCAAATGCAGGGACCCCTTACACTGAGACACCAAATCCAGGGACCCTTTGCACTGAGACACCACATCCAGCGATCCCTTACAGTGCAGCATCAAATCCAGGGACCACTTATACTGAGGCACAAAATCCAGGGACACCTGACACTGAGACATAAAATACAGGAACCCGAGTCTGAGGCATCAAATCCAGGGACCCCTTACACTGAGGCATCAAATCCAGGGAACCCTAACACTGAGGCACCAAATCCAGGGACCCGTTACACTGAGGCATCAAATCATGGGACCACTTACATTGAGGCATCAAATCCAGTGTCCCCTTACACTGAGGGATCAAATCCACGGACCACTTACACTAGGCACAAAAGCCAGGGACGCCTGACACTGACGCACCAAATCCGGGGACCCGTTACACTGAGGCATCAAATCCAGGGATCCCTTACACTGAGGCATTATAATCAGCGACCCCTTACACTGAGACATCAAATACATGAACCCCTGAGTCTGAGGCATCAAATCCAGGGACCCCTTACACTGAGGCACCAAATCAAGGGAAAACTTACACTGACGCATCAAGTGCAGGGACCCCTGAAACTGAGACATCCAATCCAGGGACCACTTACACTGAGGCATCAAATCCAGGGCCCCCTTGCACTGAGGCATCAAATCCAGGGCCCCCTTGCACTGAGACACCAAATCCAGAGACCCTTTACACTGAGACATCAAATCCAGGGACCACTTGCACTGAGACATCAAATCCAGGGAGCACTTACACTGAGACTTAAATCCAGGGACCCCTTACACTGAGACATCAAATCCAGGGACCCCTAACACTGAGGCACCAAATCCAGGGACCCCTAACACTGAGACATCAAATCCAGGGACGCCTTACACTGAGACATCAAATCCAGGGACCCCTTACATTGAGGCATCAAATGCAGGGACCCCTTACACTGAGGGATCAACTCAAGGGACCCCTTAACTGAGACATCAAATCCAGGGACCCCTTACACTGAGGCACCAAATCCAGGGATCCCATTACACTGAGGCATCAAATCCTGGGACCCCTTACACTGAGACACCACATCCAGGGACCCCTTATACTGAGGGATCAAATCAACGGACCACTTACACTGAGGCACAAAATCCAGGGACCCCTTACACTGAGACATCAAATCCAGGGACCCCTTACAATGAGGCATCAAATCCAAGGCATCCTTACACTGAGGCATCAAATCCTGGGACCGCTTACACTGAGGCACCAAATCCAGGGACCCTTTTGAACGAGGCACCAAATTCAGCGACCCCTTAAAATGTGCCATCAAATCCAGGGACCCCTTACACTGAGGGATCAACTCTAGGGACCCCTTAACTGAGACATCAAATCCAGAGACCCCTTGCACTGAGACATCAAATCCAGGGAACCCTTACACTGACACAGCAAATCCAGGGACCCCTTACACTGAGGCATCAAATATAGGGAACCCTTACACTGATGCATCAAATCCAGGGAACCCTTACACTGAGGCTTCAAATCCAGTGACCACTACACTGAGGCACAAAATCCAGGGACCCCTTACACTGATGCATCAATCCAGGGACCCCTTAAACTGAGGCACCAAATCCAGGGATCCCTTACACTGAGGCATCAAATCCAGGGAACCCATTACACTGATGCATCAAATCCTGGGACCCCTGACACTGAGGCATCAAATCCACGGACCACTTACACTGAGGCACAAAATCCAGGGACCACTTACACTGATGCATCAAATCCATGGACCCCTTACACTGAGGCACCAAATTCAGGGACCACTTACACTGAGACATCAAATCCAGGGACCCCTTACACTGAGGCACCAAATCCAGGGAACCCATTACACTGATGCATCAAATCCTGGGACCCCTGACACTGAGGCATCAAATCCACGGACCACTTACACTGAGGCACAAAATCCAGGGACCACTTACACTGATGCATCAAATCCATGGACCCCTTACACTGAGGCACCAAATTCAGGGACCACTTACACTGAGACATCAAATCCAGGGACCCCATTACACTGAGACATCTAATCTTGGGACCCTTTACACTGAGATATCAAATCCAGCGACCCCTGACACTGAGGCATCAAATCCAGGGAGCCCATACACTGAGGCATCAAATCCAGGGAGCCCATTAGACTCATGCATCAAATCCTGTGACCCCTTACACTGAGGCATCAAATACAAGGACCCCTTACACTGAGGCAACAAATCCAGGGATTCCTTACACTGAGACGCCAAATCCAGAGACGCCTTGCACTGAGGCATCAAATCCTGGTACCCCTTACACTGAGGCATCAAATCCAGGGACCACTTACATTGAGGCATCAAATCCAGGGACCACTTACATTGAGGCATCAAATCCATGGACCACTTACAATGAGGCACCAAATCCAGCGACAGCTAACACTGAGACACCACATCCAGGGTCCCCTTACACTGAGGCATCAAATCCACGGACCACTTGCACTGAGGCACCAAATTCAGGGACCCGTTACACTGAGGCATCAAATCCAGGGACCCCCTTACACTGAGGCATTTTAATCAGCGACCCCTTACACTGAGGCATCAAATCCACGGAGCCCTTACACTGAGACACCACATCTAGCGACCCCTTACACAAACATCAAATCAAGGGAACCCTTACTCTGAGACATCAAATACAGGAACCCCTGAGACTGAGGCATCAAATCCAGGGTCCACTGACACTGAGACATCATATCCAGGGACCCTTTACAACGAGGCACCAAATCCAGGGACCCCTTAAAATGTGGCATCAAATCCATGGACCCCTTACAAAGAGGCATCAAATCCATGGACCACTTACACTGAGACACCAAATCCAGGGACCACTAACACTGAGGCATCAAATCCAGGGACCCCTTTCACTGAGGCATCAAATCCAGGGACCCCTTACACAGATGCATCAAATCCAGGGACGCCTTACGCTGAAGCACCAAATCTAGTGACCCCTACATTGCGACACCAAATCCAGGGACGCTTTACAATGAGGCAGCAAATCCAGGGAGCCCTTACACTGAGGCATCAAATTCAGGGACCCCTTACACTGAGGCATCAAGTGCAGGGACCCCTTAAACTGAGACATATAATCCAGGGACCCCTTACACTGAGGCATCAAATCCAGGGAACCCTTAAACCGAGGCATCAAATCCAGGGGCGCCTTACACTGAGGCATCAAATCTAGGGAACCCTTATACTGAGACATCAAATCCAGGGACCCCATACACTGAGGCATGAAATCCAGGGAACCCTTAAACTGAGCATTCAAATCCAGGGAGCCCATACACTGAGGCATCAAAATCAGGGACCCCTTACACTGAGACACCAAATCCAGAGACCACTTAAACTGTGGCATTCAATCCAAGGACTCCTTGCACTGAGGCACCAAATCCAGGGATTCCTTACACTGAGACACCAAATCCAGGGACGCCTGACACTGAGACACCAAATCCAGGGACCCCTTGCACTGAGGCATCAAATCCATGGACCCCTTCCACTGAGGTATCAAATCCAGAGAGCCCAGACTGTGAGGCATCAAATCCAGCGACCCCTTACACTGAGGCACCAATTCCAGGGACCACTGACAGAGACACCAAATCAAGGGGCCCCTTACACTGAGGCATCAAATCCAGGGACCACTTACATTGAGGCATCAAATCCAGGGACATCTGACACAGAGACACCAAATCCAGGGACACCTGACACTGAGACACCACATCTAGGGTCCCCTTACACTGAGGCATCAAATCCACGGACCACTTACAATGAGGCACCAAATCCAGGGACACCTGACACAGAGACACCAAATCCAGGGACACCTGACACTGAGACACCACATCCAGGATCCCCTTACACTGAGGCATCAAATCCACGGACCACTTACACTGAGGCACAACATCCAGGGACCTCTTACACTGAGACATCAAATACAGGGACCCCTTACACAGAGGCATTAAATTCAGGGACCCCTTACACTGAGGCATCAAATCCAGGGAGCCCTTACACTGATGCATCAAATCCAGGGACCCCTTACACAGACATCAAATCAAGGGAACCCTTACACTGAGACATCAAATCCAGGGAACCCTTACACTGAGGCATCAAATCCAGGGACCCCTTACACTGAGGCATCAAATCCAGGGAATCCTTACACTGAGGCATCAAATCCTGGGACCGCTTACACTGAGGCACCATATCCAGAGACCACTTACACTGAGGCATCAAATCCAGGGACCCTTTACAACGAGGCACCAAATCCAGGGACCCCGTAAAATGTGGCATTAAATCCAGGGACCCCTTACTCTGAGCATCATATCAATGGGCCCCTTACACAGAGGCATCAAATCCAGGGTCCCCTTATACTGAGACACCAAATCAAGGGAAAAATTACACTGAGGCATCAAATCCAGGGACCCTTTACGCTGAGCGCCAAATCTAGTGACCCCTACATTGCGACACCAAATCCAGGGACCCTTTACACAGAGGCAGCAAATCCAGGCACCCCATTACACTGATGCATCAAATCCAGGGACCCCTTACACTGAGCCATCAAAATCAGGGACCCCTTACACTGAGGCATCAAGTCCAGGGACCCCTTAAACTGAGACATCCAATCCAGGTAACCCTAACACCGAGCCATCAAATCCAGGGACCACTGACACTCAGACATCAAATCCAGGGACCATTTACACTGAGGCATCAAGTGCAGGGACCCTGAAACTGAGACATCCAATCCAGGGACCCCTTACACTGAGGCATCAAATCCAGGGAACCCTAAAACCGAGGCATGAAATCCAGGGAACCCTAACACCGAGGCATCAAATCAAGGGGCCCCTTACACTGAGACATCAAATCCAGGGACCCCTAAGACTGAGGCACCAAATCCAGGGACCCCTAACACGGAGACATCAAATCCAGGGACGCCTCACACTGAGGCATCAAATGCAGCGACCCCTTACACTGAGGGATCAACTCTAGGGACCCCTTAACTGAGACATCAAATCCAGAGACCCCTTGCACTGAGACATCAAATCCAGGGAACCCTTACACTGAGACAGCAAATTCAGGGACCCCTTACACTGAGGCACCAAATCTAGGGAACCCTTACACTGATGCATCAAATCCAGGGAACCCTTACACTGAGGCTTCAAATCCAGTGACCACAACACTGAGGCACCAAATCCAGGGAATCCATTACACTGATGCATCAAATCCTGGGACCCCTGACACAGGCATCAAATCCACGGACCACTTACACTGAGGCACAAAATCCAGGGACCACTTACACTGATGCATCAAATCCATGGACCCCTTACACTGAGGCACCAAATTCAGAGACCCCTTACACCGAGACATCAAATCCAGGGACCCCATTACACTGAGACATCTAATCATGGGACCCTTTACACTGAGATTTCAAATCCAGCGACCCCTGACACTGAGGCATCAAATCCAGGGATCCCATACACTGAGGCATCAAATCCAGGGAGCCCATTAGACTCATGCATCAAATCCTGTGACCCCTTACACTGAGGCATCAAATCCAAGGACTCCTTACACTGAGGCACCAAATCCAGAGATTCCTTACACTGAGACATCAAATCGAGGGCCCCTTACACTGCGACACTAAATCAAGTGACCCTTTGCATTGAGGCATCAAATCCAGGGAGCCCTTCCACTGAGACATCAAATGCAGGGACCACTTACACTGAGGCACCTAATCCAGGGAGCACTTAAACTGAGGCACCAAATGCAGGGACCCCTTACACTGAGACACCAAATCCAGGGACCCTTTGCACTGAGACACCACATCCAGCGATCCCTTACAGTGCAGCATCAAATCCAGGGACCACTTATACTGAGGCACAAAATCCAGGGACACCTGACACTGAGACACCAAATCCAGGGTCCCCTTACACTGAGACATAAAATACAGGAACCCGAGTCTGAGGCATCAAATCCAGGGACCCCTTACACTGAGGCATCAAATCCAGGGAACCCTAACACTGAGGCACCAAATCCAGGGATCCGTTACACTGAGGCATCAAATCATGGGACCACTTACATTGAGGCATCAAATCCAGTGTCCCCTGACACTGAGGGATCAAATCCACGGACCACTTACACTAGGCACAAAAGCCAGGGACGCCTTACACTGACGCACCAAATCCGGGGACCCGTTACACTGAGGCATCAAATCCAGGGATCCCTTACACTGAGGCATTATAATCAGCGACCCCTTACACTGAGACATCAAATACATGAACCCCTGAGTCTGAGGCATCAAATCCAGGGACCCCTTACACTGAGGCACCAAATCAAGGGAAAACTTACACTGACGCATCAAGTGCAGGGACCCCTGAAACTGAGACATCCAATCCAGGGACCCCTTACACTGAGGCATCAAATCCAGGGCCCCCTTGCACTGAGGCATCAAATCCAGGGCCCCCTTGCACTGAGACACCAAATCCAGAGACCCTTTACACTGAGACATCAAATCCAGGGACCACTTGCACTGAGACATCAAATCCAGGGAGCACTTACACTGAGACTTAAATCCAGGGACCCCTTACACTGAGACATCAAATCCAGGGACCCCTAACACTGAGGCACCAAATCCAGGGACCCCTAACACTGAGACATCAAATCCAGGGACGCCTTACACTGAGACATCAAATCCAGGGACCCCTTACATTGAGGCATCAAATGCAGGGACCCCTTACACTGAGGGATCAACTCAAGGGACCCCTTAACTGAGACATCAAATCCAGGGACCCCTTGCACTGAGACATCAAATCCAGGGAACCCTGACACTGAGACATCAAATCCAGGGACCCCTTACACTGAGGCATCAAATCTAGGGAACCCTTACACTGAGGCTTCAAATCCAGTGACCACTACACTGAGGCACAAAATCCAGGGACCCCTCACACTGATGCATCAAATCCAGGGATCCCTTAAACTGAGGCACCAAATCCAGGGACCCTTTACACTGATGCCTCAAATCCTGGGACCCCTGACACTGAGGCATCAAATCCACGGACCACTTACACTGAGGCACAAAATCCAGGGACCGCTTACACTGATGCATCAAATCCATGGACCCCTTACACTGAGGTACCAAATTCAGGGACCCCATTATACTGAGACATCTAATCATGGGACCCCTTACACTGAGATATCAAATCCAGGGACCCCTGACACTAAGGCATCAAATCCAGGGAGCCCATTATATTCATGCATCAAATCCTGTGACCCCTTGCACTGAGGCATCAAACAAGGACCCCTTACACTGAGGCACCAAATCCAGGGACCACTTAAACTGAGGCACCAAATGCAGGGACCCCTTACACTGAGACACCAAATCCAGGGACCCCTTACAGTGCAGCATCAAATCCAGGGACCATTTACACTGAGGCACAAAATCAAGGGACCCCTTAAACTGAGACATCAAATCCAGGGACCCCTTACACTGAGGCATCAAATCCAGTGACCCCTTACACTGCGACACCAAATCTAGGGACGCTTTACACTGAGGCATCAAATCCAGTGACCAGTTACAATGATGCACCAACTCCAGGGACCCCATACACTGACGCATCAAATCCAGGGACCCTTTACACTGAGATATCAATCAGGGACCCCTTACATTGAAACGCCAAATCCAGGGAACCCTTAAATTGAGGCATCAAATCCAGGCACCCCTTACACTGAGACACTAAATCAAGTGAACCTTTGCACTGAGGGATCAAATCCAGGGACCCCTTACACTGAGACATCAAATCCAGGGACAACTTACACTGACACACCAAATCCAGGGACACCTTACATTGAGACCCCAAATTCAGGGTCCCCTTACCGAGGCATCAAATCCCGGACCACTTACACTGAGACACCAAATCCAGGGACCCTTACACTGAGGGATCAACTCTAGGGACCCCTTAACTGAGACATCAAATCCAGGGAACCCTTACACTGAGACAGCAAATCCAGGGACCCCTTACACTGAGGCATCAAATCTAGGGAACCCTTACACTGATGCATCAAATCCAGGGAACCCTTACACTGAGGCTTCAAATCCAGTGACCACTACACTGAGGCACAAAATCCAGGGACCCCTTACACTGATGCATCAAATCCAGGGACCCCTTAAACTGAGGCACCAAATCCAGGGATCCCTTACACTGAGGCATCAAATCAAGGGAACCCTTACACTGAGACATCAAATCCAGGGACCCCTTACACTGAGGCACCAAATCCAGGGAACCCATTACACTGATGCATCAAATCCTGGGACCCCTGACACTGAGGCATCAAATCCACGGACCACTTACACTGAGGCACAAAATCCAGGGACCACTTACACTGATGCATCAAATCCATGGACCCCTTACACTGAGGCATCAAATTCAGGGACCCCTTACACTGAGACATCAAATCCAGGGACCCCATTACACTGAGACATCTAATCATGGGACCCTTTACACTGAGATATCAAATCCAGCGAACCCTGACACTGAGGCATCAAATCCAGGGAGCCCATACACTGAGGCATCAAATCCAGGGAGGCCATTAGACTCATGCATCAAGTCCTGTGACCCCTTACACTGAGGCATCAAATCCAAGGACCCCTTACACTGAGGCACCAAATTAAGGGATTCCTTACACTGAGACACCAAATCCAGAGACGCCTTGCACTGAGGCATCAAATCCAGGGACCCCTTACACTGCGACACTAAATCAAGGGACCCTTTGCATTGAGGCACCTAATCCAGGGAGCACTTAAACTGAGGCACCAAATGCAGGGACCCCTTACACTGAGACACCAAATCCAGGGACCCTTTGCACTGAGACACCACATCCAGCGATCCCTTACAGTGCAGCATCAAATCCAGGGACCACTTACACTGAGGCACAAAATCCAGGGACACCTGACACTGAGACACCAAATCCAGGGTCCCCTTACACTGAGGCATCAAATCCACGGACCACTTACACTGAGGCATCAAATCCAG
This sequence comes from Pristiophorus japonicus, assembly GCF_044704955.1. Classification (NCBI taxonomy): domain Eukaryota; kingdom Metazoa; phylum Chordata; class Chondrichthyes; family Pristiophoridae; genus Pristiophorus; species Pristiophorus japonicus. The sequence goes on from NW_027252779.1 coordinate 7,004,027, forward strand.
GGATACCTTACACTGAGACATAAAATACAGGAACCCCCGAGTCTGAGGCATCAAATCCAGGGACCCCTTACACTGAGGCATCAAATCCAGGGACACCTGAGACTGCGGCATCAAAACCAGGGAACCCTAACACTGAGGCACCAAATCCAGGGAACACTTACACTGAGGCACCAAATCCAGGGACCCGTTACACTGAGGCATCAAATCATTGGACCACTTACATTGAGGCATCAAATCCAGTGACCACTTACAATGAGGTACCAAATCCAGGGACACCTGACACTGAGACACCACATCCAGGGTCCCCTTACACTGAGGGATCAAATCCACGGACCACTTACACTGAGGCATCAAATCCAGGGATCCCTTACACTGAGGCATTATAATCAGCGACCCCTTACACTGAGACATCAAATACATGAACCCCTGAGTCTGAGGCATCAAATCCAGGGACCCCTTACACTGAGGCATCAAATCCAGGGCCCCCTTGCACTGAGACACCAAATCCAGAGACCCTTTACACTGAGACATCAAATCCAGGGACCACTTACACTGAGACATCAAATCCAGGGAGCACTTACACTGAGACATCAAATCCAGGGACCCCTAACACTGAGGCACCAAATCCAGGGACGCCTTACACTGAGACATCAAATCCAGGGACCCCTTACATTGAGGCATCAAATGCAGGACCCCTTACACTGAGGGATCAACTCAAGGGACCCCTTAACTGAGACATCAAATCCAGGGACCCCTTGCACTGAGACATCAAATCCAGGGAACCCTGACACTGAGACAGAAAATCCAGGGACCCCTTACACTGAGGCATCAAATCTAGGGAACCCTTACACTGAGGCATCAAATCCAGGGACCTCTTACACTGAGACATCAAATCCAGGGACCCCTTACACTGAGGCTTCAAATCCAGTGACCACTACACTGAGGCACAAAATCCAGGGACCCCTCACACTGATGCATCAAATCCAGTGATCCCTTAAACTGAGGCACCAAATCCAGGGACCCTTTACACTGATGCCTCAAATCCTGGGACCCCTGACACTGAGGCATCAAATCCACGGACCCCTGACACTAAGGCATCAAATCCAGGGAGCCCATTAGATTCATGCATCAAATCCTGTGACCCCTTGCACTGAGGCATCAAATCCAAGGACCCCTTACACTGAGGCACCAAATCCAGGGACCACTTAAACTGAGGCACCAAATGCAGGGACCCCTTACACTGAGACACCAAATCCAGGGACCCCTTACACTGAGACACCAAATCCAGGGACCATTTACACTGAGGCACAAAATCAAGGGACCCCTTAAACTGAGACATCAAATCCAGGGACCCCTTACACTGAGGCATCAAATCCAGTGACCCCTTACACTGCGACACCAAATCTAGGGACGCTTTACACTGAGGCATCAAATCCAGTGACCAGTTACAATGATGCACCAACTCCAGGGACCCCTTACACTGAGGCATCAAATCCAGGGTCCCTTTACACTGAGATATCAAATCAGGGACCCCTTACATTGAAACGCCAAATCCAGGGAACCCTTAAACTGAGGCATCAAATCCAGGCACTCTTTACACTGAGACACTAAATCAAGTGACCCTTTGCACTGAGGGATCAAATCCAGGGACCCCTTACACTGAGACATCAAATCCAGGGACCACTTACACTGACACACCAAATCCAGGGACACCTTACATTGAGACACCAAATCCAGGGTCCCCTTACCGAGGCATCAAATCCCGGACCACTTACACTGAGACACCAAATCCAGGGACCCTTACACTGAGGCAACAAATCCAGGGACACCTTACATTGAGACACCGAATCAATGGACAATTGACACTGAGGCATCAAATGCATGGACCCCATTACACTGAGGTATCCAATCCTGTGACCACTTGCACTGAGGCATCAAATCTCAGTGACCACTTGCACTGAGGCATCAAATCTCAGTGACCACTTACACTGATGCACCAAGTGCAGCCACCCATTACACTGAGACATCAAATCCAGGGACCACTTACACTGAGGCACAAAATCAAGGGACCCCTTAAACTGAGACATCAAATCCAGGGACCACTTACACTGACACACCAAATCCAGGGACACCTTTCATTGAGACACCAAATCAATGGACAATTGACACTGAGGCATCAAATGCATGGCACCCATTACACTGAGGTATCCAATCCTGTGACCACTTACACTGAGGCATCAAATCTCAGGGACCACTTACACTGACGCACCAAGTGCAGGCGCCCATTACACTGAGACACCAAATCCAGGGACCCCTTGAACTGTGGCATCAAATCCAGGGACCACTTACACTGAGGCACAAAATCAAGGGACCCCTTAAACTGAGACATTAAATTCAGGGACCCCTTAAATTGATGCATCAAATCAAGGGATCCCTTACACTGAGGCACCAAATCCAGGGACTCCTTACACTGAGACACCAAATCCAGGGACCCCTGAGACTGAGACACCAAATCCATGGACCGCTTACACTGATGCATAAAATCCAGGGACTTCTTACACTGAAGCATCAAATCCAGGGAACCCTTAACCTGAGCTATCATATCCAGGGACCCCGAACACTGAGGCACCAATACCAGGGACACTTTACAATGAGGCAGCAAGTCCAGGGACCCCTTACAATGAGGCATCAAATCCAGGGACCACTTATACTGAGGGATCAAATCCAGGGACCAGTAACACTAATGCAACAAATCCAGGGACCACTTACACTGAGACACCAAATCCAGGGACCCCTTACACTGAGACATCAAATCCAGGGACACCTTACACTAAGGCACCAAATCCAGGGACCCCTGAGACTGAGACACCAAATCCATGGACCCCTTACACTGAGGCACCACATCCATGGATTCCTTACACTGAGACATCAAATACAGGGACCCCTTACACTGAGACATCAAATACAGGGACCCCTTACAATGAGGCTTCAAATCCTGGGACCCCTTACACTGAGACATCAAATACAGGGACAACTTACACTGAGGCATCAAATCCAGGGACCCCCATACACTGAGGCATCAAATGCAGGGACCCCTTACCCTGGGGCATCAAATCCAGGACCACTCACACTGAGACACCAAATCCAGCGTCCCTTATACTGAGGCAACAAATCCAGGGACTCCTTACACTGAGGCATCAATTGCAGGTACCCCTTACTCTGAGGCATCAAATCCAGGGACGCCTTACAATGATGCACCAAATCCAGCGACCCCTTGCACTGAGAAATCAAATCCAGGGAGCCCTTACAATGAGGCACCAAATCCAGGGACCCCTTACACTGAGGCACCAAATCCAGGGACACCTTACATTGAGACACCAAATCAAGGGACCCCTTACACTGAGACATCAAATCCAGGGAGCCCTTGTACTGAGACATCAAATCCAGGGACCACTGACACTGATTCACCAAATCCAGGGACACCTTACATTGAGACACCAAATCAAGGGACCCCTTACACTGAGGCATCAAATCCAGGACCACTTACACTGAGACACCAAATCCAGGGACCCTTTCACTGAGGCAACAAATCCAGGGACCCCTTACACTGAGGCATCAATTGCAGGTACCCCTTACCCTGAGACATCAAATCCAGCCACCCCTTAAACTGACGCACAAAATCCAGGGACCCCTTACACTGAGGTAGCAAATCCAGGGAGCCCTTACCATTACGCATCAAATGCAGGTACCCCTTACAGTGATGCATCAAATCCAGCGACTCCTTATACTGAGGCATCAAATCCAGGACCCCTTACACTGAGACATCAAATCCAGGGAGCACATACACTGAGGCATCAAATGCAGGGAACCCTTACACTGATGCATCAAATCCATGGACCACTTACACTGAGACACCAAATCCAGTGACCCCTTACACTGCGACACCAAATCCAGGGTCCCTTCACACTGAGGCATCAAATCCAGGGACCACTTACACTGAGGCATCACATCCAGGCACCATAACACTGAGACACAAAATCCAGGGACCGCTTACAATGAGGCATCACATCCACGGACCTCATTACACTAAGGCATCCAATCCTGGGACCCCTTGTACTGAGACATCAAATCCAGGGACACCTTACATTGAGACACCAAATCAAGGGACAACTTACACTGAGGCATCAAATCCAGGACCACTTACACTGAGACACCAAATCCAGGGACCCATTCACTGAGGCAACAAATCCAGGGACCCCTTACACTGAGGCATCAATTGCAGTTACCCCTTATCCTGAGACATCAAATCCTGGACCCCTTACACTGAGAAATCAAATCCAGGGACCCCTTAAACTGACGCACCAAATCCAGGGACCCCTTACACTGAGGCATCAAATCCAGGGAACCCTTACACTGATGCATCAGATCCAGGGACTCCTGACACTGCGACACCAAATCCAGTGTCCCTTCACACTGAGGCATCAAATCCAGTGACCAGTTTCAATGATGCACCAAATCCAGGGACCCTTTGCACTGAGGCATCAAATCCAGGGACCACTTACACTGAGACACCAAATCCAGGGAACCCTTACACTGAGGCATCAAATCCAGGCACCCCTTACACTGAGACACCAAATCCAGGGACCCCTTACACTGCGACACCAAATCAAGTGACCTTTGCACTGAGGCACCAAATCCAGGGACCGCTTACAATGAGGAATCACATCCAGGGACCGCTTGAATTGAGGCATCAAATCCAGGGAGCCCTTACACTGAGACACCAATAGCAGGGACCACTGACACTGATGCATCAAATCCAGGGACCCCTTACACTGATACACCAATCGAGGGACCACTTATACTGAGACATCTAATCCAGGGACCCCTTACACTGAGGCAGCAAATGCAGTGAGCTCTTACACTGAGACATCTAATCCAAGGACCCCTTACACTGAGAAATCAAATCCAGGGACCCCTTAAACTAACGCACCAAATCCAGGGACCCCTGACACTGAGGCATCAAATGCAGGGAACCCTTACCCTGAGGCATCAAATCCAGGGAACCCTTATACTGAGACACCAAATTCAGGGAACCCTTACACTGATGCATCAAATCCAGGGACCCCTGACAATGAGGCATCAAATCCAGTGAACAGTTACAATGATGCACCAAATCCAGGGACCACTTACACTGAGAAATCAAATCCAGGGAACACTTATACTGAGACATCAAATCCAGGGACCACTTACACTGAGACACCAAATCCAGGGACCCCTGACACTGCGACACCAAATCAAGGTTCCCTTCACACTGAGGCATCAAATCCAGTGACCAGTTACAATGATACACCAAATCCAGGGACCACTTACACTGAGGCATCAAATCCAGGGACCCCTTTCACTGCGACACCAAATCAAGGGACCCTTTGCACTGAGGCAACAAATCCAGGGATTCCTTACACTGAGGCACCAAATCTAGGGACCGCTTACAATGAGGCATCATATCCAGGGACCCCTTGAATTGAGGCACCAAATCCAGGGACCACTTCCACTGAGACATCAAATCCACGGACCACTTACACTGAGACATCAAATCCAGGGAGCCCTTCCAATGAGACATCAAATCCAGGGAGCCCTCACACTGAGGCAACAAATCCAGGGACCACTTCCACTCAGACACCAATACCAGGGACCACTGACACTGAGGCATCAAATTCAGAGATCGCTTAAACTGAGACATCAAATCCAGGGACCCCTTAAACTGAGGCACCAAATCCAGAGACCCCTTACACTGAGGCATCAATACAGGCACCCATTACACTGAGGGAACAAATCCAGGGACCACTTACACTGATGCATCAAATCCAGCGACCACTTACACTGAGACACCAAATCCAGGGACCACTTACATTGAGACATCAATCCAGGGACCCCTGACACTGAGACATCAAATCCAAAGACCCCTTAAACTGAGGCACCAAATCCAGGGACCCTTTACACTGAGGAATCAAATCCAGTGACCAGTTACAATGATGCACCAAATCCAGGGACCCATTGCACTGCGAAAACAAATCAAGGGACCCTTTGCACTGAGGCATCAAATCCAGGGAGCCCTTACACTGAGACATCAAATCCAGCGACCCCTTACACTGAGACATTAAATCCAGGGACCACTTCCACTGAGACACCAAATCGAGGGACCCTTTATAGTGAGGCATCAAATTTAGGGAGCCCTTATAGTGAGGCATCAAATCCAGGGACCACTTACATTGAGATACCAAATCCAGGGACCCTGACACTGAGGCAACAAATCCAGGGATCATTGACATTGAGGCATCAAATGCAGGTACCCCTTACCCTGAGGCATCATATCTAGCAGCCCTTACAATGAGTCATCAAATCCTGGGACCCCTTACAATGAGGCTTCAAATCCTGGGACCCCTCACACTGAGGCATCAAATCCAGGGACCCCTTACACTGAGGCGCCAAATCCAGCGACCCCTTACAGTGAGACACCAAATACAGGGAACCCTTGCACTGAGACATCAAATGCAGGGACACCTTACACTGAGGCATCAAATCCAGGACTACTTACACTGAGACATCAAATCCAGGGACCCCTTAAACTGAGGCATCAAATCCAGGGACCCCTTACACTGAGGCATCAAATACAGGCATCCCTTACACTGAGACACCAAATCCAGGGAACCCTTACACTGAGGCATCAAATCCAGGGGCCTTTTACACTGATGCATGAAATCCAGGGACCCCTTACACTGAGGCATGAAATCCAGGGAGCCCATACACTGAGGCATCAAATCCAGGGAGCCCTTACACTGAGGCAACACATCTAGGGACCCCTTACACTGATGCATCAAATGCAGGGACCCCTTACACAGACATCAAATCAAGGGAACACTTACACTGAGACATCAAATCCAGGGTTCACTTACACTGGGCATCAAATCCACAGACCCCTTACACTGAGGCATCAAATCCAGGGACCCCTTACACTGAGACATCAAATTCAGGGAGCACTTACACTGAGGCATCAAATCCAGGGAACCCATATAGTGAGACACCAAATCCAGGGAACCCTCACACTGATGCATCAAATCCAGGGACCACTTACACTGAGACACCAAATCCAGGTTCCCTTCACACTGAGGCATCAAATCCAGTGACCAGTTACAATGATGCATCAAATCCAGGGACCACTCACACTGAGACACCAAATCCAGGGAACCCTTACACTGAGGCATCAAATCCAGGCACCCCTTACACTGAGACACCAAATCCAGGGAACCCTTACACTGAGGCATCAAATCCAGAGAGCCCTTACACTGAGACACCAAATCCAGGGACCCCATTTCACTGAGGCATTAAATCCAGGGACCCCTTACACTGCGACACCAAATCCAGGGACCCCTAACACTGAGGCACCAAATCCAGGGACCCCTTACATTGAGACATCAATCCAGGGACCCCTTACACTGAGACATCAAATCCAGGGACCCCTTAAACTGAGGCACCAAATCCAGGGACCCCTTACACTGAGGCATCAAATCCAGGGACCACTTCCTCTGAGACACCAAACCCAGGGACCACTGACACTGAGGCATCAAATCCAGGGACCCCTTAGACTGAGGTATCAAATCCAGGGACCACTTAAATTGAGGCATCAAATCCACGGACCACTTACACTGAGGCATCAAATCGAGGGACCCTTTACAACGAGGCACCAAATCCAGGGACCCCTTAAAATGTGGCATCAAATCCAGGGACCCCTTACTCTGAGCATCATATCAATGGGCCCCTTACACAGAGGCATCAAATCCAGGGACCACTAACACTGAGGCATCAAATCCAGGGACCCCTTACACTGATTCATCAAATCCAGGGACCCCTTACGCTGAGACACCAAATCCAGGGAACCCTTACACTGAGGCATCAAATCCAGTGAGCCCTTACACTGAGACACCAAATCCAGGGACCCCATTTCACTGAGGCATTAAATCCAGGGACCCCTTACACTGCGACACCAAATCCAGGGACCCCTAACACTGAGGCACCAAATCCAGGGACCCCTTACATTGAGACATCAATCCAGGGACCCCTTACACTGAGACATCAAATCCAGGGACCCCTTAAACTGAGGCACCAAATCCAGGGACCCCTTACACTGAGGCATCAAATCCAGGCACCCATTACACTGAGGGAACAAATCCAGGGACCACTTACACTGATTCATCAAATCCAGGGACCACTTACACTGAGACAACAAATCCAGGGACCCCTTACGCTGAGGCATCAAATCCAGCGACCACTTACACTGAGACACCAAATCCAGGGACCACTTACATTGAGACATCAATCCAGGGACCCCTGACACTGAGTCATCAAATTCAGAAATCCCTTACACTGTGACATCAAATCCAAAGACCCCTTGAACTGAGGCACCAAATCCAGGGACCCTTTACACTGAGGCATCAAATCCAGTGACCAGTTACAATGATGCACCAAATCCAGGGACCCTTTATACTGAGGCATCGAATCCAGTGAGCCCTTGCACTGAGACATCAAATCCAGGGACCCCTTACATTGAGACATCAAATCCAGGGACCTCTTCCACTGAGACACCAAACCCAGGGACCACTGACACTGAGGCATCAAATCCAGTGACCCCTTAGACTGAGACACCAAATCGAGGGACCCTTTATACTGAGGCATCAAATTTAGGGAGCCCTTACAGTGAGGCATCAAATCCAGGGACCCCTTGCACTGAGGGATCAAATCCAGGGACCCCTTACACTGAGGCATCAAATCCAGGGACCACTTACATTGAGGCATCAAATGCAGGTACCCCTTACCCTGAGGCATCATATCCAGGACCACTTACAATGAGTCATCAAATCTTGGGACCCCTTACAATGAGGCTTCAAATCCTGGGACCCCTCACACTGAGGCATCAAATCCAAGGACCCCTCACACTGAGGCATCAAATCCAGGGACCCCTTACACTGAGGCTTCAAATCCAGGGACCCCATACACTGAGGCACCAAATCCAGCGACCCCTTACAGTGAGACACCAAATCCAGGGAACCCTTGCACTGAGACATCAAATGCAGGGACACCTTACACTGAGACACCAAATCCAGGGAGCCCATGACACTGAGGCATCCAATCCTGGGACCCCTTACACTGAGACATCAAATCCAGGACCACTTGCACTGAGACACCAAATCCAGGGACCCTGATACTGAGGCAACAAATCCAGGGACCCCTTACCCTGAGGCATCAAATCCAGGACTCCTTTCACTGAGACATCAAATCCAGGGACCCCTTACTTGAGGCATCACATCTACGGACCCCTTACACAGACAGCAAATCAAGGGAACCCTTACACTAAGACATCAAATACACGAACCCCTGAGTCTGAGTCATCAAATCCAGGGACCCCTTACACTGAGGCACCAAATCCAGGGAACCCTTACACTTCGGCACCAAATCCAGGGATCCCATTACACTGAGGCATCAAATCCTGGGACCCCTTACACTGAGAGACCACATCCAGGGACCCCTTACACTGAGGCATCAAATCCTGGGACCGCTTACACTGAGGCACCAAATCCAGGGACCACTTACACTGAGGCATCAAATCGAGGGACCCTTTACAACGAGGCATCAAATCCAGGGACCCCTTACGCTGAGCATCATATCAATGGCCCCCTTACACAGAGGCATCAAATCCAGTGACCACTAACACTGATGCATCAAATCCAGGGACCCCTTACGCTGAGGCACCAAATCCAGGGAACATTTACACTGAGGCAGCAAATACAGGGAGCCCTTACACACTGAGACACCAAATCCAGGCACCCCATTACACTGATGCATCAAATCCAGGGACCCCTGACACTGAGACATCAAATCCAGGGACCCTTTACACTGAGGCATCAAATCCTGGGACCGCTTACACTGAGGCACCAAATCCAGGGACCACTTACACTGAGGCATCAAATCGAGGGACACTTTACAACGAGGCACCAAATCCAGGGACCCCTTAAAATGTGGCATCAAATCCAGGGACCCCTTACGCTGAGCATCATATCAATGGCCCCCTTACACAGAGGCATCAAATCCAGTGACCACTAACACTGATGCATCAAATCCAGGGACCCCTTACGCTGAGGCACCAAATCTAGTGACCCCTACATTGCGACACCAAATCCAGGGAACCTTTACACTGAGGCAGCAAATACAGGGAGCCCTTACACTGAGACACCAAATCCAGGCATCCCATTACACTGATGCATCAAATCCAGGGACCGCTTACACTGAGGCATCAAATCCAGGGACCCCTTGCACTGAGACACCAAATCCAGGGCCCCCTTGCACTGAGACACCAAATCCAAAGACCCTTTACACTGAGACATCAAAACCAGGGAGCACTTACACTGAGACATCAATGCAGGGACCCCTTACACTGAGACATCAAATCCAGGGACCCCGAACACTGAGGTACAAAATCAAGGGACCCCTTAAACTGAGACACCAAATCCAGAGACCCTTTACACTGAGACATCAAATCCAGGGACCACTTACACTGAGGCATCAAATGCACGGACCCCTTACCGAGGCATCAATCCAGGACCACTTACACTGAGACACCAAATCCAGGGACCCTTAAACTGAGGCAACAAATCCAGGGACCACTCACACTGAGGCACAAAATCAAGGGAGCCCTTAAACTGAGACATCAAATCCAGGGAACACTGAAACTGAGACATCAAATCCAGGGACCACTTACACTGAGACACCAAATCCAGGGACCCCTGACACTGCGACACCAAATCCAGGTTCCCTTCACACTGAGGCATCAAATCCAGGTAGCCCTTACACTGAGACACCAAATCCAGGGACCCCTTTCACTGCGACACCAAATCAAGGGACCCTTTGCACTGAGGCAACAAATCCACGGACCTCTTACACTGAGACATCAAATCCAGGGAGCCCTTCCACTGAGACATCAAATCCAGGGACCCCTTACACCGAGGCAACAAATCCAGGGACCACTTCCACTCAGACACCAATACCAGGGACCACTGACACTGAGGCATCAAATCCAGGGACCCCTTACACTGAGGCATCAAATCCAGGGAGCCCATACACTGAGGCATCAAATCCAGGGAGCCCATACACTGAGGCATCAAATCCAAGTACCCCTTACACTGAGGCATCAAATCCAGGGAGCCCTTACACAGAGGCAACACATCTAGGGACCCCTTACACTGATGCATCAAATGCCGGGACCCCTTACACAGACATCAAATCAAGGGAACCCTTACACTGAGACATCAAATCCAGGGACCACTTCCTCTGAGACACCAAACCCAGGGACCACTGACACTGAGGCATCAAATCCAGGGACCCCTTAGACTGAGGTATCAAATCCAGGGACCACTTAAATTGAGGCATCAAATCCACGGACCACTTACACTGAGGCATCAAATCGAGGGACCCTTTACAACGAGGCACCAAATCCAGGGACCCCTTAAAATGTGGCATCAAATCCAGGGACCCCTTACTCTGAGCATCATATCAATGGGCCCCTTACACAGAGGCATCAAATCCAGGGACCACTAACACTGAGGCATCAAATCCAGGGACCCCTTACACTGATTCATCAAATCCAGGGACCCCTTACGCTGAGACACCAAATCCAGGGAACCCTTACACTGAGGCATCAAATCCAGTGAGCCCTTACACTGAGACACCAAATCCAGGGACCCCATTTCACTGAGGCATTAAATCCAGGGACCCCTTACACTGCGACACCAAATCCAGGGACCCCTAACACTGAGGCACCAAATCCAGGGACCCCTTACATTGAGACATCAAATCCAGGGACCCCTTACACTGAGGCATCAAATCCAGGCACCCATTACACTGAGGGAACAAATCCAGGGACCACTTACACTGATTCATCAAATCCAGGGACCACTTACACTGAGACAACAAATCCAGGGACCCCTTACGCTGAGGCATCAAATCCAGCGACCACTTACACTGAGACACCAAATCCAGGGACCACTTACATTGAGACATCAATCCAGGGACCCCTGACACTGAGTCATCAAATTCAGAACTCCCTTACACTGTGACATCAAATCCAAAGACCCCTTGAACTGAGGCACCAAATCCAGGGACCCTTTACACTGAGGCATCAAATCCAGTGACCAGTTACAATGATGCACCAAATCCAGGGACCCTTTATACTGAGGCATCGAATCCAGTGAGCCCTTGCACTGAGACATCAAATCCAGGGACCCCTTACATTGAGACATCAAATCCAGGGACCTCTTCCACTGAGACACCAAACCCAGGGACCACTGACACTGAGGCATCAAATCCAGTGACCCCTTAGACTGAGACACCAAATCGAGGGACCCTTTATACTGAGGCATCAAATTTAGGGAGCCCTTACAGTGAGGCATCAAATCCAGGGACCCCTTGCACTGAGGGATCAAATCCAGGGACCCCTTACACTGAGGCATCAAATCCAGGGACCACTTACATTGAGGCATCAAATGCAGGTACCCCTTACCCTGAGGCATCAGATCCAGGACCCCTGACAATGAGTCATCAAATCTTGGGACCCCTTACAATGAGGCTTCAAATCCTGGGACCCCTCACACTGAGGCATCAAATCCAGGGACCCCTCACACTGAGGCATCAAATCCAGGGACCCCTTACACTGAGGCTTCAAATCCAGGGACCCCATACACTGAGGCACCAAATCCAGCGACCCCTTACAGTGAGACACCAAATCCAGGGAACCCTTGCACTGAGACATCAAATGCAGGGACACCTTACACTGAGACACCAAATCCAGGGAGCCCATGACACTGAGGCATCCAATCCTGGGACCCCTTACACTGAGACATCAAATCCAGGACCACTTGCACTGAGACACCAAATCCAGGGACCCTGATACTGAGGCAACAAATCCAGGGACCCCTTACCCTGAGGCATCAAATCCAGGACTCCTTTCACTGAGACATCAAATCCAGGGACCCCTTACTTGAGGCATCACATCTACGGACCCCTTACACAGACAGCAAATCAAGGGAACCCTTACACTAAGACATCAAATACACGAACCCCTGAGTCTGAGTCATCAAATCCAGGGACCCCTTACACTGAGGCACCAAATCCAGGGAACCCTTACACTTCGGCACCAAATCCAGGGATCCCATTACACTGAGGCATCAAATCCTGGGACCCCTTACACTGAGACACCACATCCAGGGACCCCTGACACTGAGGCATCAAATCCTGGGACCGCTTACACTGAGGCACCAAATCCTGGGACCGCTTACACTGAGGCACCAAATCCAGGGACCACTTACACTGAGGCATCAAATCGAGGGACCCTTTACAACGAGGCACCAAATCCAGGGACCCCTTAAAATGTGGCATCAAATCCAGGGACCCCTTACGCTGAGCATCATATCAATGGCCCACTTACACAGAGGAATCAAATCCAGTGACCACTAACACTGATGCATCAAATCCAGGGACCCCTTACGCTGAGGCACCAAATCCAGGGAACATTTACACTGAGGCAGCAAATACAGGGAGCCCTTACACTGAGACACCAAATCCAGGCATCCCATTACACTGATGCATCAAATCCAGGGACCCCTGACACTGAGACATCAAATCCAGGGACCCTTTACACTGAGACACCAAATCCAGGGCCCCCTTGCACTGAGACACCAAATCCAGAGACCCTTTACACTGAGACATCAAAACCAGGGAGCACTTACACTGAGACATCAAATCCAGGGACCCCGAACACTGAGGTACAAAATCAAGGGACCCCTTAAACTGAGACACCAAATCCAGAGACCCTTTACACTGAGACATCAAATCCAGGGACCACTTACACTGAGGCATCAAATGCACGGACCCCTTACCGAGGCATCAATCCAGGACCACTTACACTGAGACACCAAATCCAGGGACCCTTAAACTGAGGCAACAAATCCAGGGACCACTCACACTGAGGCACAAAATCAAGGGAGCCCTTAAACTGAGACATCAAATCCAGGGAACACTGAAACTGAGACATCAAATCCAGGGACCACTTACACTGAGACACGAAATCCAGGGACCCCTGACACTGCGACACCAAATCCAGGTTCCCTTCACACTGAGGCATCAAATCCAGGGAGCCCTTACACTGAGACACCAAATCCAGGGACCCCTTTCACTGCGACACCAAATCAAGGGACCCTTTGCACTGAGGCAACAAATCCACGGACCTCTTACACTGAGACATCAAATCCAGGGAGCCCTTCCACTGAGACATCAAATCCAGGGACCCCTTACACCGAGGCAACAAATCCAGGGACCACTTCCACTCAGACACCAATACCAGGGACCACTGACACTGAGGCATCAAATCCAGGGACCCCTTACACTGAGGCATCAAATCCAGGGAGCCCATACACTGAGGCATCAAATCCAGGGACCCCTTAAAGTGAGGCATCAAATCCACGGACCACTTACACTGAGGCATCAAATCGAGGGACCCTTTACAACGAGGCACCAAATCCAGGGACCCCTTAAAATGTGGCATCAAATCCAGGGACCCCTTACTCTGAGCATCATATCAATGGGCCCCTTACACAGAGGCATCAAATCCAGGGACCACTAACACTGAGGCATCAAATCCAGGGACCCCTTACACTGATGCATCAAATCCAGGGACCCCTTACGCTGAGGCACCAAATCTAGTGACCCCTACATTGCGACACCAAATCCAGGGAACCTTTACACTGAGGCAGCAAATACAGGGAGCCCTTACACTGAGACACCAAATCCAGGCACCCCATTACACTGAGGCAGCAAATCCAGGGAGCCCGTACACTGAGACACCAAATCCAGGCACCCCATTACACTGAGGCATCAAGTGCAGGGACCCCTTAAACTGAGACATCCAATCCAGGGACCCCTTACACTGAGACATCAAATGCAGGGACCCCTTACACTGAGGCACAAAATCAAGGGACCCCTTAAACTGAGACATCAAATCCAGGGACCCATTACACTGAGGCATCAAATCCAGGGACACCTTACATTGAGACACCAAATCCAAGGACCACTTGCACTGAGGCATCAAATGCAGGGACCCCTTACCGAGGCATAAATCCAGGGAGCCCTTACACTGAGACACCAAATCCAGGGACCCCAAACACTGAGGCATCAAATGCAGGGACCCCATTACACTGAGGTATCCAATCCTGGGACCCCTTACACTGAGGCATCAAATCCATGGACCCCTTACACTCAAGGAGCCCATACACTGAGGCACCAAATCTACGTAACCGTTAATCTGAGGCACCAAATCCAGCGACCCCATTACACTGATGCACCAAATCCTGGGACCACTTACACTGAGGCATCAAATCTCTGGGACCACTTACACTGACGCACCAAATGCAGGGACACATTACACTGAGACACCAAATCCAGGGACCACTCACACTGAGGCACAAAATCAAGGGACCCCTTAAACTGAGACATCAAATCCAGGGAACACTGAAACTGAGACATCAAATCCAGGGACCACTTACACTGAGACACCAAATCCAGGGACCCCTGACACTGCGACACCAAATCCAGGTTCCCTTCACACTGAGGCATCAAATCCAGGGAGCCCTTACACTGAGAAACCAAATCCAGGGACCCCATTTCACTGAGGCATCAAATCCAGGGACCCCTTTCACTGCGACACCAAATCAAGGGACCCTTTGCACTGAGGCAACAAATCCAGGGATCCCTTACACTGAGGCACCAAATCTAGGACCGCTTACAATGAGGCATCACATCCAGGGACCCCTTGAATTGAGGCAGCAAATCCAGGGACCACTTACACTGAGACATCAAATCCACGGACCTCTTACACTGAGACATAAAATCCAGGGAGCCCTTCCACTGAGACATCAAATCCAGGGACCCCTTACACCGAGGCAACAAATCCAGGGACCACTTCCACTCAGACACCAATACCAGGGACCACTGACACTGAGGCATCAAATCCAGGGACCCCTTACACTGAGGCATCAAATGCAGTGAGCTCTTACACTGAGACAGCAAATCCAGGGACCACTTACATTGAGACATCAATCCAGGGACCCCTGACACTGAGGCATCAAATTCAGAGATCCCTCACACTGAGACATCAAATCCAGGGACCCCTTAAACTGAGGCACCAAATCCAGGGACCCCTTACACTGAGGCATCAAATCCAGGCACACATTACACTGAGGGAACAAATCCAGGGACCACTTACACTGATGCATCAAATCCAGTGACCAGTTACAAAGATGCACCAAATCCAGGGACCCCTTGCACTGCGAAAACAAATCAAGGGACCCTTTGCACTGAGGCATCAAATCCAGGGAGCCCTTACACTGAGACATCAAATCCAGGGACCACTTCCACTGAGACACCAAACCCAGGGACCACTGACACTGAGGCATCAAATCCAGTGACCCCTTAGACTGAGACACCAAATCGAGGGACCCTTTATAGTGAGGCATCAAATTCAGGGAGCCCTTACAGTGAGGCATCAAATCCAGGGACCCCTTGCACTGAGGGATCAAATCCAGGGACCCCTTGCACTGAGGGATCAAATCCAGGGACTCCTTACACTGTGGCATCAAATCCAGGGACCACTTACACTGAGACACCAAATCCAGGGACCTGACACTGAGGCAACAAATCCAGGGATCACTTACATTGAGGCATCAAATGCAGGTACCCCTTACCCTGAGGCATCATATCTAGGAGCCCTTACAATGAGTCATCAAATCCTGGGACCCCTTACAATGAGGCTTAAATCCTGGGACCCCTCACACTGAGGCATCAAATCCAGGGACCTGACACGGAGGCATCAAATCCAGGACGACTTGCACTGAGACATCAAATCCAGGGACCCCTTAAACTGAGGCATCAAATCCAGGGACACCTTACACTGAGGCATCAAATCCAGGGACACATTACACTGAGGCATCAAATCCAGGCATCCATTACACTGAGACACCAAATCCAGGGAACCCTTACACTGAGGCATCAAAACAGGGACCTTTTACACTGATGCATGAAATCCAGGGACCCCTTACACTGAGGCATCAAATCCAGGGAGCCCATTACTGAGGCATCAAATCCAGGGAGCCCCTTACACTGAGGCATCAAATCCAGGGAGCACTTACAAAGAGGCAACACATCTAGGGACCCCTTACACTGATGCATCAAATGCAGGGACCCCTTACACAGACATCAAATCAAGGGAACCCTTACACTGAGACATCAAATACAGGAAGCCCTGAGTCTGAGGCATCAAATCCAGGGATCCCATTACACTGAGGCATCAATTACTGGGACCCCTTACAGTGAGGCATCAAATCCACGGACCACTTACACTGAGGCACAAAATCCAGGGACCCCTTACACTGAGGCATCAAATCCAGGGAATCCTTACACTGAGGCATCAAATCCTGGACCGCTTACACTGAAGCACCAAATCCAGGGACCACTTACACTGAGGCATCAAATCCAGGGACCCTTTACAACGAGGCACCAAATCCAGGGACCCCTTAAAATGTGGCATTAAATGAAGGGACCCGTTAATCTGAGCATCATATCAATGGGCCCCTTACACAGAGGCATCAAATCCAGGGACGCCTTACACTGAGACACAAAATCCAGGGACCCCGTTCACTGAGGCATCAAATCCAGGGACCCCTTACACTGATGCATCAAATCCAGGGACCCCTTACGCTGAGGCACCAAATCTAGTGACCCCTACATTGCGACACCAAATCTAGGGACCCTTTACACTGAGGCAGCAAATCCAGGGAGCCCTTACACTGAGGCATCAAATTCAGGGACCGCTTACACTGAGGCATCAAGTGCAGGGACCCCTTAAACTGAGACATCCAATCCAGGGACCCCCTTACACTGAGGCATCAAATCCAGGGAACCCTTAAACCGAGGCATCAAATCCAGGGAACCCTAACACCGAGGCATCAAATCCAGGGACCACTGACACTGAGACATCAAATCCAGGGACCATTTACACTGAGGCATCAAATCCAGGGACCCCTTGCACTGAGACACCAAATCCAGGGAACCCTTACACTGAGACATCAAATCCAGGGACCACTTACACTGAGGCACAAAATCAAGGGACCCCTTAAACTGAGACATCAAATCCAGGGACCCCTTCCACTGAGGCAACAAATCGAGGGACACCTTACATTGAGACACCAAATCCAGGGACAATTGACACTGAGGCAACAAATCCAGGGACCACTAACACTGAGGCATGAAATGCAGGGACCCTTTACCGAGGCATCAAATCCAGGGACCCCTTACACTGACACATCAAATTCAGGGACCCCTTAAATTGATGCATCAAATCAAGGGATCCCTTACAATGAGGCACCAAATCCAGGGATCCCTGAGACTGAGACACCAAATCCATGGACACCTTACACTGAGGCATAAAATCCAGGGACTTCTAATACTGAAGCATCAAATCCAGGGACCCCTTACATTGCGACACAAAATCAAGGGAACCTGAACATTGAGGCAGCAGGTCCAGGGACCCCTTACAATGAGGCGTCAAATCCAGGGACCATTTACACTGAGACACCAAATGAAGGGACATCTTACACTGAGGCATCAAATGGAGGGAACCCTTACCCTGAGGCATCAAATCCAGGCACCCATTACACTGAGGGATCAAATCCAGGGACCACTACACTAATGCATCAAATCCAGGGACCACTTACACTGAGGCACCAAATCCAGGGACTCCTTTCACTGAGGCATCAAATCGAGAAACCCCTGACACTGATGCATCAAATCCAGGGACCCCTTACGCAGAGGTACCAAATCTAGTGACCCCTACATTGCTACACCAAATCCAGGGACCCTTTACACTGAGGCATCAAATCCAGGGAACCCTTAAACCGAGGCATCAAATCCAGGGAACCCTAACACCGAGGCATCAAATCCAGGGACCACTGACACTGAGACATCAAATCCAGGGACCATTTACACTGAGGCATCAAATCCAGGGACCCCTTACACTGAGACGTCAAATCCAGGGACCCCTTGCACTGAGACACCAAATCCAGGGCCCCCTTGCACTGAGACACCAAATCCAGAGACCCTTTACTCTGAGACATCAAATCCAGGGACCCCTGACACTGAGGCACCAAATCCAGGGACCCCTAACACTGAGACATCAAATGAAGGGATGCCTTACACTGAGGCAACAAATCCAGGGACCCCTTACACTGAGACATCAAATCCAGGGAACCCTTCCACTGAGGCATCAAATCCAGGGGCCTTTTACACTGATGCATCAAATCCAGGGACCCCTTACACTGAGGCATCAAATCCAGGAAGCCCATACACTGAGGCATAAAATCCAGGGAGCCCATACACTGAGGCACCAAATCTACGGAACCCTTAATCTGAGGTACCAAATCCAGGGACACCATTACACTGAGGCATCAAATCTCAGGGACGACTTACACTGACGCACCAAGTGCAGGGACCCATTACACTGAGACACCAAATCCTGGGACCCCTTGCACTGCGGCATCAAATCCAGGGACCCCTTACACTGAGGCTTCAAATGCAGGTACCCCTACACTGAGGCACCAAATCCAGCGACCCCTTAGTGAGAAACCAAATCCAGGGAACCCTTGCACTGAGACATCAAATGCAGGGACACCTTACACTGAGGCATCAAATCCAGGGAGCCCATACACTGAGGCATCAAATCCAGGGAGCCCATACACTGAGGCATCAAATCCAAGGACCCCTTACACTGAGGCATCAAATCCAGGGAGCCCTTACACAGAGGCAACACATCTAGGGACCCCTTACACTGATGCATCAAATGCAGGGACCCCTTACACAGACATCAAATCAAGGGAACCCTTAAAGTGAGGCATCAAATCCACGGACCACATACACTGAGGCACAAAATCCAGGGACCCCTTACACTGAGGCATCAAATCCAGGGAATCCTTACACTGAGGCAACAAATCCAGGGACACCTTACATTGAGACACCAAATCAATGGACAATTGACACTGAGGCATCAAATGCAGGGACCCCATTACATTGAGGTATCCAATCCTGGGACCCCTTACACTGAGGCATCAAATCCAGGGACCCCTTACACTCAGGGAGCCCATACACTGAGGCACCAAATCCCGCGACCCCATTACACTGATGCATCAAATCCTGGGACCACTTACACTGAGGCATCAAATCTCTGGGACCACTTACACTGACGCACCAAATGCAGGGACACATTACACTGAGACACCAAATCCAGGGACCCCTTGCACTGCGGCATTAAATCCAGGGACCACTCACACTGAGGCACAAAATCAAGGGACCTCTTAAACTGAGACATCAAATCCAGGGAACACTGAAACTGAGACATCAAATCCAGGGACCACTTACACTGAGACACCAAATCCAGGGACCCCTGACACTGCGACACCAAATCCAGGTTCCCTTCACACTGAGGCATCAAATCCAGGGAGCCCTTACACTGAGAAACCAAAACCAGGGACCCCATTTCACTGAGGCATCAAATCCAGGGACCCCTTTCACTGCGACACCAAATCAAGGGACCCTTTGCACTGAGGCAACAAATCCAGGGATCCCTTACACTGAGGCACCAAATCTAGGGACCGCTTACAATGAGGCATCACATCCAGGGAACCCTTGAATTGAGGCAGTAAATCCAGGGACCACTTACACTGAGACATCAAATCCACGGACCTCTTACACTGAGACATCAATTCCAGGGAGCCCTTTCACTGAGACATCAAATCCAGGGACCCCTTACACCGAGGCAACAAATCCAGGGACCACTTCCACTCAGACACCAATACCAGGGACCACTGACACTGAGGCATCAAATCCAGGGACCCCTTACACTGAGGCATCAAATGCAGTGAGCTCTTACACTGAGACAGCAAATCCAGGGACCACTTACATTGAGACATCAATCCAGGGACCCCTGACACTGAGGCATCAAATTCAGAGATCCCTTACACTGAGACATCAAATCCAGGGACCCCTTAAACTGAGGCACCAAATCCAGGGACCCCTTACACTGAGGCATCAAATCCTGGCACCCATTACACTGAGGGAACAAATCCAGGGACCACTTACACTGATGCATCAAATCCAGTGACCAGTTACAAAGATGCACCAAATCCAGGGACCCCTTGCACTGCGAAAACAAATCAAGGGACCCTTTGCACTGAGACATCAAATCCAGGGAGCCCTTACACTGAGACATCAAATCCAGGGAACCCTTACACTGAGACATCAAATCCAGGGACCACTTCCACTGAGACACCAAACCCAGGGACCACTGACATTGAGGCATCAAATCCAGTGACCCCTTAGACTGAGACACCAAATCCTGGGACCCCTTGCACTGCGGCATCAAATCCAGGGACCCCTTACACTGAGGCTTCAAATGCAGGTACCCCTACACTGAGGCACCAAATCCAGCGACCCCTTAGTGAGAAACCAAATCCAGGGAACCCTTGCACTGAGACATCAAATGCAGGGACACCTTACACTGAGGCATCAATCCAGGGAGCCCATACACTGAGGCATCAAATCCAGGGAGCCCATACACTGAGGCATCAAATCCAAGGACCCCTTACACTGAGGCATCAAATCCAGGGAGCCCTTACACAGAGGCAACACATCTAGGGACCCCTTACACTGATGCATCAAATGCAGGGACCCCTTACACAGACATCAAATCAAGGGAACCCTTACACTGAGACATCAAATCCAGGGACCACTTCCTTTGAGACACCAAACCCAGGGACCACTGACACTGAGGCATCAAATCCAGTGACCCCTTAGACTGAGGTATCAAATCCAGGGACCCCTTAAAGTGAGGCATCAAATCCACGGACCACTTACACTGAGGCACAAAATCCAGGGATCCCTTACACTGAGGCATCAAATCCAGGGAATCCTTACACTGAGGCATCAAATCGAGGGACCCTTTACAACGAGGCACCAAATCCAGGGACCCCTTAAAATGTGGCATCAAATCCAGGGACCCCTTACTCTGAGCATCATATCAATGGGCCCCTTACACAGAGGCATCAAATCCAGGGACCACTAACACTGAGGCATCAAATCCAGGGACCCCTTACACTGATGCATCAAATCCAGGGATCCCTTACGCTGAGGCACCAAATCTAGTGACCCCTACATTGCGACACCAAATCCAGGGAACCTTTACACTGAGGCAGCAAATACAGGGAGCCCTTACACTGAGACACCAAATCCAGGCACCCCATTACACTGAGGCAGCAATTCCAGGGAGCCCTTACACTGAGACACCAAATCCAGGCACCCCATTACACTGAGGCATCAAGTGCAGGGACCCCTTAAACTGAGACATCCAATCCAGGAACCCCATACACTGAGGCACAAAATCAAGGGACCCCTTAAACTGAGACATCAAATCCAGGGACCCATTACACTGAGGCATCAAATCCAGGGACAATTGACACTGAGGCATCAAATCCAGGGACACCTTACATTGAGACACCAAATCCAAGGACCACTTGCACTGAGGCATCAAATGCAGGGACCCCTTACCGAGGCATCAATCCAGGACCATTTACACTGAGGCACCAAATCCAGGGACCCATTACACTGAGGCAACAAATCCAGGGACACCTTACATTGAGACACCAAATCAATGGACAATTGACACTGAGGCATCAAATCCAGGGACCCCATACACTGAGGGAACAAATCCAGGGACCCCAAACACTGAGGCATCAAATGCAGGGACCCCATTACATTGAGGTATCCAATCCTGGGACCCCTTACACTGAGGCATCAAATCCAGGGACCCCTTACACTCAGGGAGCCCATACACTGAGGCACCAAATCCAGCGACCCCATGACACTGATGCATCAAATCCTGGGACCACTTACACTGAGGCATCAAATCTCTGGGACCACTTACACTGACGCACCAAATGCAGGGACACATTACACTGAGACACCAAATCCAGGGACCCCTTGCACTGCGGCATTAAATCCAGGGACCACTCACACTGAGGCACAAAATCAAGGGAGCCCTTAAACTGAGACATCAAATCCAGGGAACACTGAAACTGAGACATCAAATCCAGGGACCACTTACACTGAGACACCAAATCCAGGGACCCCTGACCCTGCGACACCAAATCCAGGTTCCCTTCACACTGAGGCATCAAATCCAGGGAGCCCTCACACTGAGAAACCAAATCCAGGGACCCCATTTCACTGAGGCATCAAATCCAGGGACCCCTTTCACTGCGACACCAAATCAAGGGACCCTTTGCACTGAGGCAACAAATCCAGGGATCCCTTACACTGAGGCACCAAATCTAGGGACCGCTTACAATGAGGCATCACATCCAGGGACCCCTTGAATTGAGGCAGCAAATCCAGGGACCACTTACACTGAGACATCAAATCCACGGACCTCTTACACTGAGACATCAATTCCAGGGAGCCCTTCCACTGAGACATCAAATCCAGGGACCCCTTACACCGAGGCAACAAATCCAGGGACCACTTCCACTCAGACACCAATACCAGGGACCACTGACACTGAGGCATCAAATTCAGGGACCCCTTACACTGAGGCATCAAATGCAGTGAGCTCTTACACTGAGACAGCAAATCCAGGGACCACTTACATTGAGACATCAATCCAGGGACCCCTGACACTGAGGCATCAAATTCAGAGATCCCTTACACTGAGACATCAAATCCAGGGACCCCTTAAACTGAGGCACCAAATCCAGGGACCCCTTACACTGAGGCATCAAATCCAGGCAACCATTACACTGAGGGAACAAATCCAGGGACCACTTACACTGATGCATCAAATCCAGTGACCAGTTACAAAGATGCACCAAATCCAGGGACCCCTTGCACTGCGAAAACAAATCAAGGGACCCTTTGCACTGAGGCATCAAATCCAGGGAGCCCTTACACTGAGACATCAACTCCAGGGAACCCTTACACTGAGACATCAAATCCAGGGACCACTTCCAGTGAGACACCAAACCCAGGGACCACTGACACTGAGGCATCAAATCCAGTGACCCCTTAGACTGAGACACCAAATCAATGGACCCTTTATAGTGAGGCATCAAATTCAGGGAGCCCTTACAGTGAGGCATCAAATCCAGGGACCCCTTGCACTGAGGGATCAAATCCAGGGACTCCTTACACTGTGGCATCAAATCCAGGAACCACTTACACTGAGACACCAAATCCAGGGACCTGACACTGAGGCAACAAATCCAGGGATCACTTACATTGAGGCATCAAATGCAGGTACCCCTTACCCTGAGGCATCATATCTAGGAGCCCTTACAATGAGTCATCAAATCCTGGGACCCCTTACAATGAGGCTTCAAATCCTGGGACCCCTCACACTGAGGCATCAAATCCAGGGACCTGACACGGAGGCATCAAATCCAGGACGACTTGCACTGAGACATCAAATCCAGGGACCCCTTAAACTGAGGCATCAAATCCAGGGACACCTTACACTGAGGCATCAAATCCAGGCATCCCTTACACTGAGACACCAAATCCAGGGAACCCTTACACTGAGGCATCAAAACAGGGGCCTTTTACACTGATGCATGAAATCCAGGGACCCCTTACACTGAGGCATCAAATCCAGGGAGCCCATTACTGAGGCATCAAATCCAGGGAGCCCATACACTGAGGCATCAAATCCAATGACCCCTTACACTGAGGCATCAAATCCAGGGAGCCCTTACACAGAGGCAACACATCTAGGGACCCCTTACACTGATGCATCAAATGCAGGGACCCCTTACACAGACATCAAATCAAGGGAACCCTTACACTGAGACATCAAATACAGGAACCCCTGAGTCTGAGGCATCAAATCCAGGGATCCCATTACACTGAGGCATCAAATCCTGGGACCCCTTACACTGAGATACCACATCCAGGGACCCCTTACAGTGAGGCATCAAGTGCAGGGACCCCTTAAACTGAGACATCCAATCCAGGGACCCCCTTACACTGAGGCATCAAATCCAGGGAACCCTTAAACCGAGGCATCAAATCCAGGGAACCCTAACACCGAGGCATCAAATCCAGGGACCACTGACACTGAGACATCAAATCCAGGACCACTTACACTGAGACACCAAATTGAGGGACCCTTACACTGAGGCAACAAATCCAGGGACCCCTTACACTGAGGCATCAAAAACAGGGACCCCTTACACTCAGGCACCTAATCCAGGGAGCCCATACACTGAGGCACCAAATCTACGGAACCCTTAATCTGAGGCACCAAATCCAGGGACACCATTACACTGAGGCATCAAATCTCAGGAACGACTTACACTGACGCACCAAGTGCAGGGACCCATTACACTGAGACACCAAATCCTGGGATCCCTTGCACTGCGGCATCAAATCCAGGGACCCCTTACACTGAGGCTTCAAATGCAGGTACCCCTACACTGAGGCACCAAATCCAGCGACCCCTTAGTGAGAAACCAAATCCAGGGAACCCTTGCACTGAGACATCAAATGCAGGGACACCTTACACTGAGGCATCAAATCCAGGACTACTTGCACTGAGACATCAAATCCAGGGACCCCTTAAACTGAGGCATCAAATCCAGGGACACCTTACACTGAGGCATCAAATCCAGGGAGCCCTTACACTGAGACATCAACTCCAGGGAACCCTTACACTGAGACATCAAATCCAGGGACCACTTCCAGTGAGACACCAAACCCAGGGACCACTGACACTGAGGCATCAAATCCAGTGACCCCTTAGACTGAGACACCAAATCAAGGGACCCTTTATAGTGAGGCATCAAATTCAGGGAGCCCTTACAGTGAGGCATCAAATCCAGGGACCCCTTGCACTGAGGGATCAAATCCAGGGACTCCTTACACTGTGGCATCAAATCCAGGAACCACTTACACTGAGACACCAAATCCAGGGACCTGACACTGAGGCAACAAATCCAGGGATCACTTACATTGAGGCATCAAATGCAGGTACCCCTTACCCTGAGGCATCATATCTAGGAGCCCTTACAATGAGTCATCAAATCCTGGGACCCCTTACAATGAGGCTTCAAATCCTGGGACCCCTCACACTGAGGCATCAAATCCAGGGACCTGACACGGAGGCATCAAATCCAGGACGACTTGCACTGAGACATCAAATCCAGGGACCCCTTAAACTGAGGCATCAAATCCAGGGACACCTTACACTGAGGCATCAAATCCAGGCATCCCTTACACTGAGACACCAAATCCAGGGAACCCTTACACTGAGGCATCAAAACAGGGGCCTTTTACACTGATGCATGAAATCCAGGGACCCCTTACACTGAGGCATCAAATCCAGGGAGCCCATTACTGAGGCATCAAATCCAGGGAGCCCCTTACACTGAGGCATCAAATCCAATGACCCCTTACACTGAGGCATCAAATCCAGGGAGCCCTTACACAGAGGCAACACATCTAGGGACCCCTTACACTGATGCATCAAATTCAGGGACCCCTTACACAGACATCAAATCAAGGGAACCCTTACACTGAGACATCAAATACAGGAACCCCTGAGTCTGAGGCATCAAATCCAGGGATCCCATTACACTGAGGCATCAAATCCTGGGACCCCTTACACTGAGATACCACATCCAGGGACCCCTTACAGTGAGGCATCAAGTGCAGGGACCCCTTAAACTGAGACATCCAATCCAGGGACCCCCTTACACTGAGGCATCAAATCCAGGGAACCCTTAAACCGAGGCATCAAATCCAGGGAACCCTAACACCGAGGCATCAAATCCAGGGACCACTGACACTGAGACATCAAATCCAGGACCACTTACACTGAGACACCAAATTGAGGGACCCTTACACTGAGGCAACAAATCCAGGGACCCCTTACACTGAGGCATCAAAAACAGGGACCCCTTACACTCAGGCACCTAATCCAGGGAGCCCATACACTGAGGCACCAAATCTATGGAACCCTTAATCTGAGGCACCAAATCCAGGGACACCATTACACTGAGGCATCAAATCTCAGG
The DNA here is from genome assembly GCF_044704955.1 of Pristiophorus japonicus. Lineage (NCBI taxonomy): Eukaryota > Metazoa > Chordata > Chondrichthyes > Pristiophoridae > Pristiophorus > Pristiophorus japonicus. The sequence goes on from NW_027252779.1 coordinate 7,031,293, forward strand.
GACGACTTACACTGACGCACCAAGTGCAGGGACCCATTACACTGAGACACCAAATCCTGGGACCCCTTGCACTGCGGCATCAAATCCAGGGACCACTTACACTGAGGCACAAAATCAAGGGACCCCTTAAACTGAGACATCAAATCCAGGGACCACTTACACTGGGCATCAAATCCACAGACCCCTTACACTGAGGCATCAAATCCAGGGACCCCTTACACTGACACATCAAATTCAGGGACCCCTTAAATTGATGCATCAAATCAAGGGATTCCTTACACTGAGGCACCAAATCCAGGGATCACTGAGACTGAGACACCAAATCCATGGACACCTTACACTGAGGCATAAAATCCAGGGACTTCTTATACTGAAGCATCAAATCCAGGGACCCCTTACATTGCGACACAAAATCAAGGGAACCTGAACATTGAGGCAGCAGGTCCAGGGACCCCTTACAATGAGGCGTCAAATCCAGGGACCATTTACACTGAGACACCAAATCAAGGGACAACTTACACTGAGGCATCAAATCCAGGGACTCCTTTCACTGAGGCATCAAATCGAGAAACCCCTTACGAAGAGGCACCAAATCTAGTGACCCCTACATTGCTACACCAAATCCAGGGACCCTTTACACTGAGGCATCAAATCCAGGGAACCCTTAAACCGAGGCATCAAATCCAGGGAACCCTAACACCGAGGCATCAAATCCAGGGACCCCTTACACTGAGACGTCAAATCCAGGGACCCCTTGCACTGAGACACCAAATCCAGGGCCCCCTTGCACTGAGACACCAAATCCAGAGACCCTTTACTCTGAGACATCAAATGCAGGGACACCTTACACTGAGGCATCAAATCCAGGACTACTTGCACTGAGACATCAAATTCAGGGACCCCTAACACTGAGGCACCAAATCCAGGGACCCCTAACACTGAGACATCAAATGAAGGGACGCCTTACACTGAGGCAACAAATCCAGGGACACCTGACACTGAGACATCAAATCCAGGGAACCCTTACACTGAGGCATCAAATCCAGGGGCCTTTTACACTGATGATCAAATCCAGGGACCCCTTACAGTGAGGCATCAAATCCAGGAAGCCCATACACTGAGGCATAAAATCCAGGGAGCCCATACACTGAGGCACCAAATCTACGGAACCCTTAATCTGAGGCACCAAATCCAGGGACACCATTACACTGAGGCATCAAATCTCAGGGACGACTTACACTGACGCACCAAGTGCAGGGACCCATTACACTGAGACACCAAATCCTGGGATCCCTTGCACTGCGGCATCAAATCCAGGGACCCCTTACACTGAGGCTTCAAATGCAGGTACCCCTACACTGAGGCACCAAATCCAGCGACCCCTTAGTGAGAAACCAAATCCAGGGAACCCTTGCACTGAGACATCAAATGCAGGGACACCTTACACTGAGGCATCATATCCAGGACTACTTGCACTGAGACATCAAATCCAGGGACCCCTTAAACTGAGGCATCAAATCCAGGGACACCTTACACTGAGGCATCAAATCCAGGCATCCCTTACACTGAGACACCAAATCCAGGGAACCCTTACACTGAGGCATCAAAACAGGAGCCTTTTACACTGATGCATGAAATCCAGGGACCCCTTACACTGAGGCATCAAATCCAGGGAGTCCATAGACTGAGGCATCAAATCCAGGGAGCCCTTACACTGAGACACCAAATCCAGGGACCACATTACACTGCGACATCAAATCCAGGGGCCCCTTGCACTGAGGGATCAAATCCAGGGACTCCTTACACTGTGGCATCAAATCCAGGGACCACTTACACTGAGACACCAAATCCAGGGACCTGACACTGAGGCAACAAATCCAGGGATCACTTACATTTAGGCATCAAATGCAGGTACCCCTTACCCTGAGGCATCATATCTAAGAGCCCTTACAATGAGTCATCAAATCCTGGGACCCCTTACAATGAGGCTTCAAATCCTGGGACCCCTCACACTGAGGCATCAAATCCAGGGACCCCTTACACTGAGGCTTCAAATGCAGGTACCCCTACACTGAGGCACCAAATCCAGCGACCCCTTAGTGAGAAACCAAATCCAGGGAACCCTTGCACTGAGACATCAAATGCAGGGACACCTTACACTGAGGCATCAAATCCAGGGACCCCTTACAATGAGGCGTCAAATCCAGGGAACATTTACACTGAGACACCAAATCAAGGGACAACTTACACTGAGGCATCAAATCCAGGGACTCCTTTCACTGAGGCATCAAATCGAGAAACCCCTTACGAAGAGGCACCAAATCTAGTGACCCCTACATTGCTACACCAAATCCAGGGACCCTTTACACTGAGGCATCAAATCCAGGGAACCCTTAAACCGAGGCATCAAATCCAGGGAACCCTAACACCGAGGCATCAAATCCAGGGACCACTGACACTGAGACATCAAATCCAGGGACCATTTACACTGAGGCATCAAATCCAGGGACCACTTACACTGAGACGTCAAATCCAGGGACCCCTTGCACTGAGACTCCAAATCCAGGGCCCCCTTGCACTGAGACACCAAATCCAGAGACCCTTTACTCTGAGACATCAAATGCAGGGACACCTTACACTGAGGCATCAAATCCAGGACTGCTTGCACTGAGACATCAAATCCAGGGACACCTTACACTGAGGCATCAGATCCAGGGACACCTTACACTGAGGCATCAAATCCAGAGAACCCTTACACTGAGGCATCAAAACAGGGGCCTTTTACACTGATGCATGAAATCCAGGGACCCCTTACACTGAGGCATCAAATCCAGGGAGCCCATACACTGAGGCATCAAATCCAGGGAGCCCATACACTGAGGCATCAAATCCAAGGACCCCTTACACTGAGGCATCAAATCCAGGGAGCCCTTACACAGAGGCAACACATCTAGGGACCCCTTACACTGATGCATCAAATGCAGGGACCTCTTACACCGACATCAAATCAAGGGAACCCTTACACTGAGACATCAAATACAGGAACCCCTGAGTCTGAGGCATCAAATCCAGGGATCCCATTACACTGAGGCATCAAATCCTGGGACCCCTTACACTGAGATACCACATCCAGGGACCCCTTACAGTGAGGCATCAAATCCACGGACCACTTACACTGAGGCACAAAATCCAGGGACCCCTTACACTGAGGCATGATAACCTGGACCGCTTACACTGAGGCACCAAATCCAGGGACCCTTTACAACGAGGCACCAAACCCAGGGACCCCTTAAAATGTGGCATTAAATCAAGGGACCCGTTACTCTGAGCATCATATCAATGGGCCCCTTACACAGAAGCATCAAATCCAGGGACGCCTTACACTGAGACATCAAATCCAGAGACCCCTTACACTGATGCATCAAATCCAGGGACCCCTGACGCTGAGGCACCAAATCTAGTGACCCCTACATTGCGACACCAAATCTAGGGACCCTTTACACTGAGGCAGCAAATACAGGGAGCCCATACACTGAGACACCAAATCCAGGTACCCCATTACACTGATGCATCAAATCCTGGGACCCCTTACACTGAGGCATCAAATTCAGGGACCCCTTACACTGAGGCATCAAGTGCAGGGACCCCTTACACTGAGACATCCAATCCAGGGACCCCTTACACTGAGGCATCAAATCCAGGGAACCCTTAAACCGAGGCATCAAATCCAGGGAACCCTAACACCGAGGCATCAAATCCAGGGACCACTGACACTGAGACATCAAATCCAGGGACCATTTACACTGAGGCATCAAATCCAGGGACCCCTTGCACTGAGACACCAAATCCAGGGAACTCTTACACTGAGACATCAAATCCAGGGACCACTTACACTGAGGCACAAAATCAAGGGACCCCTTAAACTGAGACATCAAATCCAGGGACCCATTACACTGAGGCATCAAATCCAGTGACCCCTTACACTGAGGCAACAAATCGAGGGACACCTTACATTGAGACACCAAATCAAGGGGCAATTGACACTGAGGCATCAAATGCAGGGACCCTTTCCGAGGCATCAAATCCAGGACCCCTTACACTGAGGCAACAAATCCAGGGACCCCTTACACTCAGGCACCTAATCCAGGGAGCCCATACACTGAGGCACCAAATCGATGGAACCCTTAATCTGAGGCACCAAATCCAGGGACACCATTACACTGAGGCATCAAATCTCAGGGACGACTTACACTGACGCACCAAGTGCAGGGACCCATTACACTGAGACACCAAATCCTGGGACCCCTTGCACTGCGGCATCAAATCCAGGGACCACTTACACTGAGGCACAAAATCAAGGGACCCCTTAAACTGAGACATCAAATCCAGGGACCACTTACACTGGGCATCAAATCCACAGACCCCTTACACTGAGGCACCAAATCCAGGGACTCCTTACACTGAGACACCAAATCCAGGGATCCCTGAGACTGAGACACCAAATCCATGGACAACTTACACTGAGGCATAAAATCCAGGGACTTCTTATACTGAAGCATCAAATCCAGGGACCCCTTACATTGCGACACAAAATCAAGGGAACCTGAACATTGAGGCAGCAAGTCCAGGGACCCCTTACAATGAGGCATCAAATCCAGGGACCATTTATACTGAAGCATCAAATCCAGGGACCCCTTACACTGAGGCATCAAATCCAGGGATCCGTTACACTGAGACACCAAAACAAGGGACAACTTACACTGAGGCATCAAATCCAGGGAGCCCTTACACTGAGGCATCAAATGGAGGGAACCCTTACCCTGAAGCATCAATTCCAGGCACCCATTACACTGAGGGATCAAATCCAGGGACCACTACACTAATGCATCAAATCCAGGGACCACTTACACTGAGGCACCAAATCCAGGGACTCCTTTCACTGAGGCATCAAATCGAGAAACCCCTTACACTGATGCATCAAATCCAGGGACCCCTTACGCAGAGGCACCAAATCTAGTGACCCCGACATTGCTACACCAAATCCAGGGTCCCTTTACACTGAGGCAGCAAATCCAGGGAGCCCTTACACTGAGACACCAAATCCAGGGACCCCTTACACTGAGGCATAAAATTCAGGGACCCCTTACACTGAGGCATCAAGTGCAGGGACCCCTTAAACTGAGACATCCAATCCAGGGACCCCTTACACTGAGGCATCAAATCCAGGGAACCCTTAAACCGAGGCATCAAATCCAGTGAACCCTTAAACCGAGGCATCAAATCCAGGGACCACTGACACTGAGACATCAAATCCAGGGACCATTTACACTGAGGCATCAAATCCAGGGACACCTTGCACTGAGACACCAAATCCAGGGCCCCCTTGCACTGAGACACCAAATCCAGAGACCCTTTACACTGAGACATCAAATCCAGGGACCCCTGACACTGAGACATCAAATCCAGGGAGCACTTGCACTGAGACATCAATCCAGGGACCCCTTACACTGAGACATCAAATTCAGGGACCCCTAACACTGAGGCACCAAATCCAGGGACCGCTAACACTGATACATCAAATGAAGGGACGCCTTACACTGAGGCAACAAATCCAGGGACCCCTTACACTGAGGCATCAAATCCAGGGGCCTTTCACACTGATGCATCAAATCCAGGGACCCCTTACACTGAGGCATCAAATCCAGGAAGCCCATACACTGAGGCATAAAATCCAGGGAGCCCATACGCTGAGGCATCAAGTCCAGGGAGCCCTTACACTGAGATACCAAATCCAGGGACCCCATTACACTGCGACATCAAATCCAGGGACCCCTTACACTGAGGCACAAAATCCAGGGACCCCTTACACAGAGGCAGCATATTCAGGGACCCCTTACACTGAGGCATCAAATCGAGGGACCACTTCCACTGAGACAGAAAACCCAGGGACCACTGACACTGATGCATCAAATCCAGGGACCCCTTACACTAAGACACCTAATGGAGGGACCCCTTATACTGAGGCATCAAATCCAGGGACCCCTTACTCTGAGCATCATATCAATCAATGGGCCCCTTACACAGACGCATCAAATCCATGGACCCCTTTCACTGAGACATCAAATCCAGGGTCCCCTTGCACTGAGACTTCAAATCCAAGGACCCCTGACACTGAGACAGCAAATCCAGGGACTCCTTTCACTGAGGCATCAAATCTAGGGAACCCTTACACTGAGGCATCAAATCAATGGAACCCTTACACTGAGGCTTCAAATCCACGGACCACTACACTGTGGCACAAAATCCAGGGACCCTTTACACTGATATATCAAATCAAGGGAACACTTACACTGAGGCACCAAATCCAGGGACCCCATTACACTGATGCATCAAATCCTGGGACCCCTGACACTGAGGCATCAAATCCACGGACTACTTACACTGAGGCACAAAATCCAGGGACCACTTACACTGATGCATCAAATCCAGGGACCCCTTACACTGAGTCATCAAGTAAAGGGAACCCTTACACTGAGGCACCAAATCCAGGGACCCCTTACACTGAGGCATTAAATCCAGGGACCCCTTACACTGAGGCATCAAATCTAGGGAACCCTTACACTGGGGCATCAAATCCAGGGGCCTTTTACACTGAGACATCAAATCCAGGTACACCTTACATTGAGACACCAAATCCAGGGACCCCTTCCACTGAGGCATCAAATCCAGCGACCACTTACACTGAGACACTAAATCCAGGGACCACTTACATTGAGACATCAATCCAGGGAACCCTGACACTGAGGCATCAAATTCAAAAATCCCTTACACTGAGACATCAAATCCAGGGACCCCTTAAACTGAGGCACCAAATCCAGAGACCCCTTACACCGAGGCATCAAATCCAGCGATCCCTTACACTGAGCCATCATATCCAGCGACCTCTTACACTGAGGCATCAAATTCAGGGACCACTTACACTGAAGCATCAAATTCAAGGACCCCTTACACTGAGGCACCAAATCCAGGGACCCCTTACACTGACACATCAAATCCAGGGAGCCCTCACACTGAGGCATCAAATGCAGGGACACCTTACATTGAGACACCAAATCCAGGGACCCCTTTCACTGAGGGATCAAATCCAGGGATCACTTACACGAAGGCACCAAATCCAGGGAGCCCTGACACTGAGACACCAAATCCAGTAACCCCTTACACAGCGACACCAAATCCAGGGACCCTTTACACTGAGGCATCAAATCCAGTGACCAGTTACAATGATGCACCAAATCCAGGGACCACTTACAATGAGGCAACACATGCTGGGACCCCTTAAACTGAGACATCAAATCCAGGGACCCCTTACACTGAGACACCAAATCCAGGGAACCCTCACACTGATGCATCAAATCCAGGGACACCTTACATTGAGACACCAAATCCAGGGACCCCTTTCACTGAGGCACAAAATCCAGTGACCCCTTACACTGATGCATCAGATCCAGGGACCCCTTACACTGAGGCATCAAATCCAGGGAATCCTTACACTGAGGCATCAAATCCAGGGACAACTTACACTGAGGCATCAAATCCAGGGACCCTTTACAACGAGGCACCAAATCCATGGACCCCTTACTCTGAGGATCATATCAATGGGCCCCTTACACAGAGGCACCATATCCAGGGATCACTTTCACTGAAGCATCAAATCCAGCGACCCCTTACTCTGAGACACCAAATCAAGGGAAAACTTACACTTAGGCATCAAATCCATGGACCACTTACATTGAGGCATCAAATCCTGGAACCCCTTACTCTGATGCATCAAATCCAGGGACCCCTTACGCCGAGGCACCAAATCCAGTGACCCCTACATTGCCACACCAAATTCAGGCACCCCATTACATTGATGCATCAAATCCAGGGACCCCTTACACTGAGGCATCAAATTCAGGGACCCCTTAAACTGAGACATCCAATCCAGGGACACCTTACACTGAGGCATCAAATCCAGCAAACCCTTAAACCGAGGCATCAAATCCAGGGAACCCTAACACCGAGGCATCAAATCCAGGGACCACTGACACTGAGACATCAAATCTAGGGACCATTTACACTGAAGCATCAAATCCGGGGACCCCTTACACTGAGGCATCAAATTCAGGGACCCCTTAAACTGAGACATCCAATCCAGGGACACCTTACACTGAGGCATCAAACCCTTAAACCGAGGCATCAAATCCAGGGAACCCTAACACCGAGGCATCAAATCCAGGGACCACTGACACTGAGACATCAAATCTAGGGACCATATACACTGATGCATCAAATCCAGGGACCCCTTACGCTGAGGAAACAAATCTAGTGACCCCTACATTGCGACACCAAATCCAGGGACCCTTTACACTGAGGCAGCAAATCCAGGGAGCCCTTACACTGAGACACCAAATCCAGGCACCCCATTACACTGATGCATCAAATTCAGGGACCCCTTAGACTGAGGCATCAAGTGCAGAGAACCCTTAAACTGAGACATCCAATCCAGGGACCCCTTACACTGAGGCATCAAATCCAGGGAACCCTAACACCGAGGCATTAAATCCAGGGACCACAGACACCGAGACATCAAATCCAGGGACCCCTTACATTGTGGCATCAAATCCAGGGACCCCTTACATAGACATCAAATCCAGGGACCCCGAACACTGAGACATCAAATCCAGGGACGCCTTACACTGAGGCACAAAATCCAGGGACCCCTTACACTGAGGTATCAAATCCAGGGACCCCTTACACTGAGACATCAAATCAAGGGACCCCTTACACTGAGGCATCAAATCCTGGGACCGCTTACACTGAGGCACCAAATCCAGGGACCCTTTCCAACGAGGCACCAAATCCAGGGAACCCTTATAATTTGTCATTAAATCCAGGGACCCCTTACTCTAAGCATCATATCAATGGGCCCCTTACACAGACGCATCAAATCCAGGGATCCCTTACACTGAGACACCAAATCAAGGGACACCTTACACAGAGGCACCAAATTCAGGGACCCCTTACACTGAGGCATCAAATCGAGGGACCACTTCCACTGAGACAGAAAACCCAGGGACCACTGACACTGATGCATCAAATCCAGGGACCCCTTACACTGAGACACCTAATGGAGGGACCCCTTACACTGAGACACCAAATCCAGTGACCCTTACACTGAGGCAACAAATCCAAGGACCCGTTACCCTGAGGCATCAAATCCAGGACCCCTTACAATGAGGCTTCAAATCCTGGGACCACTCACACTGAGGCATCAAATCCAGGGACCCCTTACACTGTGACATCAAATCCAGGTACACCTTACATTGAGACACCAAATCCAGGGAACCCTTCCACTGAGGCATCAAATCCAGCGACCACTTACACTGAGACACTAAATCCGGGGACCACTTACATTGAGACATCAATCCAGGGAACCCTGACACTGAGGCATCAAATTCAGAGATCCCTTACACTGAGACATCCAATCCAGGGACCCCTTAAACTGAGGCATCAAATCCAAGGACCCCTTACACCGAGGCATCAAATCCAGCGATCCCTTACACTGTGCCATCAAATCCAGGAGACACTTACACTGAGGCATCAAATCCAGGTGCCCCTTACACTGAGGGATCAAATCCAGGGATCACTTACACGAAGGCACCAAGTCCAGGGACCCCTTACACTGAGGCATCAAATCCAGTGACCAGTTACAATGATGTACCAAATCCAGGGACCACTTACAATGAGGCAATAAATGCTGGGACCCCTTACACTGAGACATCAAATCCAGGGACCCCTTACACTGAGGCTTCAAATCCTGGGACAACTCACACTGAGACATCAAATCCAAGGACCCCTTACACTGAGGCATCAAATCCAGGGACCCCTTACACTCAGACACCAAATCCAGTGACACCTTACATTGAGACACCAAATCCAGGGACCCCTTTCACTGAGGCACAACATCCAGTGACCCCTTACACTAATGCATCAAATCCAGGGACCCCTTACACTGAGGCATCAAATCCAGGGAATCCTTACACTGAGGCATCAAATCCTGGGACCGCTTACACTGAGGCATCAAATCCTGGGAACGCTTACACTGAGAAACCAAATCCAGGGAACCTTTACAACGAGGCACCAAATCCAGGGACCCCCTTAAAATTTGGCATCAAATCCAGGGACCCCTTATTCTGAGCATCATATCAATGGGCCCCTTACACAGACGCATCAAATCCAGGGACCCCTTTCACTGAGACATCAAATCCAGGGACCCCTGACACTGAGACAGCAAATCCAGGGACCCCTTTCACTGAGGCATCAAATCAAGGGAACCCTTATACTGAGGCATCAAATCAAGGGAACCCTTACACTGAGGCTTCAAATCCACGGACCACTACACTGTGGCACAAAATCCAGGGACCCTTTACACTGATGTATCAAATCCAGGGAACCCTTACACTGAGAGACCAAATCCAGGGACCCCATTACACTGATGCATCAAATCCTGGGACCCCTGACACTGAGGCATCACGTAAAGGGAACCCTTACACTGAGGCACCAAATCTAGGGACTCCTTACACTGAGACACATAATCGAGGGACCCCTTATACAGAGTCATCAAATCCAGGGACCCGTTACACTGAGACACCAAATACAGGGAACCCTTACACTGAGGATTCAAATCCAAGGGCCTTTTACACTGATGCATCAAATCCAGGGCCATTTAACACTGATGCATCAAATCCAGGGACCCCTTACACTGAGGCATCAAATCCAGGGAGCCCTTACACTGAGACACCAAATCCAGGGACCCCATTGCACTGCGACATCAAATCCAGGGGCCACATACACTGAGGCATCAAATCGAGGGACCCCTTACACTGAGACACATAATCGAGGGACCCCTTATACAGAGTCATCAAATCCAGGGACCCGTTACACTGAGACACCAAATACAGGGAACCCTTACACTGAGGATTCAAATCCAAGGGCCTTTTACACTGATGCATCAAATCCAGGGCCATTTAACACTGATGCATCAAATCCAGGGACCCCTTACACTGAGGCATCAAATCCAGGGAGCCCTTACACTGAGACACCAAATCCAGGGACCCCATTGCACTGCGACATCAAATCCAGGGACCCCTTACACTGAGGCATCAAATCGAGGGACCCCTTACACTGAGACACATAATCGAGGGACCCCTTATACAGAGTCATCAAATCCAGGGACCCGTTACACTGAGACACCAAATCCAGTGACCCTTACACTCAGGCATCCAATCCTGGGACCGCTTGTACTGAGACACCAAATCCAGGGAACCCTTACTCTGAGGCATCAAATCCAGGGGCCTTTTACACTCAGACATCAAATCCAGGTACACCTTACATTGAGACACCAAATCCAGGGACCCCTTCCACTGAGGCATCAAATCCAGCAACCACTTACACTGAGACACTAAATCCAGGGACCACTTACATTGAGACATCAATCCAGTGAACCCTGACACTGAGGCATCCAATTCCGAAATCCCTTACACTGAGACATCAAATCCAGGGACCCCTTAAACTGAGGCACCAAATCCAGAGACCCCTTACATCGAGGCATCAAATCCAGCGATCCCTTACACTGAGCCATCAAATCTAGCGACCCCTTACACTGAGGCATCAAATTCAGGGACCACTTACACTGAAGCATCAAATTCAAGGACCCCTTACACTGAGGCACCAAATCCAGGGACCCCTTACACTGAGACACCAAATCCAGGGAACCCTCACACTGATGCATCAAATCCAGGGACCACTTACACTGAGACACCAAATCCAGGGACCACTAACACTGAGGCATCAAATCCAGGGACCCTTTACAACGAGGCACCAAATCCAGGGACCCCTTACTCTGAGCATCATATCAATGGGCCCCTTACACAGAGGCACCATATCCAGGGACCACTTTCACTGAAGCATCAAATCCAGGGACCCCTTACACTGAGACAACAAATCAAGGGAAAACTTACACTGAGGCATCAAATCCATGGACCACTGACATTGAGGCATCAAATCCAGGAACCCCTTACTCTGATGCATCAAATCCATGGACGCCTTACACTGAGGGCTCAAATCCAGGGACCCCTTACCCTGAGACATCAAATCCATGGAGGCCTTACACTGAGGCATCAAATCCAGGGACCCCTTACCCTGAGACATCAAATCCAGGGAACCCTTACACTGAGGCATCAAATCCAGGGAACCCTTACACTGAGGCAGCAAATCCAGGGACCCCTTACACTGAGGCATTATAAGCAGCGACCCCTTACAATGAGACATCAAATTCAGGGACCCCTTATACTGATGCATGGAACCCTGACACTGAGCCTTCAAATGCAGGGAACCCTTAAACCGAGGCATCAAATCCAGTGAACCCTAACACCGAGGCATCAAATCCAGGGACCACTGACACCGAAACATCAAATCCAGGGACCATTTACACTGAGGCATCAAATCCGGGGAACCCTGACACTGAGGCATCAAATCCAGGGACCCCTTACACTGAGACATCAAATCCAGGGACCCCTTGCACTGAGATACCAAATCCAGGGACCCCTTGCACTGAGACATCAAATCCAGGGAGCACTTACACTGAGACATCAATCCAGGGACCCCTTGCACTGAGACATCAAATCCAGGGACCCCGAACACTGAGGAACCAAATCAAGGGACCCCTAACACTGAGACATCAAATACATGGACGCCTTACACTGAGACATCAAATCCTCGGATCCCTTACACTGAGACATCAAATCCAGGGAGCACTTACACTGAGACATCAAATCCAGGGACCCCTTACACTGAGGCATCAAATCCAGAGAACCCTTACACTGAGGCATCAAATCCAGGGACCCCTTACACTGAGACATCAAATCCAGGGAGCACTTACACTGAGACATCAATCCTGGGACCCCTAACCCTGAGGCATCAAATCCATGGACGCCTTACACTGAGGCATCAAATCCAGGGACCCCTTACACTGAGACATCAAATCCAGGGACCCCTAACCCTGAGACATCAAATCCAGGGAACCCTTACACTGAGGCATCAAATCCAGGTACCCCTTACACTGAGGCATTATAAGCAGCGACCCCTTACACTGAGAAATCAAATTCAGGGACCCATTATACTGATGCATGGAACCCTTACACTGAGCCTTCAAATGCAGGGAGCCCTTACACTGAGACATAAAATCCAGGGACTCCTTACCCTGAGTCATCAAAAACAGGGACCCCTTACAATGAGGCATAAAATCCAGGGAGCCCTTACACTGAGACACCACATCTCGAAACCCCTTCCACAGATGCATCAAATCCAGGGACCCCTTACAATGAGGTACGAAATCCAGGGATCCCATTACACTGAGGCATCAAATCCTGGGACCCCTTACACTGAGGCATCAAATCAACGGACCCTTTACAACGAGGCACAAAATCCAGGGACCCCTTACACTGAGACATCAAATCAAGGGAAAACGTACACTGAGGCATCAAATCCATGGACCACTTATACTGAGACACCAAATCCAGGGACCACTAACACTGAGGCATCAAATCCAGGGACCCCTTACGCTGAGGAACCAAATCTAGTGACCCCTACATTGCGACACCAAATGCAGGGACCCTTTACACTGAGGCAGCAAATCCAGGGAGCCCTTACACTGAGACACCAAATCCAGGCACCCCATTACATTGATGCATCAAATTCAGGGACCCCTTAGACTGAGGCATCAAGTGCAGAGACCCCTTAAACTGTGGCATCAAATCCACGGAACCCGAACACCGAGGCATCAAATCCAGGGACCCCTTACACTGAGGCATCAAATCCAGGGACCCCGAACACTGAGACATCAAATCCAGGGACGCCTTACACTGAGGCACCAAATCAATGGACCACTTACACTGAGGCACAAAATCCAGGGACCCCTTACACTGAGGTATCAAATCCAGGGACCCCTCACACTGAGATATCAAATCCAGGGACCCCTGACACTGAGGCATCAAATCCAGGGAATCCTTACACTGAGGCATCAAATCCTGGGATCGCTTACACTGAGGCACCAAATCCAGGGACCCTTTCCAACGAGGCACCAAATCCAGGGACCCCTTAAAATTTGGCATCAAATCCAGGGACCCCTTACTCTGAGCATCATATCAATGGGCCCCTTACACAGACGCATCAAATCCAGGGATCCCTTACACTGAGACACCAAATCAAGGGAAAACTTACACTGAGGCATCAAATCCATGGACCACTTGCACTGAGACACCAAATCCAGGGACCACTAACACTGAGGCATCAAATCCAGGGGACCCTTTCACTGTGGCATCAAATCCAGGGACCCCTTACACTGATGCATCAAATCCTGGGACCCCTTACGGTGAGGCACCAAATCTAGTGACCCCTACATTGCGACACCAAATCCAGGGACCCTTTACACTGAGGCAGCAAATCCAGGGAGCCCTTACACTGAGAGAACAAATCCAGGCACCCCATTACACTGAAGCTTCAAATCCAGGGACCCCTTACACTGAGGCATCAAATTCAGGGACCCCTTACACCGAGGCATCAAGTGCAGGGACCCCTTAAACTGAGACATCCAATCCAGGGACCCCTTACACTGAGGCATCAAATCCAGGGAACCCTTAAACCGAGGCATCAAATCCAGTGAAACCTAACACCGAGGCATCAAATCCAGGGACCACTGACACTGAAACATCAACTCCACGGACCATTTACACTGAGGCATCATATCCGGGGAACCCTGACACTGAGGCATCAAATCCAGGGACCCCTTACACTGAGACATCAAATCCAGGGACCCCTTGCACTGAGATACCAAATCCAGGGACCCCTTGCACTGAGACATCAAATCCAGGGAGCACTTACACTGAGACATCAATCCAGGGACCCCTTACACTGAGACATCAAATCCAGGGACCCCGAACACTGAGGAACCAAATCCAGGGACCCCTAACACTGAGACATCAAATACATGGACGCCTTACACTGAGACATCAAATCCAGGGACCCCTTACACTGAGACATCAAATTCAGGGAGCACTTACACTGAGACATCAAATCGAGGGACCCCTTATACTGAGGCATCAAATCCAGAGAACCCTTACACTGAGGCATCAAATCCAGGGACCCCTTACACTGAGACATCAAATCCAGGGAGCACTTACACTGAGACATCAATCCAGGGACCCCTAACCCTGAGGCACCAAATCCAGGGAACCCTAACACTGAGACATCAAATCCATGGACGCCTTACACTGAGGCATCAAATCCAGGGACCCCTTACACTGAGACATCAAATCCAGGGACCCCTTACCCTGAGACATCAAATCCAGGGACCCCTTACACTGAGGCATCAAATCCAGGGAACCCTGAGACTGAGGGATCAAATCCAGGTACCCCTTACACTGAGGCATTATAAGCAGCGACCACTTACACTGAGAAATCAAATTCAGGGACCCATTATACTGATGCATGGAACCCTCACACTGAGCCTTCAAATGCAGGGAGCCCTTACACTGAGACATAAAATCCAGGGACCCCTTACCCTGAGGCATCAAATACAGGGACCCCTTACAATGAGGAATAAAATCCAGGGAGCCCTTACACTGAGACACCACATCTCGAAACCCCTTCCACAGATGCATCAAATCCAGGGACCCCTTACAATGAGGCACCAAATCCAGGGATCCCATTACACTGAGGCATCAAATCCTGGGACCCCTTACACTGAGACACCACATCCATGAAACCCTTACACTGAGGCATCAAATCAACGGACCCTTTACAACGAGGCACAAAATCCAGGGACCCCTTACACTGAGACATCAAATCAAGGGAAAACTTACACTGAGGCATCAAATCCATGGACCACTTATACTGAGAAACCAAATCCAGGGACCACTAACACTGAGGCATCAAATCCAGGGACCCCTTACACTGATGCATCAAATCCAGGGACCCCTTACGCTGAGGAACCAAATCTAGTGACCCCTACATTGCGACACCAAATCCAGGGACCCTTTACACTGAGGCAGCAAATCCAGGGACCCCTTACACTGAGACACCAAATCCAGGCACCCCATTACATTGATGCATCAAATTCAGGGACCCCTTAGACTGAGGCATCAAGTGCAGAGACCCCTTAAACTGAGACATCCAATCCAGGGACCCCTTACACTGAGACATCAAATCCAGGGAACCCTTAAACCGAGGCATAAAATCCACGGAACCCTAACACCGAGGCATCAAATCCAGGGACCCCTTACACTGAGGCATCAAATCCAGGGACCCCGAACATTGAGACATCAAATCCAGGGACGCCTTACACTGAGGCACCAAATCCAGGGATCCCATTACACTGAGGCATCAAATCAACGGACCACTTACACTGAGGCACAAAATCCAGGGACCCCTTACACTGAGGTATCAAATCCAGGGACCCCTCACACTGAGATATCAAATCCAGGGACCCCTTACACTGAGGCATCAAATCCAGGGAATCCTGACACTGAGGCATCAAATCCTGGGACCGCTTACACTGAGGGACCAAATCCAGGGACCCTTTCCAACGAGGCACCAAATCCAGGGACCCCTTAAAATTTGGCATCAAATCCAGGGACCCCTTACTCTGAGCATCATATCAATGGGCCCCTTACACAGACGCATCAAATCTAGGGATCCCTTACACTGAGACACCAAATCAAGGGAAAACTTACACTGAGGCATCAAATCCATGGACTACTTGCACTGAGACACCAAATCCAGGGACCACTAACACTGAGGCATCAAATCCAGGGGCCCCTTTCACTGTGGCATCAAATCCAGGGACCCCTTACACTGATGCATCAAATCCAGGGACCCCTTACGGTGAGGCACCAAATCTAGTGACCCCTACATTGCGACACCAAATCCAGGGACCCTTTACACTGAGGCAGCAAATCCAGGGAGCCCTTACACTGAGAGAACAAATCCAGGCACCCCATTACACTGAAGCTTCAAATCCAGGGACCCCTTACACTGAGGCATCAAATTCAGGGACCCCTTACACCGAGGCATCAAGTGCAGGGACCCCTTAAACTGAGACATCCAATCCAGGGACCCCTTACACTGAGGCATCAAATCCAGGGAACCCTTAAACCGAGGCATCAAATCCAGTGATCCCTAACACCGAGGCATCAAATCCAGGGACCACTGACACTGAAACGTCAAATCCACGGACCATTTACACTGAGGCATCAAATCCGGGGAACCCTGACACTGAGGCATCAAATCCAGGGACCCCTTACACTGAGACATCAAATCCAGGAACCCCTTGCACTGAGATACCAAATCCAGGGACCCCTTGCACTGAGACATCAAATCCAGGGAGCACTTACACTGAGACATCAATCCAGGGACCCCTTACACTGAGACATCAAATCCAGGGACCCCGAACACTGAGGAACCAAATCCAGGGACCCCTAACACTGAGACATCAAATACATGGACGCCTTACACTGAGACATCAAATCCAGGGACCCCTCACACTGAGACATCAAATTCAGGGAGCACTTACACTGAGACATCAAATCGAGGGACCCCTTACACTGAGGCATCAAATCCAGAGAACCCTTACACTGAGGCATCAAATCCAGGGACCCCTTACACTGAGACATCAAATCCAGGGAGCACTTACACTGAGACATCAATCCAGGGACCCCTAACCCTGAGGCACCAAATCCAGGGAACCCTAACACTGAGACATCAAATCCATGGACGCCTTACACTGAGGCATCAAATCCAGGGACCCCTTACACTGAGACATCAAATCCAGGGACCCCTTACCCTGAGACATCAAATCCAGGGACCCCTTACACTGAGGCATCAAATCCAGCGAACCCTTAGACTGAGGGATCAAATCCAGGTACCCCTTACACTGAGGCATTATAAGCAGCGACCCCTTACACTGAGAAATCAAATTCAGGGACCCATTATACTGATGCATGGAACCCTTACACTGAGCCTTCAAATGCAGGGAGCCCTTACACTGAGACATAAAATCCAGGGACCCCTTACCCTGAGGCATCAAATACAGGGACCCCTTACAATGAGGAATAAAATCCAGGGAGCCCTTACACTGAGACACCACATCTCGAAACCCCTTCCACAGATGCATCAAATCCAGGGACCCCTTACAATGAGGCACCAAATCCAGAGATCCCATTACACTGAGGCATCAAATCCTGGGACCCCTTACACTGAGACACCACATCCATGGAACCCTTACACTGAGGCATCAAATCAACGGACCCTTTACAACGAGGCACAAAATCCAGGGACCCCTTACACTGAGACATCAAATCAAGGGAAAACTTACACTGAGGCATCAAATCCATGGACCACTTATACTGAGACACCAAATCCAGGGACCACTAACACTGAGGCATCAAATCCAGGGACCCCTTACACTGATGCATCAAATCCAGGGACCCCTTACGCTGAGGAACCAAATCTAGTGACCCCTACATTGCGACACCAAATCCAGGGACCCTTTACACTGAGGCAGCAAATCCAGGGAGCCCTTACACTGAGGCACCAAATCCAGGGATCCCATTACACTGAGGCATCAAATCAACGGACCACTTACACTGAGGCACAAAATCCAGGGACCCCTTACACTGAGTTATCAAATCCAGGGACCCCTTACACTGAGGCATCAAATCCAGGGAATCCTTACACTGAGGCATCAAATCCTGGGACCCCTTACACTGAGGCATCAAATCCAGGGACCCTTTCCAAAGAGGCACCAAATCCAGGGACCCCTTAAAATTTGGCATCAAATCCAGGGACCTCTTACTCTGAGCATCATATCAATGGGCCCCTTACACAGACGTATCAAATCCAGGGAGCCCTTACACTGAGACACCAAATCCAGGCACCCCATTACACTGAAGCTTCAAATCCAGGGACCCCTTACACTGAGGCTTCAAATTCAGGGACACCTTGCACTGAGGCATCAAGTGCAGGGACCCCTTAAACTGAGACATCCAATCCAGGGACCCCTAACACTGAGGCATCAAATCCAGGGAACCCTTAAACCGAGGCATCAAATCCAGTGAACCCTAACACCGAGGCATCAAATCCAGGGACCACTGACACTGAAACTGAAACATCAAATCCAGGGACCATTTACACTGAGGCATCAAATCCGGGGAACCCTGACACTGAGGCATCAAATCCAGGGACCCCTTACACTGAGACATGAAATCCAGGGACCCCTTGCACTGAGACACCAAATCCAGGGCCCCCTTGCACTGAGACACCAAATCCAGAGAACCTTTACACTGAGACGTCAAATCCAGGGACCCCTTTCACTGAGACATCAAATCCAGGGAGCACTTACACTGCGACATCAATCCAGGGACCCCTTACACTGAGACATCAAATCCAGGGACCCCTAACACTGAGGTACCAAATCCAGGGACCCCGAACATGAGACATCAAATCCAGGCCCCCTTACACTGAGGGATGAAATCCAGGGACCCCTTACACTGAGGGATCAAATCCAGGGACCCCTTAACTGAGACATCAAATCCAGGGACCCCTGACACTGAGACAGCAAATCCAGGGACTCCTTACACTGAGGCATCAAATCTAGGGAACACTGACGTGAGGCATCAAATTCAGGGAACCCTTACACTGAGGCTTCAAATTCACGGACCACTACACTGAGGCACAACATCCAGGGACCCTTTACACTGATGCATCAAATCCAGGTACCCCTTGCACTGGAGCATCAAATCCAGGGACCACTAACACTGAGGCATCAAATCCGGGGACCCCTTACATTGAGGCACCAACTGCAGGGACCTCTTACACTGAGAAATCAAATCCAGGGATCCCATACACTGAGGCACCAAATCCAGGGACACGTTACATTGAGACACCAAATCCAGGGACACCTCACATTGAGACACCAAATCCAGGGACCCCATTACACTGAGGCATCCAATCCAGGGACCCCTTACACTGAGACATCAAATCCAGGGACCCCTTACCCTGAGATATCAAATCCAGGGACCCCTTCCACTGAGGCATCAAATGCAGGGACCCCTTACACTGAGGCTTCAAATCCAGGGCACCCTTGCACTGAGGCATCAAATCCAGGGACACCTTAACTGAGACATTCAATTCCAGTGACCCCTTGCACTGAGACATCAAATCCAGGGACCCGTTACACTGAGACAGCAAATCCAGGTACCGCTTACACTGAGGCATCAAATCAAGGGACTCCTTATACTGAGGCATCAAATCCAGGGACCCCAAATCCAGGGGCCCCTCATCAAATCCAGGGACCACTTACACTGAGACATCAATCCAGGGACCCCTTACACTGAGACATCAAATCCAGGGACCCCTAACACGGACATCAAATCCAGGGACCCCTTACATTGAGACATCCAAAACCAGGGACCACTTACACTGAGACAACAAATCCAGGGCCCCTTAACTTAGAAATCAAATCCAGGGATCCCTGGCACTGAGACATCAAATCCAGGGACCCCTTACTCTGAGACACCAAATCAAAAGAAAACTTACACTGAGGCATCAAATCCATGGACCACTTACATTGAGGCATCAAATCCAGTGACCCCTACATTGCCACACCAAATCCAGTGAACCTTTACACTGAGGCAGCAAATCCAGGGAGCCCTTACACTGAGACACCAAATTCAGGCACGCCATTACATTGATGCATCAAATCCAGGGACCCCTTACACTGAGGCATCAAATTCAGGGATCCCTTACACTGAGGCATCAAGTGCACGGACCCCTTAAACTGAGACATCCAATCCAGGGACACCTTACACTGAGGCATAAATCCAGCAAACCCTTAAACCGAGGCATCAAATCCAGGGAACCCTAACACCGACGCATCAAATCCAGGGACCACTGACACTGAGACATCAAATCTAGGGACCATTTACACTGAGGCATCAAATCCGCGGACCCCTTACACTGAGGCATCAAATCCAGGGACCCCTTACACTGAGACATCAAATCCAGGGACCCCTTGCACTGAGACACCAAATCGAGAGACCCTTTACACTGAGACATCAAATCCAGGGACCCCTTACACTGAGACATCAAATCCAGGGAGCACTTTCACTGAGACATCAATCCAGGGACTCCTTACACTGAGACATCAAATCCAGGGACCCCTAACACTGAGGCACCAAATCCAGGGACCCCTAACACTGAGACATCAAATCCATGGACGCCTTACACTGAGGCATCAAATCCAGGGACCCCTTACATTGAGACATCAAATCCAGGGACCCCTTACACTGAGGCATCAAATCCAGGGAACCCTTACACTGAGGCATCAAATCCAGGGACCCCTTACACTGAGGCATTATAATCAGCGTCCCCTTACACTGAGACATCAAATTCAGGGACCCCTTATATTGATGCATGGAACCCTTACACTGAGCCTTCAAATGCAGGGAGCCCTTACACTGAGGCATCAAATCCTGGGATCACTTAGACTGAGGCATCAAATCCAGGTTCCTCTTACAATGAGGCACCAAATTCAGGGACGCCTTACACTGAGACATCAAATACAGGGACCCCTTACACTGAGGCATTATAATCAGCGACCCCTTACACTGAGACGCCACATCTCTAAACCCCTTACACTGATGCATCAAATCCAGGGACCCTTTACAACGAGGCACAAAATCCAGGGACCTTTTACTCTGAGCATCATATCAATGTGCCCCTTACACAGAGGCATCAAATCCAGGGATCCCTTACACTGAGACACCAAATCCAGGGACCACTAACACTGAGGCATCAAATCCATGGACCCCTTACACTGATGCATCAAATCCAGGGACCCCTGACGCTGAGGCACCAAATCCAGGGACCCTTTACACTGAGGCAGCAAATCCAGGGTGCCCTTACACTGAGACACCAAATCCAGGCACCCCATTACACTGATGCATCAAATCCACGGAACCCTAACACCGAGGCATCAAATCCAGGGACCCCTTACACTGAGGCATCAAATCCAGGGACCCCTTACATAGACATCAAATCCAGGGACCCCGAACACTGAGACATCAAATCCAGGGACGCCTTACACTGAGGCATCAAATCCAAGGAAACCCTTACACTGAGGCACCAAATTCAGGGATCCCATTACACGGAGGCATCAAATCAACGGACCACTTACACTGAGGCACAAAATCCAGGGACCCCTTACACTGAGGTATCAAATCCAGGGACCCCTTACACTGAGACATCAAATCCAGGGATCCCTTACACTGAGGCATCAAATCCAGGGAATCCTTACACTGAGGCATCAAATCCATGGGACCGCTTACACTGAGGCATCAAATCCAGGGACCCTTTCCAACGAGGCACCAAATCCAGGGACCCCTTAAAATTTGGCATCAAATCCAGGGACCCCTTACTCTGAGCATCATATCAATGGGCCCCTTACACAGACGCAGCAAATCCAGGGATCCCTTACACTGAGACACCAAATCAAGGGAAAACATACACTGAGGCATCAAATCCATGGACCCCTTACACTGAGACATCAAATCCAGGGATCCCTTACACTGAGGCATCAAATCCATGGAATCCTTACACTGAGGCATCAAATCCATGGGACCGCTTACACTGAGGCATCAAATCCAGGGACCCTTTCCAACGAGGCACCAAATCCAGGGACCCCTTAAAATTTGGCATCAAATCCAGGGACCCCTTAATCTGAGCATCATATCAATGGGCCCCTTACACAGACGCAGCAAATCCAGGGATCCCTTACACTGAGACACCAAATCAAGGGAAAACATACACTGAGGCATCAAATCCATGGACCACTTGCACTGAGACACCAAATCCAGGGACCAGGAACACTGAGGCATCAAATCCAGGGACCCCGTTCACTGAGGCATCAAATCCAGGGACCCCTTACACTGATGCATCAAATCCATGGACCCCTTACGCTGAGGCATCAAATCTAGTGACCCCTACATTGCGACACCAAATCCAGGGACCCTTCACACTGAGGCAGCAAATTCAGGGAGCCCTTACACTGAGACACCAAATCCAGGCACCCCATTACACTGAAGCTTCATATCCAGGGACCCCTTACTCTGAGGCATCAAATTCCGGGACCCCTTACACTGAGGCATCAAGTGCAGGGACCCCTTAAACTGAGACATCCAATCCAGGGACCCCTTACACTGAGGCATCAAATCCAGGGAACCCTTAAACCGAGGCATCAAATCCAGGGAACCCTAACACCGAGGCATCAAATCCAGGGACCACTGACACTGAAACATCAAATCCGGGGAGCCCTGACACTGAGGCATCAAATCCAGGGACCCCTTACACTGAGACATGAAATCCGGGGACCCCTTGCACTGAGACACCAAATCCAGGGCCCCCTTGCACTGAGACATCAAATCCAGGGACCCCTTACACTGAGTCATCAAATCCAGGGACCCCTGACACTCAATCAAATCCAGGGACCCCTGACACGGAGACATCAAATCCAGGGACCACTAACACTGAGACATCAAATCCAGGGACCACTAACACTGAGACATCAAATCCAGGGACCCCTTACACTGAGGCACCAAATACAGGGACCCCTTACACTGAGACATCAAATCCAGGGACCCCTTACCCTGAGATATCAAATCCAGGGACCCCTTCCACTGAGGCATCAAATGCAGGGACCCCCTACACTGAGGCATCAAATCCAGGGATCCCTTAACTGAGACATTCAATTCCAGGGACCCCTTGCACTGAGACATCAAATCCAGGGTTCCTTTACACTGAGACAGCAAATCCAGGTACCGCTTACACTGAGGTACCAAATCCAGGGACCCCAAATCCAGGGGCCCCTCATCAAATCCAGGGACCACTTACACTGAGACATCAATCCAGGGACCCCTTACACTGAGACATCAAATCCAGGGACCCCTTACAATGAGGCATTAATCCAGGGACCCCTAACACGGACATCAAATCCAGGGACCCCTTACATTGAGACATCAAAACCAGGGACCCCTTACACTGAGACAACAAATCCAGGGCCCCTTAACTTAGAAATCAAATCCAGGGACCCCTGGCACTGAGACATCAAATCCAGTGACCCTTTACACTGAAACAGCAAATCCAGGGACCCCTTACACTGAGGCACCAAATCCATAGACCCCTTACACTGAGGCATCAAATCAAGAGACCACTTACACTGAGGTCCCAAATCCAGGGGCCCCTCACAATGAGACACCAAATCCAGCGACACTTTACACTGAGGCATCAAATCCAGTGACCCCTGACACTGAGGCAACAAATACAGGGACCCCTTACACTGAGGCACCAAATCCAGGGATCACTTACATTGAGGCATCAAATCCAGTGACCCTTTACAATGATGCACCAAATCCAGGGACCCCGAACAGTGAGGCATCACATTTAGGTACCCCTTGCACTGAGAAATCAAATGCAGGGACCCCTTGCATTGAGACATCAAATCCAGGGACCCTTACACTGAGACATCAAATCCAGGTTCCCCTTATACTAAGACACCAAATCCAGGGACCCCTTCCACTGAGGCATCAAATGAAGGGACCCCTTACACTGAGGTATCAATTCCAGGGTCCCCTTACACTGAGGCATCAAATCCAGGGACCCCTTAACTGAGACACCAAATCCAGGGACCCTTACACTGAGGCACTAAATCCAGGGACCCCATTTCACTGATGCATCAAATCCTGGGACCCCTTACACTGAGGCATCAAATCCAGGGACCACTTACATTGAGGCATCAAATCCAGGGACCACTTACAATGAGGCACCAAATGCAGGGACACCTGACACAGAGACACCAAATCCAGGAGAGCTGACACTGAGACACCACATCCAGGGTCCCCTTACACTGAGGCATCAAATCCACTGACCACTTACACTGAGGCACAAAATCCAGGGACCTCTTGCACTGAGGCACCAAATTCAGGGACCCGTTACACTGAGGCATTATAATCAGCGACCCCTTACACTGAGACACCACATCTAGCGACCCCTTACACAGACATCAAATACAGGAACCCCTGAGACTGAGGCATCAAATCCAGGGACCCCTTACACTGAGGCACCAAATCCAGGGACCGCTTACACTGAGGCACCAAATCCAGGGACCACTTAAAATGTGGCATCAAATCCAGGGTCCCCTTACACTGAGACATCAAATCCAGGGACCCCTAACACGGACATCAAATCCAGGGACCCCTTACATTGAGACATCCAAAACCAGGGACCACTTACACTGAGACAACAAATCCAGGGCCCCTTAACTTAGAAATCAAATCCAGGGATCCCTGGCACTGAGACATCAAATCCAGGGAATCCTTACACTGAGGCATCAAATCCTGGGACCGCTTACACTGAGGCACCAAATCCAGGGACCACTTACACTGAGACATCAAATCCAGGGACCCCTAACACGGACATCAAATCCAGGGACCCCTTACATTGAGACATCCAAAACCAGGGACCACTTACACTGAGACAACAAATCCAGGGCCCCTTAACTTAGAAATCAAATCCAGGGATCCCTGGCACTGAGACATCAAATCCAGGGAATCCTTACACTGAGGCATCAAATCCTGGGACCGCTTACACTGAGGCACCAAATCCAGGGACCACTTACACTGAGGCATCAAATCCAGGGACCCCTTACTCTGAGACACCAAATCAAAAGAAAACTTACACTGAGGCATCAAATCCATGGACCACTTACATTGAGGCATCAAATCCAGTGACCCCTACATTGCCACACCAAATCCAGGGACCCTTTACACTGAGGCAGCAAATCCAGGGAGCCCTTACACTGAGACACCAAATTCAGGCACGCCATTACATTGATGCATCAAATCCAGGGACCCCTTACACTGAGGCATCAAATTCAGGGATCCCTTACACTGAGGCATCAAGTGCACGGACCCCTTAAACTGAGACATCCAATCCAGGGACACCTTACACTGAGGCATCAAACCCAGCAAACCCTTAAACCGAGACATCAAATCCAGGGAACCCTAACACCGAGGCATCAAATCCAGGGACCACTGACACTGAGACATCAAATCTAGGGACCATTTACACTGAGGCATCAAATCCGCGGACCCCTTACACTGAGGCATCAAATCCAGGGACCCCTTACACTGAGACATCAAATCCAGGGACCCCTTGCACTGAGACACCAAATCCAGGGACCCCTTGCACTGAGACACCAAATCCAGAGACCCTTTACACTGAGACATCAAATCCAGGGACCCCTTACACTGAGACATCAAATCCAGGGAGCACTTACACTGAGACATCAATCCAGGGACTCCTTACACTGAGACATCAAATCCAGGGACCCCTAACACTGAGGCACCAAATCCAGGGACCCCTAACACTGAGACATCAAATCCATGGACGCCTTACACTGAGGCATCAAATCCAGGGACCCCTTACACTGAGACATCAAATCCAGGGACCCCTTACACTGAGGCATCAAATCCAGGGAACCCTTACACTGAGGCATTATAATCAGCGTCCCCTTACACTGAGACATCAAATCCTGGGACCACTTAGACTGAGGCATCATATCCAGGTTCCTCTTACAATGAGGCACCAAATTCAGGGACGCCTTACACTGAGACATCAAATACAGGGACCCCTTACACTGAGGCATTATAATCAGCGACCCCTTACACTGAGACACCACATCTCTAAACCCCTTACACAAATGCATCAAATCCAGGGACCTTTTACAACGAGGCACAAAATCCAGGGACCCTTTACTCTGAGCATCATATCAATGTGCCCCTTACACAGAGGCATCAAATCCAGGGATCCCTTACACTGAGACACCAAATCCAGGGACCACTGACACTGAGGCATCAAATCCATGGACCCCTTACACTGATGCATCAAATCCAGGGACCCCTTACGCTGAGGCACCAAATCCAGGGACCCTTTACACTGAGGCAGCAAATCCAGGGTGCCCTTACACTGAGACACCAAATCCAGGCACCCCATTACACTGATGCATCAAATCCACGGAACCCTAACACCGAGGCATCAAATCCAGGGACCACTTACACTGAGGCATCAAATCCAGGGACCCCTTACATAGACATCAAATCCAGGGACCCCGAACACTGAGACATCAAATCCAGGGACGCCTTACACTGAGGCATCAAATCCAGGGACCCCTTACACTGAGGCACCAAATTCAGGGATCCCATTACACGGAGGCATCAAATCAACGGACCACTTACACTGAGGCACAAAATCCAGGGACCCTTTACTCTGAGCATCATATCAATGTGCCCCTTACACAGAGGCATCAAATCCAGGGATCCCTTACACTGAGACAGCAAATCCAGGAACCACTGACACTGAGGCATCAAATCCATGGATCCCTTACACTGATGCATCAAATCCAGGGACCCCTTACACTGAGGCACCAAATCCAGGGACCCTTTACACTGAGGCAGCAAATCCAGGGTGCCCTTACACTGAGACACCAAATCCAGGCACCCCATTACACTGATACATCAAATCCACGGAACCCTAACACCGAGACATCAAAACCAGGGACCTCTTACACTGAGACAACAAATCCAGGGCCCCTTAACTTAGAAATCAAATCCAGGGACCCCTGGCACTGAGACATCAAATCCAGTGACCCTTTACACTGAAACAGCAAATCCAGGGACCCCTTACACTGAGGCACCAAATCCATAGACCCCTTACACTGAGGCATCAAATCAAGAGACCACTTACACTGAGGTCCCAAATCCAGGGGCCCCTCACAATGAGACACCAAATCCAGCGACACTTTACACTGAGGCATCAAATCCAGTGACCCCTGACACTGAGGCAACAAATACAGGGACCCCTTACACTGAGGCACCAAATCCAGGGATCACTTACATTGAGGCATCAAATCCAGTGACCCTTCACAATGATGCACCAAATCCAGGGACCCCGAACAATGAGGCATCACATTTAGGTACCCCTTGCACTGAGAAATCAAATGCAGGGACCCCTTGCATTGAGACATCAAATCCAGGGACCCCTTACACTGAGACATCAAATCCAGGTTCCCCTTATACTAAGACACCAAATCCAGGGACCCCTTCCACTGAGGCATCAAATGAAGGGACCCCTTACACTGAGGTATCAATTCCAGGGTCCCCTTACACTGAGGCACCAAATCCAGGGACCCTTACACTGAGGCACTAAATCCAGGGACCCCATTACACTGATGCATCAAATCCAGGGACCACTTACATTGAGGCATCAAATCCAGGGACCACTTACAATGAGGCACCAAATGCAGGGACACCTGACACAGAGACACCAAATCCAGGGAGAGCTGACACTGAGACACCACATCCAGGGTCCCCTTACACTGAGGCATCAAATCCACTGACCACTTACACTGAGGCACAAAATCCAGGGACCTCTTGCACTGAGGCACCAAATTCAGGGACCCGTTACACTGAGGCATTATAATCAGCGACCCCTTACACTGAGACACCACATCTAGCGACCCCGTACACAGACATCAAATACAGGAACCCCTGAGACTGAGGCATCAAATCCAGGGACCCCTTACACTGAGGCACCAAATCCAGGGACCGCTTACACTGAGGCACCAAATCCAGGGACCACTTACACTGAGGCATCATATCCAGGGACCCTTTACAACGAGGCACCAAATCCAGGGACCCCTTAAAATGTGGCATCAAATCCAGGGTCCCCTTACACTGAGACATCAAATCCAGGGACCCCTAACACGGACATCAAATCCAGGGACCCCTTACATTGAGACATCCAAAACCAGGGACCACTTACACTGAGACAACAAATCCAGG
Organism: Pristiophorus japonicus; assembly: GCF_044704955.1. Lineage (NCBI taxonomy): Eukaryota > Metazoa > Chordata > Chondrichthyes > Pristiophoridae > Pristiophorus > Pristiophorus japonicus. Next base: position 7,060,344 of record NW_027252779.1, read on the forward strand.
GCCCCTTAACTTAGAAATCAAATCCAGGGACCGCTTACACTGAGGCACCAAATCCAGGGACCACTTACACTGAGGCATCAAATCCAGGGACCCCTTACTCTGAGACACCAAATCAAAAGAAAACTTACACTGAGGCATCAAATCCATGGACCACTTACATTGAGGCATCAAATCCAGTGACCCCTACATTGCCACACCAAATCCAGGGACCCTTTACACTGAGGCAGCAAATCCAGGGACCCCTAACACTGAGACATCAAATCCATGGACGCCTTACACTGAGGCATCAAATCCAGGGACGCCTTACACTGAGACATCAAATCCAGGGACCCCTTACACTGAGGCATCAAATCCAGGGAACCCTTACACTGAGGCATCAAATCCAGGGACCCCTTACACTGAGGCATTATAATCAGCGTCCCCTTACACTGAGACATCAAATTCAGGGACCCCTTATATTGATGCATGGAACCCTTACACTGAGCCTTCAAATGCAGGGAGCCCTGACACTGAGGCATCAAATCCTGGGACCACTTAGACTGAGGCATCAAATCCAGGTTCCTCTTACAATGAGGCACCAAATTCAGGGACGCCTTACACTGAGACATCAAATACAGGGACCCCTTACACTGAGGCATTATAATCAGCGACCCCTTACACTGAGACACCACATCTCTAAACCCCTTACACTGATGCATCAAATCCAGGGGCCCTTTACAACGAGGCACAAAATCCAGGGACCCTTTACTCTGAGCATCATATCAATGTGCCCCTTACACAGAGGCATCAAATCCAGGGATCCCTTACACTGATGCATCAAATCCAGGGACCCCTTACGCTGAGGCACCAAATCCAGGGACCCTTTACACTGAGGCAGCAAATCCAGGATGCCCTTACACTGAGACACCAAATCCAGGCACCCCATTACACTGATGCATCAAATCCACGGAACCCTAACACCGAGGCATCAAATCCAGGGACCCCTTACATAGACATCAAATCCAGGGACCCCGAACACTGAGACATCAAATCCAGGGACGCCTTACACTGAGGCATCAAATCCAGGGAACCCTTACACTGAGGCACCAAATTCAGGGATCCCATTACACGGAGGCATCAAATCAACGGACCACTTACACTGAGGCACAAAATCCAGGGACCCCTTACACTGAGGTATCAAATCCAGGGACCCCTTACACTGAGATATCAAATCCAGGGACCCCTTACACTGAGGCATCAAATCCAGGGAATCCTTACACTGAGGCATCAAATCCATGGGACCGCTTACACTGAGGCATCAAATCCAGGGACCCTTTCCAACGAGGCACCAAATCCAGGGACCCCTTAAAATTTGGCATCAAATCCAGGGACCCCTTACTCTGAGCATCATATCAATGGGCCCCTTACACAGACGCATCAAATCCAGGGATCCCTTACACTGAGACACCAAATCAAGGGAAAACATACACTGAGGCATCAAATCCATGGACCACTTGCACTGAGACACCAAATCCAGGGACCACTAACACTAAGGCATCAAATCCAGGGACCCCGTTCACTGAGGCATCAAATCCAGGGACCCCTTACACTGATGCATCAAATCCAGGGACCCCTTACGCTGAGGCACCAAATCTAGTGACCCCTACATTGCGACACCAAATCCAGGGACCCTTTACACTGAGGCACCAAATCCATAGTCCCCTTACACTGAGGCATCAAATCAAGAGACCACTTATACTGAGGTACCAAATCCAGGGACCCCTTACACTGAGACATCAAATCCAGGGACCCCTTACAATGAGGCATTAATCCAGGAACCCCTAACACGGACATCAAATCCAGGGACCCCTTACATTGAGACATCAAAACCAGGGACCCCTTACACTGAGACAACAAATCCAGGGCCCCTTAACTTAGAAATCAAATCCAGGGACCCCTGGCACTGAGACATCAAATCCAGTGACCCTTTACACTGAAACAGCAAATCCAGGGACCCCTTACACTGAGGCACCAAATCCATAGACCCCTTACACTGAGGCATCAAATCAAGAGACCACTTACACTGAGGTACCAAATCCAGGGACCCCAAATCCAGGGGCCCATCACAATGAGACACCAAATCCAGCGACACTTTACACTGAGGCATCAAATCCAGTGACCCCTGACACTGAGGCAACAAATACAGGGACCCCTTACACTGAGGCACCAAATCCAGGGATCACTTACATTGAGGCATCAAATCCAGTGACCCTTTACAATGATGCACCAAATCCAGGGACCCCGAACAGTGAGGCATCACATTTAGGTACCCCTTGCACTGAGAAATCAAATGCAGGGACCCCTTGCATTGAGACATCAAATCCAGGGACCACTTACACTGAGACATCAAATCCAGGTTCCCCTTATACTAAGACACCAAATCCAGGGACCCCTTCCACTGAGGCATCAAATGAAGGGACCCCTTACACTGAGGTATCAATTCCAGGGTCCCCTTACACTGAGGCATCAAATCCAGGGTCCCCTTAACTGAGACACCAAATCCAGGGACCCTTACACTGAGGCACTAAATCCAGGGACCCCATTACACTGATGCATCAAATCCTGGGACCCCTTACACTGAGGCATCAAATCCAGGGACCACTTACATTGAGGCATCAAATCCAGGGACCACTTACAATGAGGCACCAAATCCAGGGACACCTGACACAGAGACACCAAATCCAGAAAGAGCTGACACTGAGACACCACATCCAGGGTCCCCTTACACTGAGGCATCAAATCCACTGACCACTTACACTGAGGCACAAAATCCAGGGACCTCTTGCACTGAGGCACCAAATTCAGGGACCCGTTACACTGAGGCATTATAATCAGCGACCCCTTACACTGAGACACCACATCTAGCGACCCCTTACACAGACATCAAATACAGGAACCCCTGAGACTGAGGCATCAAATCCAGGGACCCCTTACACTGAGGCACCAAATCCAGGGACCGCTTACACTGAGGCACCAAATCCAGGGACCACGTACACTGAGGCATCATATCCAGGGACTCTTTACAACGAGGCACCAAATCCAGGGACCCCTTAAAATGTGGCATCAAATCCAGGGACCCCTTACACTGAGACACCAAATCCAGGGACCCCTTACACTGATGCATCAAATCCAGGGACCCCTTACACTGAGGCAGCAAATCTAGGGAGCCCTTACACTCAGGCATCAAGTGCAGGGACCCCTTAAACTGAGACATCCAATCCAGCGACCCATTACACTGAGGCATCAAATCCAGGGAACCCGTAAACCGAGGCATCAAATCCAGGGAACCCTAACACCGAGGCATCAAATCCAGGGACGCCTTACACTGAGGCATCAAATCCAGGGAACCCTTACACTGAGGCATGAAATCCAGGGAACCCTTAAACTGAGCCTTCAAATCCAGGGAGCCCATATACTGAGGCATCAAAATCAGGGACCCCTTACACTGATGCATGAAATCCAGGGAGCCCTTACACTGAGACACCAAATCCAGAGACCACTTAAACTGTGGCATTAAATCTAAGGACTCCTTGCACTGAGGCACCAAATCCAGCGACGCCCGACACTGAGACACCAAATCCAGGGACCCGTAACACTGAGGCATCAAATCCAGCGACCCGTTGCACTGAGACACCAAATCCAGGGACCCCTTACACAGAGGCACAAAATCCAGTGACCCCTTACACTGAGACATCTAATCAAGGGAACCCTTACACTGAGGCATCAAATCCAGGGACCCCTAACACTGAGGCACCATCCCAGGGAACCCTTACACTGAGGCACCAAATCCAGGGACCCCATTACACTGATGCATCAAATCCTGGGATCCCTTACACTGAGGCATCAAATCCAGGGACCACTTACATTGAGGCATCAAATCCAGGGATCACTTACAACGAGGCACCAAATCCTGGGACACCTGACACAGAGACACCACATCCAGGGTCCCCTTACACTGAGGCATCAAATCCACGGACCATTGCACTGAGGCACCAAATCCAGGGACCACTTACACTGAGAAATCAAATCCAGGGACCCCTTACACTGAAGCATCAAATTCAAGGACCCCTTACACTGAGGCATCAAATCCAGGGAGCCCTTACACTGATGCATCAAATCCAGGGACCCCTGAGACTGAGGCATGAAATCCTGGGACCGCTTACACTGAGGCACCATATCCAGGGACCAATTACACTGAGGCATCAAATCCAGGGACCCTTTACAACGAGGCACCAAATCCAGGGACCCCCTTACTCTGAGCATCATATCAATGGGCCCCTTACACAGAGGCATCAAATCCAGGGACCCCTTACACTGAGACACCAAATCAAGGGAAAACTTACACTGAGGCATCAAATCCAGGGACCCCTTACACTGATGCATCAAATCCAGGTACCCCTTACGCTGAGCACCAAATCTAGTGACCCCTACATTGCGACACCAAATCCAGGGACTCTTTACACTGAGGCATCAAATTCAGGGACCCCTTAAACTGCGACATCCAATCCAGGGACCCCTTACACTGAGGCATCAAATCCAGGGAACCCTTAAACCGAGGCATCAAATCCAGGGAACCCTAACACCGAGGCATCAAATCCAGGGACCACTGACACTGAGACATCAACTCCACGGACCATTTACACTGAGGCATCAAATCCGGGGAACCCTTACACTGATGCATCAAATCCAGGGATCCCTAACACTGAGACATCAAATCAAGGGACGCCTTACAGTGAGGCATCAAATCCAGGGACCCCTTACACTGAGGCATTATAATCAGCGACCCCTTACACTGAGATATCAAATTCAGGGAACCCTTATACTGATGCATCAAATCCAGGGACCCCTTACACTGAGCCTTCAAATCCAGGGAGCCCATACACTGAGGCATCAAAATCAGGGACCCCTTACACTGAGGCATGAAATCCAGGGAGCCCTTACACTGAGACACCAAATCCAGAGACCCCTTAAACTGTGGCATTAAATCCAAGGACCCCTTGCACTGAGACACCAAATCCAGGGATTCCTTACACTGAGGCACGAAATCCAGGGATTTCTTACACTGAGACACCAAATCCAGGGACCCCTTACACTGAGGCATCAAATCCAGGGAGCCGAGACAGTGAGGCATCAAATCCAGCGACCCCTTACACTGAAACACCAAAACCAGGGACCGCATTACACTGAGGCATCAAATCCAGGGACCACTTACACTGAGGCACCAAATCCAGGGACCACCACACTGAGGCACAAAATCCATGGACCCCTTACACTGAGGCACAAAATCCAGTGACCCCTTACACTGATGCATCAAATCCAGGGACCCCTTACACTGAGACATCAAATCAAGGGAACCCTTACACTGAGACATCAAATCCAGGGACCCCTAACACTGAGGCACCAAATCCAGGGAACCCTTACACTGAGGCACCAAAACCAGGGACCCCATTACACTGATGCATCAAATCCTGGGACCCCTTACATTGAGGCATTAAATCCAGGGACCACTTACAATGAGGCACCAAATCCAGGGACCCCTTACACTGAGGCATCAAATCCACGGACCACTTACACTGAGGCACAAAATCCAGGGACCTCTTACACTGAGGCAGCAAATTCAGGGACGCCTTGCACTGAGACATCAAATCCAGGGATCCCTTTCACTGAGGCATTATAATCAGCGACCCCTTACACTGAGACATCAAATACAGGAACCCCTGAGTCTGAGGCATCAAATCCAGGGAACCCTTACACTGAGGCACCAAATCCAGGGACCCCATTACACTGATGCATCAAATCCAGGGACCCCTTACACTGAGACATCAAATCCAGGGACACCGTAGACTGAGGCATCAAGTCCAGGGACCCCTAACACTGAGGCACCAAATCCTGGGACCCCTTACATTGAGGCATCAAATCCAGGGACCACTTACAATGAGGCACCAAATCCAGGGACACCTGACACTGAGACACCACATCCAGGGTCCCGTTACACTGAGGCATCAAATCCACTGACCACTTACACTGAGGCATAAAATCCAGGGACCTCTTACACTGAGGCAACAAATTCAGGGACGCCTTCCACTGAGACATCAAATCCAGCGATCCCTTACACTGAGACATCAAATACACGAACCCCTGAGTCTGAGGCATCAAATCCAGGGATCCCATTACAACGAGGCACCAAATTCAGCGACCCCTTAAAATGTGGCATCAAATCCAGGGACCCCTTACACTGATGCATCAAATCCAGGGGCCCCTTAAACCGAGGCATCAAATCCAGGGACCACTGACACTGAGACATCAAATCCAGGGACCACTGACACTGAGACATCAAATCCAGGGACCCCTTACACTGAGGCATCAAATGCAGGGACCCCTTACACTGAGGGATCAACTCAAGAGACCCCTTACACTGAGGCATCAAATCTAGGGAACCCATACACTGAGGCATCAAATCCAGGGACCCCTGACACTGAGGCATCAAATCCACGGACCGCTTACACAGAGGCACAAAATCCAGGGACCACTTACACTGATGCATCAAATCCATGGACCCCTTACACTGAGGCATCAAATTCAGGGACCCCTTACACTGAGACATCAAATCCAGGGACCCCATTACACTGAGACATCTAATCATGGGACCCCGTACACTGAGATATCAAATCCAGAGAACCCGTACACTGAGATATCAAATCCAGGGACCCCTAACACTGAGGCATCAAATCCAAGGACCCCTTACACTGAGGCACCAAATCCAGAGACGCCTTGCACTGAGGCATCAAATCCAGGGACCACTTGCACTGCGACACTAAATCAAGGGATCCTTTGCACTGAGGCATCAAATCCAGGGAGCCCTTACACTGAGACATCAAATCCAGGGACCCCTTACACTGAGGCACTTAATCCAGGGAACCCATACACTGAGGCACCAAATCAAGGGAAAACTTACACTGAGACACCAAATCCAGGGACCCCTTACACTGATGCATCAAATCCAGGGACCCCTTAAACCGAGGCATCAAATCCAGGGAACCTTAACACCGAGGCATCAAATCCAGGGACCACTGACACTGAGACATCAAATCCAGGGACCACTGACACTGAGACATCAAATCCAGGGACCCCTTACACTGAGGCATCAAATTCAGGGACCCCTTACACTGAGACATCAAATCCAGGGACCCCATTACACTGAGGCATCTAATCATGGGACCCCGTACACTGAGATATCAAATCCAGAGACCCCGTACACTGAGATAACAAATCCAGGGACCCCTGACACTGAGGCATCAAATCCAAGGACCCCTTACACTGAGGCACCAAATCCAGAGACGCCTTGCACTGAGGCATCAAATCCAGGGACCACTTACACTGCGACACTAAATCAAGGGATCCTTTGCACTGAGGCATCAAATCCAGGGAGCCCTTACACTGAGACATCAAATCCAGGGACCCCTTTCACTGAGGCACTTAATCCAGGGAACCCATACACTGAGGCACCAATGCCAGGGACCACTTAAACTGAGGCACCAAATGCAGGGACCCCTTTCACTGAGACACCAAATCCAGGGACCCTTTGCACTGAGACACCACATCCAGGGACCCCTTATAGTGCGGCATCAAATCCAGGGACCAGTTACACTGAGGCACAAAATCAAGGGACACCTTAAACTGAGACATCAAATCCAGGGGCCCCTTAAACAGAGGCATCAAATCCAGGGACCCATTACACTGAGGCATCAAATCCAGTGACCAGTTACAATGATGCACCAAATGCAGGGACCCCTTACACTGAGACATCAAATCCAGGGACCCCTTACACTGAGGCACCAAACCCAGGGACCACTGACACTGATGCATAAAATCCAGTGACCCCTTACACTGAGACACCAAATCGAGGGACCCCTTATACTGAGGCATCAAATTCAGGGAGCCCTTACAGTGAGGCATCAAATCCAGGGACCCCTTACACTGAGGCATCAAATCCAGGGACCACTTACACTGACACACCAAATCCAGGGACACCTTACACTGGGACACCAAATCCAGGGACCACTTAGCGAGGCATCACATCCAGGAACCCCTTATACTCAGGCACCTAATCCAGGGAGCCCATACACTGAGGCACCAAATCTACGTAACCCTTAATCTGAGGCACCAAATCCAGCGACCCCATTACACTGATGCATCAAATCCTGTGACCACTTACACTGAGGCATCAAATCTCAGGGACCACTTACACTGACGCACCAAGTGCAGGGACCCATTACACTGAGGCACCAAATCCAGGAACCACTTAAACTGAGGCACAAAATCAAGGGACCCCTTAAACTGATGCATCAAATCAAGGGATCCATTACACTGAGGCACCAAATCCAGGGACCCCTGAGACTGAGACACCAAAGCCATGGACCCCTTACACTGAGGCATAAAATCCAGGGACTTCTTACACTGAAGCATCAAATCCAGGGACCCCTTACATTGCGACACAAAATCAAGGGAACCTGAACATTGAGGCATCAAATACAGGGAGCCCTTACACTGAGGCATCAAATCCAGGGACCCCTTAACCTGAGCCATCATATCCAGGGACCCCTAACACTGAGGAATCAAATCCAGTGACCACTTACACTGAGGCATCAAATCCAGGGACACTTTACAATGAGGCAGCAAGTCCAGGGACCCCTTACAATGAGGCATCAAATCCAGGGACCAGTTATACTGAAACATCAAATCCAGGGACCCGTTACACTGAGACACCAAATCAAGGGACAACTTACACTGAGGGATCAAATCCAGGGACCCCTGAAACTGAGACACCAAATCCTTGAGCCCTTACACTGCGACACCAAATCCAGGGACCCTTTACACTGAGACATCAAATCCAGGGACCACTTACACTGAGGCACAAAATCAAGGGACCTCTTAAACTGAGACATCAAATCCAGGGACCCCTTACACTGAGGCATCAAATCCACAGACCCCTTACACTGAGGCATCAAATCCAGGGACCCCTTAAATTGATGCATCAAATCAAGGGATCCCTTACACTGAGGCACCAAATCCAGGGACTCCTTACACTGAGACACCAAATCCAGGGACCCCTTACACTAAGGCTCCAAATCCATGGACCCCTTACACTGAGGCATACAATTCAGCGACTTCTTACACTGAAGCATCAAATCCAGGGACCACTTACATTGCGACACAAAATCAAGGGAACCTGAACATTGAGGCATCAAATCCAGGGACCACTTACACAAATGCATCAAATCCAGGCACCCATTAAACTGAGGGATGAAATCCAGGGACCACTTACACTAATGCATCAAATCCAGGGACCACTTTCACTGAGGCATCAAATCCAGTGACCAGTTACAATGATGCACCAAATCCAGCGACCACTTGCACTGAGGCATCAAATCCAGGGACCTCTTACACTGAGACACAAAATCCAGGGAACCCTTACACTGAGGCATCAAATCCAGGGAGCCGATACACTGAGGCATCAAATCCAGGGAGCCCATACACTGAGGCATCAAATTCAGGGACCCCTTACACTGAGGCATCAAATCTAGGGACCCCATTACACTCATGCATCAAATCCAGGGAGCCCTTACACGGATGCATCAAATCCAGGGACCCCTATCAGAGACATCAAATCAAGGGAACCCTTAAACTGAGACATCAATTACAGGAACCCCTGAGACTGAGGCATGAAATCCTGGGACCGCTTACACTGAGGCACCATATCCAGGGACCAATTACACTGAGGCATCAAATCCAGGGACCCTTTACAACGAGGCACCAAATCCAGGGACCCCCTTACTCTGAGCATCATATCAATGGGCCCCTTACACAGAGGCATCAAATCCAGGGACCCCTTACACTGAGACACCAAATCAAGGGAAAACTTACACTGAGGCATCAAATCCAGGGACCCCTTACACTGATGCATCAAATCCAGGTACCCCTTACGCTGAGCACCAAATCTAGTGACCCCTACATTGCGACACCAAATCCAGGGACTCTTTACACTGAGGCATCAAATTCAGGGACCCCTTAAACTGCGACATCCAATCCAGGGACCCCTTACACTGAGGCATCAAATCCAGGGAACCCTTAAACCGAGGCATCAAATCCAGGGAACCCTAACACCGAGGCATCAAATCCAGGGACCACTGACACTGAGACATCAACTCCACGGACCATTTACACTGAGGCATCAAATCCGGGGAACCCTTACACTGATGCATCAAATCCAGGGACCCCTAACACTGAGACATCAAATCAAGGGACGCCTTACAGTGAGGCATCAAATCCAGGGACCCCTTACACTGAGGCATTATAATCAGCGACCCCTTACACTGAGACATCAAATTCAGGGACCCCTTATACTGATGCATCAAATCCAGGGACCCCTTACACTGAGCCTTCAAATCCAGGGAGCCCATACACTGAGGCATCAAAATCAGGGACCCCTTACACTGAGGCATGAAATCCAGGGAGCCCTTACACTGAGACACCAAATCCAGAGACCCCTTAAACTGTGGCATTAAATCCAAGGACCCCTTACACTGAGACACCAAATCCAGGGACCCCTTACACTGAGGCATCAAATCCAGGGAGCCGAGACAGTGAGGCATCAAATCCAGCGACCCCTTACACTGAAACACCAAAACCAGGGACCGCATTACACTGAGGCATCAAATCCAGGGACCACTTACACTGAGGCACCAAATCCAGGGACCACCACACTGAGGCACAAAATCCATGGACCCCTTACACTGAGGCACAAAATCCAGTGACCCCTTACACTGATGCATCAAATCCAGGGACCCCTTACACTGAGACATCAAATCAAGGGAACCCTTACACTGAGACATCAAATCCAGGGACCCCTAACACTGAGGCACCAAATCCAGGGAACCCTTACACTGAGGCACCAAAACCAGGGACCCCATTACACTGATGCATCAAATCCTGGGACCCCTTACATTGAGGCATTAAATCCAGGGACCACTTACAATGAGGCACCAAATCCAGGGACCCCTTACACTGAGGCATCAAATCCACGGACCACTTACACTGAGGCAGCAAATTCAGGGACGCCTTGCACTGAGACATCAAATCCAGGGATCCCTTTCACTGAGGCATTATAATCAGCGACCCCTTACACTGAGACATCAAATACAGGAACCCCTGAGTCTGAGGCATCAAATCCAGGGAACCCTTACACTGAGGCACCAAATCCAGGGACCCCATTACACTGATGCATCAAATCCAGGGACCCCTTACACTGAGACATCAAATCCAGGGACACCGTAGACTGAGGCATCAAGTCCAGGGACCCCTAACACTGAGGCACCAAATCCTGGGACCCCTTACATTGAGGCATCAAATCCAGGGACCACTTACAATGAGGCACCAAATCCAGGGACACCTGACACTGAGACACCACATCCAGGGTCCCGTTACACTGAGGCATCAAATCCACTGACCACTTACACTGAGGCATAAAATCCAGGGACCTCTTACACTGAGGCAACAAATTCAGGGACGCCTTCCACTGAGACATCAAATCCAGGGATCCCTTACACTGAGACATCAAATACACGAACCCCTGAGTCTGAGGCATCAAATCCAGGGATCCCATTACAACGAGGCACCAAATTCAGCGACCCCTTAAAATGTGGCATCAAATCCAGGGACCCCTTACACTGATGCATCAAATCCAGGGACCCCTTAAACCGAGGCATCAAATCCAGGGAACCCTAACACCGAGGCATCAAATCCAGGGACCACTGACACTGAGACATCAAATCCAGGGACCATTGACACTGAGACATCAAATCCAGGGACCCCTTACACTGAGGCATCAAATGCAGGGACCCCTTACACTGAGGGATCAACTCAAGAGACCCCTTACACTGAGGCATCAAATCTAGGGAACCCATACACTGAGGCATCAAATCCAGGGACCCCTGACACTGAGGCATCAAATCCACGGACCGCTTACACAGAGGCACAAAATCCAGGGACCACTTACACTGATGCATCAAATCCATGGACCCCTTACACTGAGGCATCAAATTCAGGGACCCCTTACACTGAGACATCAAATCCAGGGACCCCATTACACTGAGACATCTAATCATGGGACCCCGTACACTGAGATATCAAATCCAGAGAACCCGTACACTGAGATATCAAATCCAGGGACCCCTAACACTGAGGCATCAAATCCAAGGACCCCTTACACTGAGGCACCAAATCCAGAGACGCCTTGCACTGAGGCATCAAATCCAGGGACCACTTGCACTGCGACACTAAATCAAGGGATCCTTTGCACTGAGGCATCAAATCCAGGGAGCCCTTACACTGAGACATCAAATCCAGGGACCCCTTACACTGAGGCACTTAATCCAGGGAACCCATACACTGAGGCACCAAATCAAGGGAAAACTTACACTGAGACACCAAATCCAGGGACCCCTTACACTGATGCATCAAATCCAGGGACCCCTTAAACCGAGGCATCAAATCCAGGGAACCTTAACACCGAGGCATCAAATCCAGGGACCACTGACACTGAGACATCAAATCCAGGGACCACTGACACTGAGACATCAAATCCAGGGACCCCTTACACTGAGGCATCAAATGCAGGGACCCCTTACACTGAGACATCAAATCCAGGGACCCCATTACACTGAGGCATCTAATCATGGGACCCCGTACACTGAGATATCAAATCCAGAGACCCCGTACACTGAGATAACAAATCCAGGGACCCCTGACACTGAGGCATCAAATCCAAGGACCCCTTACACTGAGGCACCAAATCCAGAGACGCCTTGCACTGAGGCATCAAATCCAGGGACCACTTACACTGCGACACTAAATCAAGGGATCCTTTGCACTGAGGCATCAAATCCAGGGAGCCCTTACACTGAGACATCAAATCCAGGGACCCCTTTCACTGAGGCACTTAATCCAGGGAACCCATACACTGAGGCACCAATGCCAGGGACCACTTAATCTGAGGCACCAAATGCAGGGACCCCTTTCACTGAGACACCAAATCCAGGGACCCTTTGCACTGAGACACCACATCCAGGGACCCCTTATAGTGCGGCATCAAATCCAGGGACCAGTTACACTGAGGCACAAAATCAAGGGACACCTTAAACTGAGACATCAAATCCAGGGACCCATTACACTGAGGCATCAAATCCAGTGACCAGTTACAATGATGCACCAAATGCAGGGACCCCTTACACTGAGACATCAAATCCAGGGACCCCTTACACTGAGGCACCAAACCCAGGGACCACTGACACTGATGCATAAAATCCAGTGACCCCTTACACTGAGACACCAAATCGAGGGACCCCTTATACTGAGGCATCAAATTCAGGGAGCCCTTACAGTGAGGCATCAAATCCAGGGACCCCTTACACTGAGGCATCAAATCCAGGGACCACTTACACTGACACACCAAATCCAGGGACACCTTACATTGGGACACCAAATCCAGGGACCACTTAGCGAGGCATCACATCCAGGAACCCCTTATACTCAGGCACCTAATCCAGGGAGCCCATACACTGAGGCACCAAATCTACGTAACCCTTAATCTGAGGCACCAAATCCAGCGACCCCATTACACTGATGCATCAAATCCTGTGACCACTTACACTGAGGCATCAAATCTCAGGGACCACTTACACTGACGCACCAAGTGCAGGGACCCATTACACTGAGGCACCAAATCCAGGAACCACTTAAACTGAGGCACAAAATCAAGGGACCCCTTAAACTGATGCATCAAATCAAGGGATCCATTACACTGAGGCACCAAATCCAGGGACCCCTGAGACTGAGACACCAAAGCCATGGACCCCTTACACTGAGGCATAAAATCCAGGGACTTCTTACACTGAAGCATCAAATCCAGGGACCCCTTACATTGCGACACAAAATCAAGGGAACCTGAACATTGAGGCATCAAATACAGGGAGCCCTTACACTGAGGCATCAAATCCAGGGACTTCTTACACTGAAGCATCAAATCCAGGGACCCCTTACATTGCGACACAAAATCAAGGGAACCTGAACATTGAGGCATCAAATACAGGGAGCCCTTACACTGAGGCATCAAATCCAGGGACCCCTTAACCTGAGCCATCATATCCAGGGACCCCTAACACTGAGGAATCAAATCCAGTGACCACTTACACTGAGGCATCAAATCCAGGGACACTTTACAATGAGGCAGCAAGTCCAGGGACCCCTTACAATGAGGCATCAAATCCAGGGACCAGTTATACTGAAACATCAAATCCAGGGACCCGTTACACTGAGACACCAAATCAAGGGACAACTTACACTGAGGGATCAAATCCAGGGACCCCTGAAACTGAGACACCAAATCCTTGAGCCCTTACACTGCGACACCAAATCCAGGGACCCTTTACACTGAGACATCAAATCCAGGGACCACTTACACTGAGGCACAAAATCAAGGGACCTCTTAAACTGAGACATCAAATCCAGGGACCCCTTACACTGAGGCATCAAATCCACAGACCCCTTACACTGAGGCATCAAATCCAGGGACCCCTTAAATTGATGCATCAAATCAAGGGATCCCTTACACTGAGGCACCAAATCCAGGGACTCCTTACACTGAGACACCAAATCCAGGGACCCCTTACACTAAGGCTCCAAATCCATGGACCCCTTACACTGAGGCATACAATTCAGCGACTTCTTACACTGAAGCATCAAATCCAGGGACCACTTACATTGCGACACAAAATCAAGGGAACCTGAACATTGAGGCATCAAATCCAGGGACCACTTACACAAATGCATCAAATCCAGGCACCCATTAAACTGAGGGATGAAATCCAGGGACCACTTACACTAATGCATCAAATCCAGGGACCACTTTCACTGAGGCATCAAATCCAGTGACCAGTTACAATGATGCACCAAATCCAGCGACCACTTGCACTGAGGCATCAAATCCAGGGACCCCTTACACTGAGACACAAAATCCAGGGAACCCTTACACTGAGGCATCAAATCCAAGGAGCCGATACACTGAGGCATCAAATCCAGGGAGCCCATACACTGAGGCATCAAATTCAGGGACCCCTTACACTGAGGCATCAAATCTAGGGACCCCATTACACTCATGCATCAAATCCAGGGACCCCTTACACTAATGCATCAAATCCAGGGACCCCTTACACTGAGACATCAAATCCAGGGGCCCCTTACACTGAGGCATCAAATCCTTGTACCCCTCACACTAAGGCATAAAATCCAGTGACCCCTAAGACTGAGGCACCAAATCCAGCGACACCTTACAGTGAGACACCAAATCCAGGGACACCTTGCACTGAGGCATCAAATCCAGGGACCCCATACACTCAGGCAACAAATCCAGGGACCTCATACACTGAGGCATCAAATGCAGGGACCCTTTACCCTGGGGCATCAAATCCAGGTCCACTTACACTGAGACACCAAATCCAGGGTCCCTTATACTGACGGACCAAATCCAGGGACCCCTTACACTGAGGTAGCAAATCCAGGGACCACTTACCATGACACATCAAATTCAGGTACCCCTTACACTGATGCATCAAATCAGCGACTCCTTATACTGAGACATCAAATCCAGGGAACCCTTATACTGAGAAACCAAATCCAGGGAACCCTTACACTGATGCATCAAACCAAGTGACCAGTTACAATGATGCACCAAATCCAGTGATCCCTTACACTGAGGCATCAAATCCAGGCACCCCTAACACTGAGACACAAAATCCATGGAGCCCTTACACTGAGGCACCAAATCCAGGGACCCCTTACACTGAGGCACCAAATCTAGGGACCGCTTACAATGAGGCATCACATCCAGGGACCATTTGAATTGTGGCACCAAATCCACGGATCACTTACACAGACATCAGATCTAGGGAGCCCTTCCACTGAGACATCAAATCCAGGGAGCCCTTCCACTGAGACATCAAATCCAGGGACCCCTTGTACTGAGACATCAAATCCAGGGACCACTGACACTGATGCACCAAATCCAGGAACACCTTACATTGAGACACCAAATCAAGGGACAACTTACACTGAGGCATCAATTGCAGGTACCCTCTTACCCTGAGACATCAAATCCGGGACCCCTTAAACTGACGCATCAAATTCAGGTACCCCTTACACTGATGCATCAAATCCAGCGACTCCTTATAATGAGGCATCAAATCCAGGACCCCTTACACTGAGACATGAAATCCAGGGAGCACTGACACTGAGGCATTAAATGCAGGGAACCCTTACCCTGAGGCATCAAATCCAGGGAATCCTTACACTGATGCATCAAATCCAGGTACCACTTACACTGAGACACCAAATCCAGTGACCCCTTACACTGCGACACCAAATCCAGGATCCCTTTACACTGAGGCATCAAATCCAGTGACCAGTTACAATGATGCACCAAATCCAGGGACCCCTTACACTGAGGCATCACATCCAGGGACCACTTACACTGAGACACCAAATTCAGGGAACCCTTACACTGAGGCATTAAATCCAGGCACCCCAAACACTGAGACAATAAATCCAGGGAGCCCTTACACTGAGGCATCAAATCCAGGACCACTTACACTGAGACACCAAATCCAGGGACCCTTTCACTGAGGCAACAAATCCAGGGACCCCTTACACTGCGGCATCAATTGCAGGTACCCCTTACCCTGCGACATCAAATCCAGGGACCCCTTAAACTGACGCACCAAATCCAGGGACCCCTTACACTGAGGTAGCAAATCCAGGACCCCTTACACTGAGACATGAAATCCAGGGAGCACTTACACTGAGGCACCAAATCCAGGGAACCCTTACACTGAGGCATCAAATTCAGGCACCCCTAACACTGAGACACAAAATCCAGGGAGCCCTTACACTGAGGCACAAAATCCAGGGACCCCTTACACTGAGGCAACAAATCCAGGGACCACTTCCACTGAGACACCAATACCAGGGACCACTGACACTGAGGCATCAAATCCATGGACCCCTTACACTGAGGCATCAAATGCAGTGAGCTCTTACACTGAGACATCTAATCCAAGGACCCCTTACACGGAGGCATCAAATCCAGGGACACCTTACATTGAGACACCAAATCCAGGGACCCCTTACACTGAGGCACCAAATCCAGGGACCACTTACATTGAGACATCAATCCAGGGACCCCTGACACTGAGGCATCAAATTCACAGATCCCTTACACTGAGACATCAAATCCAGGGACCCCTTAAACTGATGCACCAAATCCAGGGACCCCTTACACTGAGGGAACAAATCCAGGGACCACTTACACTGATGCATCAAATCCAGGGAGGTCTTACACTGAGACACCAAATCCAGGGACCCCTTACGCTGAGGCATCAAATCCAGCGACCACTTACACTGAGACACCAAATCCAGGGACCACTTACATTGAGACATCAATCCAGGGACCCCTGACACTGAGTCATGAAATTCAGAGATCCTTCACACTGAGACATCAAATCCAAAGACCCCTTAAACTGAGGCACCAAATCCAAGGACCCTTTACACTGAGGCATCAAATCCAGTGACCAGTTACAATGATGCACCAAATCCAGGGACCCCTTGTACTGCGAAACCAAATCAAGGGAACCTTTGCACTGAGGCATCAAATCCAGTGAGCCCTTACACTGAGACATCAAATCCAGGGACCCCTTACAATGAGACATCAAATCCAGGGACCACTTCCACTGAGACACCAAACCCAGGGACCACTGACACTGAGGCATCAAATCCAGTGACCCCTTAGACTGAGACACCAAATCAAGGGACCCTTTCTACTGAGGCATCAAATTCAGGGAGCCCTTACAGTGAGGCATCAAATCCAGGGACCCCTTGCACTGAGGGATCAAATCCAGGGACCACTTACAATGAGACACCAAATCCAGGGACCCTGACACTGAGGCAACAAATCCAGGGAACCCTTACACTGAGGCATCATATCCAGGACCCCTTACACTGAGTCATCAAATCCTGCGACCCCTTACACTGAGGCATCAAATCCAGGGACCCCTTACACTGAGGCTTCAAATCCAGGACCCGATACACTGAGGCACCAAATCCAGCGACCTCTTACAGTGAGACAACAAATACAGGCAACCCTTGCACTGAGACATCAAATGCAGGGACACCTTACACTGAGACACCAAATCCAGGGAGCCCATTACACTGAGGCATCCAATGCTGGGACCCCTGACACTGAGACATCAAATCCAGGACTCCTTACACTGAGACATCAAATCCAGGGACCCCTTAAACTGAGGCATCAAATCCAGGGACCCCTTACACTGACGCATCAAATCCAGCGACCCCTTACACTGAGACAACAAATCGAGGGAACCCTTACACTGAGGCATCAAATCCAGGCATCGCTTACACTGAGACACCAAATCCAGGGAACCCTTACACTGAGGCATCAAATCCAGGGAACCCTTACACTGAGGCATCAAATCCAGGGAGCCCATACACTGAGGCATCAAATCCAGGGAGCCCTTACACTGATGCATCAAATCCAGGGACCCCTTACACAGACATCAAATCAAGGGAACCCTTACTCTGAGACATCAAATACAGGAACCGCTGAGTCTGAGGCATTAAATCCAGGGACCACTTACACTGAGGCACCAAATCCAGGGAACCCTTACACTGAGGCACCAAATCCAGGAATCCCATTACACTGAGGCATCAAATTCTGGGACCCCTTACACTGAGACACCACATCCAGGGACCCTTTACAACGAGGCATCAAATCCACGGACCACTTACACTGAGGCACAAAATCCAGGGACCCCTTACTCTGAGCATCATATCAATGGGCCCCTTACACAGAGGCATCAAATCCAGGGACCCCTTACACTGATGCATCAAATCCAAGGACCCCTTACGCTGAGGCACCAAATCTAGTGACCCCTACATTGCGACACCAATTCCAGGGACCCTTTACACTGATGCATCAAATCCAGGCACCGCTTACACTGAGGCATCAAATCCAGGGACCACTTACACTGAGACACCAAATCCAGTGACCCCTTACACTGCGACACCAAATCCAGGGTCCCTTCACACTGAGGCATCAAATCCAGTGACCAGTTACAATGATGCATCAAATCCAGGGACCACTTACACTGAGACACCAAATCCAGGGACCCCATTTCACTGAGGCATCAAATCCAGGGACCACTTACACTGCGACACCAAATCAAGGGACCCTTTGCACTGAGGCACCAAATCCAGGGACCGCTTACAATGAGGCATCACATCCAGGGACCCCTTGAATTGAGGCACCAAATCCACAGACTACTGACACTGAGACATCAAATCCAGGGACCCCTTGCACTAAGGCAACAAATCCAGGGACCACTTCCACTGAGACACCAATACCAGGGACCACTGACACTGAGGCATCAAATCCAGGGACCCCTTACACTGAGGCATCAAATGCAGTGAGCTCTTACACTGAGACATCTAATCCAAGGACCCCTTACACGGAGGCATCAAATCCAGGGACATCTTACATTGAGACATCAATCCAGGGAAGCCTGACACTGAGGCATCAAATTCACAGATCCCTTCCACTGAGACATCAAATCCAGGGATCCCTTAAACTGAATCATCAAATCCAGGAACCCATTACACTGAGGGAACAAATCCAGGGACCACTTACACTGATGCATCAAATCCAGGGACCACTTACACTGAGACACCAAATCCAGGGACCACTTACATTGAGATATCAATGCAGGGACCCCTGACACGGAGACATCAAATCCAAAGACCCCTTAAACTGAGGCATCAAATCCAGTGACCAGTTACAATGATGCACCAAATCCAGGGACCCCTTGCACTGCGAAACCAAATCAAGTGACCCTTTCCCCTGAGGCATCAAATCCAGGGACCCCTTACACTGAGACATCAAATCCAGGGACCACTGACACTGAGGCATCAAATCCAGTGAACCCTTAGACTGAGACACCAAATCGAGGGACCCTTTATACTGAGGCATCAAATTCAGGGATCCCTTACAATGAGGCATCAAATCCAGGGACCCCTTGCACTGAGGCATCAAATGCAGGGACACCTTACACTGAGACAGCAAATCCAGGGAGCCCATTACACTGAGGCATCCAATCCTGGGACCCCTAGCACTGAGACATCAAATCCAGGACCACTTGCACTGAGACACCAAATCCAGGGACCCTTACCCTGAGGCATCAAATCCAGGACTCCTTACACTGAGACATCAAATCCAGGGACCCCTTAAACTGAGGCATCAAATCCAGGGACCCCTTAAACTGAGGCATCAAATCCAGGGACCCCTGACACTGAGGCATCAAATGCAGGGAACCCTTACCCTGAGGCATCAAATCAAGGGAACCCTTACACTGAGACAACAAATCCAGGGACCCCTTACACTGAGGCATCAAATCCAGGGACCGCTTACACTGAGACATCAAATCCAGGGACCACTTACACTGAGACACCAAATCCAGTGACCCCTTCACACTGAGGCATCAAATCCAGTGACCAGTTACAATGATGCACCAAATCCAGGGACCCCTTGCACTGAGGCATCAAATCCAGGGACCACTTACACTGAGACACCAAATCCAGGGACCCCATTTCACTGAGGCATCAAATCCAGGGACCTCTTACACTGCGACACCAAATCAAGGGACACTTTGGACTGAGGCAACAAATCCAGGGAGCCCTTACACTGAGGCACCAAATCCAGGGACCGCTTACAATGAGGCATCACATCCAGGGATCCCTTGAATTGAGGCATCAAATCCAGGGACCACTTCCACTGAGACACCAATACCAGGGACCACTGACACTGAGACATCAAATCCAGGGACCCCTTACACTGAGGCCTCAAATGCAGTGAGCTCTTACACTGAGACATCTAATCCAAGGACCCCTTACACGGAGGCATCAAATCCAGGGACACCTTACATTGAGACACCAAATCCAGGGACCTCTTACACTGAGGCACCAAATCCAGGGACCACTTACATTGAGACATCAATCCAGGGACCCCTGACACTGAGGCATCATATTCACAGATCCCTTACACTGAGGGAACAAATCCAGGGACCACTTACACTGATGCATCAAATCCAGGGACCACTTACACTGAGACAGCAAACCCATGGAACCCCTTACGCTGAAGCATCAAATTCAGAGATCCCTTACACTGAGACATCAAGTCCAAAGACCCCTTAAACTGAGGCACCAAATCCAAGGACCCTTTGCACTGAGGCATCAAATCCAGTGACCAGTTACAATGATGCACCAAATCCAGGGACCCCTTGCACTGCGAAACCAAATCCAGGGACCACTTCCACTGAGACACCAAACCCAGGGACCACTGACACTGAGGCATCAAATCCAGTGACCCCTTAGACTGAGACACCAAATCGAGGGACCCTTTATACTGAGGCATCAAATTCAGGGAGCCCTTACAGTGAGGCATCAAATCCAGCGACCCCTTGCACCGAGGCATCAAATGCAGGGACACCTTACACTGAGACACCAAATCCAGGGAGCCCATTACACTGAGGCATCCAATCCTGGGACCCCTAGCACTGAGACATCAAATCCAGGACCACTTGCACTGAGACACCAAATCCAGGGACCCTTACCCTGAGGCATCAAATCCAGGACTCCTCACACTGAGACATCAAATCCAGGACCCCTTAAACTGAGGCATCAAATCCAGGGACCCCTTACAGTGAGGCATCAAATCCAGGGACCCCTTACACTGAGGCATCAAATGCAGGGAACCCTTACCCTGAGGCATCAAAACCAGGGAACCCTGACACTGAGACAACAAATCCAGGGAACCCTTACACTGTGGCATCAAATCCAGGTATCCCTTACACTGAGACACCTAATCCAGGGAACCTTACACTGAGGCATCAAATGCAGGGACCCCTTACACTGAGGCATCAAATCCAGGGAGCTCTTACACTGATGCATTAAATCCAGGGACCCCTTACACAGACATCAAATCAAGGGAACACTTACACTGAGACATCAAATATAGGAACCCCTGAGTCTGAGGCATCAAATCCAGGGACCCCTTACACTGAGGCACCAAATCCAGGGAACCCTTGCACTGAGACACCACATCCAGGTACCCCTTACACTGAGGCATCAAATCCACGGACCACTTACACTGAGGCACAAAATCCAGGGACCCCTTACACTGAGGCATCAAATCCAGGGACCCTTTACAACGAGGCACCAAATCCAGGGACCACTAACACTGAGGCATCAAATCCAGGGACCCCTTACGCTGAGGCACCAAATCTAGTGACCCCTACATTGCGACACCAAATCCAGGGACCCTTTACACTGAGGCAGCAAATCTAGGGAGCCCTTACACTGAGACACCAAATCCAGGCACCCCATTGCACTGATGCATCAAATCCAGGGACCACTTACACTGAGGCATCAAATCCAGGGAACCCTTACGCTGAGACGTCAAATCCAGGGAGCACTTACACTGAGACATCAAATCCAGGGACCACTTACACTGAGACACCAAATCCAGTGACCCCTGACACTGCGACACCAAATCCAGGGTCCCTTCACACTGAGGCATCAAATCCAGTGACCAGTTACAATGATGCACCAAATCCAGGGACCCCTTACACTGAGGCATCAAATCCAGGGACCACTTACACTGAGACACCAAATCCAGGGAACACTTACACTGAGGCATCAAATCCAGGAACCCCTAACATTGAGACACAAAATCCAGGGAGCCCTTACACTGAGGCACCAAATCCAAGGACCCCTTACACTGAGGCACCAAATCTAGGGACCGCTTACAATGAGGCATCACATCCAGGGACCATTTGAATTGTGGCACCATATCCACGGAACACTTACACTGAGACATCAAATCCAGGGAGCCCTTCCACTGAGACATCAAATCAGGGACCCCTTACACTGAGACATCAAATCCAGAGAGCCCTTCCACTGAGACATCAAATCCAGGGACCCCTTGTACTGAGACACCAAATCAAGGGACAACTTACACTGATGCACCAAATCCAGGGACCCCTTACACTGAGGCATCAAATGCAGGGACCCCTGAGGCATCAATCCAGGACCACTTACACTGAGACACCAAATCCAGGGACCCTTTCACTGAGGCAACAAATCCAGGGACCCCTTACACTGAGGCATCAATTGCAGGTACCCCTTACCCTGAGACATCAAATCCAGGACCCCTTGCACTGAGACATCAAATCCAGGGACCCCTTAAACTGACGCACCAAATCCAGGGACCATTTACACTGAGGTGGCAAATCCAGGGACCCCTTACCATGACACATCAAATTCAGGTACCCCTTACACTGATGCATCAAATCCAGCGACTCCTTATACTGAGGCATCAAATCCAGGACCCCTTACACTGAGACATCAAATGCAGGGAACCCTTACCCTGAGGCATCAAATCCAGGGAACCCTTATACTGAGACACCAAATCCAGCGAACCCTTACACTGATGCATCAAATCCAGGGACCACTTACACTGAGACACCAAATCCAGGGACCCTTGACACTGACACACCAAATCCAGTGACCCCTTACACTGCGACACCAATTCCAGGATCCCTTCACACTGAGGCATCAAATCCAGTGACCAGTTACAATGATGCACCAAATCCAGGGACCCCTTACACTGAGGCATCAAATCCAGGGACCACTTACACTGAGACACAAAATCCAGGGAACCCTTACACTGAGACATCAAATCCAGGCACCCCTAACACTGAGACACAAAATCCAGGGAGCCCTTACACTGAGGCACCAAATCCAGGGACCGCTTACAATGAGGCATCACATCCAGGGACCCCATTACACTAAGGCATCCAATCCTGGGACCCCTTGTACTGAGACATCAAATCCAGGGACCACTGACACAGATGCACCAAATCCAGGGACACCTTACATTGAGACACCAAATCAAGGGACAACTTACACTGAGGCATCAAATCCAGGGACCCCTTACTATGAGAAATCAAATCCAGGGATCCATTAAACTGACGCACCAAATCCAGGGAGCCCTTACACTGAGACACAAATCCAGGGAGCCCTTACACTGAGGCACCAAATCCAGGGACACCTTACAGTGAGGCATCACATCCAGGGACCATTTGAATTATGGCACCAAATCCACGGACCACTTACACTGAAACATCAAATCCAGGGAGCCTTACACTGAGACATCAAATCCAGAGAGCCCTTCCACTGAGACATCAAATCCAGGGACCCCTTACACTGAGACATCAAATCCAGGGAGCCCTTACACTGAGACATCAAATCCAGGGAGCAATTCCACTGAGACATCAAATCCAGGGACCCCTTGTTCTGAGACATCAAATCCAGGGACCACTGACACTGATGCACCAAATCCAGGGACCCCTTACACTGAGGCATCAATTGCAGTTACCCCTTATCCTGAGACATCAAATCCAGGACCCCTTACACTGAGAAATCAAATCCAGGGACCCCTTAAACTGACGCACCAAATCCAGGGACCCCTTACGCTGAGGCATCAAATTATGCGACCACTTACACTGAGACACCAAATCCAGGGACCACTTACATTGAGAAATCAAATTCAGAGATCCCTTACACTGAGACATCAAATCCAAAGACCCCTTAAACTGAGGCACCAAATCCAGGGACCCTTTACACTGAGGCATCAAATCCAGTGACCAGTTACAATGATGCACCAAATCCAGGGACCCCTTGCACTGTGAAACCAAATCAAGAGACCCTTTCCACTGAGACATCAAATCAAGGGAGCCCTTACACTGAGACATCAAATCCAGGGACCACTTCCACTGAGACACCAAACCCAGGGACCACTGACACGGAGGCATCAAATCCAGTGACCCCTTAGACTGAGACACCAAATCGAGGGACTCTTTATACTGAGGCATCAAATCCAGGACCACTTGCACTGAGACAGCAAATCGAGGGACCCTTACACTGAGGCAACAGATCCAGGGACCCCTTACCCGGAGGCATCAAATCCAGGGAACCCTTAAACTGAGGCATCAAATCCAGGGACCCCTTACACAGACATCAAATCAAGGGAACCCTTACACTGACAAATCAAATACAGGAACCCCTGAGTCTGAGGCATCAAATCCAGGGACCCCTTACACTGAGGCACCAAATCCAGGGAACCCTTACACTGAGGCACCAAATCCAGGAATCCCATTACACTGAGGCATCAAATCCTGGGACCCCTTACACTGAGACACCACATCCAGGGACCCCTTACACTGAGGTATCAAATCCAGGGACCCATTACACTGAGAAATCAAATCCAGATACCCCTTACACTGAGGCATCAATTCCAGGGAATCCTTACACTGAGGCATCAAATCCTGGGACCGCTTACACTGAGGCACCAAATCCAGGGACCACTTACACTGAGGCATCAAATCCAGGGACCCTTTACAACGAGGCACCAAATCCAGGGACCCCTTAAAATGTGGCATCAAATCTAGGGACCCCTTACTCTGAGCATCATATCAATGGGCCCCTTACACAGAGGCATCAAATTCAGGGACCCCTTACACTGAGACACCATATCCAGCGACCACGAACACTGAGACATCAAATCCAGGGACCCCTTACGCTGAGGCACCAAATCTAGTGACCCCTACATTGCGACATCAAATCCAGGGACCCTTTACACTGAGGCAGCAAATCCAGGGAGCCCTTACACTGAGACACCAAATCCAGGCACCCCATTACACTGATGCATCAAATCCAGGGACGGCTTACACTGAGACGTCAAATCCAGGGAACCCTTACACTGAGACATCAAATCCAGTGAGCACTTACACTGAGACATCAAATCCAGGGACCACTTACACTGAGACACCAAATCCAGTGACCCCTTACACTGAGGCACAAAATCCAGGGACCCCTTACACTGAGGTATCAAATCCAGGGACCCCTTGCACTGAGACATCAAATCCAGGGACCCCTTACACTGATGCATCAAATCCTGGGACCGCTTACACTGAGGCACCAAATCTAGGGACCACTTACACTGAGGCATCAAATCCAGGGACCCTTTACAACGAGGAACCAAATCCAGGGACCCCTTAAAATGTGGCATCAAATCCAGGGACGCCTTACTCTGAGCATCATATCAATGGGCCCCTTACACAGAGGCATCAAATCCAGGGACCTCTTACACTGATGCATCAAATCCAGGGACCCCTTACGCTGAGGCACCAAATCTAGTGACCCCTACATTGCGACACCAAATCCAGGGACCCTTTACACTGAGGCATCAAATCCAGGGACCCCTTACACTGAGACGTCAAATCCAGAGACCCCTTGCACTGAGACACCAAATCCAGGGCCCCCTTGCACTGAGACACCAAATCCAGAGACCCTTTACACTGAAACTTCAAATCCAGTGACCCCTTACACTGAGACATCAAATCCAGGGAGCACTTACACTGAGGCACCAAATCCAGGGACCCCTGACACTGAGACATCAAATCCAGGGAACACTTACACTGAGGCTTCAAATCCACAGACCACTACACTGAGGCACAAAATCCAGGGACCCCTTAAACTGAGGCACCAAATCCAGGGACCCCTTACACTGAGGCATCAAATCAAGGGAACCCTTACACTGAGACATCAAATCCAGGGACCACTTACACTGAGGCACAAAATCAAGGGACCCCTTAAACTGAGACATCAAATCCAGGGACCCATGACACTGAGGCATCAAATCCAGTGACCCCTTACACTGAGGCAACACATCCAGGGACACCTTACATTGAGACACCAAATCCAGGGACAATTGACACTGAGGCATCAAATCCAGGGACCCCATTCACTGAGGCAACAAATCCACGGACCACTTACACTAAGGCATCAAATGCAGGGACCCCTTACCGAGGCATCAATCCAGGACCACATACACTGAGACACCAAATCCAGGGACCCTTACACCGAGGCAACAAATCCAGGGACACCTTACATTGAGACACCAAATCAATGGACAATTGACACTGAGGCATCAAATCCAGGGACCCCATACACTGAGGCATCAAATGCAGGGACCCCATTACACAGAGGTATCCAAACCTGGGACCCCTTACACTGAGACATCAAATCCAGGGACCCCTTACACTCAGGCACCTAATCCAGGGAGCCCATACACTGAGGCACCAAATCTACGTAACCCTTAATCTGAGGCACCAAATCCAGCGACCCCATTACACTGATGCATCAAATCCTAGGAACACTTACACTGAGGCATCAAATCTCAGGGACCACTTACACTGACGCACCAAATGCAGGGACCCATTACACTGAGACACCAAATCCAGGGACCCCTTAAACTGAGACATCAAATCCAGGGATCACTTACACTGAGGCATCAAATCCACAGACCCCTTACACTGAGGCATCAAATGCAGGGACCCCTTACACTGAGACATCAAATTCAGGGACCCCTTTAATTGATGCATCAAATCAAGGGATCCCTTACACTGAAGCATCAAATCCAGGGACCCCTTACATTGCGACACAAAATCAAGGGAACCTGAACATTGAGGCATCAAATCCAGGGAGAACTTACATTGAGGCATCAAATCCAGGGACCCCTTAACCTGAGCCATCATATCCAGCGACCCGTAACACTGAGGCACCAAATCCAGGGACCACTTACACTGAGGCATCAAGTCCAGGGTCCCCTTACAATGAGGCATCAAATCCAGGGACTACTTATACTGAAGCCTCAAATCCAGGGACCCCTTACACTGAGGCATCAAATCCAGGGACCCGTTACACTGAGACACCAAATCAAGGGACAACTTACACTGAGGCATCAAATCCAGGGAGCCCTTACACTGAGGCATCAAATGCAGGGAACCCTTACCTTGAGGCATCAAATCCAGGCACCCATTACACTGTGGGATCAAATCCAGGGACCACTTACACTAATGCATCAAATCCAGGGACCACTTACACTGAGGCACCAAATACAGGGACCCCTGACACTGAGACACCAAATCCAGGGACCGTTTATACTGAGGCATCAAATCCAGTGACCAGTTACAACGATGCACCAAATCCAGGGACCACTTACACTGAGGCATCCAATCCAGGGAGCCCTTACAATGAGGCATCAAATCCAGGGAGCACATACACTGATGCATCAAATTCAGCGACCCCTTACACTGAGACATCAAATCCAGGGACCCCTGACACTGAGACACCAAATAAAGGGACAACTTACACTGAGGCATCAAATCCACGGACCCCATACACTGAGGCAACAAATCCAGGGACCCCATACACTGAGGCAACAAATCCAGGGACCCCTTACACTGAGGCATCAAATGCAGGGACCCCTTACCCTGAGGCTTCAAATCCAGGACCCCTTACACTGAGACATCAAATCCAGGGACTCCTTACACTGAGGCAGGAAATCCAGCGACCCCTTACAATGACACACCAAATTCAGTGACCCCTTACACTGAGGCATCAAATGCAGCACCCCTTACAATGAGGCTTCAAATCCTGGGACCCCTCACACTGAGGCATCAAATCCAGGGACTCCTTACACTGAATCATCAAATCCAGCTACCCCTTACACTGAGACACCAAATCCAGGGACCCCATTACACTGAGACATCAAATCCAGGGACCCCTTAAACTGACGCAGCAAATCCAGGGACACCTTACACTGAGGTAGCAAATCCAGGGAACCCTTACACTAACACATCAAATTCAGGTACCCCTTACACTGAGGCATCAAATCCAGGGAGCACTTACACTGAGGCATCAAATGCAGGGAACCCTTACCCTGAGGCATCAAATCCAGGGAACCCTTATAATGAGACACCAAATCCAGGGAACCCTTACACTGATGCGTCAAATCCAGGGACCACTTACACTGAGACACCAAATCCAGGGACCCCTGACACTGAGACACCAAATCCAGTGACCCCTTACACTGCGACACCAAATCCTGGATCCCTTCACACTGAGGCATCAAATCCAGTGACCAGTTACAATGATGCAACAAATCCAGGGACCCCTTACACTGAGGCATCAAATCCAGGGACCACTTAGACTGAGACACCAAATCCAGGGAACCCTTACACTGAGGCATCAAATCCAGGCACCCCTAACATTGAGACACAAAATCCAGGGAGCCCTTACACTGAGGCACCAAATCTAGGGACCGCTTACAATGAGGCATCATATCCAGGGACCCTTGAATTGAGGCACCAAATCCACGGACCCCATTACACTAAGGCATCAAATCCAGGGACACCTTACATTGAGACACCAAATCACCGGACAACTTACACTGAGGCATCAAATCCAGGACCCCTTACACTGAGACAAGAAATCCAGGGAGCACTTACACTGAGACACCAAATCCAGGGAACCCTTACACTAATGCATCAAATCCAGGGACCCCTGACACTGCGACACCAAATCCAGGGTCCTCTTGCACTGAGGCATCAAATCCAGGGACCACTTACACTGAGGCATCAAATGCAGGGAGCCCTTACAATGAGACACCAAATCCAGGGACCCCTTATACTGCGACACCAAATCAAGGGACCCTTTGCACTGAGGCAACAAATCCAGGGAGCCCTTACACTGAGGCACCAAATCCAGGGACCGTTTACAATGAGGCATCACATCCTGGGACCCCTTGAATTGAGGCACCAAATCCACGGACCACTTACACTGAGACATCAAATCCAGGGAGCCCTTCCACTGAGACATCAAATCCAGGGACCCCTTAGACTGATACACCAATCGAGGGACCACTTATACTGAGACATCAAATCCAGGGACCCCTGACACTGAGGCATCAAATGCAGTGAGCTCTTACACTGAGACATCTAATCCAAGGACCCCTTACAATGAGGCATCAAATCCAGGGACACCTTACATTGAGTCACCAAATCCAGGGACCCCTTACACTGAGGCACCAAATCCAGGGACCACTTACATTGAGACATCAATCCAGGGACCCCTGACACTGAGGCATCAAATTCACAGATCCCTTACACTGAGACATCAAATCCAGGTACCCCTTAAACTGAGGCACCAAATCCAGGGACCCCTTACACTGAGGCATCAAATCCAGGCACCCATTGCACCGAGGGAACAAATCCAGGAACCACTTACACTGATGCATCAAATCCAGGGACCACTTACACTGAGACACCAAATCCAGGGACCCCTTGCGCTGAGGCATCAAATCAAGCGACCACTTACACTGAGACACCAAATCCAGGGACCACTTCCATTGAGACATCAATCCAGGGACCCCTGACACTGTGTCATCAAATTCAGAGATCCCCTACACTGAGACATCAAATCCAAAGACCCCTCAAACTGAGGCACCAAATCCAGGGACCACTTACATTGAGGCATCAAATGCAGTTACCCCTTAGCCTGAGGCATCATATCCAGGACCCCTTACAATGAGTCATCAAATCCTGCGACCCCTTACAATGAGACTTCAAATCCTGGGACCCCTTACACTGAGGCTTCAAATCCAGGGAACCCTTACATTGAGGCATCAAATCCATGGAGCACTTACACTGAGGCACAAAATCCAGGGACCCCTTACACTGAGGTATCAAATCCAGGGACCCCTTACACTGAGGCATGAAATCCAGGGAATCCTTACACTGAGGCATCAAATCCAGTGACCAGTTACAATGATGCACCAAATCCAGGGACCCCTTGCACTGCAAAACCAAATCAAGGGACCCTTTGCACTGAGGCATCAAATCCAGTGAGCCCTTACACTGAGACATAGAATCCAGGGACCCCTTACACTGAGACACCAAATCCAGGGACCATTTACATTGAGGCATCAAATGCAGGTACCCCTTAGCCTGAGACATCATATCAAGGACCCCTTACAATGAGTCATCAAATCCTGCGACCCCTTACAATGAGACTTCAAATCCTGGGACCCCTTACACTGAGGCTTCAAATCCAGGGACCCCATACACTGAGGCACCAAATCCAGGGAGCCCTTACACTGAGGCACCAAATCCAGGAATCCCATTGCACTGAGGCATCAAATCCTGGGACCCCTTACACTGAGACACCACATACAGGGACCCCTTACATTGAGGCATCAAATCCAGGGAACCCTTACACTGAGGCACCAAATCCAGGAATCCCATTACACTGAGGCATCAAATCCTGGGACCCCTTACACTGAGACACCACATCCAGGGACCCCTTACATTGAGGCATCAAATCCACGGAGCACTTACACTGAGGCTTCAAATCCAGGGACCCCATACACTGAGGCGCCAAATCCAGCGACCCCTTACAGTGAGACACCAAATCCAGGGAACCCTTGCACTGAGACATCAAATGCAGGGACACCTTACACTGAGACACCAAATCCAGGGAGCCCATTACACTGAGACATCCAATCCTGGAATCCCTTATCTGAGACATCAAATCCAGGACCACTTGCACTGAGACACCAAATCCAGGGACAGCCTTAACCTGAGGCATCAAATCCAGGACTCCTTACACTGAGGCATCAAATCCAGGGGCCTTTTACACTGATGCATCAAATCCAGGGAACCCTTACACTGTGACATCAAATACAGGAACCCCTGAGTCTGAGGCATCAAATCCAGGGACCCCTTACACTGAGGCACCAAATCCAGGAATCCCATTACACTGAGGCATCAAATCTTGGGACCCCTTACACTGAGACACCACATCCAGGGACCCCTTACACTGAGGCATCAAATCCACGGACCACTTACACTGAGGCACAAAATCCAGGGACCCCTTACACTGAGATATCAAATCCAGGGACCCCTTACACTGAGACATCAAATCCAGGGACCCCTTACACTGAGGCATCAAATCCAGGGAATCCTTACACTGAGGCATGAAATCCTGGGACCCCTTACACTGAGGCACCAAATCCAGGGACCACTTACACTGAGGCATCAAATCCAGGGACCCTTTACAACGAGGCACCAAATCCAGTGACCCCTTAAAATGTGGCATCAAATCCAGGGACCCCTTTCTCTGAGCATCATATCAATGGGCCGCTGACACAGAGGCATCAAATCCAGGCACTCCTTACACTGTGACACCAAATACAGGGACCACTAACACTGAGGCATCAAATCCAGGGACCCCTTACACTGATGCATTAAATCCAGGGACCCCTTACGCTGAGACACCAAATCCAGGCACCCCATTACACTGATGCATCAAATCCAGGAACCGCTTACACTGAGGCATCAAATCCAGGGACCCCTTACACTGAGACGTCAAATCCAGGGACCCCTTGCACTGAGAAACCAAATCCAGGGCCCCCTTGCAGTGAGACACGAAATCCAGAGACCCTTTACACTGAGACATCAAATCCAGGGACCCCTTACACTGAGACATCAAATCCAGGGAGCAATTACACTGAGACATCAAATCCAAGGGACCCCTATCACTGAGGCACCAAATCCAGGGACCCCTGACACTGAGACATCAAATCCAGGGACCCCTGACACTGAGACATCAAATCCAGGGACCCCTTACACTGAGGCATCAAATCTAGGGAACCCTTACACTGAGGCATCAAATCCAGGGAACCATTACGCTGAGGCTTCAAATCCACAGACCACTACACTGAGGCACAAAATCCAGGGACCCTTTAAACTGAGGCACGAAATCGAGGGACCCCTTACACTGAGGCATCAAATCAAGGGAACCCTTACACTGAGACATCAAATACAGGGACCACTTACACTGAGGCACAAATCAAGGGACCCCTTAAACTGAGACATCAAATCCAGGGACCCCATTACACTGAGGTATCCAAACCAGGACCACTTACACTGAGACACCAAATCCAGGGACCCTTTACACTGAGGCATCAAATCCAGTGACCAGTTACAACGATGCACCAAATCCAGGGACCACTTACACTGAGGCATCAAATCCAGGGACCCCTTACACTGAGACACAAAATCCAGGGAATCCTTACACTGAGGCATCAAATCCAGGGAGCCCATACACTGAGGCATCAAATCCAGGGAGCACATACAATGAGGCATCAAATCCAAAGACCCCTTAAACTGAGGCACCAAATCCAGGGACCCTTTACACCGAGGGAACAAATCCAGGGACCACTTACACTGATGCATCAAATCCAGGGACCACTTACACTGAGACACCAAATCCAGGGACCCCTTGCGCTGAGGCATCAAATCCAGCGACCACTTACACTGAGACACCAAATCCAGGGACCACTTCCATTGAGACATCAATCCAGGGACCCCTGACACTGTGTCATCAAATTCAGAGATCCCTTACACTGAGACATCAAATCCAAAGACCCCTTAAACTGAGGCACCAAATCCAGGGACCCTTTACACTGAGGCATTAAATCCAGTGACCAGTTACAATGATGCACCAAATCCAGGGACCCCTTGCACTGCGAAACCAAATCAAGGGACCCTTTGCACTGAGGCATCAAAACCAGTGAGCCATCAAATCCAGTGAGCCCTTACACTGAGACATAAAATCCAGGGACCCCTTACACTGAGACACCAAATCCAGGGACCACTTACACTAAGGCATCAAATCCAGGGACCCCTTACACTGAGACACAAAATCCAGGGAATCCTTACACTGAGGCATCAAATCCAGGGACCCCTTACACTGAGACATAAATCCAGGGACCCCTTACACTGAGACACCAAATCCAGGGACCACTTACATTGAGGCATCAAATGCAGGTACCCCTTAGCCTGAGGCATCATATCCAGGACCCCTAACAATGAGTCATCAAATCCTGCGACCCCTTACAATGAGACTTCAAATCCTGGGACCCCTTACACTGAGGCTTCAAATCCAGGGACCCCATACACTGAGGCACCAAATCCAGGGACCCCTTACACTGAGGCACCAAATCCAGGAATCCCATTACACTGAGGCATCAAATCCTGGGACCCCTTACACTGAGACACCACATCCAGGGACCCCTTACATTGAGGCATCAAATCCACGGAGCACTTACACTGAGGCACAAAATCCAGGGACCCCTTACACTGAGGTATCAAATCCAGGGACCCCTTACACTGAGGCATCAAATCCAGGGAATCCTTACACTGAGGCATCAAATCCAGTGACCAGTTACAATGATGCACCAAATCCAGGGACCCCTTGCACTGCGAAATCAAATCAAGGGACCCTTTGCATTGAGGCATCAAATCCAGTGAGCCCTTACACTGAGACATAGAATCCAGGGACCCCTTACACTGAGACACCAAATCCAGGGACCATTTACATTGAGGCATCAAATGCAGGTACCCCTTAGCCTGAGGCATCATATCAAGGACCCCTTACAATGAGTCATCAAATCCTGCGACCCATTATCAATGAGGCTTCAAATCCTGGGACCCCTCACACTGAGGCATCAAATCCAGGGACCCCTTACACTGAGGCTTCAAATCCAGGGACCCCATACACTGAGGCGCCAAATCCAGCGACCCCTTACAGTGAGACACCAAATCCAGGGAACCCTTGCACTGAGACATCAAATGCAGGGACACCTTACACTGAGACACCAAATCCAGGGAGCCCATTACACTGAGACATCCAATCCTGGGACCCCTTACACTGAGACAACAAATCCAGGACCACTTGCACTGAGAATCCAAATCCAGGGACCCCTTACCCTGAGGCATCAAATCCAGGACTCCTTACACTGAGACATGAAATCCAGGGACCTCTGAGTCTGAGGCATCAAATCCAGGGACCCCTTACACTGAGGCACCAAATCCAGGGAACCCTTACACTGAGTCAACAAATCCAGGGAACCCTTACACTGAGGCATCAAATCCAGGCATCCCTTACACTGAGACACCAAATCCAGGGAACCCTTACACTGAGGCATCAAATCCAGGGGCCTTTTACACTGAGGCAACAAATCCAGGGACTCCTTACACTGAGGCATCAATTGCAGGTACCCCTTACCCTGAGGCATCAAATCCAGGACCCCTTACACTGAGGCACCAAATCCAGGAATCCCATTACACTGAGGCATCAAATCTTGGGACCCCTTACACTGAGACACCACATCCAGGGACCACTTACACTGAGGCATCAAATCCAGGGACCCTTTACAACGAGGCACCAAATCCAGGGACCCCTTAAAATGTGGCATCAAATCCAGGGACCCCTTTCTCTGAGCATCATATCAATGGGCCGCTGACACAGAGGTATCAAATCCAGGCACCCCTTACACTGAGACACCAAATCCAGGGACCACTAACACTGAGGCATCAAATCCAGGGACCCCTTACACTGATGCATCAAATCCAGGGACCCCTTACGCTGAGACACCAAATCCAGGCACCCCATTACACTGATGCATCAAATGCAGGAACCGCTTACACTGAGGCATCAAATCCAGGGACCCCTTACACTGAGACGTCAAATCCAGGGACCCCTTGCACTGAGAAACCAAATCCAGGGCCCCCTTGCACTGAGACACGAAATCCAGAGACCCTTTACACTGAGACATCAAATCCAGGGACCCCTTACACTGAGACATCAAATCCAGGGAGCAATTACACTGAGACATCAAATCCAGGGACCCCTAACAATGAGGCACCAAATCCAGGGACCCCTGACACTGAGACATCAAATCCAGGCACCCCTTACACTGAGGCATCAAATCTAGGGAACCCTTACACTGAAGCATCAAATCCAGGGAAACCTTACACTGAGGCTTCAAATCCACAGACCACTACACTGAGGCACAAAATCCAGGGACCCTTTAAACTGAGGCACGAAATCCAGGGACCCCTTACACTGAGGCATCAAATCAA
This sequence comes from Pristiophorus japonicus, assembly GCF_044704955.1. Lineage (NCBI taxonomy): Eukaryota > Metazoa > Chordata > Chondrichthyes > Pristiophoridae > Pristiophorus > Pristiophorus japonicus. Next base: position 7,096,448 of record NW_027252779.1, read on the forward strand.
GGGAACCCTTACACTGAGACATCAAATACAGGGACCACTTACACTGAGGCACAAAATCAAGGGACCACTTAAACTGAGACATCAAATCCAGGGACCCATTACACTGAGGCATCAAATCCAGTGACCCCTTACACTGAGGCATCAAATCAAGGGAACCCTTACACTGAGACATCAAATCCAGGGACCACTTACACTGAGGCACAATATCAAGGGACCCCTTAAACTGAGACATCAAGTCCAGGGACCCATTACACTGAGGCATCAAATCCAGTGACCCCTTACACTGAGGCAACAAATCCAGGGACAGCTTACATTGAGACACCAAATCCAGGGACAATTGACACTGAGGCATCAAATCCAGGGACCCCATATACTGAGGCAACAAATCCAGGGATCCCTTACACTGAGGCATAAAATGCAGGGACCCCATTACACTGAGGTATCCAATCCAGGACCACTTAGACTGAGGCACCAAATCCAGGGAGCCCTTACATGAAGGCACCAAATCCAGCGACCCCTGACACTGAGACACCAAATCCAGGGACCCCTGACACTGAGACACCAAATCCAGGGACCCTTTACACTGAGGCATCAAATCCAGTGACCAGTTACAACGATGCACCAAATCCAGGGACCACTTACACTGAGGCATCAAATCCAGGGACCCCTTACACTGAGACACAAAATCCAGTGAATCCTTACACTGAGGCATCAAATCCAGGGAGCCCATACGCTGAGGCATCAAATCCAGGGAGCACATACAATGAGGCATCAAATTCAGCGACCCCTTACACTGAGACATCAAATCCAGGGACCCCTGACACTGAGACACCAAATCCAGGGACACCTTACATTGAGACACCAAATCCAGGGACCCCTTGCACTGAGACACCAAATCAAGGGACAACTTACACTGAGGCATCAAATCCAGGGACCCCATACACTGAGGCAACAAATCCAGGGACCCCTTACACTGAGACATCAATTCCAGGGACCCTTATACTGAGGCAACAAATCCAGGGACTCCTTACACTGAGGCATCAATTGCAGGTACCCCTTACCCTGAGGCATCAAATCCAGGACCCCTTACACTGAGGCACCAAATCCAGGAATCCCATTACACTGAGGCATCAAATCTTGGGACCCCTTACACTGAGACACCACATCCAGGGACCACTTACACTGAGGCATCAAATCCAGGGACCCTTTACAACGAGGCACCAAATCCAGGGACCCCTTAAAATGTGGCATCAAATCCAGGGACCACTTTCTCTGAGCATCATATCAATGGGCCGCTGACACAGAGGCATCAAATCCAGGCACCCCTTACACTGAGACACCAAATCCAGGGACCACTAACACTGAGGCATCAAATCCAGGGACCCCTTACACTGATGCATCAAATCCAGGGACCCCTTACGCTGAGACACCAAATCCAGGCACCCCATTACACTGATGCATCAAATGCAGGAACCGCTTACACTGAGGCATCAAATCCAGGGACCCCTTACACTGAGACGTCAAATCCAGGGACCCCTTGCACTGAGAAACCAAATCCAGGGCCCCCTTGCACTGAGACACGAAATCCAGAGACCCTTTACACTGAGACATCAAATCCAGGGACCCCTTACACTGAGACATCAAATCCAGGGAGCAATTACACTGAGAAATCAAATCCAGGGACCCATAACAATGAGGCACCAAATCCAGGGACCCCTGACACTGAGACATCAAATCCAGGCACCCCTTACACTGAGGCATCAAATCTAGGGAACCCTTACACTGAAGCATCAAATCCAGGGAAACCTTACACTGAGGCTTCAAATCCACAGACCACTACACTGAGGCACAAAATCCAGGGACCCTTTAAACTGAGGCACGAAATCCAGGGACCCCTTACACTGAGGCATCAAATCAAGGGAACCCTTACACTGAGACATCAAATACAGGGACCACTTACACTGAGGCACAAAATCAAGGGACCCCTTAAACTGAGACATCAAATCCAGGGACCCATTACAATGAGGCATCAAATTCAGCGACCCCTTACACTGAGACATCAAATCCAGGGACCCCTGACACTGAGACACCAAATCCAGGGACACCTTACATTGAGACACCAAATCCAGGGACCCCTTGCACTGAGACACCAAATCAAGGGACAACTTACACTGAGGCATCAAATCCAGGGACCCCATACACTGAGGCAACAAATCCAGGGACCCCTTACACTGAGGCATCAAATGCAGGGACCACTTACCCTGGGGCATCAAATCCAGGACCACTTACACTGAGACATCAAATCCAGGGACCCTTATACTGAGGCAACAAATCCAGGGACTCCTTACACTGAGGCATCAATTGCAGGTACCCCTTACCCTGAGGCATCAAATCCAGGACCCCTTACACTGAGACATCAAATCCAGGGACTCCTTACACTGAAGCAGGAAATCCAGCGACCCCTTACACTGACACATCAAATTCAGGGACCCCTTACACTGAGGCATCAAATCCAGGGACCCTGACACTGAGGCAACAAATCCAGGGACTCCTTACACTGAATCATCAAATACAGCACCCCTTACAATGAGGCTTCAAATCCTGGGACCCCTCACACTGAGGCATCAAATCCAGGGACCGCTGACACTGAGGCACCAAATCCAGCGACCCCTTGCACTGAGACATGAATTGCAGGTACCCCTTACCCTGAGACATCAAATCCAGGACCCCTTACACTGAGACATCAAATCCAGGGACCCCTTAAACTGACGCAGCAAATCCAGGGACACCTTACACTGAGGTAGCAAATCCAGGGACCCCTTACACTGACACATCAAATTCAGGTGCCCCTTACACTGATGCATCAAATCCAGGGACCCCTTACACTGAGGCATCAAATCCAGGACCCCTTACACTGAGACATCAAATCCAGGGAGCAATTACACTGAGGCATCAAATGCAGGGAACCCTTACCCTTAGGTATCAAATCCAGGGAACCCTTACACTGATGCATCAAATCCGGGGACCACTTACACTGAGACACCAAATCCAGGGACCCCTGACACTGCGACACCAAATCCAGGTTCCCTTCACACTGAGGCATCAAATCCAGTGACCAGTTACAATGATGCACCAAATCCAGTGACCCCTTACACTGAGGCATCAAATCCAGGGACCACTTACACTGAGACACCAAATCCAGGGAACCCTTACACTGTGGCATCAAATCCAGGCATCCCTTACACTGAGACACCAAATCCAGGGAACCCTTACACTGAGGCATCAAATCCAGGGAGCCCTTACACTGAGACACCAAATCCAGGGACCCCATTTCACTGAGGCATCAAATCCAGGGACCCCTTTCACTGCGACACCAAATCAAGGGACCCTTTGCAATGAGGCCCCAAATCCAGGGAGCACTTACACTGAGACATCAAATCCAGGGAGCCCTTCCACTGAGACATCAAATCCAGGGACCCCTTACACTGAGGCAACAAATCCAGGGACCACTTACACTGAGGCATCAAATCCAGGGACCCCTTCCACTGAGGCATCAAATGCAGTGAGCTCTTACACTGAGACATCAAATCCAAGGACCCCTTACAGGGAGGCATCAAATCCAGGGACACCTTACACTGAGACATTAAATCCAGGGACACCTTACATTGAGACACGAAATCCAGGGACCCCTTACACTGAGGCATCAAATCCAGCGACCACTTACACTGAGACAGCAAATCCAGGGACCACTTACATTGAGACATCAATCCAGGGACCCCTGACACTGAGTCATCAAATTCAGAGATCCCTTATTCTGAGACATCAAATCCAAACACCCCTTAAACTGAGGCACCAAATCCAGGGACCCTTTACACTGAGGCATCAAATCCAGTGACCAGTTACAATGATGCACCAAATCCAGGGACCCCTTGCACTGCGAAAACAAATCAAGGGACCCTTTGCACTGAGGCATCAAATCCAGGGAGACCTTACACTGAGACATCAAATCCAGGGACCCCTTACACTGAGACATCTAATCCAGGGACCACTTCCACTGAGACACCAAACCCAGGGACCACTGACACTGAGGCATCAAATCGAGGGACCCTTTATAGTGAGGCATCAAATTCAGGGAGCCCTTATAGTGAGGCATCAAATCCAGGGACCACTTACACTGAGACACCAAATCCAGGGACCCCTGACACTGAGGCAACAAATCCAGGGATCACTTACACTGAGGCTTCAAATGCAGGTACCCCTACACTGAGGCACCAAATCCAGCGACCCCTTACAGTGAGACACCAAATCCAGGGAACCCTTGCACTGAGACATCAAATGCAGGGACACCTTACAATGAGGCATCAAATCCAGGACTACTTACACTAGAACATCAAATCGAGTGACCCTTTATACTGAGGCATCACATTCAGGAGCCCTTACAGTAGGCATCAAATCCAGGGACCCCTTGCACTGAGGGATCAAATCCAGGGACTCCTTACACTGAGGCATCAAATCCAGGGACCCCTTACACTGAGACACCAAATCCAGGGACCCTGACACTGAGGCAACAAATCCAGGGACCAATTACATTGAGGCACCAAATGCAGGTACCCCTTAGCCTGAGGCATCATATCCAGGACCCCTTACAATGAGGCTTCAAATCTGGGACCCCTCACACTGAGGCATCAAATCCAGGTAGCCCATACACTGAGGAATCAAATCCAGGGACCCCTTACACTGAGGCATCAAATCCAGGGAGCCCTTACACTGAGGCAACACATCTAGGGACCCCTTACACTGATGCATCAAATACAGGGACCCCTTACACAGACATCAAATCAAGGGAACCCTTACCCTGAGATATCAAATACAGGAACCCCTGAGTCTGAGGCATCAAATCCAGGGACCCCTTACACTGAGGCACCAAATCCAGGGAACCCTTACACTGAGGCACCAAATCCAAGGATCCCATTACACTGAGGCATCAAATCCAAGGACCCCTTACACTGAGACACCACATCCAGGGACCCCTTACAGTGAGGCATCAAATCCACGGACCACTTACACTGAGGCACAAAATCCAGGGACCCCTTACACTGAGGCATCAAATCCAGGGAATCCTTACACTGAGGCATCAAATCCTGGGACCGCTTACACTGAGGCACAAAATCCAGGGACCACTTACACTGAGGCTTCAAATCCAGGGACCCTTTACAACGAGGCACCAAATCCAGGGACCCCTTAAATGGGGCATTCAATCCAGGGACCCCTTACTATGAGCATCATATCAATAGGCCCCTTACAGAAAGACATCAAATCCAGGGACCCCTTACACTGAGACACCAAATCAAGGGAAAACTTACACTGAGGCATCAAATCCATGGACCACTTACACTGAGACACCAAATCCAGGGACCACTAACACTGAGGAACCAGATCTAGTGACCCCGACATTGCGACACCAAATCTAGGGACCCTTTATACTGAGGCAGCAAATCCAGGGACCCCTTACACTGAGGCATCAAATCCACGGACCACTTACACTGAGGCACAAAATCCAGGGACCCCTTACACTGAGATATCAAATCCAGGGACCCCTTACACTGAGACATCAAATCCAGGGACCCCTTACACTGAGGCATCAAATCCAGGGAATCCTTACACTGAGGCATGAAATCCTGGGATCCCTTACACTGAGGCACCAAATCCAGGGACCACTTACACTGAGGCATCAAATCCAGGGACCCTTTACAACGAGGCACCAAATCCAGGGACCCCTTAAAATGTGGCATCAAATCCAGGGACCCCTTTCTCTGAGCATCATATCAATGGGCCGCTGACACAGAGGCATCAAATCCAGGCACCCCTTACACTGAGACACCAAATCCAGGGACCACTAACACTGAGGCATCAAATCCAGGGACCCCTTACACTGATGCATCAAATCCAGGGACCCCTTACGCTGAGACACCAAATCCAGGCACCCCATTACACTGATGCATCAAATCCAGGAACCGCTTACACTGAGGCATCAAATCCAGGGACCCCTTACACTGAGACGCCAAATCCAGGGACCCCTTGCACTGAGAAACCAAATCCAGGGCCCCCTTGCACTGAGACACGAAATCCAGAGACCCTTTACACTGAGGCTTCAAATCCACAGACCACTACACTGAGACATCAAATCCAGGGACCCCTTACACTGAGGCATCAAATCTAGGGAACCCTTACACTGAGGCATCAAATCCAGGGAACCCTTACACTGAGGCTTCAAATCCACAGACCACTACACTGAGGCACAAAATCCAGGGACCCTTTAAACTGAGGCACGAAATCCAGGGACCCCTTACACTGAGGCATCAAATCAAGGGAACCCTTACACTGAGACATCAAATACAGGGACCACTTACACTGAGGCACAAAATCAAGGGACCCCTTAAACTGAGACATCAAATCCAGGGACCCATTACACTGAGGCATCACATCCAGTGACCCCTTACACTGAGGCATCAAATCAAGGGACCCCTTAAACTGAGACATCAAATCCAGGGGCCCATTACACTGAGGCATCAAATCCAGTGACCCCTTACACTGATGCAACAAATCCAGGGACACCTTACATTGAGACACCAAATCCAGGGACAATTGACACTGAGGCATCACATCCAGGGACCCCATATACTGAGGCAACAAATCCAGGGATCCCTTACACTGAGGCATAAAATGCAGGGACCCCATTACACTGAGGTATCCAATCCAGGACCACTTACACTGAGGCACCAAATCCAGGGAGCCCTTACATGAAGGCACCAAATCCAGGGACCCCTGACACTGAGACACCAAATCCAGGGACCCTTTACACTGAGGCATCAAATCCAGTGACCAGTTACAACGATGCACCAAATCCAGGGACCACTTACACTGAGGCATCAAATCCAGGGACCCCTTACACTGAGACACAAAATCCAGGGAATCCTTACACTGAGGCATCAAATCCAGGGAGCCCATACACTGAGGCATCAAATCCAGGGAGCACATACAATGAGGCATCAAATCCAAAGACCCCTTAAACTGAGGCACCAAATCCAGGGACCCTTTACACCGAGGGAACAAATCCAGGGACCACTTACACTGAGACACCAAATCCAGGGACCACTTCCATTGAGACATCAATCCAGGGACCCCTGACACTGTGTCATCAAATTCAGAGATCCCTTACACTGAGACATCAAATCCAAAGACCCCTTAAACTGAGGCACCAAATCCAGGGACCCTTTACACTGAGGCATTAAATCCAGTGACCAGTTACAATGATGCACCAAATCCAGTGACCCCTTGCACTGCGAAACCAAATCAAGGGACCCTTTGCACTGAGGCATCAAATCCAGTGAGCCATCAAATCCAGTGAGCCCTTACACTGAGACATAAAATCCAGGGACCCCTTACACTGAGACACCAAATCCAGGGACCACTTACACTGAGGCATCAAATCCAGGGACCCCTTACACTGAGACACAAAATCCAGGGAATCCTTACACTGAGGCATCAAATCCAGGGACCCCTTTCACTGAGGCATCAAATCCAGGCACCCATTACACCGAGGGAACAAATCCAGGGACCACTTACACTGATGCATCAAATCCAGGGACCACTTACACTGAGACACCAAATCCAGGGACCCCTTGCGCTGAGGCATCAAATCCAGCGACCACTTACACTGAGACACCAAATCCAGGGACCACTTCCATTGAGACATCAATCCAGGGACCCCTGACACTGTGTCATCAAATTCAGAGATCCCTTAAAATGAGACATCAAATCCAAAGACCCCTTAAACTGAGGCACCAAATCCAGGGACCCTTTACACTGAGGCATTAAATCCAGTGACCAGTTACAATGATGCAACAAATCCAGGGACGCCTTGCACTGCGAAACCAAATCAAGGGACCCTTTGCACTGAGGATTCAAATCCAGTGAGCCATGAAATCCAGTGAGCCATTACACTGAGACATAAAATCCAGGGACCCCTTACACTGAGACACCAAATCCAGGGACCACTTACATTGAGGCATCAAATGCAGGTACCCCTTAGCCTGAGGCATCATATCCAGGACCCCTAACAATGAGTCAGCAAATCCTGCGACCCCTTACAATGAGACTTCAAATCCTGGGACCCCTTCCACTGAGGCTTCAAAACCAGGGACCCCATACACTGAGGCACCAAATCCAGGGACCCCTTACACTGAGGCACCAAATCCAGGAATCCCATTACACTGATCAAATCCTGGGACCCCTTACACTGAGACACCACATCCAGGGACCCCTTACATTGAGGCATCAAATCCACGGAGCACTTACACTGAGGCACAAAATCCAGGAACCCCTTAAACTGAGGTATCAAATCCAGGGACCCCTTACACTGAGGCATCAAATCCAGTGACCAGTTACAATGATGCAACAAATCCAGGGACGCCTTGCACTGCGAAACCAAATCAAGGGACCCTTTGCACTGAGGATTCAAATCCAGTGAGCCATGAAATCCAGTGAGCCATTACACTGAGACATAAAATCCAGGGACCCCTTACACTGAGACACCAAATCCAGGGACCACTTACATTGAGGCATCAAATGCAGGTACCCCTTAGCCTGAGGCATCATATCCAGGACCCCTAACAATGAGTCAGCAAATCCTGCGACCCCTTACAATGAGACTTCAAATCCTGGGACCCCTTCCACTGAGGCTTCAAATCCAGGGACCCCATACACTGAGGCACCAAATCCAGGGACCCCTTACACTGAGGCACCAAATCCAGGAATCCCATGACACTGATCAAATCCTGGGACCCCTTACACTGAGACACCACATCCAGGGACCCCTTACATTGAGGCATCAAATCCACGGAGCACTTACACTGAGTCACAAAATCCAGGGACCCCTTAAACTGAGGTATCAAATCCAGGGACCCCTTACACTGAGGCATCAAATCCAGGGAATCCTTACACTGAGGCATCAAATCCAGTGACCAGTTACAATGATGCACCAAATCCAGGGACCCCTTGCACTGCGAAACCAAATCAAGGGACCCTTTGCACTGAGGCATCAAATCCAGTGAGCCCTTACACTGAGACATAGAATCCAGGGACCCCTTACACTGAGACACCAAATCCAGGGACCATTTACATTGAGGCATCAAATGCAGGTACCCCTTAGCCTGAGGCATCATATCAAGGACCCCTTACAATGAGTCATAAAATCCTGCGACCCCTTACACTGAGGCTTCAAATCCAGGGACCCCATACACTGAGGCGCCAAATCCAGCGACCCCTTACAGTGAGACACCAAATCCAGGGAACCCTTGCACTGAGACATCAAATGCAGGGACACCTTACACTGAGACACCAAATCCAGGGAGCCCATTACACTGAGACATCCAATCCTGGGACCCCTTACACTGAGACATCAAATCCAGGACCACTTGCACTGAGACACCAAATCCAGGGACCCCTTACCCTGAGGCATCAAATCCAGGACTCCTTACACTGAGACATCAAATCCAGGGACCTCTGAGTCTGAGGCATCAAATCCAGGGACCCCTTACACTGAGGCACCAAATCCAGGGAACCCTTACACCGAGTCAACAAATCCAGGGAACCCTTACACTGAGGCATCAAATCCAGGCATCGCTTACACTGAGACACCAAATCCAGGGAACCCTTACACTGAGGCATCAAATCCAGGGGCCTTTTACACTGATGCATCAAATCCAGGGAACCCTTACACTGTGACATCAAATACAGGAACCCCTGAGTCTGAGGCATCAAATCCAGGGACCCCTTACACTGAGGCACCAAATCCAGGAATCCCATTACACTGAGGCATCAAATCTTGGGACCCCTTACACTGAGACACCACATCCAGGGACCCCTTACACTGAGGCACAAAATCCAGGCACACCTTACACTGAGATATCAAATCCAGGGACCCCTTACACTGAGACATCAAATCCAGGGACCCCTTACACTGAGGCATCAAATCCAGCGAATCCTAACACTGAGGCATGAAATCCTGGGACCCCTTACACTGAGGCACCAAATCCAGGGACCACTTACACTGAGGCATCAAATCCAGGGACCCTTTACAACGAGGCACCAAATCCAGGACCCCTTAAAATGTGGCATCAAATCCAGGGACCCCTTTCTCTGAGCATCATATCAATGGGCCGCTGACACAGAGGCATCAAATCCAGGCACCCCTTACACTGAGACACCTAATCCAGGGACCACTAACACTGAGGCATCAAATCCAGGGACCCCTTACACTGATGCATCAAATCCAGGGACCCCTTACGCTGAGACACCAAATCCAGGCACCCCATTACACTGATGCATCAAATCCAGGAACCGCTTACACTGAGGCATCAAATCCAGGGACCCCTTACACTGAGACGTCAAATCCAGGGACCCCTTGCACTGAGAAACCAAATCCAGGTCCCCCTTGCAATGAGACACGAAATCCAGAGACCCTTTACACTGAGACATCAAATCCAGGGACCCCTTACACTGAGACATCAAATCCAGGGAGCAATTACACTGAGACATCAAATCCAGGGACCCCTAACACTGAGGCACCAAATCCAGGGACCCCTGACACTGAGACATCAAATCTAGGGACCCCTTACACTGAGGCATCAAATCTAGGGAACCCTTACACTGAGGCATCAAATCCAGGGAACCCTTACACTGAGGCTTCAAATCCACAGACCACTACACTGAGGCACAAAATCCAGGGACCCTTTAAACTGAGGCACGAAATCCAGGGACCCCTTACACTGAGGCATCAAATCAAGGGAACCCTTACACTGAGACATCAAATACAGGGACCACTTACACTGAGGCACAAAATCAAGGGACCCCTTAAACTGAGACATCAAATCCAGGGACCCATTACACTGAGGCATCAAATCCAGTGATCCCTTACACTGAGGCATCAAATCAAGGGAACCCTTACACTGAGACATCAAATCCAGGGACCACTTACACTGAGGCACAATATCAAGGGACCCCTTAAACTGAGACATCAAGTCGAGGGACCCATTACACTGAGGCATCAAATCCAGTGACCCCTTACATTGAGACACCAAATCCAGGGACAAATGACACTGAGGCATCAAATCCAGGGACCCCATATACTGAGGCAACAAATCCAGGGAGCCCTTACACTGAGGTATAAAATGCAGGGACCCCATTACACTGAGGTATCCAATCCAGGACCACTTACACTGAGGCACCAAATCCTGGGAGCCCTTACATGAAGGCACCAAATCCAGGGACCCCTGACACTGAGACACCAAATCCAGAGAGCCCATACACTGAGGCATCAAATCCAGGGAGCACAGACAATGAGGCATCAAATTCAGCGACCCCTTACACTGAGACATCAAATCCAGGGACCCCTGACACTGAGACACCAAATCCAGGTACACCTTACATTGAGACACCAAATCCAGGGACCCCTTGCACTGAGACACCAAATCAAGTGACAACTTACACGGAGGCATCAAATCCAGGGACCCCATACACTGAGGCAACAAATCCAGGGATCCCATACACTGAGGCAACAAATCCAGGGACCCCTTACACTGAGGCATCAAATCCAGGGACTCCTTACACTGAATCATCAAATACAGCACCCCTTACAATGAGGCTTCAAATCCTGGGACCCCTCACACTGAGGCATCAAATCCAGGGAACCCTGACACTGAGGCACCAAATCCAGCGACCCCTTGCACTGAGACATGAATTGCAGGTACCCCTTACCCTGAGACATCAAATCCAGGACCCCTTACACTGAGACATCAAATCCAGGGACCCCTTAAACTGACGCAGCAAATCCAGGGACACCTTACACTGAGGTAGCAAATCCAGGGACCCCTTACACTGACACATCAAATTCAGGTACCCCTTACACTGATGCATCAAATCCAGGGACCCCTGACACTGAGGCACCAAATCCAGCGACCCCTTGCACTGAGACATGAATTGCAGGTACCCCTTACCCTGAGACATCAAATCCAGGACACCTTACACTGAGACATCAAATCCAGGGAGCACTTACACTGAGGCATCAAATGCAGGGAACCCTTACCCTTAGGTATCAAATCCAGGGAACCCTTACACTGATGCATCAAATCCAGGGACCACTTACACTGAGACACCAAATCCAGGGACCCCTGACACTGCGACACCAAATCCAGGTTCCCTTCACACTGAGGCATCAAATCCATTGACCAGTTACAATGATGCACCAAATCCAGTGACCCCTTTACACTGAGGCATCAAATCCAGGGACCACTTACACTGAGACACCAAATCCAGGGAACCCTTACACTGTGGCATCAAATCCAGGCATCCCTTACACTGAGACACCAAATCCAGGGAACCCTTACACTGAGGCATCAAATCCAGGGAGCCCTTACACTGAGACACCAAATCCAGGGACCCCATTTCACTGAGGCATCAAATCCAGGGACCCCTTTCAATGCGACACCAAATCAAGGGACCCTTTGCAATGAGGCACCAAATCCAGGGAGCACTTACACTGAGACATCAAATCCAGGGAGCCCTTCCACTGAGACATCAAATCCAAGGACCCCTTACAGGGAGGCATCAAATCCAGGGACCCCTTACACTGAGACATTAAATCCAGGGACACCTTACATTGAGACACGAAATCCAGGGACCCCTTACACTGAGGCATCAAATCCAGCGACCACTTACACTGAGACAGCAAATCCAGGGACCACTTACATTGAGACATCAATCCAGGGACCCCTGACACTAAGGCATCAAATTCAGAGATCCCTTACACTGAGACATCAAATCCAGGGACCCCTTAAACTGAGGCACCAAATCCAGGGACCCCTTACACTGAGGCATCAAATCCAGGCACCCATTACACTGAGGGAACAAATCCAGGGACCACTTACACTGATGCATCAAATCCAGCGACCACTTACACTGAGACACCAAATCCAGGGACCACTTACATTGAGACATCAATCCAGGGACCCCTGACACTGAGTCATCAAATTCAGAGATCCCTTATTCTGAGACATCAAATCCAAAGACCCCTTAAACTGAGGCACCAAATCCAGGGACCCTTTACACTGAGGCATCAAATCCAGAGACCAGTTACAATGATGCACCAAATCCAGGGACCCCTTGCACTGCGAAAACAAATCAAGGGACCCTTTGCACTGAGGCATCAAATCCAGGGAGCCCTTACACTGAGACATCAAATCCAGGGACCCCTTACACTGAGACATCAAATCCAGGGACCACTTCCACTGAGACACCAAACCCAGGGACCACTGACACTGAGGCATCAAATCCAGTGACCCATTAGACTGAGACACCAAATCGAGGGACCCTTTATAGTGAGGCATCAAATTCAGGGAGCCCTTATAGTGAGGCATCAAATCCAGGGACCACTTACACTGAGACACCAAATCCAGGGACCCTGACACTGAGGCAACAAATCCAGGGATCACTTACATTGAGGCATCATATCTAGGAGCCCTTACAATGAGTCATCAAATCCTGGGACCCCTTACAATGAGGCTTCAAATCCTGGGACCCCTCACACTGAGGCATCAAATCCTGGGACCCCTCACACTGAGGCATCAAATCCAGGGACCCCTTACACTGAGGCTTCAAATGCAGGTACCCCTACACTGAGACACCAAATCCAGCGACCCCTTACAGTGAGACACCAAATCCAGGGAACCCTTGCACTGAGACATCAAATGCAGGGACACCTTACAATGAGGCATCAAATCCAGGACTACTTACACTAGAACATCAAATCGAGTGACCCTTTATACTGAGGCATCACATTCAGGAGCCCTTACAGTAGGCATCAAATCCAGGGACCCCTTGCACTGAGGGATCAAATCCAGGGACTCCTTACACTGAGGCATCAAATCCAGGGACCACTTACACTGAGACACCAAATCCAGGGACCCTAACACTGAGGCAACAAATCCAGGGACCACTTACATTGAGGCACCAAATGCAGGTACCCCTTACCCTGAGGCATCATATCCAGGACCCCTTACAATGAGTCATCAAATCCTGGGACCCCTTACAATGAGGCTTCAAATCTGGGACCCCTCACACTGAGGCATCAAATCCAGGGAGCCCATACACTGAGGCATCAAATCCAGGGACCCCTTACACTGAGGCATCAAATCCAGGGAGCCCTTACACTGAGGCAACACATCTAGGGACCCCTTACACTCATGCATCAAATACAGGGACCCCTTACACAGACATCAAATCAAGGGAACCCTTACCCTGAGATAACAAATACAGGAACCCCTGAGTCTGAGGCATCAAATCCAGGGACCCCTTACACTGAGGCACCAAATCCAGGGAACCCTTACACTGAGGCACCAAATCCAGGGATCCCATTACACTGAGGCATCAAATCCAAGGACCTCTTACACTGAGACACCACATCCAGGGACCCCTTACAGTGAGGCATCAAATCCACGGACCACTTACACTGAGGCACAAAATCCAGGGACCCCTTACACTGAGGCATCAAATCCAGGGAATCCTTACACTGAGGCATCAAATCCTGGGACCGCTTACACTGAGGCACAAAATCCAGGGACCACTTACACTGAGGCTTCAAATCCAGGGACCCTTTACAACGAGGCACCAAATCCAGGGACCCCTTAAAATGGGGCATTAAATCCAGGGACCCCTCACTATGAGCATCATATCAATAGGCCCCTTACAGAAAGACATCAAATCCAGGGACCCCTTACACTGAGACACCAAATCAAGGGACCACTAACACTGAGGCACCAAATCTAGGGACCCTTTACACTGAGGCAGCAAATCCAGGGAGCCCTTACAATGAGTCACCAAATCCAGGCACCCCATTACACTGATGCATCAAATCTAGGGACCCCTTACACTGAGGCATCAAATTCAGGGACCCCTTACACTGAGGCATCAAGTGCAGGGACCCCTTAAACTGAGACATCCAATCCAGGGACCCCTTACACTGAGGCATCAAATCCAGGGAACCCTTAAACCGAGGCATCAAATCCAGGGAACCCTAACACCGAGGCATCAAATCCAGGGACCACTGACACTGAGGCATCAAATCCAGGGAACCCTTAAACCGAGGCATCAAATCCAGGGAACCCCAACACCGAGGCATCAAATCCAGGACCACTTACACTGAGACACCAAATCCAGGGACCCTTACACTAAGGCAACAAATCGAGGGACACCTTACATTGAGACACCAAATCAATGGACATTTGACACTGAGGCATTAAATCCAGGGACCCCATACACTGAGGCATCAAATGCAGGCACCCCATTACACTGAGGTATCCAATCCTGGGACCTCTTACACTGAGTCATCAAATCCAGGGACCCCTTACACTCAGGCACCTAATCCAGGGAGCCCATGCACTGAGGCACCAAATCTACGTAACCCTTAATCTGAGGCACCAAATCCAGCGACACCATTACACTGATGCATCAAATCTCAGGGACCACTTACACTGACGCACCAAGTGCAGGGACCCATTACACTGAGACACAAAATCCTGGGACCCCTTGCACTGCGGCATCAAATCCAGGGACCACTTACACTGAGGCACAAAATCAAGGGACCCCTTAAACTGAGACATCAAATCCAGGGACCACTTACACTGAGGCATCAAATCCACAGACCCCTTATACTGAGGCATCAAAACCAGGGACCCCTTACACTGAGACATCAAATTCAGAGACCCCTTAAATTGATGCATCAAATCAAGGGATCCCTTACACTGAGGCACCAAATCCAGTGACTCTTTGCACTGAGACACCAAATCCAGGGATCCATGAGACTGAGACACCAAATCCATGGATCCCTTACACTGAGGCATAAAATCCAGGGACCCCTTTTACTGCGACACCAAATCAAGGGACCCTTTGCAATGAGGCAACAAATCCAGGGAGCCCTTACACTGAGGCACCAAATCCAGGGACCAGAAACACTGAGGCACCAAATCCAGGGAGCACTTACACTGTGACATCAAATCCAGGGAGCCCTTCCACTGAGACAACAAACCCAGGGACCACTTACAGTGAGGCATCAAATCCAGGGACCCCTTACACTGAGGCATCAAATACAGTGAGCTCTTACACTGAGACATCAAATCCAAGGACCACTTACAGGGAGGCATCAAATCCAGGGACCCCTTACACTGAGACACCAAATCAAGGGAAAACTTACACTGAGGCATCAAATCCATGGACCACTTACACTGAGACACCAAATCCAGGGACCACTAACACTGAGGCACCAAATCTAGTGACCCCGACATTGCGACACCAAATCTAGGGACCCTTTACACTGAGGCAGCAAATCCAGGGAGCCCTTACAATGAGTCACCAAATCCAGGCACCCCATTACACTGATGCATCAAATCTAGGGACCCCTTACACTGAGGCATCAAATTCAGGGACCCCTTACACTGAGGCATCAAGTGCAGGGACCCCTTAAACTGAGACATCCAATCCAGGGACCCCTTACACTGAGGCATCAAATCCAGGGAACCCTTAAACCGAGGCATCAAATCCAGGGAACCCTAACACCGAGGCATCAAATCCAGGGACCACTGACACTGAGGCATCAAATCCAGGGAACCCTTAAACCGAGGCATCAAATCCAGGGAACCCCAACACCGAGGCATCAAATCCAGGACCACTTACACTGAGACACCAAATCCAGGGACCCTTACACTAAGGCAACAAATCCAGGGACACCTTACATTGAGACACCAAATCAATGGACATTTGACACTGAGGCATTAAATCCAGGGACCCCATACACTGAGGCATCAAATGCAGGGACCCCATTACACTGAGGTATCCAATCCTGGGACCTCTTACACTGAGACATCAAATCCAGGGACCCCTTACACTCAGGCACCTAATCCAGGGAGCCCATGCACTGAGGCACCAAATCTACGTAACCCTTAATCTGAGGCACCAAATCCAGCGACACCATTACACTGATGCATCAAATCTCAGGGACCACTTACACTGACGCACCAAGTGCAGGGACCCATTACACTGAGACACCAAATCCTGGGACCCCTTGCACTGCGGCATCAAATCCAGGGACCACTTACACTGAGGCACAAAATCAAGGGACCCCTTAAACTGAGACATCAAATCCAGGGACCACTTACACTGAGGCATCAAATCCACAGACCCCTTACACTGAGGCATCAAAACCAGGGACCCCTTACACTGAGACATCAAATTCAGGGACCCCTTAAATTGATGCATCAAATCAAGGGATCCCTTACACTGAGGCACCAAATCCAGGGACTCTTTGCACTGAGACACCAAATCCAGGGATCCATGAGACTGAGACACCAAATCCATGTATCCCTTACACTGAGGCATAAAATCCAGGGACCCCTTTCACTGCGACACCAAATCAAGGGACCCTTTGCAATGAGGCAACAAATCCAGGGAGCCCTTACACTGAGGCACCAAATCCAGGGACCAGAAACACTGAGGCACCAAATCCAGGGAGCACTTACACTGTGACATCAAATCCAGGGACCCCTTACACTGAGGCATCAAATGCAGTGAGCTCTTACACTGAGACATCAAATCCAAGGACCACTTACAGGGAGGCATCAAATCCAGGGAACCCTTACACTGAGACATCAAATCCAGGGACCCCTTACACTGAGACATTAAATCCAGGGACACCTTACATTGAGACACCAAATCCAGGGACCCCTTACACTGAGGCATCAAATCCAGCGACCACTTACACTGAGACAGCAAATCCAGGGACCACTTACATTGAGACATCAATCCAGGGACCCCTGACACTGAGGCATCAAATTCAGAGATCCCTTACACTGAGACATCAAATCCAGGGACCCGTTACACTGAGGCACCAAATCCAGGGACCCCTTACACTGAGGCATCAAATCCAGGCACCCATTACACTGAGGGAACAAATCCAGGGACCACTTACACTGAGGCATCAAATCCAATGACCAGTTACAATGATGCACCAAATCCAGGGACCCCTTGCACTGCGAAAACAAATCAAGGGACCCTTTGCACTGAGGCATCAAATCCAGGGAGCCCTTACACTGAGACATCAAATCCAGGGACCCCTTACACTGAGAAAACAAATCCAGGGACCACTTCCACTGAGACACCAAACCCAGAGACCACTGACACTGAGGCATCAAATCCAGTGACCCATTAGACTGAGACACAAAATCGAGGGACCCTTTATAGTGAGGCATCAAATTCAGGGAGCCCTTATAGTGAGGCATCAAATCCAGGGACCACTTACACTGAGACACCAAATCCAGGGACCCCTTAACCTGAGCCATCATAACCAGGGACCCCTAACACTGAGGCACCAAATCCAGGGACACTTTATAATGAGGCAGCAAGTCCAGGGACCCCTTACAATGAGGCATCAAATCCAGGGACCACTTATACTGAAGCATCAAATCCAGGGACCCGTTACACTGAGACACCAAATCAAGGGACAACTTACACTGAGGCATCAAATCCAGGGAGCCCTTACACTGAGGCATCAAATGGAGGGAACCCTTCCCCTGAGGCATCAAATCCAGGCACCCATTACACTGAGGGATCAAATCCAGGGACCACTTACACTAATGCATCAAATCCAGGGACCACTTACACTGAGGCGCCAAATCCAGGGACTCCTTTCACTGAGGCGCCAAATCCAGGGACTCCTTTCACTGAGGCATCAAATCCAGGGACCCCTTACACTGATCCATCAAATCCAGGGATCCCTTACGCTGAGGCACAAAATCTAGTGACCCCGACATTGCAACACCAAATCTAGGGACCCTTTACACTGAGGCAGCAAATCCAGGGAGCCCTTACACTGAGACACCAAATCCAGGGACCCCTTACACTGAGGCATAAAATTCAGGTACCGCTTACACTGAGGCATCAAGTGCAGGAACCCCTTAAACTGAGACATCCAATCATGGGACCCCTTACACTGAGGCATCAAATCCAGTGAACCCTTAAACCGAGGCATCAAATCCAGGGAACCCTAACACCAAGGCATCAAATCCAGGGACCACTGACACTGAGACATCAAATCCAGGGACCATTTACACTGAGGCATCAAATCCAGGAACCCCTTACACTGAGACGTCAAATCCAGGGACCCCTTGCACTGAGACACCAAATCCAGGGCTCTCTTGCATTGAGACACCAAATCCAGAGAACCTTCACACTGACACATCAAATCCAGGGACCCCTTACACTGAGACATCAATCCAGGGACCCCTTACACTGAGACATCAAATCCAGGGACCCCTAACACTGAGGCACCAATCCAGGGACTCCTAACACTAAAACATCAATCCAGGGACCCCTTACACTGAGACATTAAATCCAGGGACCCCTAACACTGAGGCACCAAATCCAGGGACCCCGAACACTGAGACATCAAATCCAGGGACCCCTTACACTGAGACATCAAATCCAGGGACCCCTTACCCTGAGACATCAAATCCAGGGACCCCTTACACTGAGGCATCAAATGCAGGGACCATTTACACTGAGGGATCAAATCTAGGGACCCCTTAACTGAGACATCAAATCCAGGGACCCCTTGCACTGAGACATCAAATCCAGTGACCCCTGACACTGAGACAGCAAATCCCTGGACCCCTTACACTGAGGCATCAAATCTAGGGAACCCTTACACTGAGGGATCAAATCCAGGGAACCCTTACACTGAGGCTTGAAATCCACGGACCACTACACTGAGGCACAAAATCCAGGGACCCTTTACACTGATGCATCAAATCCAGGGAACTCTTACACTGCGGCATCACATCCAGGGACCACTTACACTGGAGGCACAAAATCAAGGGACCCCTTAAACTGAGACATCAAATCCAGGGACCCCTTACACTGAGGCATCAAATCCAGGGACCCCTTACACTGAGGCATCAAATCTAGGGAACCCTTACACTGAGGCATCAAATCCAGGCATCCCTTACACTGAGGCATCAAATCCAGGGAGCCCTTACACTGAGACACCAAATCCAGTGACCAGTTACAATGATGCACCAAATCCAGGGACCCCTTACACTGAGGCTTCAAATCCTGGGACAACTCACACTGAGACATCAAATCCAAGGACACCTTACACTGAGGCATCAAATCCATGGACCCCTTACACTCAGACACCAAATCCAGGGACACCTTACATTGAGACACCAAATCCAGGGACCCCTTTCACTGAGGCACAAAATCCAGTGACCCCTTACACTGATGCATCAAATCCAGGGACCCCTTACACTGAGGCATCAAATCCTGTGACCGCTTACACTGAGAAACCAAATCCAGGGACCCCTTAAAATTTGGCATCAAATCCAGGGACCCCTTACTCTGAGCATCATATCAATGGGCCACTTACACAGACGCAGCAAATCCAGAGATCCCTCACACTGAGACACCAAATCAAGGGAAAACTTACACTGAGGCATCAAATCCATGGACCACTTGCACTGAGACATCAAATCCAGGGACCCCTTATACTGAGGCATCAAATCCAGGGACCCCTTACACTGAGACACCTAATCGAGGGACCCCTTATACTGAGGCATCAAATCCAGGGACCCCTTACACTGAGACACCAAATCCAGTGACCCTTACACTGAGGCAACAAAATCAAGGGACCCCTTAAACTGAGACATCAAATCCAGGGACCCCTTACACTGAGGCATCAAATCCAGGGACCCCTTACACTGAGGCATCAAATCCAGGGACCCCTTACACTGAGGCATCAAATCTAGGGAACCCTTACACTGAGGCATCAAATCCAGGCATCCCTTACACTGAGGCATCAAATCCAGGGAGCCCTTACACTGAGACACCAAATTCAGTGACCAGTTACAATGATGCACCAAATCCAGGGACCCCTTACACTGAGGCTTCAAATCCTGGGACAACTCACACTGAGACATCAAATCCAAGGACACCTTACACTGAGGCATCAAATCCATGGACCCCTTACATTCAGACACCAAATCCAGGGACACCTTACATTGAGACACCAAATCCAGGGACCCCTTTCACTGAGGCACAAAATCCAGTGACCCCTTACACTGATGCATCAAATCCAGGGACCCCTTACACTGAGGCATCAAATCCTGGGACCGCTTACACTGAGAAACCAAATCCAGGGACCCCTTAAAATTTGGCATCAAATCCAGGGACCCCTTACTCTGAGCATCATATCAATGGGCCACTTACACAGACGCAGCAAATCCAGAGATCCATCATACTGAGACACCAAATCAAGGGAAAACTTACACTGAGGCATCAAATCCATGGACCACTTGCACTGAGACATCAAATCCAGGGACCCCTTATACTGAGGCATCAAATCCAGGGACCCCTTACACTGAGACACCTAATCGAGGGACCCCTTATACTGAGGCATCAAATCCAGGGACCCTTTACACTGAGACACCAAATCCAGTGACCCTTACACTGAGGCAACAAATCCAGGGACCCCTTATACTGAGGCATCAAATCCAGGAACCCTTACAATGAGACACCAAATCCAGGGACCCCATTACGCTGAGGCATCCAATCATGGGACCGCTTGTACTGAGACACCAAATCCAGGGAACCCTTACTTTGAGGCAACAAATTCAGGGGCCTTTTACACTGATGCATCATATCCAGGGAGCCCATACACTGAGGCATCAAATCCAGGGAGCCCATAGACTGAGGCAATAAATCCAGGGACCCCTTACACTGAGGCATCAAATCCAGGGAGCCCTTACACTGAGACACCAAATCCAGGGACCACATTACACTGAGACATCAAATCCAGGGACCCCTTACACTGAGGCACCAAATCCAGGGACCCCTTTCACAGAGGCACCAAATTCAGGGACACCTTACACTGATGCATCAAATCGAGGGACCACTTACACTGAGACAGAAAACCCAGGGACCACTGACACTGATGCATCAAATCGAGGGACCCCTTACACTGAGACACCTAATGGAGCGACCCCTTATACTGAGGCATCAAATCCAGGGACCCCTGACACTGAGGCATAAAATCCAGGGACTTCTTACACTGAAGCATCAAATCCAGTGACCCCTTACATTGCGACACAAATCAGGGGAAGCTGAATATTGAGGCATCAAATCCAGGGAGCCCTTACACTGAGGCATCAAATCCAGGGACACTTTACAATGAGGCAGCAAGTCCAGGGACCCCTTACAATGAGGCATCAAATCCAGGGACCACATATGCTGAAGCATCAAATCCAGGGACCCCTTACATTGAGGCATCAAATCCAGGGACCCGTTACACTGAGACACCAAATCAAGGGACAACTTACACTGAGGCATCAAATCCAGGGACCCCTTAACCTGAGCCATCATATCCAGGGACCCCTTACACTGATGCATCAAATCCAGAGACCCCTTACGCTGAGGCACCAAATCTAGTGACCCCTACATTGCGACACAAAATCAAGGGACCCTTCACACTGAGGCAGCAAATCCAGGGAGCCCTTACACTGAGGCATCAAATCCAGTGACCAGTTACAATGATGCACCAAATCCAGGGACCCCTTGCACTGCGAAAACAAATCAAGGGACCCTTTGCACTGAGGCATCAAATCCAGGGAGCCCTTACACTGAGACATCAAATTCAGGGACCCCTTACACTGAGACATCAAATCCAGGGACCACTTCCACTGAGACACCAAACCCAGGGACCACTGACACTGAGGCATCAAATCCAGTGACCCATTAGACTGAGACACCAAATCGAGGGACCCTTTATAGTGAGGCATCAAATTCAGGGAGCCCTTATACTGAGGCATCAAATGCAGGGACCCCTTACATTGAGACACCAAATCCAGTGACCCTTACACTGAGGCAACAAATCCAGGGACCCCTTATACTGAGGCATCAAATCCAGGACCCCTTACAATGAGACACCAAATCAAGGGACCCCATTACACTGAAGCATCCAATCCTGGGACCGCTTGTACTGAGACACCAAATCCAGGGAACCCTTACTCTGAGGCATCAAATCCAGGGGCCTTTTACACTGATGCATCAAATCGAGGGACCCCTTACACTGAGGCATCAAATCCAGGGATCCCATACACTGAGGCATCAAATCCAGGGAGCCCATAGACAGAGGCATCAAATCCAGGGTCCCCTTACACTGAGGCATCAAATCCAGGGAGCCCTTACACAGAGACATCAAATCCAGGTACACCTTACATTGAGACACCAAATCCAGCGACCCCTTAAACTGAGGCATCAAATCCAGCGACCACTTACACTGAGACACTAAATCCAGGGACCACTTACATTGAGACATCAATCCTGGGAACCCTGACACTGAGGCATCAAATTCAGAGATCCCTTCCGCTGAGACATCAAATCCAGGGACCCCTTAAACTGAGGCACCAAATCCAAGGACCCCTTACACCAAGGCATCAAATCCAGCGATTCCTTACACTGAGCCATCAACTGCAGCGACCCCTCACAATGAGGCATCAAATCCAGGGACCACTTATGCTGAAGCATCAAATCCAGGGACCCCTTACACTGAGGCATCAAATCCAGGGACCCATTACACTGAGGGATCAAATCCAGGGACAACGTACACTAATGCATCAAATCCAGGGACCACTTAAACGGAGGCACCAAATCCAGGGACTCCTTTCACTGAGGCATCAAATCCAGGAACCCCTTACACTGATGCATCGAATCCAGAGACTCCTTACGCTGAGGCACCAAATCTAGTGACCCCTACATTGCGACACAAAATCCAGGGACCGTTTACACTGAGGCAGCAAATCCAGGGAGCCCTTACACTGAGACACCTAATCGAGGGAACACTTATACTGAGGCATCAAATCCAGGGACCCCTTACACTGAGACACCAAATCCAGTGACCCTTACACTGAGGCAACAAATCCAGGGACCCCTTATACTGAGGCATCAAATCCAGGACCCCTTACAATGAGACACAAAATCCAGGGACCCCATTACACTGAAGCATCCAATCCTGGGACCGCTTGTACTGAGACACCAAATCCAGGGAACCCTTACTCTGAGGCATCAAATCCAGGGGCCTTTTACACTGATGCATCAAATCGAGGGACCCCTTACACTGAGGCATCAAATCCAGGGATCCCATACACTGAGGCATCAAATCCAGGGACCACATTAGACTGCGACATCAAATCCAGGGACCCCTCACACTGAGGCACCAAATCCAGGGACCCCTTACACAGAGACATCAAATCCAGGTACACCTTACATTGAGACACCAAATCCAGGGACTCCTTAAACTGAGGCATCAAATCCAGCGACCACTTACACTGAGACACTAAATCCAGGGACCACTTACATTGAGACATCAATCCAGGGAACCTTGACACTGAGGCATCAAATTCAGAGATCCCTTCCGCTGAGACATCAAATCCAGGGACCCCTTAAACTGAGGCACCAAATCCAAGGACCCCTTACACCAAGGCATCAAATCCAGCGATTCCTTACACTGAGCCATCAAATGCAGCGACCCCTTACACTGAGGCATCAAATTCAGGGACCACTTACACTGAAGCATCAAATTCAGGGACCCCTTACACTGAGATATCAAATCCAGGGATCCCTTACACTGAGACATCAAATCCAGGGACACCTTTACTGAGACACCAAATCCAGGGACCCCTTTACTGAGGCAACAAATCCAGGGACCCCTTACATTTTTCCAAATCCAAGGACCCCTTACACTGAGGGACGAAATCCAGGGACCGCTTACACTGAGACACCAAATCCAGGGACCCTTTACACTGAGACATCAAATCCAGGGACTCCTTACACTGAGGCATCAAATCCAGGGACCACTTACACTGCGGCATCAAATCCAGGGACCACTTACACTGAGGCATACAATTCAGGGAATGCTTACACTGAGGCACCAAATCCAGGGACCCCTAACACAGAGGCATCAAATCCAGGGACCCCTTACACTGAGGCACCAAATCCAGTGACCCCTGACACAGACATAAAATCCAGGGACCCCTTACACAGTGAAATAAAATCCAGGGACCCCTTACACTGAGACATCAAATCCAGGGACCCCTTACACTGAGATATCAAATCCAGGGACCCCTTACACTGAGAAACCCCTTACACTGAGACTTCAAATCCATGGACCCCTGACACTGAGGCACCAAATCCAGGGACAACTTAACACTGAGGCATCGAATCCAGGGACCCCTTACTCTGAGAAATCAAATCCAGGGACCACTTTCACTGAGTCATCATAACTAGGGACCCCTTATAGTGAGGCATAAAATCCAGGGACGCCTTACACTGAGGCATCAAATCCAGGGACCCCTTACACTGAGACATCAAATCCAGGGACCCCTGACACTGAGACATCAAATCCAGGGACCACTTACACTGAGTCTTCAATCCAGGGACCCCTTACACTGAGGCATCAAATCCAGGGAACCCTTACACTGAGACACCAAATCCAGGGAATCCTTACACTGAGACAACAAATCCAGGTACCCCTGACACTGAGACATCAAATCCAGGCACCCCTTACCCTGAGATATCAAATCCAGTAACCCTTACTCTGAGGTATCAAATGCAGGGACCCCTTACACTGAGGCATCAAATCCAGGGACTCCTTGCACTGAGGCATCAAATCCAGGGACCCCTTAACTGAGACATCAAATCCAGGGACCCCTTACACTGAGACATCAAAGCCAGGGACCCCTTTACTGAGACATCAAAGCCAGGGACCCCTTTACTGTGACACCAAATCCAGGGACCCCTTACAGTGAGACATCAAATCCAGGGACCCCTTAAACTGAGGCATCAAATCCAGGAACCACTTACACTGAGACACCAAATCCAGAGACCCCTTACACTGTGACATCAAATCCAGGATCCCCTTACACTGAGACATCAAATCCAGGGACCCCTTACACTGAGACACAAAATCCAGGGAATCCTTACACTGAGACACCAAATACAGGGACCCCTTACACTGAGACATCAAATCGAGGGACCCCTTACACTGAGATATCAAATCCAGGGACCCCTTCCACTGAGGCATCAAATGCAGGGACCCCTTACACTGAGGCATCAAATCCAGGGGACCCTTAACTGAGACATTCAATTCCAGGGACCCCTTGTAATGAGACATCAAATCAAGGGACCACTTACACTGAGGCACCAAATCCAGGGACCACTCACAATGAGACAGCAAATCCAGCGACCCCTTACACTGAGGAATCAAATCCAGTGACCCCTGGCAGTGACACATCAAATCCAGTGACCATTGACACTGCGCCATCAAATCCAGGGACCACTTACACTGAGGCATCAAATTTAGTGTCCCCGTGCAATGAGGATTCAAATCTAGCGACCCCTGACACTGAGACATCAAATCCAGGGACCCCAGACACTGAGACATCAAATCCAGGGACCCTTACACTGAGACATCACATCCAGGGACCACTGACACTGAGGCCCCAAATCCAGGGACCCCTAACACTGAGAAATCAAATACAGGGACCCCTCACACTGAGGCATCAAATCCAGGGACCACTTAAACTGAGTCATCAAATCCTGGGACCCCTTTCACTGAGAGTTCAAATCCAGGGACCCCTAACACTGACATCAATTCCAGGGACCCCTTACATTGAGACATCAAATCCTGGGACCCATTACAGTGAGACAAAAATCCAGGGACCTCTTACACTGAGACATCAAATCCAGGGACACCTGACACTGAGACATCAAAATCCAGGGATCAATTACACTAAGACATCAATCCAGGGACCCTGTACACTGAAGCATCAAATCCAGGGACCCCTTACACTGAGACACCAAATCCAGGGAATCCTTACACTGAGACATCAAATCCAGGGACCCCTTACACTGAGGCATCAAATAAAGGGACCACTTACAATGAGGCAACAAATCCAGGGACCCCACACATTCAGACACCAAATCCAGCGACCCCTTACAATGAGGCATCAAAATCAGTGACCCCTGACACTGAGACATCAAATCCAGGGACCACTTACACTGAGTCATCAAATTTAGGGTCCCCGTGCAATGAGGAATCAAATGCAGGGACCCCTTACATTGCGACATCAAATCCAGGGACCCCTTTCACTGAGGCATCAAATCCTGTGACCCCTCACACTGAGGCATAAATCAAGGGACCCCTTACACTGAGGCATCAAATCCAGGGACCCCTAACACTGACATCAATTCCAGGGACCCCTTACACTGAGACATCAAATCCTGGGACCCCTTACACTGAGACAAAAATCCAGGGACACCTTACACTGAGTTATCAAATCCAGGGACCCCTGACACTGAGACATGAAATCCAGGGACCACTTGCACTGAGTCTTGAATCCAGGTACCCCGTTACTGAGGCATCAAATCCAGGGACCCCTTACACTGAGACACCAAATCCAGG
Organism: Pristiophorus japonicus; assembly: GCF_044704955.1. Taxonomy (NCBI): domain Eukaryota; kingdom Metazoa; phylum Chordata; class Chondrichthyes; family Pristiophoridae; genus Pristiophorus; species Pristiophorus japonicus. The sequence continues at coordinate 7,124,067 of NW_027252779.1, forward strand.
GAATCCTTACACTGAGACATCAAAACTAGGGACCCCTTTACTGAGACACCAAATCCAGGGACCCCTTACACAGAGACATCAAGTTCAGGGACCTCTGACACTGAGACATCAAATCCAGGGACCCCTTACACTGAGGCATCAAATCCAGCGAACCCTTACACTGAGACATCAAATCCATGGACCGCTTACACTGAGACACTAAATCCAGGGATCCATTACACTGAGGCATCAAATTCAGATACCCCTTACACTGTGACATCAAATCCAGGAACCCCTTGCACTGAGGCACCAAATCCAGGGACCCCTTACACTGAGAAACCCCTTACACTGAGACTTCAAATCCATGGACACCTGACACTGAGGCACCAAATCCAGGGACCCCTTACACTGAGGCATCTAATCCAGGGACCCCTTAATCTGCGAAATCAAATCCAGGGACCACTTTCACTGAGTCATCATAACTATGGACCCCTTACACTGAGGCATAAAATCCAGGGACCCCTTACACTGAGGCACCAAATCCAGGGACCCGTTACACTGAGGCACCAAATCCAGGGACCCCTTACACTGAGAAACCCCTTACACTGAGACATCAAATCCAGGGTCCCCTAATACTGAGACATCAAATCCAGGGACCCCTTACTCTGAGACATCAAATCCAGTGACCGCTTACAGTGAGGCATCAAATTCAGGGACCCCTTACACTGAGACATCAAATCAAGGGACTCTTACTCTGAGAATTCAAATCCAGGGATCCCTTACACTGATGCACCAAATCCAGGGACCCCTTACACTGATGCATCAAATCCAGGGAGCCCTTACACTGATGCATCAAATCAGGGACCAGTTACACTGAGACACAAAATCCAGGGACCCCTTACAATGGGACATCAAATCCAAGGACCCCTTACACTGAGACACCTATTCGAGGGACCACTTACACTGAGAGATCAAATCCTGGGACCCCTTACACTGACACACCAAATCCATGGACCCCTTACACTGAGGCATCAACTCCAGGGACCGCTTACACTGAGACACCAAATCCAGGGACCCCTTACACTGAGACATCAAATCAAGGGACTCTTACTCTGAGAATTCAAATCCAGGGATCCCTTACACTGATGCACCAAATCCAGGGACCCCTTACACTGATGCATCAAATCCAGGGAGCCCTTAAACTGATGCATCAAATCAGGGACCAGTTACACTGAGACACAAAATCCAGGGACCCCTTACAATGAGACATCAAATCCAAGGACCCCTTACACTGAGACACCTATTCGAGGGACCACTTACACTGAGAGATCAAATCCAGGGACCCCTTACACTGGCACACCAAATCCATGGACCGCTTACACTGAGGCATCAACTCCAGGGACCCCTTACACTGAGACACCAAATCCAGGGACCCCTTACACTGAGGCATCAAATCAAGGCACCCCTAACTCTGAGGTATCAAATCCAGGGTACCCTTACACTGAGGCATCAAATCAAGGGAACACTTGCACTGAGGCACCAAATCCAGGGACCCCACACAATCAGACACCAAATCCAGCGACCCCTTACAATGAGGCATCAAATCCAGTGACCCCTGACACTGAGACATCAAATCCAGGGACCACTTACACTGAGGCATCAAATTTAGCGTCCCCATGCAATGAGGAATCAAATGCAGGGACCCCTTACATTGAGACATCAAATCCAGGGACCCCTTACACTGAGGCATCAAATCCTGTGACCCCTCACACTGAGGCATCAAATCAAGGGACCCCGAACACTGAGACATCAAATCCAGGGATCCCTTACACTGAGTCATCAAATCCAGGGACCCCTAACACTGACATCAATTCCAGGGACCCCTTACACTGAGACATAAAATCCTGGGACCCCTTACACTGAGACAAAAATCCAGGGACCCCTGACACTGAGACATCAAATCCAGGGACCCCTGACACTGAGACATGAAATCCAGGGACCACTTGCACTGAGTCTTCAATCCAGGGACGCCTTTCACTGAGGTATCAAATCCAGGGACCCCTTGCACTGAGGCATCAAATCCAGCGAACCCTCACACTGAGACATCAAATCCATGGACCGCTTACACTGAGACACCAAATCCAGGGATCCCTTACACTGTGACATCAAATCCAGGAACCCTTTGCACTGAGGCACCAAATCCAGGGACCCCTTACACTGAGAAACCCCTCACACTGAGACTTCAAATCCATGCACGCCTGACACTGAGGAACCAAATCCAGGGACCCCTTACACTGAGGCATCTAATCCAGGGACCCCTTACTCTGAGAAAACAAATCCAGGGACCACTTTCACTGAGTCATCATAACTAGGGACCCCTTACACTGAGGCATAAAATCCAGGGACCCCTTACACTGAGACAGCTAATCGAGGGACCACTTACACTGAGAGATCAAATCCAGGGACCCCTTACACTGACACACCAAATCCATGGACCCCTTACACTGAGGCATCAACTCCAGGGACCCCTTACACTGAGAAACCAAATCCAGGGACCCCTTAAACTGAGGCTTCAAATCCAGGCACCCCTTACACTGAGGCATCAAATCAAGGGACCACTTACACTGAGGCACAAAATCCAGGGACCCCACACAATCAGACACCAAATCCAGCGACCCCTTACAATGAGGCGTCAAATCCAGTGACCCCTGACACTGAGATATCAAATCCAGGGACCACTTACATTGAGACATCAAATCCAGGAACCCCTTACACTGAGGCATCAAATCCTGTAACCCCTCACACTGAGGTATCAAATCAAGGGACCCCGAACACTGAGACATCAAATCCAGTGACCCCTTACACTGAGACATCAAATCCAGGGATCCCTTACACTGAATCATCAAATCCAGGGACCCCTAACAATGACATCAATTCCAGGGACCCCTTACACTGAGACATAAAATCCTGGGACCCCTTACACTGAGACAGAAATCCAGGGACCCCTGACACTGAGACATCAAATCCAGGGACCCCTGACACTGAGACATGAAATCCAGGGACCACTTGCACTGAGTCTTCAATCCAGGGACCCCTTTCACTGAGGCATCAAATCCAGAGACCCCTTACACTGAGACACCAAATCCAGGGAATCCTTACACTGAGACATCAAAACTAGGGACCCCTTTACTGAGACACCAAATCCAGGGACCCCTTACACTGAGGCACCAAATCCAGGGAGCCCTAACACTGAGACATCAAATCCAGGGACCCCTTACAATGAGACATCAAATCCAGGGACCCCTTACACTGAGGCATCAAATCCAGCGAACCCTTACACTGAGACATCAAATCCATGGACCCCTGACACTGAGACACCAAATCCAGGGACCCATTACACTGAGGCATCAAATCCAGGGACCACTTTCACTCAGTCATCATAACTAGGGACCCCTTACACTGAGGCATAAAATCCAGAGACCCCTTACACTGAGACACCTAATCGAGGGACCACTTACACTTAGAGATCAAATCCAGGGACCCCTTACACTGACACACCAAATCCATGGACCGCTTACACTGAGGCATCAACTCCACGGACCCCTTACACTGAGACACCAAATCCAGGGACCCCTTACACTGAGGCTTCAAATCCAGGCACCCCTTACACTGAGGCATCAAATCAAGGGACCACTTACACTGAGGCACCAAATCCAGGGACCCCACAGAATCAGACACCAAATCCAGCGACCCCTTACAATGAGGCATCAAATCCAGTGACCCCTGACACTGAGACATCAAATCCAGGGACCACTTACACTGAGGCATCAAATTTAGGGTCCCCGTGCAATGAGAAATCAAATGCAGGGACCCCTTACATTGAGACATCAAATCCAGGAACCCCTTACACTGAGGCATCAAATCCTGTGACCCCTCACACTGAGGCATCAAATCAAGGGACCCCGAACACTGAGACATCAAATCCAGTGACCCCTTACACTGAGACATCAAATCCAGGGATCCCTTACACAGAATCATCAATTCCAGGGACCCCTAACACTGACATCAATTCCAGGGACCCCTTACACTGAGACATAAAATCCTGGGACCCCTTACACTGAGACAGAAATCCAGGGACCCCTGACACTGAGACATCAAATCCAGGGACCCCTGACACTGAGACATGAAATCCAGGGACCACTTGCACTGAGTCTTCAATCCAGGGACCCCTTTCACTTAGGCATCAAATCCAGGGACCCCTTACACTGAGACACCAAATCCAGGGAATCCTTACACTGAGACATCAAAACTAGGGACCCCTTTACTGAGACACCAAATCCAGGGACACTTTACACTGAGACATCAAGTGCAGGGACCTCTGACACTGAGACACAAAAATCCAGAGACCCCTTACACTGAGGCACCAAATCCAGGGAGCCCTTACACTGAGACATCAAATCCAGGGACCCCTTACAATGAGACATCAAATCCAGGGACCCCTTACACTGAGGCATCAAATCCAGCGAACCCTTACACTGAGACATCAAATCCATGGACCGCTTACACTGAGACACCAAATCCAGGGATCCCTTACACTGTGACATCAAATCCAGGAACCCCTTGCACTGAGGCACCAAATCCAGGGACCCCTTACACTGAGAAACCCCTCACACTGAGACTTCAAATCCATGCACGCCTGACACTGAGGCACCAAACCCAGGGACCCCTTACATTGAGGCATCTAAACCAGGGACCCCTTACTCTGAGAAAACAAATCCAGGGACCACTTTCACTGAGTCATCATAACTAGGGACCCCTTACACTGAGGCTGAAAATCCAGGGACCCCTTACACTGAGGCACCAAATCCAGGGACCCCTTGCACTGAAGCATCCAATGCAGGGACCCCTAACACTGAGACATCTAATCCAGGGACCCCTAATACTGAGACACCAAATCCAGGGACCCCTTACACTGAGAAACCCCTTACACTGAGACATCAAATCCAGGGACCCCTAATACTGAGACATCAAATGCAGGGACCCCTTACTCTGAGACATCAAATCCAGGGACCGCTTACAGTGAGGCATCAAATTCAGGGACCCCTTACACTGAGACATCAAATCAAGGGACTCTTACTCTGAGACTTCAAATCCATGGATTCCTTACACTGATGCACCAAATCCAGGGACCCCTTACACTGATGCATCAAATCCAGGGAGCCCTTACACTGATGCATCAAATCAGGGACCAGTTACACTGAGACACAAAATCCAGGGACCTCTTACACTGAGAGATCAAATCCTGGGACCTCTTACACTGACACACCAAATCCATGGACCCCTTACACTGAGGCATCAACTCCAGGGACGCCTTACACTGAGACACCAAATCCAGGGACCCCTTACACTGAGACACCAAATCCAGGGACCCCTTACACTGAGACACCAAATCCAGGGACCCCTTACACTGATGCATCAAATCCATGGACCCCTGACACTGTGACATAACATCCTGGAACCCCTTACACTGAGGCACCAAATCTAGGGACCCCTTACACTGAGGTATCAAATCCAGGGACCTCTTACACTGAGACACCAAATCCAGAGAACCCTTACACTGAGACACCAAATCCATGGAACCCTTACACTGAGACACCAAATCCAGTGAGCCCATACACTGAGACACCAAATCTAGGGAGCCCTTACACTGATGCACCAAATCCATGGCCCCCTTACACTGACACATCAAATCCAGGGACGCCTTACACTGAGACATCAAATCCAGGCAGCCCTTACACAGGGACACCAAATCCAGGAACCACTTACACTGAGACATCAAATCCAGGGACCCCTTACACTGAGATATCAAATCCAGGGACCCCTTACACTGAGGCATCAAATCCAGGGACCCCTTAACTGAGACATCAAATCCAGGGACCCCTTGCACTGAGACATCAAATCCAGGGACCCTTTACACTGAGACAGCAAATCCAGGGACCCCTTACACTGAGGCATCAAATCAAGGGACCACTTACGCTGAGGCACCAAATCCAGGGACCCCTCACAATGAGACACCAAAGCCAGCGACCCCTTACACTGAGGCATCAAATTTAGGGTCCCCGTGCAATGAGGAATCAAATGCAAGGACCACTTACATTGAGACATCAAATCCAGGAACCCCTTACACTGAGGCATCAAATCCACGGACCCCTTACACTGAGGCATCAAATCCTGTGAACCCTTACACTGAGGCATCAAATCAAGGGACCCCGAACATTGACGTCAAATCCAGGGACCCCTTACACTGAGACATCAAAATCCAGGGACCCCTTACACTGAGACACCAAATCCAGGGACCCCCTAACACTGAGACATCAAATCGAGGGACCCCTTACACTGAGGCATCATCTCCAGGGACCCCTTAAACTGACGAAATACAATCCAGGGACCCCTTACACTGAGACATCAAATCCAGGGACCCCTTACACTGAGACACCAAATCCAGGGACCACTTACACTGAGACATCAAATCCAGGGACCCCTTACACTGAGAGACCCCTTACACTGAGATATCAAATCCAGGGACCCCTTACACTGAGGCACCAAATCCAGGAATCCCTTACACTGAGGCATCAAATCCAGGGACCCCTTATTCTGAGGTATCAAATTCAGGGACCCCTGACACTGGGACACCAAATCCAGGGACCCCGAACAAAGGGACATCAAATCCAGGGACCCCTAACACTGAGACATCAAATCCAGGGACCCCTTGCACTGAGAAATCAATTCCAGGGACGCCTTTCTCTGAGACTTCAAATCCATGGACCGCTTACACTGAGGATTCAAATCCAGGGACCCCTTACACTGAGGCATCAAATCCAGGGACCCCTTACACTGAGGCATCAAATCCTGTGACCCCTTACACTGAGGCATCAAATCAAGGGACCCCGAACATTGACGTCAAATCCAGGGACCCCTTACACTGAGACATCAAATACAGGGATCCCTTACACTGAGACACCAAATCCAGGGACCCCCTAACACTGAGACATCAAATCGAGGGACCCCTTACACTGAGGCATCATCTCCAGGGACCCCTTAAACTGACGAAATACAATCCAGGGACCCCTTACACTGAGACATCAAATCCAGGGACCCCTTACACTGAGACACCAAATCCAGGGACCACTTACACTGAGACATCAAATCCAGGGACCCCTTACACTGAGAGACCCCTTACACTGAGATATCAAATCCAGGGACCCCTTACACTAAGGTACCAAATCCAGGAATCCCTTACACTGAGGCATCAAATGCAGGGACCCCTTATTCTGAGGTATCAAATTCAGGGACCCCTGACACTGGGACACCAAATCCAGGGACCCCGAACAAATGGACTTCAAATCCAGGGACCCCTAACACTGAGACATCAAATCCAGGGACCCCTTGCACTGAAAAATCAATTCCAGGGACGCCTTTCTCTGAGACTTCAAATCCATGGACCGCTTACACTGAGGATTCAGATCCAGGGACCCCTTACACTGAGGCATCAAATCCAGGGACCCTGTACACTGTGACACCAAATCCAGGGACCCCTTACAATGAGGCATCAAATACAAGGACCCCTTACACTGAGACACCAAATCCAGTGACCCCTTACACTGAGGCATCAACTCCAGGGACCCCTTACACTGAGACACCAAATCCAGGGACCCCTTACACTGAGGCATCAACTCCAGGGACCCTTTACTGAGACATCAAATCCAGGGACCCCTGACACTGTGACATCAAATCCATGGACCCCTTACACTGAGACACCAAATCCATGGACCCCTTACACTGAGGCACCAAATCCAGGGAGCCCTTACACTGAGACACCAAATCTTGGGAGCCCTTACACTGATGCACCTAATCCATGGAATCCTTACACTGACACATCAAATCCAGGGACCCCTTACCCTGAGACACCAAATTCAGGCAGCTCTGACACTGAGACACCAAATCAAGGGACCCTTTACACTGAGACACCAAATCCAGGGACCCCTTACACTGAGACTTCAAATCCAGGGACCCCTTACACTGAGGCATCAAATCCAGGAACCAGTTACACTGAGACACCAAATCCAGAGACCCCTTACACTGAGACATCAAATCCAGGGACCCCTGACACTGTGACATCAAATCCAGGTTCCCCTTACACTGAGACACCAAATCCAGGGACCCCTAACACAGAGACATCAAATCCAGGGACCCCTTACACTGAGGCATCAAATCCACGGACCCCTTACACTGAGACACCAAATCCAGGGAATCCTTACACTGAGACACCAAATACAGGGACCCCTTACACTGAGACATCAAATCCAGGGACCCCTTACCCTGAGATATCAAATCCAGGGACCCCTTCCACTGAGGCATCAAATGCAGGGACCCCTTACACTGAGGCTTCAAATCCAGGGACCCCTTAAACTGAGGCATCAAATCCAGGGACCCCTTAACAGAGACATTCAATTCCAGGGACTCCTTGCACTGAGACATCAAATCCAGGGAACCTTTACACTGAGACAACAAATCCAAGGACCCCTTACACTGAGGCATCAAATCAAGCGACCACTTACACTGAGGCGCCAAATCCAGGGACCCCTTACAATGAGACACCAAATCCAGCGACCCCTTACACTGAGGCATCAAATCCAGTGACCCCTGACACTGAGACATCAAATCCAGTGACCACTTACACTGAGACATCAAATCCAGGGACCACTTATACTGAGGCATCAAATTTAGGGTCCCCGTGCAATGAGAAATCAAATGCAGGGACCCCTTACTTTGAGACATCAAATCCAGCGACCCCTTACACTGAGGCATCAAATCCAGGGACCCCTGACACTGAGACACCTAATCCATGGACCGCTTACACTGAGGCACCAAATCCAGGGAGCCCTTGCACTGAGACACCAAATCTAGGGAGCCCTTACACTGATGCACCTAATCCATGGACCACTTACACTGACACATCAAATCCAGGGACCCCTTACCCTGAGACACCAAATCCAGGCAGCCTTGACACTGAGACACCAAATCCAGTGACCCTTTACACTGAGACATCAAATCCAGGGGCCCCTTACACTGAGACATCAAAGCCAGGGACCCCTTACACTGAGACATCAAAGCCTGGGACCCCTTTACTGAAACACCAAATCCAGGGACCCGGCACACTGAGACATCAAATCCAGGGACCCCTTACACTGAGACATCAAATCCAAGGACCCCTGACACTGAGACACCAAATACAGGGACCCCTTACACTGAGACATCAAATCTAGGGACCCCTTACCCTGAGATATCAAATCCAGGGACCCCTTCCACTGAGGCATCAAATGCAGGGACCCCTTACACTGAGGCTTCAAATCCAGGGACCCCTTAAACTGAGGCATCAAATCCAGGGACCCCTTAACTGAGACATTCAATTCCAGGGACCCCTTGCACTGAGGCACCAAATCCAGGGACCCCTCACAATGAGACACCAAATCCAGCGACCCCTTACACTGAGGCATCAAATCCAGTGACCCCTGACACTGAGTCATCAAATCCAGTGAACACTTACACTGAGACATCAAATCCAGGGACCACTTACACTGAGGCATCAAATTTAGGGTCCCCGTGCAATGAGAAATCAAATGCAGGGACCCCTTACTTTGAGACATCAAATCCAGCGAACCCTTACACTGAGGCATCAAATCAAGGGACCCCGAACATTGACGTCAAATCCAGGGACCCCTTACACTGAGACATCAAATCCAGGGACCCCTTATACTGAGACACCAAATCCAGGGACCCCCTAACACTGAGACATCAAATCGAGGGATCCCTTACACTGAGGCATCATCTCCAGGGACCCCTTAAACTGACGAAATACAATCCAGGGACCCCTTACACTGAGACATCAAATCCAGGGACCCCTTACACTGAGACACCAAATCCAGGGACCCCTTACACTGAGACATCAAATCCAGGGACCCCTTACCCTGAGATATCAAATCCAGGGACTCCTTCCACTGAGGCATCAAATGCAGGGACCCCTTACACTGAGGCTTCAAATCCAGGGACCCCTTAAACTGAGGCATCAAATCCAGGGACCCCTTAACTGAGACATTCAATTCCAGGGACCCCTTGCACTGAGACATCAAATCCAGGGACCCCTTACACTGAGGCATCAAATCAAGGGACCACTTTCACTGAGGCACCAAATCCAGGGACCCCTCACAATGAGACACCAAATCCAGCGACCCCTTACACTGAGGCATCAAATCCAGTGGCCCCTGACACTGAGACATCAAATCCAGTGAACACTTACACTGAGACATCAAATCCAGGGACCACTTACACTGAGGCATCAAATTTAGGGTCCCCGTGCAATGAGAAATCAAATGCAGGGACCCCTTACTTTGAGACATCAAATCCAGCGAACCCTTACACTGAGGCATCAAATCAAGGGACCCCGAACATTGACGTCAAATCCAGGGACCCCTTACACTGAGACATCAAATCCAGGGACCCCTTATACTGAGACGCCAAATCCAGGGACCCCCTAACACTGAGACATCAAATCGAGGGATCCCTTACACTGAGGCATCATCTCCAGGGACCCCTTAAACTGACGAAATACAATCCAGGGACCCCTTACACTGAGACATCAAATCCAGGGACCCCTTACACTGAGACACCAAATCCAGGGACCACTTACACTGAGACATCAAATCCAGGGACCCCTTACACTGAGAGACCCCTTACACTGAGATATCAAATCCAGGGACCCCTTATTCTGAGGTATCAAATTCAGGGACCCCTGACACTGGACCACCAAATCCAGGGAACCCTAACAAAGGGACATCAAATCCAGGGACCCCTAACACTGAGACATCAAATCCAGGGACCCCTTCCACTGAGACATCAATTCCAGGGACGCCTTCCTCTGAGACTTCAAATCCATGGACCGCTTACACTGAGGATTCAAATCCAGGGACCCCTTACACTGAGGCATCAAATCCAGGGACCCTGTACACTGAGACACCAAATCGAGGGACCCCTTACAATGAGGCATCAAATACAAGGACCCCTTACACTGAGACACCAAATCCAGTGACCCCTTACACTGAGGCATCAACTCCAGGGACCCCTTACACTGAGACACCAAATCCAGGGACCCCTTACACTGAGGCATCAACTCCAGGGACCCCTTTACTGAGACATCAAATGAAGGGACCCCTGACACTGTGACATCAAATCCATGGACCCTTACACTGAGATACCAAATCCATGGACCCCTTACACTGAGGCACCAAATCCAGGGAGCCCTTACACTGAGACAACAAAGCTTGGGAGCCCTTACACTGATAGACCTAATCCATGGACCCCTTACACTGACACATCAAATCCAGGGACCCCTTACCCTGAGACACCAAATCCAGGCAGCTCTGACACTGAGACACCAAATCAAGGGACCCTTTACACTGAGACACCAAATCCAGGGTCGCCTTACACTGAGGCTTCAAATCCAGGGACCCCTTAAACTGAGGCATCAAATCCAGGGACCCCTTAACTGAGACATTCAATTCCAGGGACTCCTTGCACTGAGACATCAAATCCAGGGACCCTTTACACTGAGACAGCAAATCCAAGGACCCCTTACACTGAGGCATCAAATCAAGGGACCACTTACACTGAGGCGCCAAATCCAGGGACCCCTCACAATGAGACACCAAATCCAGCGACCCCTTACACTGAGGCATCAAATCCAGTGACCCCTGACACTGAGACATCAAATCCAGTGACCACTTACACTGAGACATCAAATCCAGGGACCACTTACACTGAGGCATCAAATTTAGGTTCCCCGTGCAATGAGAAATCAAATGCAGGGACCCCTTACTTTCAGACATCAAATCCAGCGACCCTTACATTGAGGCATCAAATCCAGTGACCCCTTACACTGAGACACCTAATCCATGGACCCCTTACACTGAGGCACCAAATCCAGGGAGCCCTTACACTGAGACACCAAATCTAGGGAGCCCTTACACTGATACACCTAATCCATGGACCCCTTGCACTGACACATCAAATCCTGGGACCCCTTCCCCTGAGACACCAAATCCACGCAGCCTTGACACTGAGACACCAAATCCAGTGACCCTTTACACTGAGACATCAAATCCAGGGGCCCCTTACACTGAGACATCAAAGCCAGGGACCCCTTACACTGAGACATCAAAGCCAGGGACCCCTTTACTGAGACACCAAATCCAGGGACCCCTTACACTGAGACATCAAATCCAGGGACCCCTTACACTGAGGCATCAAATCCAGGAACCACTTACATAGAGACACCAAATCCAGAGACCCCTTACACTGAGACATCAAATCCAGGGACCCCTGACACTGTGACACCAAATACAGGGAACCCTTACACTGAGACATCAAATCCAGGGACCCCTTACCCTGAGATATCAAATCGAGGGACCCCTTCCACTGAGGCATCAAATGCAGGGACCCCTTACACTGAGGCTTCAAATCCAGGGACCCCTTAAACTGAGGCATCAAATCCAGGGACCCCTTAACTGAGACATTCAATTCCAGGAACCCTTTGCACTGAGACATCAAATCCAGGGACCCCTTACACTGAGGCATCAAATCAAGGGACCACTTACACTGAGGCACCAAATCCAGGGACCCCTCACAATGAGACACCAAATCCAGCGACCCCTTACACTGAGGCATCAAATCCAGTGACCCCTGACACTGAGACATCAAATCCAGATAACACTTACACTGAGACATCAAATCCAGGGACCACTTACACTGAGGCATCAAATTTAGGGTCCCCGTGCAATGAGAAATCAAATGCAGGGACCCCTTACTTTGAGACATCAAATCCAGCGAACCCTTACACTGAGGCATCAAATCCAGGGACCCCTTACACCGAGGCATCAAATCCAGGGATCCCTAACACTGAGGCATCACGTCCAGGGACCACTTACACTGAGGCATCAAATCCTGTGACCCCTTGCACAGAGGCATCAAATCAAGGGAACCCTAACACTGAGAAATCAAATCCAGGGACCCCTAACACTGAGGCATCAAATCCAGCGACCCCTTACACTGAGGCATCAAATCCAGGGACCCCTGACACTGAGACATCAAATCCAGGGACCCCTGACACTGAGGCATCAAATACAGATACCCCTAACACTGAGACATCACATCCAGGGACCCCTTACACTGAGGCACCAAATCCAGGGACCCCTAACACTGAGAAATCAAATCCAGAGACCCCTAACACTGAGGCATCAAATCCAGGGACCCCTTACACTGAGACATCAAATCCAGGGACCCCTTATACTGAGACACCAAATCCAGGGACCCCCTAACACTGAGACATCAAATCGAGGGATCCCTTACACTGAGGCATCATCTCCAGGGACCCCTTAAACTGACGAAATACAATCCAGGGACCACTTACACTGAGACATCAAATCCAGGGACCCCTTACACTGAGACACCAAATCCAGGGACCCCTTACACTGAGACATCAAATCCAGGGACCCCTTACCCTGAGATATCAAATCCAGGGACCCCTTCCACTGAGGCATCAAATGCAGGGACCCCTTACACTGAGGCTTCAAATCCAGGGACCCCTTAAACTGAGGCATTAAATCCAGGGACCCCTTAACTGAGACATTCAATTCCAGGGACCCCTTGCACTGAGACATCAAATCCAGGGACCCCTTACCCTGAGACACCAAATCCAGGCAGCTCTGACACTGAGACACCAAATCAAGGGACCCTTTACACTGAGACACCAAATCCAGGGTCGCCTTACACTGAGGCTTCAAATCCAGGGACCCCTTAAACTGAGGCATCAAATCCAGGGACCCCTTAACTGAGACATTCAATTCCAGGGACTCCTTGCACTGAGACATCAAATCCAGGGACCCTTTACACTGAGACAGCAAATCCAAGGACCCCTTACACTGAGGCATCAAATCAAGGGACCACTTACACTGAGGCGCCAAATCCAGGGACCCCTCACAATGAGACACCAAATCCAGCGACCCCTTACACTGAGGCATCAAATCCAGTGACCCCTGACACTGAGACATCAAATCCAGTGACCACTTACACTGAGACATCAAATCCAGGGACCACTTACACTGAGGCATCAAATTTAGGGTCCCCGTGCAATGAGAAATCAAATGCAGGGACCCCTTACTTTCAGACATCAAATCCAGCGACCCCTTACAGTGAGGCATCAAATCCAGTGACCCCTTACACTGAGACACCTAATCCATGGACCCCTTACACTGAGGCACCAAATCCAGGGAGCCCTTACACTGAGACACCAAATCTAGGGAGCCCTTACACTGATGCACCTAATCCATGGACCCCTTGCACTGACACATCAAATCCAGGGACCCCTTCCCCTGAGACACCAAATCCACGCAGCCTTGACACTGAGACACCAAATCCAGTGACCCTTTACACTGAGACATCAAATCCAGGGGCCCCTTACACTGAGACATCAAAGCCAGGGACCCCTTACACTGAGACATCAAAGCCAGGGACCCCTTTACTGAGACACCAAATCCAGGGACCCCTTACACTGAGACATCAAATCCAGGGACCCCTTACACTGAGGCATCAAATCCAGGAACCACTTACATAGAGACACCAAATCCAGAGACCCCTTACACTGAGACATCAAATCCAGGGACCCCTGACACTGAGACACCAAATACAGGGAACCCTTACACTGAGACATCAAATCCAGGGACCCCTTACCCTGAGATATCAAATCGAGGGACCCCTACCACTGAGGCATCAAATGCAGGGACCCCTTACACTGAGGCTTCAAATCCAGGGACCCCTTAAACTGAGGCATCAAATCCAGGGACCCCTTAACTGAGACATTCAATTCCAGGGACCCTTTGCACTGAGACATCAAATCCAGTGACCCCTTACACTGAGACATCAAATCAAGGGACCACTTACACTGAGGCACCAAATCCAGGGACCCCTCACAATGAGACACCAAATCCAGCGACCCCTTACACTGAGGCATCAAATCCAGTGACCCCTGACACTGAGACATCAAATCCAGTGAACACTTACACTGAGACATCAAATCCAGGGACCCCTGACACTGAGGCATCAAATACAGGTACCCTTACACTGAGACATCACATCCAGGGACCCCTTACACTGAGGCACCAAATCCAGGGACCCCTAACACTGAGAAATCAAATCCAGAGACCCCTAACACTGAGGCATCAAATCCAGGGACCCCTTACACTGAGACATCAAATCCAGGGACCCCTTTGACTGAGACACCAAATCCAGGGACCCCCTAACACTGAGACATCAAATCGAGGGATCCCTTACACTGAGGCATCATCTCCAGGGACCCCTTAAACTGACGAAATACAATCCAGGGACCCCTTACACTGAGACATCAAATCCAGGGACCCCTGACACTGAGACACCAAATACAGGGAACCCTTACACTGAGACATCAAATCCAGGGACCCCTTACCCTGAGATATCAAATCGAGGGACCCCTTACAATGAGGCATCAAATAGAAGGACCCCTTACACTAAGACACCAAATCCAGTGACCCCTTACACTGAGGCATCAACTCCAGGGACCCCTTACACTGAGACACCAAATCCAGGGACCCCTTACACTGAGGCATCAACTCCAGGGACCCCTTTACTGAGACATCAAATGAAGGGACCCCTGACACTGTGACATCAAATCCATGGACCCCTTACACTGAGATACCAAATCCATGGACCCCTTACACTGAGGCACCAAATCCAGGGAGCCCTTACACTGAGACACCAAAGCTTGGGAGCCCTTACACTGATGGACCTAATCCATGGACCCCTTACACTGACACATCAAATCCAGGGACCCCTTACCCTGAGACACCAAATCCAGGCAGCTCTGACACTGAGACACCAAATCAAGGGACCCTTTACACTGAGACACCAAATCCAGGGTCGCCTTACACTGAGGCATCAAATCAAGGGACCACTTGCACTGAGGCGCCAAATCCAGGGACCCATCACAATGAGACACCAAATCCAGCGACCCCTTACACTGAGGCATCAAATCCAGTGACCCCTGACACTGAGACATCAAATCCAGTGACCACTTACACTGAGACATCAAATCCAGGGACCAATTACACTGAGGCATCAAATTTAGGGTCCCCGTGCAATGAGAAATCAAATGCAGGGACCCCTTACTTTCAGACATCGTATCCAGCGACCCCTTACAGTGAGGCATCAAATCCAGTGACCCCTTACACTGAGACACCTAATCCATGGACCCCTTACACTGAGGCACCAAATCCAGGGAGCCCTCACACTAAGACACCAAATCTAGGGAGCCCTTACACTGATGCACCTAATCCATGGACCCCTTGCACTGACACATCAAATCCAGGGACCCCTTCCCCTGAGACACCAAATCCACGCAGCCTTGACACTGAGACACCAAATCCAGTGACCCTTTACACTGAGACATCAAATCCAGGGGCCCCTTACACTGAGACATCAAAGCCAGGGACCCCTTTACTGAGACACCAAATCCAGGGACCCCTTACACTGAGACATCAAATCCAGGGACCCCTTACACTGAGGCATCAAATCCAGGAACCACTTACATAGAGACACCAAATCCAGAGACCCCTTACACTGAGACATCAAATCCAGGGACCCCTGACACTGAGACACCAAATACAGGGAACCCTTACACTGAGACATCAAATCCAGGGACCCCTTACCCTGAGATATCAAATCGAGGGACCCCTTCCACTGAGGCATCAAATGCAGGGACCCCTTACACTAAGGCTTCAAATCCAGGGACCCCTTAAACTGAGGCATCAAATCCAGGGACCCCTTAACTGAGACATTCAATTCCAGGGACCCTTTGCACTGAGACATCAAATCCAGGGACCCCTTACACTGAGGCATCAAATCAAGGGACCACTTACACTGAGGCACCAAATCCAGGGATCCCTCACAATGAGACACCAAATCCAGCGACCCCTTACACTGAGGCATCAAATCCAGTGACCCCTGACACTGAGACATCAAATCCAGTGAACACTTACACTGAGACATCAAATCCAGGGACCACTTACACTGAGGCATCACATTTAGGGTCCCCGTGCAATGAGAAATCAAATGCAGGGACCCCTTACTTTGAGACATCAAATCCAGCGAACCCTTACACTGAGGCATCAAATCCAGGGACCCCTTACACCGAGGCATCAAATCCAGGGATCCCTAACACTGAGGCATCACGTCCAGGGACCACTTACACTGAGGCATCAAATCCTGTGACCCCTTGCACAGAGGCATCAAATCAAGGGAACCCTAACACTGAGAAATCAAATCCAGGGACCCCTAACACTGAGGCATCAAATCCAGCGACCCCTTACACTGAGGCATCAAATCCAGGGACCCCTGACACTGAGACATCAAATCCAGGGACCCCTGACACTGAGGCATCAAATACAGGTACCCTTACACTGAGACATCACATCCAGGGACCCCTTACACTGAGGCACCAAATCCAGGGACCCCTAACACTGAGAAATCAAATCCAGAGACCCCTAACACTGAGGCATCAAATCCAGGGACCACTTACACTGAGTCATCAAATCTTGGGAGCCCTTACACTGAGGCATCAAATCCAGGGACCCCTAACACTGACATCAATTCCAGGGACCCCTTACATTGAGACATCAAATCCAGGGACCCCTTACACTGAGACATCAAATCCAGAGACACCTGACACTGAGACATCAAATCCAGGGACCACTTACACTGAGACATCAATCCAGGGACCCCTTACACTGAGGCACCAAATCCAGGGACACTTTACACTGAGACACCAAATCCAGGAAATCCTTACACTGAGACATCAAATCCAGGGACCCCTTACACTGAGGCAACAAATCCAGGGACCCCTTAACTGAGACATCAAATACAGGGACCCCTTGCACTGAGACATCAAATCCAGGGACCCTTTACACTGAGACTGCAAATCCAGGGACCCCTTACACTGAGGCATCAAATCAAGGGACCACTTACACTGAGGCACCCAATCCAGGGCCCCCTCACATGATACACAAAATCCAGCGACCCCTTACACTGAGGCATCAAATTTAGGGTCCCCGTGCAATGAGAAATCAAATGCAGGGACCCCTTACATTGAGACATCAAATCCAGGAACCCCTTACACTGAGGCATCAAATCCAGGGACCCCTTACACTGAGGCATCAAATCCTGTGACCCCTTACACTGAGCAATCAAATCAAGGGACGCCGAACACTGACATCAAATCCAGGGACCCCTTACACTGAGACACCAAATCCAGGGACCCCTAACACTGAGACATCAAATCGAGGGACCCCTTCCACTGAGGCACCAAATCCAGTGACCCCTTACACTGAGACATAAAATCCAGGGACCCCTTACACAGTGACATAAAATCCAGGGACCTCTTACACTGAGGCATCAACTCCAGGGACCCCTTACACTGAGAAATAAAATCCAGGGACCCCTTACACTGAGACATCAAATCCAGGGACCCCTTACACTGAGACACCAAATCCAGGGACCACTTACACTGAGACATCAAATCCAGGGACCCCTGACACTGAGAGACCCCTTACACTAAGATATCAAATCCAGGGACCCCTTACACTGAGGCACCAAATCCAGGGATCCCTTACACTGAGGCATCAAATCCAGGGACCCCTTACTCTGAGGTATCAAATTCAGGGACCTCTTACACTGGGACACCAAATCCAGGGACCCCTAACACAGGGACATCAAATCCAGGGACCCTTTGCACTGAGACATCAAGTCCAGGGAAGCCTTACTCTGAGACATCAAATCCATGGACCGCTTACACTGAGGATTCAAATCCAGGGACGCCTTACACTGAGGCATCAAATCCAGGGACCCTTTACACTGAGACACCAAATCGAGGGACCCCTTACACTGAGGCATCAAATCCAGGGACCCCTTACACCGAGGCATCAAATCCAGGTACCCCTAACACTGAGGCATCAAATCCTATGACCCCGTACACTGAGGCATCAAATCAAGGGGCCCCTAACACTGACATCAAATGCAGGGACCACTTACACTGAGGCGTCAAATCCAGGGACCCCTTACACTGAGGCACCAAATCCAGGGACCCCTAACACTGAGAAATCAAATCCAGAGACCCCTAACACTGAGGCATCAAATCCAGGGACCCCTTACACTGAGACATCAAATCCAGGGACCCCTTATACTGAGACACCAAATCCAGGGACCCCCTAACACTGAGACATCAAATCGAGGGATCCCTTACACTGAGGCATCATCTCCAGGGACCCCTTAAACTGACGAAATACAATCCAGGGACCCCTTACACTGAGACATCAAATCCAGGGACCCCTTACACTGAGACACCAAATCCAGGGACCCCTTACACTGAGACATCAAATCCAGGGAACCCTTACCCTGAGATATCAAATCCAGGGACCCCTTCCACTCAGGCATCAAATGCAGGGACCCCTTACACTGAGGCTTCAAATCCAGGGACCCCTTAAACTGAGGCATCAAATCCAGGGACCCCTTAACTGAGACATTCAATTCCAGGGACCCCTTGCACTGAGACATCAAATCCAGGGACCCCTTACACTGAGGCATCAAATCAAGGGACCACTTACACTGAGGCACCAAATCCAGGGACCCCTCACAATGAGACACCAAATCCAGCGACCCCTTACACTGAGGCATCAAATCCAGTGGCCCCTGACACTGAGACATCAAATCCAGTGAACACTTACACTGAGACATCAAATCCAGGGACCACTTACACTGAGGCATCAAATTTAGGGTCCCCGTGCAATGAGAAATCAAATGCAGGGACCCCTTACTTTGAGACATCAAATCCAGCGAACCCTTACACTGAGGCATCAAATCAAGGGACCCCGAACATTGACGTCAAATCCAGGGACCCCTTACACTGAGACATCAAATCCAGGGACCCCTTATACTGAGACACCAAATCCAGGGACCCCCTAACACTGAGACATCAAATCGAGGGATCCCTTACACTGAGGCATCATCTCCAGGGACCCCTTAAACTGACGAAATACAATCCAGGGACCCCTTACACTGAGACATCAAATCCAGGGACCCCTTACACTGAGACACCAAATCCAGGGACCACTTACACTGAGACATCAAATCCAGGGACCCCTTACACTGAGAGACCCCTTACACTGAGATATCAAATCCAGGGACCCCTTACACTGAGGCACCAAATCCAGGAATCCCTTTCACTGAGGCATCAAATCCAATGACCCCTTATTCTGAGGTATCAAATTCAGGGACCCCTGACACTGGACCACCAAATCCAGGGAACCCTAACAAAGGGACATCAAATCCAGGGACCCCTAACACTGAGACATCAAATCCAGGGACCCCTTCCACTGAGACATCAATTCCAGGGACGCCTTCCTCTGAGACTTCAAATCCATGGACCGCTTACACTGAGGATTCAAATCCAGGGACCCCTTACACTGAGGCATCAAATCCAGGGACCCTGTACACTGAGACACCAAATCGAGGGACCCCTTACAATGAGGCATCAAATACAAGGACCCCTTACACTGAGACACCAAATCCAGTGACCCCTTACACTGAGGCATCAACTCCAGGGACCCCTTACACTGAGACACCAAATCCAGGGACCCCTTACACTGAGGCATCAACTCCAGGGACCCCTTTACTGAGACATCAAATGAAGGGACCCCTGACACTGTGACATCAAATCCATGGACCCCTTACACTGAGATACCAAATCCATGGACCCCTTACACTGAGGCACCAAATCCAGGGAGCCCTTACACTGAGACACCAAAGCTTGGGAGCCCTTACACTGATAGACCTAATCCATGGACCCCTTACACTGACACATCATATCCAGGGACCCCTTACCCTGAGACACCAAATCCAGGCAGCTCTGACACTGAGACACCAAATCAAGGGACCCTTTACACTGAGACACCAAATCCAGGGTCGCCTTACACTGAGGCTTCAAATCCAGGGACCCCTTAAACTGAGGCATCAAATCCAGGGACCCCTTAACTGAGACATTCAATTCCAGGGACTCCTTGCACTGAGACATCAAATCCAGGGACCCTTTACACTGAGACAGGAAATCCAAGGACCCCTTACACTGAGGCATCAAATCAAGGGACCACTTACACTGAGGCGCCAAATCCAGGGACCCCTCACAATGAGACACCAAATCCAGCGACCCCTTACACTGAGGCATCAAATCCAGTGACCCCTGACACTGAGACATCAAATCCAGTGACCACTTACACTGAGACATCAAATCCAGGGACCACTTACACTGAGGCATCAAATTTAGGGTCCCCGTGCAATGAGAAATCAAATGCAGGGACCCCTTACTTTCAGACATCAAATCCAGCGACCCCTTACAGTGAGGCATCAAATCCAGTGACCCCTTACACTGAGACACCTAATCCATGGACCCCTTACACTGAGGCACCAAATCCAGGGAGCCCTTACACTGAGACACCAAATCTAGGCAGCCCTTACACTGATGCACCTAATCCATGGACCCCTTGCACTGACACATCAAATCCAGGGACCCCTTCCCCTGAGACACCAAATCCACGCAGCCTTGACACTGAGACACCAAATCCAGTGACCCTTTACACTGAGACATCAAATCCAGGGGCCCCTTACACGGAGACATCAAAGCCAGGGACCCCTTACACTGAGACATCAAAGCCAGGGACCCCTTTACTGAGACACCAAATCCAGGGACCCCTTACACTGAGACATCAAATCCAGGGACCCCTTACACTGAGGCATCAAATCCAGGAACCACTTACATAGAGACACCAAATCCAGAGACCCCTTACACTGAGACATCAAATCCAGGGACCCCTGACACTGAGACACCAAATACAGGGAACCCTTACACTGAGACATCAAATCCAGGGACCCCTTACCCTGAGATATCAAATCGAGGGACCCCTTCCACTGAGGCATCAAATGCAGGGACCCCTTACACTGAGGCTTCAAATCCAGGGACCCCTTAAACTGAGGCATCAAATCCAGGGACCCCTTAACTGAGACATTCAATTCCAGGGACCCTTTGCACTGAGACATTAAATCCAGGGACCCCTTACACTGAGGCATCAAATCAAGGGACCACTTACACTGAGGCACCAAATCCAGGGACCCCTCACAATGAGACACCAAATCCAGCGACCCCTTACACTGAGGCATCAAATCCAGTGACCCCTGACACTGAGACATCAAATCCAGGGACCACTTACACTGAGGCATCAAATTTAGGGTCCCCGTGCAATGAGAAATCAAATGCAGGGACCCCTTACTTTGAGACATCAAATCCAGCGAACCCTTACACTGAGGCATCAAATCCAGGGACCCCTTACACCGAGGCATCAAATCCAGGGATCCCTAACACTGAGGCATCACGTCCAGGGACCACTTACACTGAGGCATCAAATCCTGTGACCCCTTGCACAGAGGCATCAAATCAAGGGAACCCTAACACTGAGAAATCAAATCGAGGGACCCCTAACACTGAGGCATCAAATCCAGCGACCCCTTACACTGAGGCATCAAATCCAGGGACCCCTGACACTGAGACATCAAATCCAGGGACCCCTGACACTGAGGCATCAAATACAGGTACCCTTACACTGAGACATCACATCCAGGGACCCCTTACACTGAGGCACCAAATCCAGGGACCCCGAACACTGAGAAATCAAATCCAGAGACCCCTAACACTGAGGCATCAAATCCAGGGACCACTTACACTGAGTCATCAAATCTTGGGAGCCCTTACACTGAGGCATCAAATCCAGGGACCCCTAACACTGACATCAATTCCAGGGACCCCTTACATTGAGACATCAAATCCAGGGACCCCTTACACTGAGACATCAAATCCAGAGACACCTGACACTGAGACATCAAATCCAGGGACCACTTACACTGAGACATCAATCCAGGGACCCCTTACACTGAGGCACCAAATCCAGGGACACTTTACACTGAGACACCAAATCCAGGAAATCCTTACACTGAGACATCAAATCCAGGGACCCCTTACACTGAGGCAACAAATCCAGGGACCCCTTAACTGAGACATCAAATCCAGGGACCCCTTGCACTGAGACATCAAATCCAGGGACCCTTTACACTGAGACTGCAAATCCAGGGACCCCTTACACTGAGGCATCAAATCAAGGGACCACTTACACTGAGGCACCCAATCCAGGGCCCCCTCACAATGATACACAAAATCCAGCGACCCCTTACACTGAGGCATCAAATTTAGGGTCCCCGTGCAATGAGAAATCAAATGCAGGGACCCCTGACATTGAGACATCAAATCCAGGAACCCCTTACACTGAGGCATCAAATCCAGGGACCCCTTACACTGAGGCATCAAATCCTGTGACCCCTTACACTGAGGCATCAAATCAAGGGACGCCGAACACTGACATCAAATCCAGGGACCCCTTACACTGAGACACCAAATCCAGGGACCCCTAACACTGAGACATCAAATCGAGGGACCCCTTCCACTGAGGCACCAAATCCAGTGACCCCTTACACTGAGACATAAAATCCAGGGACCCCTTACACAGTGACATAAAATCCAGGGACCTCTTACACTGAGGCATCAACTCCAGGGACCCCTTACACTGAGAAATAAAATCCAGGGACCCCTTACACTGAGACATCAAATCCAGGGACCCCTTACACTGAGACAGCAAATCCAGGGACCACTTACACTGAGACATCAAATCCAGGGACCCCTGACACTGAGAGACCCCTTACACTAAGATATCAAATCCAGGGACATCTTACACTGAGGCACCAAATCCAGGGATCCCTTACACTGAGGCATCAAATCCAGGGACCCCTTACTCTGAGGTATCAAATTCAGGGACCTCTTACACTGGGACACCAAATCCAGGGACCCCTAACACAGGGACATCAAATCCAGGGACCCTTTGCACTGAGACATCAAGTCCAGGGAAGCCTTACTCTGAGACATCAAATCCATGGACCGCTTACACTGAGGATTCAAATCCAGGGACGCCTTACACTGAGGCATCAAATCCAGGGACCCTTTACACTGAGACACCAAATCGAGGGACCCCTTACACTGAGGCATCAAATCCAGGGACCCCTTACACCGAGGCATCAAATCCAGGTACCCCTAACACTGAGGCATCAAATCCTATGACCCCGTACACTGAGGCATCAAATCAAGGGGCCCCTAACACTGACATCAAATGCAGGGACCACTTACACTGAGGCGTCAAATCCAGGGACCCCTTACACTGAGGCACCAAATCCAGGGACCCCTAACACTGAGAAATCAAATCCAGAGACCCCTAACACTGAGGCATCAAATCCAGGGACCCCTTACACTGAGACATCAAATCCAGGGACCCCTTATACTGAGACACCAAATCCAGGGACCCCCTAACACTGAGACATCAAATCGAGGGATCCCTTACACTGAGGCATCATCTCCAGGGACCCCTTAAACTGACGAAATACAATCCAGGGACCCCTTACACTGAGACATCAAATCCAGGGACCCCTTACATTGAGACACCAAATCCAGGGACCCCTTACACTGAGACATCAAATCCAGGGACCCCTTAACCTGAGATATCAAATCCAGGGACCCCTTCCACTCAGGCATCAAATGCAGGGACCCCTTACACTGAGGCTTCAAATCCAGGGACCCCTTAAACTGAGGCATCAAATCCAGGGACCCCTTAACTGAGACATTCAATTCCAGGGACCCCTTGCACTGAGACATCAAATCCAGGGACCCCTTACACTGAGGCATCAAATCAAGGGACCACTTACACTGAGGCACCAAATCCAGGGACCCCTCACAATGAGACACCAAATCCAGCGACCCCTTACACTGAGGCATCAAATCCAGTGGCCCCTGACACTGAGACATCAAATCCAGTGAACACTTACACTGAGACATCAAATCCAGGGACCACTTACACTGAGGCATCAAATTTAGGGTCCCCGTGCAATGAGAAATCAAATGCAGGGACCCCTTACTTTGAGACATCAAATCCAGCGAACCCTTACACTGAGGCATCAAATCAAGGGACCCCGAACATTGACATCAAATCCAGGGACCCCTTGCACTGAGACATCAAATCCAGGGACCCCTTATACTGAGACACCAAATCCAGGGACCCCCTAACACTGAGACATCAAATCGAGGGATCCCTTACACTGAGGCATCATCTCCAGGGACCCCTTAAACTGACGAAATACAATCCAGGGAACCCTTACACTGAGACATCAAATCCAGGGACCCCTTACACTGAGACACCAAATCCAGGGACCACTTACACTGAGACATCAAATCCAGGGACCCCTTACACTGAGAGACCCCTTACACTGAGATATCAAATCCAGGGACCCCTTACACTGAGGCACCAAATCCAGGAATCCCTTTCACTGAGGCATCAAATCCAATGACCCCTTATTCTGAGGTATCAAATTCAGGGACCCCTGACACTGGACCACCAAATCCAGGGAACCCTAACAAAGGGACATCAAATCCAGGGACCCCTAACACTGAGACATCAAATCCAGGGACCCCTTCCACTGAGACATCCATTCCAGGGACGCCTTCCTCTGAGACTTCAAATCCATGGACCGCTTACACTGAGGATTCAAATGCAGGGACCCCTTACACTGAGGCATCAAATCCAGGGACCCTGTACACTGAGACACCAAATCGAGGGACCCCTTACAATGAGGCATCAAATACAAGGACCCCTTACACTGAGACACCAAATCCAGTGACCCCTTACACTGAGGCATCAACTCCAGGGACCCCTTACACTGAGACACCAAATCCAGGGACCCCTTACACTGAGGCATCAACTCCAGGGACCCCTTTACTGAGACATCAAATGAAGGGACCCCTGACACTGTGACATCAAATCCATGGACCCCTTACACTGAGATACCAAATCCATGGACCCCTTACACTGAGGCACCACATCCAGGGAGCCCTTACACTGAGACACCAAAGCTTGGGAGCCCTTACACTGATAGACCTAATCCATGGACCCCTTACACTGACACATCAAATCCAGGGACCCCTTACCCTGAGACACCAAATCCAGGCAGCTCTGACACTGAGACACCAAATCAAGGGACCCTTTACACTGAGACACCAAATCCAGGGTCGCCTTACACTGAGGCTTCAAATCCAGGGACCCCTTAAACTGAGGCATCAAATCCAGGGACCCCTTAACTGAGACATTCAATTCCAGGGACTCCTTGCACTGAGACATCAAATCCAGGGACCCTTTACACTGAGACAGCAAATCCAAGGACCCCTTACACTGAGGCATCAAATCAAGGGACCACTTACACTGAGGCGCCAAATCCAGGGACCCCTCACAATGAGACACCAAATCCAGCGACCCCTTACACTGAGGCATCAAATCCAGTGACCCCTGACACTGAGACATCAAATCCAGTGACCACTTACACTGAGACATCAAATCCAGGGACCACTTACACTGAGGCATCAAATTTAGGGTCCCCGTGCAATGAGAAATCAAATGCAGGGACTCAGACATCAAATCCAGCGACCCCTTACAGTGAGGCATCAAATCCAGTGACCCCTTACACTGAGACACCTAATCCATGGACCCGTTACACTGAGGCACCAAATTCAGGGAGCCCTTACACTGAGACACCAAATCTAGGGAGCCCTTACACTGATGCACCTAATCCATGGACCCCTTGCACTGACACATCAAATCCAGGGACCCCTTCCCCTGAGACACCAAATCCACGCAGCCTTGACACTGAGACACCAAATCCAGAGACCCCTTACACTGAGACATCAAATCCAGGGACCCCTGACACTGAGACACCAAATACAGGGAACCCTTACACTGAGACCTCAAATCCAGGGACCCCTTACCCTGAGATATCAAATCGAGGGACCCCTTCCACTGAGGCATCAAATGCAGGGACCCCTTACACTGAGGCTTCAAATCCAGGGACCCCTTAAACTGAGGCATCAAATCCAGGGACCCCTTAACTGAGACATTCAATTTCAGGGACCCTTTGCACTGAGACATCAAATCCAGGGACCCCTTACACTGAGGCATCAAATCAAGGGACCACTTATATTGAGGCACCAAATCCAGGGACCCCTCACAATGAGACACCAAATCCAGCGACCCCTTACACTGAGGCATCAAATCCAGTGACCCCTGACACTGAGACATCAAATCCAGTGAACACTTACACTGAGACATCAAATCCAGGGACCACTTACACTGAGGCATCAAATTTAGGGTCCCCGTGCAATGAGAAATCAAATGCAGGGACCCCTTACTTTGAGACATCAAATCCAGCGAACCCTTACACTGAGGCATCAAATCCAGGGACCCCTTACACCGAGGCATCAAATCCAGGGATCCCTAACACTGAGGCATCACGTCCAGGGACCACTTACACTGAGGCATCAAATCCTGTGACCCCTTGCACAGAGGCATCAAATCAAGGGAACCCTAACACTGAGAAATCAAATCCAGGGACCCCTAACACTGAGGCATCAAATCCAGCGACCCCTTACACTGAGGCATCAAATCCAGGGACCCCTGACACTGAGACATCAAATCCAGGGACCCCTGACACTGAGGCATCAAATACAGGTACCCTTACACTGAGACATCACATCCAGGGACCCCTTACACTGAGGCACCAAATCCAGGGACCCCTAACACTGAGAAATCAAATCCAGAGACCCCTAACACTGAGGCATCAAATCCAGGGACCACTTACACTGAGTCATCAAATCTTGGGAGCCCTTACACTGAGGCATCAAATCCAGGGACCCCTAACACTGACATCAATTCCAGGGACCCCTTACATTGAGACATCAAATCCAGGGACCCCTTACACTGAGACATCAAATCCAGAGACACCTGACACTGAGACATCAAATCCAGGGACCACTTACACTGAGACATCAATCCAGGGACCCCTTACACTGAGGCACCAAATCCAGGGACTCTTTACACTGAGACACCAAATCCAGGAAATCCTTACACTGAGACATCAAATCCAGGGACCCCTTACACTGAGGCAACAAATCCATGGACCCCTTAACTGAGACATCAAATCCAGGGACCCCTTGCACTGAGACATCAAATCCAGGGACCCTTTACACTGAGACTGCAAATCCAGGGACCCCTTACACTGAGGCATCAAATCAAGAGACCACTTACAATGAGGCACCCAATCCAGGGCCCCCTCACAATGATACACAAAATCCAGCGACCCCTTACACTGAGGCATCAAATTTAGGGTCCCCGTGCAATGAGAAATCAAATGCTGGGACCCCTTACATTGAGACATCAAATCCAGGAACCCCTTACACTGAGGCATCAAATCCAGGGACCCCTTACACTGAGGCATCAAATCCTGTGACCCCTTACACTGAGGCATCAAATCAAGGGACGCCGAACACTGACATCAAATCCAGGGACCCCTTACACTGAGACACCAAATCCAGGGACCCCTAACACTGAGACATCAAATCGAGGGACCCCTTCCACTGAGGCACCAAATCCAGTGACCCCTTACACTGAGACATAAAATCCAGGGACCCCTTACACAGTGACATAAAATCCAGGGACCTCTTACACTGAGGCATCAACTCCAGGGACCCCTTACACTGAGAAATAAAATCCAGGGACCCCTTACACTGAGACATCAAATCCAGGGACCCCTTACACTGAGACACCAAATCCAGGGACCACTTACACTGAGACATCAAATCCAGGGACCCCTGACACTGAGAGACCCCTTACACTAAGATATCAAATCCAGGGACCCCTTACACTGAGGCACCAAATCCAGGGATCCCTTACACTGAGGCATCAAATCCAGGGACCCCTTACTCTGAGGTATCAAATTCAGGGACCTCTTACACTGGGACACCAAATCCAGGGACCCCTAACACAGGGACATCAAATCCAGGGACACTTTGCACTGAGACATCAAGTCCAGGGAAGCCTTACTCTGAGACATCAAATCCATGGACCGCTTACACTGAGGATTCAAATCCAGGGACGCCTTACACTGAGGCATCAAATCCAGGGACCCTTTACACTGAGACACCAAATCGAGGGACCCCTTACACTGAGGCATCAAATCCAGGGACCCCTTACACCGAGGCATCAAATCCAGGTACCCCTAACACTGAGGCATCAAATCCTATGACCCCGTACACTGAGACATCAAATCAAGGGGCCCCTAATACTGACATCAAATGCAGGGACCACTTACACTGAGGCGTCAAATCCAGGGACCCCTTACTCTGAGGTATCAAATTCAGGGACCCCTTACACTGAGACACCAAATCCAGGGACCCCTAACACTGAGACATCAAATCCAGGGACCCAGTGCAATGAGGAATCAAATGCAGGGACCCCTCACATTGAGACATCAAATCTAGGGACGCCTTACACTGAGGCATCAAATCCAGTGACCCCTTACACTGAGGCATCAAATCCTGTGACCCGTTACACTGAGGCATCAAATCAAGGAACCCCTAACACTGACATCAAATCCAGGGACCCCTTACACTAAGACATCAAATTCAACGACACCTTACACTGAGACACCAAATCCAGGGACCACTGACACTGAGGCATCAAATCCAGGGACCCCTTACACTGAGATACCCCTGACACTGAGACTTCAAATCCATGGACCCCTGACACTGAGGTACCAAATCCAGGGACCCCTTACACTGAGGCATCAAATTCAGGGACCCTTTACACTGAGACACCAAATCCAGGGAATCCTTACACTGAGACACCAAATACAGGGACCCCTTACAATGAGATATCAAATCCAGGGACCCCTTCCACCGAGGCATCAAATCCAGGGACCCCTTAACTGAAAAATTCAATTCCAGGGACCCCTTGCACTGAGACATCAAATCCAGGCACCCTTTACACTGAGACAGCAAATCCAGGGACCCCTTACACTGACGCATCAAATCAAGGGACTACTTACACTGAGGCACCAAATCCAGGGACCCCTTACCCTGAGATATCAAATCCAGTAACCCTTACTCTGAGGCATCAAATGCAGGGACCCCTTACACTGAGGCATCAAATCCAGGGACTCCTTACACTGAGGCATCAAATCCAGGGACCCCTTACACTGAGGCATCAACTCCAGGGACCCCTTACACTGAGACATCAAAACCAGGGACCCCTTTACTGAGACACCATATCCAGGGACCCCTTACACTGAGACATCAAATACAGAGACCCCTTACACTGAGACACCAAATCCATGGACCCCTTGCACTCAGGCACCAAATCCAGGGAGCCCTTACCCTGAGACACCAAATCTCGGGAGCCCTTACACTGAGGCACCTAATCCATGGACCCCTGACACTGAAACATCAAATCCAGGGACCCCTTACAATGAGACCTCAAATCCAGGGACCACTTACACTGAGGCACCAAATCCAGGGAACCCTTACACTGAGGCATCAAATCCAGCGAACCCTTACTCTGAGACATCAAATCCAGGAACCCCTTAAAATGAGGCACCAAATCCAGGGACCCGTTCCATTTGTGCACCAAATCCAAGGACCCCTTACACTGAGGGACCAAATCCAGGGACCGCTTACACTGAGACATCAAATCCAGGGACCCCGTGCAATGAGGAATCAAATGCAGGGACCCCTTACATTGAGACATCAAATCCAGGGACGCCTTACACTGAGGCATCAAATCCAGTGACCCCTTACACTTAGGCATCAAATCCTGTGACCCGTTACACTGAGGCATCAAATCAAGGAACCCCTAACACTGACATCAAATTCAGGGACCCCTTACACTGAGAAATGAAATCCAGGGACCCCTAACACTGAGGCATCAAATCCAGGGAATCCTTACACTGAGACACCAAATACAGGGACCCCTTACACTGAGACATCAAATCCAGGGACCCCTTACCCTGAGATATCAAATCCAGGGACCCCTTCCACTGAGGCATCAAATGCAGGGACCCCTTACACTGGGGCTTCAAATCCTGGGACCCTTTACGCTGAGACATCAAATCCAGGGACCCCTTACACTGAGAGACCCCTTACACTGAGATATCAATTCCAGGGACCCCTTACACTGAGGCACCAAATCCGGGGATCCCTTACACTGACGCATCAAATTCAGGGACCCCTTACTCTGAGGTATCAAATTCAGGGACCCCTTACACTGAGACACCAAATGCAGGGACCCCTAACACAGGGACATCAAATCCAGGGACCCCTAACACTGAGACATCAAATCCAGGGACACCGTGCAATGAGGAATCAAATGCAGGGACCCCTTACATTGAGACATCAAATCCAGGGACGCCTTACACTGAGGCATCAAATCCAGTGACCCCTTACACTGAGGCATCAAATCCTGTGACCCGTTACACTGAGGCATCAAATCAAGGAACCCCAAACACTGACATCAAATCCACGGACCCCTTACACTAAGACATCAAATCCAGGGACCCCTTACACTGAGACACCAAATCCAGGGACCACTTACACTGAGACATCAAATCCAGGGACCCCTTACACTGAGATACCCCTTACACTGAGACTTCAAATCCATGGACCCGTGACACTGAGGTACCAAATCCAGGGACCCCTTACACTGAGGCATCAAATCCAGGGACCCTTTACACCGAGGCATCAAATCCAGGGACACCTTAACTGAGACATTCAATTCCAGGGAACCCTTGCACTGAGACATCAAATCCAGGCACCCTTTACACTGAGACAGCAAATCCAGGGACCCCTCACAATGAGACACCAAATCCAGCGATCCCTTACACTGAGGCATCAAATCCAGTGACCCCTGACACTGAGACATCAAATCCAGTGACCCCTTACACTGAGGCATCAAATCCAGTGACCCCTTACACCGAGGCATCAAATCCAGGGACCCCAAACACTGAGGCATCAAATCCTATGACCCCGTACACTGAGGCATCAAATCAAGGGACACCTAACACTGACATCAAATGCAGGGACCACTTACACTGAGGCATCACATTTAGGGTCCCCGTGCAATGAGGAATCAAATGCAGGGACCCCTTACATTGAGACATCAAATCCAGGGACGCCTTACACTGAGGCATCAAATCCAGTGACCCCTGACACTGAGGCATCAAATCCTGTGACCCGTTTCACTGAGGCATCAAATCAAGGGTCCCCTAACACTGACATCAAATCCAGGGACGCCTTACACTGAGGCATCAAATCCAGGGACGCCTTACACTGAAACACAAAATCCTGGGACCCCTATCACTGAGAAATCAAATCCAGGGACCCCTAACACTGAGGCATCAAATCCAGGGACCACTTACACTGAGTCATCAAATCCAGGAACCCCTTACACTGCCATCAATTCCAGGGACCCCTTAGACTGAGTCTTCAATCCAGGGACCCCTTTCACTGAGGCATCAAATCCAGGGACCCCTTACACTGAGACACCAAATCCAGGGAATCCTTACACTGAGACAACAAATCCAGGGACCCCTTACACTGAGACATCAAATCCAGGCACCCCTTATCCTGAGATATCAAATCCGGTAACCCTTACTCTGAGGCATCAAATGCAGGGATCACTTACACTGAGGCATCAAATCCAGGGACTCCTTACACTGAGGCATCAACTCCAGGGACCCCTTACACTGAGACATTTCAAAACCAGGGACCCCTTTACTGAGACACCATATCCAGGGACCCCTTACACTGAGACATCAAATCCAGAGACCCCTTACACTGAGACACCAAATCCATGGACCCCTTACACTCAGGCACCAAATCCAGGGAGCCCTTACTCTGAGACACCAAATCTAGGGAGCCCTTACACTGAGGCAAATAATCCATGGGCCCCTGACACTGACACATCAAATCCAGGGACCCCTTACAATGAGACCTCAAATCCAGGGACCACTTACACTGAGGCACCAAATCCAGGGACCCCTTACACTATGGCATCAAATCCAGCGAACCCTTACAATGAGATATCAAATCCAGGGACCCGTTACATTTGTGCACCAAATCCAAGGACCCCTTACACTGAGGGACCAAATCCAGGGACCGCTTACACTGAGACATCAAATCCAGGGACCCCGTGCAATGAGGAATCAAATGCAGGGACCCCTTACATTGAGACATCAAATCCAGGGACGCCTTACACTGAGGCATCAAATCCAGTGACCCCTTACATTGAGGCATCAAATCCTGTGACCCGTTACACTGAGGCATCAAATCAAGGAACCCCTAACACTGACATCAAATCCAGGGACCCCTTACACTAAGACATCAAATCCAGGGACCCCTTACACTGAGACACCAAATCCAGGGACCACTTATACTGAGACATCAAATCAAGGGACCCCTTACACTGAGATACCCCTTACACTGAGACTTCAAATCCATGGACCCCTGACACTGAGGTACCAAATCCAGGAACCCCTTACCCTGAGATATCAAATCCAGGAACCCCTTCCACCGAGGCATCAAATCCATAGACCCCTTACACTGAGGCATCAAATGCAGGGACCCCTTAACTGAGACATTCAATTCCAGGGACCCCTTGCACTGAGACATCAAATCCAGGCACCCTTTACACCGAGACAGCAAATCCAGGGACCCCTTACACTGACGCATCAAATCAAGGGACCACTTACACTGAGGCACCAAAGCCAGGGACCCCTCACAATGAGACACCGAATCCAGCGACCCCTTACACTGAGGCATCAAATCCAGTGACCCCTGACACTGAGACATCAAATCCAGTGACCACTTACACTGAGACATCAAATCCAGGGACCACTTACACTGAGGCATCAAATTTAGGGTCCCCGTGCAATGAGGAATCAAATGCAGGGACCCCTTACATTGAGACATCAAATCCAGCGACCCCTTACACTGAGGCATCAAATCCAGGGACCCCTTACGTGAGGCATCAAATCCAGGGACCCCTAACACTGAGGCATCAAATCCTATGACCCCGTACACTGAGGCATCAAATCAAGGGAACCCTAACACTGACATCAAATGCAGGGACCACTTGCACTGAGGCATCAAATTTAGGGTCCCCGTGCAATGAGGAATCAAAGGCAGGGACCCCTTACATTGAGACATCAAATCCAGGGACCACTTACATTGAGACATCAATCCACGGACCCCTGACACTGAGTAATCAAATTCAGAGATCCCTCACACTGAGGCATCAAATCCAGTGACCAGTTACAATGATGCACCAAATTCAGGGACCCCTTACACTGAGGCATCAAATCCAGGGACCACTACCACTGAGACACCAAACCCAGGGACCACTGACACTGAGGCATCAAATCCTGTGACCCGTTACACTGAGGCATCAAATCAAGGGACGCCTGACACTGAAACACAAAGTCCTGGGACCCCTAACACTGAGAAATCAAATCCAGGGACCCCTAACACTGAGGCATCAAATCCAGGGACCACTTACACTGAGGCATCAAATCCAGGGACCACTTACACTGAGTCATCAAATCCAGGGACCCCTTACACTGCCATCAATTCCAGGGAGCCCTTACACTGAGTCTTAAATCCAGGGACCCCTTTCACTGAGGCATCAAATCCAGGGACCCCTTATCCTGAGATTTCAAATCCAGTAACCCTTAATCTGAGGCATCAAATGCAGGACCCCTTACACTGAGGCATCAAATCCAGGGACCCCTTACACTAAGGCATCAACTCCAGGGACCCCTTACACTTAGACATCAAAACCAGGGACCCCTTTACTGAGACACCATATCCAGGGACCCCTTACACTGAGACATCAAATCCAGAGACCCCTTACACTGAGACACCAAATCCATGGACCCCTTACACTCAGGCACCAAATCCTGGGAGCCCTTACCCTGAGACACCAAATCTAGGGAGCCCTTACACTGAGGCACCTAATCCATGGACCCCTGACACTGACACATCAAATCCAGGGACCCCTTACAATGAGACCTCAAATCCAGGGACCACTTACACTGAGGCACCAAATCCAGGGACCCCTTACACTGAGGCATCAAATCCAGCGAACCCTTACATTGAGACATCAAATCCAGGAACCCCTTACACTGAGGCACCAAATCCAGGGACCCGTTACATTTGTGCACCAAATCCAAGGACCCCTTACACTGAGGCACCAAAGCCAGGGACCCCTCACAATGAGACACCGAATCCAGCGACCCCTTACACTGAGGCATCAAATCCAGTGACCCCTGACACTGAGACATCAAATCCAGTGACCACTTACACTGAGACATCAAATCCAGGGACCACTTACACTGAGGCATCAAATTTAGGGTCCCCGTGCAATGAGGAATCAAATGCAGGGACCCCTTACATTGAGACATCAAATCCAGCGACCCCTTACACTGAGGCATCAAATCCAGGGACCCCTTACGTGAGGCATCAAATCCAGGGACCCCTAACACTGAGGCATCAAATCCTATGACCCCGTACACTGAGGCATCAAATCAAGGGAACCCTAACACTGACATCAAATGCAGGGACCACTTGCACTGAGGCATCAAATTTAGGGTCCCCGTGCAATGAGGAATCAAAGGCAAGGACCCCTTACATTGAGACATCAAATCCAGGGACCACTTACATTGAGACATCAATCCACGGACCCCTGACACTGAGTAATCAAATTCAGAGATCCCTTACACTGAGGCATCAAATCTAGTGACCAGTTACAATGATGCACCAAATCCAGGGACCCCTTACACTGAGGCATCAAATCCAGGGACCACTACCACTGAGACACCAAACCCAGGGACCACTGACACTGAGGCATCAAATCCTGTGACCCGTTACACTGAGGCATCAAATCAAGGGACCCCTAACACTGACATCAAATCCAGGGACGCCTTACACTGAGACATCAAATCCAGGGACGCCTGACACTGAAACACAAAGTCCTGGGCCCCCTAACACTGAGAAATCAAATCCAGGGACCCCTAACACTGAGGCATCAAATCCAGGGACCACTTACACTGAGGCATCAAATCCAGGGACCACTTACACTGAGTCATCAAATCCAGGGACCCCTTACACTGCCATCAATTCCAGGGACCCCTTACACTGAGTCTTAAATCCAGGGACCCCTTTCACTGAGGCATCAAATCCAGGGACCCCTTATCCTGAGATT
The DNA here is from genome assembly GCF_044704955.1 of Pristiophorus japonicus. Lineage (NCBI taxonomy): Eukaryota > Metazoa > Chordata > Chondrichthyes > Pristiophoridae > Pristiophorus > Pristiophorus japonicus. The sequence continues at coordinate 7,160,516 of NW_027252779.1, forward strand.
TCAAATCCAGTAACCCTTAATCTGAGGCATCAAATGCAGGGACCCCTTACACTGAGGCATCAAATCCAGGGACCCCTTACACTAAGGCATCAACTCCAGGGACCCCTTACACTTAGACATCAAAACCAGGGACCCCTTTACTGAGACACCATATCCAGGGACCCCTTACACTGAGACATCAAATCCAGAGACCCCTTACACTGAGACACCAAATCCATGGACCCCTTACACTCAGGCACCAAATCCTGGGAGCCCTTACCCTGAGACACCAAATCTAGGGAGCCCTTACACTGAGGCACCTAATCCATGGACCCCTGACACTGACACATCAAATCCAGGGACCCCTTACAATGAGACCTCAAATCCAGGGACCACTTACACTGAGGCACCAAATCCAGGGACCCCTTACACTGAGGCATCAAATCCAGCGAACCCTTACATTGGGACATCAAATCCAGGAACCCCTTACACTGAGGCACCAAATCCAGGGACCCGTTACATTTGTGCACCAAATCCAAGGACCCCTTACACTGAGGGACCAAATACAGGGACCGCTTACACTGAGACATCAAATCCAGGGACCCCTTACACTGATGCACCAAATCCAGGGACGCTTTACACTGATGCATCAAATCCAGGGACCCCTTACACTGAGACACCAAATCCAGGGACCCTTTACACTGAGGCACCAAATCCAGGGACCCTTTGCACTGCGACACCAAATCAAGGGACCACCTACACTGAGATGTCAAATCCAGGGATCCCTTGCACTGAGACATCAAATCCAGGGACCCCTTACACTGAGACATCAAATCCAGGGACCCCTTTACTGAGGCAAAAAATTCAGGGACCCCTTACATTTTTCCAAATACAAGGACCCCTTACACTGAGGGATGACATCCAGGGACCGCTTACACTGAGACACCAAATCCAGGGACCCTTTACACTGAGGCACCAAATCCAGGGACCCCTTACACTGAGGCATCAAATCCAGCGAACCCTTACATTGAGACATCATATCCAGGAACCCCTTACACTGAGGCACCAAATCCAGGGACCCGTTACATTTGTGCACCAAATCCAAGGACCCCTTACACTGAGGCACCAAAGCCAGGGACCCCTCACAATGAGACACCGAATCCAGCGACCCCTTACACTGAGGCATCAAATCCAGTGACCCCTGACACTGAGACATCAAATCCAGTGACCACTTACACTGAGACATCAAATCCAGGGACCACTTACACTGAGGCATCAAATTTAGGGTCCCCGTGCAATGAGGAATCAAATGCAGGGACCCCTTACATTGAGACATCAAATCCAGCGACCCCTTACACTGAGGCATCAAATCCAGGGACCTCTTACGTGAGGCATCAAATCCAGGGACCCCTAACACTGAGGCATCAAATCCTATGACCCCGTACACTGAGGCATCAAATCAAGGGAACCCTAACACTGACATCAAATGCAGGGACCACTTGCACTGAGGCATCAAATTTAGGGTCCCCGTGCAATGAGGAATCAAAGGCAGGGACCCCTTACATTGAGACATCAAATCCAGGGACCACTTACATTGAGACATCAATCCACGGACCCCTGACACTGAGTAATCAAATTCAGAGATCCCTTACACTGAGGCATCAAATCCAGTGACCAGTTACAATGATGCACGAAATCCAGGGACCCCTTACACTGAGGCATCAAATCAAGGGACCACTACCACTGAGACACCAAACCCAGGGACCACTGACACTGAGGCATCAAATCCTGTGACCCGTTACACTGAGGCATCAAATCAAGGGACCCCTAACACTGACATCAAATCCAGGGACGCCTTACACTGAGACATCAAATCCAGGGACGCCTGACACTGAAACACAAAGTCCTGGGCCCCCTAACACTGAAAAATCAAATCCAGGGACCCCTAACACTGAGGCATCAAATCCAGGGACCACTTACACTGAGGCATCAAATCCAGGGACCACTTACACTGAGTCATCAAATCCAGGGACCCCTTACACTGCCATCAATTCCAGGGACCCCTTACACTGAGGCACCAAATCCAGGGACCCCTTACACTGAGGCATCAAATCCAGCGAACCCTTACATTGAGACATCAAATCCAGGAACCCCTTACACTGAGGCACCAAATCCAGGGACCCGTTACATTTGTGCACCAAATCCAAGGACCCCTTACACTGAGGGACCAAATACAGGGACCGCTTACACTGAGACATCAAATCCAGGGACCCCTTACACTGATGCACCAAATCCAGGGACGCTTTACACTGATGCATCAAATCCAGGGACCCCTTACACTGAGACACCAAATCCAGGGACCCTTTACACTGAGGCACCAAATCCAGGGACCCTTTGCACTGCGACACCAAATCAAGGGACCACCGACACTGAGATGTCAAATCCAGGGATCCCTTGCACTGAGACATCAAATCCAGGGACCCCTTACACTGAGACATCAAATCCAGGGACCCCTTTACTGAGGCAAAAAATTCAGGGACCCCTTACATTTTTCCAAATACAAGGACCCCTTACACTGAGGGATGAAATCCAGGGACCGCTTACACTGAGACACCAAATCCAGGGACCCTTTACACTGAGGCACCAAATCCAGGGACCCCGAACACAGAGGCATCAAATCCAGGGATCCCTTACACTGAGATAAAATCCAGGGACCCCTAACACAGTGACATAAAATCCAGGGACCCCTTACACTAAGACATCAAATCCAGGGAACCCTTGCACTGAGACACCAAATCCAGGGACCACTTACACTGAGACATCAAATCCAGGGACCCCTTACACTGAGATACCCCTTACACTGAGACTTCAAATCCATGGACCCCTGACACTGAGGCACCAAATCCAGGGCCCCCTACATTGAGACATCAAATCCAACGACCCCTTACACTGAGGCATCAAATCCAGGGACCCCTTACACCGAGGCATCAAATCCAGGGACCCCTTACACGAGGCATCAAATCCTATGACCCCGTACACTGAGGCATCAAATCAAGGGACCCCTAACACTGACATCAAATGCAGGGACCACTTCCACTGAGGCATCAAATTTAGGGTCCCCGTGCAATGAGGAATCAAATGCAGGGACCCCTTACATTGAGACGTCAAATCCAGGGATGCCTTACACTGAGGCATCAAATCCAGTGACCCCTTACACTGAGGCATCAAATCATGTGACCCGTTACACTGAGGCATCAAATCAAGGGACCCCTAACACTGACATTAAATCCAGGGACGCCTGACAGTGAGACATCAAATCCAGGGACGCCTGACACTGAAACACAAAATCCTAGGATCCCTAACACTGAGCAATCAAATCCAGGGACCACTTACACTGAGTCTTAAATCCAGGGACCCCTTCCCCTGAGATATCAAATCTAGGGAGCCCTTACACTGAGGCACCTAATCCATGGACCCCTGACACTGACACATCAAATCCAAGCACCCCTTACAATGAGACCTCAAATCCAGTGACCACTTACACTGAGGCACCAAATCCAGGGACCCCATACACTGAGGCATCAAATCCAGCGAACCCTTACAGTGAGACATCAAATCCAGGAACCCCTTACAATGAGGCACCAAATCCAGGGACCCGTTACATTTGTGCACCAAATCCAAGGACCCCTTACACTGAGAGACCACATACAGGGACCGCTTACACTGAGACATCAAATCCATGGACCCCTTTAACTGATGCACCAAATCCAGGGACCCCTTACACTGATGCATCAAATCCAGGGACCCCTTACACTGATGCATCAAATCCAGAGACCCTTTACACTGAGGAACCAAATCCAGGGACCCTTTGCTCTGAGACACCAAATCAAGTGACCACTTACACTGAGATGTCAAATCCAGGGATCCCTTGCACTGAGACATCAAATCGAGGGACCCCTTACACTGAGACATCAAATCCAGGGACTCCTTTACTGAGGCAAAAAACCAGGGACCCCTTACATTTTTCCAAATACAAGGACCCCTTACACTGAGGGATGTAATCCAGGGACCGCTTACACTGAGACACCAAATCCAGGGACCCTTTACACTGAGGCACCAAATCCAGGGACCCCTAACACAGAGGCATCAAATCCAGTGATCCCTTACACTGAGGCACCAAATCCAGTGACCCCTTACACAGAGATAAAATCCAGGGACCCCTAACACAGTGACATAAAATCCAGGGACCCCTTACACTAAGACATCAAATCCAGGGACACCTTACACTGAGACACCAAATCCAGGGACCCCTTACACTGAGATACCCCTTACACTGAGACTTCAAATCCATGGACCCCTGACACTGAGGCACCAAATCCAGGGACCCCTTACACTGAGGCATCTAATCCAGGGACCCCTTCCTCTGAGAAATCAAATCCTGGGACCACTTTCACTGAGTCATCATAACTAGGGAACCCTGACACTGAGGCATAAAATCCAGGTACCCCTTACACTGAGGCATCAAATCCAGGGACCCCTTACACTGAGACATCAAATCCAGGAACCCCTAATACTGTGACATCAAATCCAGGGACGCCTTCCACTGAGGCATCAAATGCAGGGACCCCTTACACTGAGGCTTCAAATCCAGGGACCCTTTACACTGAGACATCAAATCCAGGGACCCCTTACACTGAGAGACCCCTTACGCTGAGATATAAAATCCAGGGAGCCCTTACACTGAGGCACCAAATACGGGATCCCTTACACTGAGGCATCAAATCCAGGGACCCCTTACTCTGAGGTATCAAATTCAGGGACCCCTTATACTGAGACACCAAATCCAGGGACCCCTAACACAGGGACATCAAGTCCAGGGACCCCTAACACTGAGACATCAAATCCAGGGACCCCGTGCAATGAGGAATCAAATTAAGGGAGCCCTTACATTGAGACATCAAATCCAGGAACGCCTTACTCTGAGGCATCAAATCCACTGACCCCTTACACTGGGGCATCAAATCCTGTGACCCGTTACACTGAGGCATCAAATCAAGGAACCCCTAACAATGACATCAAATCCAGGGGCCCCTTACACTAAGACACCAAATCCAGGGACCACTTACACTGAGACATCAAATCCAGGGACCCCTTGCACTGAGATACCCCTTACACTGAGACTTCAAATCCATGGACCGCTGACACTGAGGTACCAAATCCAGGGACCCCTTACACTGAGGCATCAAATCCAGGGACCCTTTACACTGAGACACCAAATCCGGGGAATCCTTACTCTGAGACACCAAATACAGGGACCCCTTACAATGAGATATCAAATCCAGGGACCCCTTCCACCGAGGTATCAAATCCAGGGACCCCTGACACTGAGGCATCAATTCCAGGGACCCCTTAACTGAGACATTCAATTCCAGGGACCCCTTGCACTGTGACATCAAATCCAGGCACCCTTTGCACTGAGACAGCAAATCCAGGGACCCCTTACACTGACGCATCAAATCAAGGGACCACTTACACTGAGGCACCAAATCCAGGGACCCCTCACAATGAGACACCAAATCCAGCGACCCCTTACACTGAGGCATCAAATCCAGTGACCCCTGACACTGAGACATCAAATCCAGTGACCACTTACACTGAGACATCAAATCCAGGGACCACTTACACTGAGGCATCAAATTATGGGTCCCCGTGCAATGAGGAATCAAATGCAGGGAACCCTTACATTAAGATATCACATCCAGCGACCCCTTACACTGAGGCATCAAATCCAGGGACCCCTTACACCGAGGCATCAAATCCAGGGACCCCTAACACTGAGGCATCAAATCCTATGACCCCGTACACTGAGGCATCAAATCAAGGGACCCCTAACACTGACATCAAATGCAGGGACCACTTACACTGAGGCATCAAATTTAGGGTCCCCGTGCAATGAGGAATCAAATGCAGGGACCCCTTACATTGAGACATCAAATCCAGGGACGCCTTACACTGAGGCATTAAATCCAGTGACCCCTTACACTGAGGCATCAAATCCTGTGACCCGTTACACTGAGGCATCAAATCAAGGGACCCCTAACACTGACATCAAATCCAGGGTGGCCTTACACTGAGATATTAAATCCAGGGACGCCTTACACTGAAACCCAAAATCCTGGGACCCCTAACACTGAGAAATCAAATCCAGGGACCCCTAACACTGAGGCATCAAATCCAGGGACCACTTGCACTGAGTCATCAAATCCAGGGACCCCTTACACTGCCATCAATTCCAGGGACCCCTTACACTGAGTCTTCAATCCAGGGACCACTTACACTGAGGCATCAAATCCAGGGACCCCTTACACTGAGACACCAAATCCAGGGAATCCTCACACTGAGACAACAAATCCAGGGACCCCTTACACCGAGACATCAAATCCAGGCACCCGTTACCCTGAGATATCAAATCCAGTAACCCTTACTCTGAGGCATCAAATGCAGGGACCCCTTACACTGAGGCATCAAATCCAGGGACTCCTTACACTGAGGCATCAAATCCAGGGACCACTGACACTGAGGCATCCACTCCAGGGACCCCTTACACTGAGTCATCAAAACCAGGGACCCCTTTACTGAGACACCATATCCAGGGACGCCTTACACTGAGACATCAAATCCAGAGACCCCTTACACTGAGACACCAAATCCAGGGACTCATTACACTGAGACATCAAATTAGGGACCCCTTACTCAGACGCATCAAATCCAGGGACCACTTATACTGAGACATCAAATCCAGGGAGCCCTTACACTGAGACATCAAATCCAGGGAGCCCTTACACTGAGAGACCAAATCCAGGGACCCCTTACACTGAGACATCAAATCCATGGTCCCTTTACACTGAGGCATCAAATCCAAGTACCCCTTACACTGAGGCATCAACTCCAGTGATCACTTACACTGAGGCACCAATCCAGGGACCACTTACACTGAGGCACCAAATCTAGGGACCCCTTACACTGAGGCACAAAATCCAGGGAGCCCTTACACTGAGGCACCAAATCCAGGGAGTCCTTACACATACACCCCAAATCCATGGACCCCTTACACTGAGACATCAAATCGAGATACCCCTTACACTGAAACATCAAATCCAGGGACCCCTTACACTGAGACACCAAATCGAGGGAACACTTAGAATGAGACATCAAATCCAGGGACTCCTTACACTGAGAGACCCCTTACACTGAGGCACAAAATCCAGGGACCCCTTACACTGAGTAATCAAATCCAGGAAACCCTTACACTGAGACATCAAATCCAGAGACCCCTTACACTGAGACATTAAATCAAGGGACCCCTTACACTGAGACACCAAATCCAGGGACCACTTAGACTGAGACATCAAATCCAGGGACTCCTTACACTGAGACATCAAATCCAGGGACCCATTACACTGAGGCATTAAATCCAGGGACCACTTACACTGAGACATCAAATCCAGCGACCCCTTCCACTGAGGCATCAAATCCAGGGACCCCTTACACTGAGGCATCAAATCCAGGAAGTCCTTGCACTGAGGCATCAAATCCAGAGACCCCTTACACTAAGTCATCAAATCCAGTGACCCCTTACACTGAGTGACCCCTTACACTGAGACATCAAATCCAGCGACCCCTTACACAATGCCATCAATTCCAGGGACCCCTTACACTGAGGCACCATATCCAGGGAAACCTTACACTGAGACATCAAGTCCAGGGACCCCTTACACTGAGGCATCAAATCCAGAGAGCCCTTACACTGAGTCATCAAATCCAGGGACCCCTTACACTGAGACACCAAATCCAGGGAGCAATTACACTGAGGCATCAAATCCAGGGACCCCTTACACTGAGACAGGAAATCCAGGGATCCGTTACACTGAGGCATCAAATCCAGGGACCACTTTCACTGAGACATCAAATCCAGAGACCTCTTACACTGAGGCACCAAATCCAGGGACCCCTTACACTGAGACATCAAATCCAGGGAGCCCTTACACTGAGACATCAAATCCAGGGACCCCTTACACTGACGCATCAAATCAAGGGACCACTTACACTGAGGCACCAAATCCAGGGACCCCTCACAATGAGACACCAAATCCAGCGACCCCTTACACTGAGGCATCAAATCCAGTGACCCCTGACACTGAGACATCAAATCCAGTGACCACTTACACTGAGGCATCAAATCCAGGGACTCCTTACACTGAGGCATCAAATCCAGGGACCACTGACACTGAGGCATCCACTCCAGGGACCCCTTACACTGAGTCATCAAAACCAGGGACCCCTTTACTGAGACACCATATCCAGGGACGCCTTACACTGAGACATCAAATCCAGAGACCCCTTACACTGAGACACCAAATCCAGGGACTCATTACACTGAGACATCAAATTAGGGACCCCTTACTCAGACGCATCAAATCCAGGGACCACTTATACTGAGACATCAAATCCAGGGAGCCCTTACACTGAGACATCAAATCCAGGGAGCCCTTACACTGAGAGACCAAATCCAGGGACCCCTTACACTGAGACATCAAATCCATGGTCCCTTTACACTGAGGCATCAAATCCAAGTACCCCTTACACTGAGGCATCAACTCCAGTGATCACTTACACTGAGGCACCAATCCAGGGACCACTTACACTGAGGCACCAAATCTAGGGACCCCTTACACTGAGGCACAAAATCCAGGGAGCCCTTACACTGAGGCACCAAATCCAGGGAGTCCTTACACATACACCCCAAATCCATGGACCCCTTACACTGAGACATCAAATCGAGATACCCCTTACACTGAAACATCAAATCCAGGGACCCCTTACGCTGAGACACCAAATCGAGGGAACACTTAGAATGAGACATCAAATCCAGGGACTCCTTACACTGAGAGACCCCTTACACTGAGGCACAAAATCCAGGGACCCCTTACACTGACTAATCAAATCCAGGAAACCCTTACACTGAGACATCAAATCCAGAGACCCCTTACACTGAGACATTAAATCAAGGGACCCCTTACACTGAGACACCAAATCCAGGGACCACTTAGACTGAGACATCAAATCCAGGGACTACTTACACTGAGACATCAAATCCAGGGACCCATTACACTGAGGCATTAAATCCAGGGACCACTTACACTGAGACATCAAATCCAGCGACCCCTTCCACTGAGGCATCAAATCCAGGGACCCCTTACACTGAGGCATCAAATCCAGGAAGTCCTTGCACTGAGGCATCAAATCCAGAGACCCCTTACACTGAGTCATCAAATCCAGTGACCCCTTACACTGAGTGACCCCTTACACTGAGACATCAAATCCAGCGACCCCTTACACAATGCCATCAATTCCAGGGACCCCTTACACTGAGGCACCATATCCAGGGAAACCTTACACTGAGACATCAAGTCCAGGGACCCCTTACACTGAGGCATCAAATCCAGAGAGCCCTTACACTGAGTCATCAAATCCAGGGACCCCTTACACTGAGGCAGCAAATCCAGGGACCCCTTACACTGAGACACCAAATCTAGGGACCCCTTACACTGAGACACCAAATCCAGGGAGCCCTTACACTGAGACATCAAATCCAAGGACCCCTGACACTGAGACACCAAATCTAGGGAGCCCTTACGCTGAGACACCAAATCTAGAGACGCCTGACACTGAGGCACCAAATCTGTGGATCGCTTACACTGAGGCACCAAATCCGGGGATCCCTTACACTGAGGCACCAAATCCGGGGATCCCTTACACTGAGGCAACAAATCCATGGACCCCTGACACTGAGACATCAAATCCAGAGACACCTCACACAGTGACATAAAATCCAGGGACCCCTTATACTGAGGCACCAAATCCAGGGACCCCTTACACTGAGACATCAAAGCCAGGGACCCCTGACAGTGAGACACCAAATCCAGGGACTCCTTACAGTGAGCGAACAAATCCAGGGACCCTTTACACTGAGGCATCAAATCCAGTGACCCCATACACTGAGAGACCCCTTACACTGAGACATCAAATACAGCGACCCCTTACACTGTGACATCAATTCCAGGGAACCCTTACACTGAGACATCAAATCCAGGGTCCCCTTAGACTGAGGCATCAAATCCAGAGAGCCCTTACACTGAGTCATCAAATTCAGGAAACCCTTACACTGAGACACCAAATCCAGGGACCACTTACACTGAGACATCAAATCCAGGGAACCCTTACACTGAGACATCAAATCCAGGGACCCCTTGCACTGAGACACCAAATCCAGGGACCCCTTGCACTGAGGCACCAAATCCAGTTTACCCTTGCATTGAGGCATCAAATCCAGGGACCACTTACACTGATACATCAAATCCAGGGAGCCCTTACACTGAGAGACCAAATCCAGGGAGCCCTTACACTGAGAGACCAAATCCAGGGACCCATTGCACTGAGACATCAAATCCAGGGACCACTTACACTGAGACATCAAATCTAGGGACCCCTTACACTGAGACACCAAATCCAGGGAGCCCTTACACTGAGACATCAAATCCAAGGACCCCTGACACTGAGACACCAAATCTAGGGAGCCCTTACGCTAAGACACCAAATCTAGGGACGCCTGACACTGAGGCACCAAATCTGTGGATCCCTTACACTGAGGCACCAAATCCGGGGATCCCTTACACTGAGGCACCAAACCCGGGGATCCCTTACAATGAGGCACCAAATCCATGGACCCCTGACACTGAGACATCAAATCCAGAGACCCCTCACACAGTGACATAAAATCCAGGGACCCCTTATACTGAGACATCAAAGCCAGGGACCCCTGACATTGAGACACCAAATCCAGTGACCCCTTACACTGAGACATGATATCCAGAGACCCCTTACACTGAGACACCAAATCCACGGACTCCTTACAGTGAGCGAACAAATCCAGGGACCCCTTACACTGAGGCATCAAATCCAGTGACCCCATACACTGAGAGACCCCTTACACTGAGACATCAAATACAGCGACCCCTTACACTGTGACATCAATTCCAGGGAACCCTTACACTGAGACATAAAATCCAGGGTCCCCTTAGACTGAGGCATCAAATCCAGAGAGCCCTTACACTGAGTCATCAAATTCAGGGAACACTTACACTGAGACACCAAATCCAGGGACCCTTTACACTGAGGCATCAAATCCAGGGACCCCTTACACTGAGACATGAAATCCAGGGACCCGTTACACTGAGGCATCAAATCCAGGGACCACTTTCACTGAGACATCAAATCCAGAGACCCCTTACACTGAGGCACCAAATCTAGGGAATCCTTACAATGAGACACCAAATCCAGGGACTCCTTACAGTGAGGGAACAAATCCAGGGACCCCTTACACTGAGACATCAAATCCAGGGACCCCTTAAACTGAGACATCAAATTCAGCAACCCTTTCCACTGAGGCATCAAATCCAGAGAGCTCTTACACTGAGTCATCAAATCCAGGGACCCCTTACACTGAGACACCAAATCCAGGGACGCTTTACACTGAGGCATCAAATCCAGGGACCCCTTACACTGAGACATGAAATCCAGGGATCCGTTACACGGACGCATCAAATCCAGGGATCACTTTCACTGAGACATCAAATCCAGAGACCCCTTACACTGAGGCACCAAATCCAGGGACCCTTTACACTGAGACATCAAATCCAGGGAGCCCTTACATTGAGACACCAAATCCAGGGACTCCTTACACTGAGACACCTTATCCAGGAACTCATTACACTGTGACATCAAATCCAGGGAGCCCTTACACTGAGACATCAAATCCAGGGACCCCTTACACTGAGGCACCAAATCCAGGGACTCCTTACACTGAGACATCAAATCCATGGACCCTTTAAACTGAGGCATCAAATCCAAGTACCCCTTACACTGAGGCATCAACTCCAGTGATCACTTGCACTGAGGCACCAAATCCAGGGAGCCCTTACACAGAGACACCAAATGCAGGGACCCCTTACACTGAGGCACCAAATCCAGGGAGCCCTTACACAGACACCCCAAATCCATGGACCCCTTACACTGAGACATCAAATCCAGGGACCCCTTACACTGAGACACCAAATCGAGGGAACACTTAGAATGAGACATCAAATCCAGGGACTCCTTACACTGAGAGACCCCTTACACTGAGGCACCAAATCCAGGGACCCCTTACACTGAGTAATCAAATCCAGGGAATCCTTACACTGAGACATCAAATCCAGAGACCCCTTACACTGAGACATCAAATCCAGGGACCCCTTACACTGAGACACCAAATGCAGGGACCACTTAGACCAAGACATCAAATCCAGGGACTCCTTACACTGAGATATCAAATCCAGGGACCCGTTACACTGAGGCATTAAATCCAGTGACCACTTACACTGAGACATCAAATCCAGGGACCGCTTACACTGAGACACCAAATCCATGGAGCCCTTACACTGAGACACCAAATCCAGGGACCCCTGACACTGAGACACCAAATCTAGGGAGCCCTTGCACTGAGACACCAAATCTCGGGACTCCTGACACTGAGGCACGATATCCGGGGATCCCTTACACTGAGGCACCAAATCCGGGGATCCCTTACACTGAGGCACCAAATCCATGGACCCCTTACACTGAGACATCAAATCCAGAGACCCCTCACACAGTGACATAAAATCCAGGGACCCCTTACACTGAGGCACCTAATCCAGGGACCCCTTACACTGAGACATCAAAGCCAGGGACCGCTGACACTGAGACACCAAATCCAGTGACCCCTTACACTGACACATCAAATCCAGAGATCCCTTACACTGAGACACCAAATCCAGGGACTCCTTACAGTGAGGGAACAAATCCAGGGACCCCTTACACTGAGACATCAAATCCAGGGACCCCTTAAACTGAGACATCAAATCCAGCGACCCCTTCCACTGAGGCATCAAATCCAGGGACCCCTTACACTGAGGCATCAAATCCAGGATGCCCTTGCACTGAGGCATCAAATCCAGAGACCCCTTACACTGGGTCATCAAATCCAGTGACCCCTTACACTGAGTGACCCCTTACACTGGGACATCAAATCCAGCGACCCCTTACACTATGACATCAATTCCAGGGACCCCTTACACTGAGGCACCATATCCAGGGAACCCTTACACTGAGACATCAAATCCAGGGACCCCTTACAATGAGGCATCAAATCCAGAGAGCCCTTACACTGCGTCATCAAATCCAGGGACCCCTTACACTGAGACACCAAATCCAGGGTGCCCCACACCCCCAAAGCTATCCTACCCCGCAAAGCCCACCTGCCCTCCAAGCTCTCCTACACCCCAAGCTCTCCTAATCCCCAAGCATTCCTACCCACCAATCTCTCCCATCCATGCAAGCTCTCCTTCCCCCCAAAGCTGTCCTACCTCTGCTAACTCTCCTACCCCTCAAACTCTCCTCCCCGCAAGCTCTCCTACACCCCACAAGCTCTTGTATACCCCAAGCTCTCAACCAATATGCTCGCCGACTTCCCCCAAACTGTCCTACCCATAAATCTCCCCTGCCCCCAAGCTCACCTATCCCTCAAATCTCTCCTGCCCTCCCAAGACCTCCGAGCGCCCGAGCTCTCCTACCTCCGCAAGCTCTCCTACCACCATCACTCCAAACCCCTCCAAGCTCTCCAACCGCCCCAATCTCTCCTACCCCTCAAGATTTCCTGCGCTGCAAGCTCTCCTACCACTCAAGCTCTCCAACTCCGCCAAGCTCTACTCCCCCTCCAAACCTCTCCGACCCCCCGTGATCTCCTACCCGCCCTCGTTCTCCTACCCCAACAAACTCTCCTACAACCTCAAGCTCTGCTATACCCGCAAGCTCACCGACCAACCAATCTCTCCTAACTGCCAAGCTCTCCTACCTCCTAAAGCACGCATACCCCACAAAGCTATCCTACCCCGCAAAGCCCTCCTGCCCCCCAAGCTCTACTACACCCCAAGCACTCCGACCCCACAATTTTTCCGAGACCCCAAGCTTTCCTACCCCCCCAAACATTCCAACCACCCAAGCTCTCCGACCCACCAATCTATCCGACACCCCCCCCATGCTCTTCAATCCCCCAAAGCTCTCCGACTTCCCAAGCTCTCCAACTCCGCCAAGCTCTGCTATCCCAAGCTCGTCTACCACTCCCAAACTCCCCGACCCATCAAGCTGCCCTACCATCACAAAGTCCCCTACCCATCTAGTTCACGTACACCCCAAGCTCCCCTGCCCCCAAGCTCTCCGACCCCCCAAAGCTCTCCTACCCGGCACCAAGACCTCCGACCGCATCAGCTCTGCTACCCAACGCTCTCATACCCATCAAGCTCTCCTACGCCGCAAGCTCTCATACCCCCAAACTTACCTGCGCCAAAGCTCTCCGACGCCCACAAGCTCTCCTATGCCCCCAAGGTCGCCTACCGCAACAAGCTCTCCTACCCAGACCAAAGCTCTCCTAACCCCAAGCTCTTCAATACCTCAAGCAGTCTTTCCAGCCAAGCTCTCCTAACGCCCCAAAGCTCTCCCACGCACCCACGCTCTTCTACCCCGCCACATTATCTCTAAATTCCCCCGAAGCTCTCCTAGCCCCAATCCAAATTCTCTGAACCAAAAGTTCTCCAACCTACCTACCCTCAAGCTCTATTGTCACCCGCAAGCTCTCCTACCGCCCCCCAAGCTCTCGTACCGCCCTCAACATCTTCTCCCCGCCACAAGATTTCCTGTCCTAGCCCACTGCCCCAGTTCTCCAACCCCACAAGTACTCCAACATACCCCCACCAGGCTTCCTACCCCCGCAAGCTCTCCTATCACCCCTCCAAGATCTCCTGCCCCCCAAAGCACGCCTACACGCCAAGTTCTCCTAACTGACCTTAAGCTCTCCTACCCCTCAAGCTCTCCAACCCCGCCAAGCTCAACTCCCCCTCCAAACCTCTCTTACCCCCCGAGCTCTCCTACCCGAACAAGCTATCCTACCCCAACAAGCTCTCCTGCAACCTCCAGCTCTGCTACACCCGCAAGCTCACCTACCACACAATCTCTCTTAACTGCCAAGCTCTCCTACCTCCTCAAGCACTCCTACCCCGCAAAGCTATCCAACCCCGCAAAGACCTCCTGCCCTCCAATCTCTCCTACACCCCAAGTTCTCCTATCCCTCAAGCAGTCCTACCCACCAATCTCTCCTGTTCCTGCAAGCTCTCCTTCCCCCCCAAGGGGTCCTACCCCCGCCAAACTCTCCTACCCCTCAAATTCTCCTCCCCACCAAGCTCTCCTACACCCCACAAGCTCTTTTGCACCCCAAGCTCTCCTACCAACATGCTCGCCTGCCACCCCCAAAATGCCCCACCCACTATTCTCCCCTGCCCCCCAAGCTGTACTATCCCGCAAAAGTCTCCTACCCTCCCAAGACCTCAGTGCGCCCGAGCACTCCTAACCCCGCAAGCTCTCCTAACCCCTCCAAGCTCTCCTACCGCCCCAAGCTCTTCTACACCACGAAGCGCTGCTACACCCGGAAGATCACCTACCACCCAATCTCTCCAAACCGCCAAGCTCTCCTACCTCCCCAAGCTCTCCTACCACCTAAAGCTCTCCGACACGCAAAGCCCTCCTACCCGCCAAGCTCTCCAACACCCTAAACTCTCCTACCCCCAAGCACTCCCACCCACCAATCTCTCATTCCCCCACAGGATATCCATCCCTCCCAAGCTCTCCTACACCCGCAAACTCTCGTATCCCCCCAAGCACTCCTACGCCCGTCAAGCACTCCTACCGCCCCTAGCTCTCCCATCTCCCAAAGCTGTCCCACCCCCCAACCTATTGTACAACCCCAAGCACTTCTAATCCCCCAAGCACTGCTCCGGCCGAATTCTCGAACACTCCAAAGCACTCCTGCAACCTCCAAGCTCTCCTACCCCGCAAGCTCACCGATCCCCCACAAGCTCTCTTCCTCTTCAAGCTTTCCGAACCCTGCCAAGCTCTGCTACGCCCCACAAGCTCAACTACTTCCACACGTTCTCCTTCCCCCCAAGCTCTCCTACCCCCCAAGCTATCCGACCCGAAAAAGCTCTCCTACCCTCCCAAGACCTCTTAGCGCCCCAGATTTCCTACCCCCGCAAACTCTCCTAACTCGCAGAAGCTCTGATACGCTCGAAGATCTCCTACCCGCAAAGCTCTCAAACACCAAGCACTCCTACCCAACAATCTCTCCTTCTCCCACATGCTCTCCTCCCACCAAGCTCTCCTAAACCCCGCAAGCTCTTATACAGCCCCAAGCTCTCCTATACCCCCCAGCACTCCTACCGCCCCAAGTTCTCGAGCCCTCCCAAGCTCTCCCTTGCCCTCCAAGCTCTCCTATCCCGCAAGCTCACCGATCCCGTACAAGCTCTCCTGCACGACAAGCTGTCCAACCCCTCAACCTGTCCTACACCCCCAAGCTCTGCTACACACTCAAGCTCACCTACCACCAAATCTCTCCTAACCACAAAATGCATCCTACCCCGCAAGCTCTCCTACCTCCCCAATCTCTGCTACCCACAACACGAAGTTCTCCTAACACCAAAGCTCTTCTACACGCCCAAGCTTTCCTTCCCCCCAAGCTTTCCTACCCCTCCCCAACCTCTCCTACCCGCCAAAGCTGCCTTCCCCCAAAATCTCCTACGCACCCAAGCTCTCCAACCCCCTCATCTCTCTTACTCCCCCAAGCTCTCCTACCACCCCAAGCTCTCCTAACCACACATGCTCTCCTACCCATCAAGCTCTCCTAACTCACAAGATCTCCTACCCAACCCAGTCCTACCCGCTGAAGCTCTCCTACCACCACAATCTCTCCTACCCACCAAGCTCTCCTCCCAATCCAAACTCTCCTACACCCCAAATCTCTCCCACGCCCCCAAGCTCCCAAGCAGACCAAGCCACGCCACCTCCTCCAAGCTCTCCTATCCCCCCAAGCTCTCCTACCCGCCACCGAAGCTATCCTACATATCCAAGCTCGACTTCCCCACAAATCTCTCCTAACCCCCAAACTCTCCTACCTCCCCAAATTCTCCAACCCACCCCCGAATTTCTCCTAGCCCCAAAACTCTTCTACCCGCAAAGCTCTCCTAACTCCCCCCCCAAGCTCTCCTACACCCGCAAGCTCTCCTACATCCCCAAGCTCTATTACCTCGCAAAGCTCTCCTAAACACCCACGCTCTCCTATGCCTACCAAGCTCTCCGACCCCTCAAGCTCCCCTTCACCCCAAGTTCTCCTACACCCGCAAGCTCTCCTGCCCACACAAGCTCTCCTACCCTTAAAGCTCTCCTAACCCCCTAGATCTCCTACCCAACCTCGCCCTACCCGCCGAAGCTCTCCTACCACCACAATCTCTCCAACCCACCAAGTTCTCCAAACAGTCCAAGCTCTCCAAACCACCCCACCCCAAAGCTATCCAATCCCCGCAAGCTCTCCTACCCACTGCAAGCTCTCCTACACCCCAAGCTCTCCTACACCCCATAAGCTCTCCTACGCCCAAATTCTCTCCTATCACCACAATCTCTCCTGCCCCCCCAATCTCGCCGACCATCACAAGCTCTCCTACCACCGCAAGCTCTCCTACCTCCAAGCTCTCCGACATCCCCAATCTCTCCTAAACCCCGAAGATCTCCGATCCCCCAAAGCTACCCTATCCCTATAAGCTCTCCTACCATCCAAGCTCTCCTACCTCACCAAGCTCTCCTACGCTCCCAAGCTGTCCTACCCCGCCAAGCTATTCTAACGCGCAAGCTCTGCTAATCGCCAAGCTCTTCGACCACCGCAAAGCTCTCCTACCACTAAGCTCTCCTACACCCTCAAGCTCTCCTAACTGCACAAGATCTCTTATTCCACCAAGGTCTCCTACCCGCAAATGCTCTCCTATCCCCCAAAGCTCTCGCACCTCCCCAAGCTCTTCTACCACGCAAGCTCACTTAACCCCCAAGCACTCCAACCAACCAAGCTCTCCTACCCCTCAAGCTCTCCTACACCCACAAGCTCTTCTACCCACCCCCAAGCTCCTCTACCCGCAAGCTCTCCTTCCACCGCCACAAGCTCTCCTACCCCCCAAAGCTTTCCTAGCCCACCACGATTTCCTACGCACAAGCTCTGCTACTGCCCCACGCTCTCCTAACCCCCCACACCAACTCTCTTAACCCCTAACCACTCCTTCCCTGCCAAGCTGTCCTACCTCCCCAAGATATCCTCCGCTGCAGGATCTCCCAGCCCCTCAAGATCTCCAACCCGCTCAAACTCTCCTACCCCCCAAGCTCTCCTTCACCCAAGCTCTCCGTCGCTCCAAGTTCTCCTGCCCCCAAAGCTCCAGTCCCCACAAGATATCCTACACCCAAATCTCTACTAACTGCCAATCTCTCCCACCGCCCCCAAGCTATCATACCCACCCAAGCTCTCCCACCCCGCGTCAAGTCCTCCACCACGCCAAGTTCTCCTACCCACCAAGCTCTCCTACTCCCCAAGCTCTCCAAACCCGCCAAGCACTGCTACCACAAGCTCGCCTACCATCACAAACTCCCCTATCCATCTAGCTCCCCTGCCCCCAGCTCTCATACCCACCAAAGCTCTCCTACCCCGCGTCAAGTCCTCCGGCCGCACCAGCTCTCCTAACCCACAAGCTCGCCTACCCCGCAAGCTCTTATACCCATCAAGCTCTCCTACACCGCAAGCTCTCATACCCCCAAACTTACCAAACACCAAAGCTCTGCGACGTCCACAAGCTCTCCTACGCCCACAAGCTCGCCTACCCCAAAAATCTCTCTGACCCAGCCCCCAGCTCTCCTAACCCCAAGCTCTTCAACACCCCAAGCATTCTTACCCGCCAAGCTCTCCCAACACCCCAAAGCTCTCCTACCGACCCAAGCTTTTCTACCCCGCCGCAAGAACTCTAGTCTTTCCCGAAGCTCTCCTAGCCCCAGTCCAAGTTCTCCGAACCACAATTTCTCCAATCTACCACCACTCAAGCTCGATTATCGCCCGCAAGCTCTCCTACCGCCCCTCCCCAAGCTCTCGTACCGCCTGAACCTCTTCTCCCCATCACAGGATTTCCTGTCCTAGCACACTGCCCCAGGTTTCCTACCCCACAAATACTCCAACATGCCGCCGCCAAGCTTCCAACCTCCACAAGCTCTCCTATCAACCCTCCAAGATCTCCTGCCAACCAAATCACTCCTACAAGCCAAGCTCTCCGAACCCACCTTAAGCTCTCCTACCGCCCCAAGCCCTCCTACACCTCAAGCTCTCCTACCCCAACAAGCTCTCCTGCACCCTCAAGCTCTGCGACACCCGCAAGCTCACCGACCAACCAATCTCTCCTAACTGCCAAGCTCTACTACCTCCTCAGGCCCTCATACCCCCCAAAGCTATCCTACCCCGCAAAGCCCACCTGCCCCCCAAGCTCTGCTACACCCCAAGCTCTCCTACCCCTCAAGCACTCCTACCCACCAATCTCTCCTGTCCCTGCAAGCTCTCCTTCCCCCCCAAGATGTCCTACCTTTGCCAAACTCTCCTACCCCTCAAACTCTCCTCCCCCAAGCTCTCCTACACCCCACAAGCTCTTGAATACCCCAAGCTCTAAACCAACATGCTCGTCTACCACTCCCAAACTGTCCTACCCATAAATCTCCCCTGCCACAAGCTCTCCTATCCCACATAACTCTCCTGCCCTCCGAGCGCCCGAGCTCTCCTACCTCCGCAAGCTCTCCTACCCACAATCACTCCAAATCCCTCCAAGCTCTCCTACCGCCACAAGCTCTCCTACCCCTTAAGCTTTCCTGCCCTGCAAGGTCTCCTACCCCTCAAGCTCTCTGTCCCCGCCAAGCTCAACTCCCCCTCCAAAACTCTCTTACCCCCCGAGCTCATACCCGACCAAGCTCTCCTACCCCAACAAGCTCTCCTACACACTCGAGCTCTGCTACGCCCCAAAGCTCTCCTACCCCTCAAGCACTCCTACCCACCAATCTCTCCAGTCCCTGCAAGCTCTGCTTCCCCCACAAGGAGACCTACCCCCGCCAAACTCTCCTACCCCTCAAACTCTCCTCCCCACCAAGCTCTCCTACACCCCACAAGCTCTTTTGCACCCCAAGCTCTCCTACCAACATACTCGCCTGCCACCCCCAAAATGTCCCACCCACAAATCTCCCCTGCCCCCCAAGCTCTACTATCCCGCAAAAGTCTCCCACCCTCCCAAGACATCCTTGCGCCAGAGCACTCATACACCCGCAAGCTCTCCTACCCCCAATCACTCCTAACCCCTCCAAGCTCTCCTTCCGCCCCAAGCTCTTCTACAACACGAAGCGCTGCTACACCCGAAAGCTCACCTACCACCCAATCTCTCCAAACCGACAAGCTCTCCTACCACCCCAAGCTCTCATACCACCTAAAGTTCTCCGACCCGCAAAGCCCTCCTACCCGCCAAACTCTCCAACACCCTAAACTCCCCCATCCCCAAGCACTCCGACCCACCAATCTCTCATTCCCTCAGAGGATATCCATCCCTCCTAAGCTCTCCTACACCCGCAAACTCTCCTACCCCTTCAAGCACTCCTCCCCCGCAAGCACTCATACGCCCCTCAAGCACTCCTACCGCCCCTAGCTCTCCCATCTCCCAAAGCTGTCCCACCCCCCAACCTATTGTACACCCCCAAGCACTTCTAATCCCCCAAGCACTGCTCCGGCCCAATTCTCGAACACTCCCAAGCTCTCCTGCAGCCTCCGAGCTCTCCTACCCCGCAAGCTCACCGATCCCCCACAAGCTCTCTTCATCTTCAAGCTTGCCTAACCCTGCCAAGCTCTGCTACGCCCCACAAGCTCTCCTACTTCCACAAATTCTCCTTCCCCCCAAGCTCTACTAACCCCCAAGCTATCCGACCCGCCAAAGCTCTCCTACCCTCCCAAGACATCTTAGCGCCCCAGATTTCCTACCCCCGCAAACTCTCCTAACTCGCAGAAGCTCTGATACCCGCGAAGCTCTCCTACTCGCAAAGCTCTCATACCCCGAAGCACTCCTACCCAACAATCTCTCCTTCTCCCACATGCTCTCCTCCCACCAAGCTCTCCTAAACCCCGCAAGCTCTTATCCAGCCCCAAGCACTCCTCTACCCGCCAGCACTCCTACCGCCCCAAGTTCTCGAGCCCTCCCAAGCTCTCCCTTGCCCTCCAAGCTCTCCTGTCCCGCAAGCTCACCGATCCCATACAAGCTCTCCTAACCGCGAAGCTCTGCTACCTCCCCAAGTTATCCTACCCCCTGAAGCTCTCCTACACCAGAAAGCCCAACTACCCGCCAAGCTCTCCTATACCCTATGCTCTCCTGCATCTAAGCACTCTTACCCAAGAATCTCTCCTTCCCCCACAGGCTATCCTTCCCTCCCAAGCTCTCCTACACCCGCAAACTCTCCTACCCCTTCAAGCACTCCACATCCCCAAGCACTCCTATGCCCCCCAAGCTATTGTACACCCCCAAGCTCTCCTATACCCCAAGCACTCCCACCTCCCCTAGCTCTCCCATATCCCAAAGCACTCCTTCCCCCCAAACCTCTCCTACCCCAAAATCACTCCTACCCACCAATCTCTCCTCCCCCCAAAGCTCCCCTACGCCCCCCAAACTATTGTACACCCCCAAGCTCTTCTAAGCCCCCAAGCACTGCTACCGCCCCAATACTCGAACACGTCCTCCGACCCGCTAAGCTCTCCTACACCCTAAGCTCTGCTACCCCCAAGCACTCCTACCCACCAATCTCTCCTCCCCCACAGGCTCTCCTTCCCCCCAAGTTCTCCGACATCCCCAAGCTCTCCTTCCCCCAAGCTCTCCTCCGCCCAAGCACTCAAACACTCCCCCAAGCTCTTATACAGCCGCAAGCTCTCCTAAACCCAAAAGCACACCTTCCGCCCCAAGCACTCCCATCTTCCCAAGCTCTCCCCCGTCCCAAAGCTCTCCTACCCACCAAAGTTCTCCTACCCCAAAGGCACTCCGACCCACCAATTTCTCCTACCCCCGGATCTCTCCTATGCCCCACAACCTATTGTCCACCGCAAGCTCTCCTAACCCCCCAAGCACTCCGTCCGCCCAAATTCTCGAGCCCTCCCAAGTACTCCTATGCCCTGCAAGCTCTCCTACCCCGTAAGCTCACCGATACCCCCCCCCAAGCTCTTCTACATCGTAAGCTCACCCATCCCCCCCCCAAGCTCTTCTACCGCCTAAAGCTCTCGAAGCTCTCCAACCCCACTCCACACACCGCCAAGATCTCCTATGCCCCAGAAGCTATCTTACCCTCAAAAGATATCCTTTCCGCCCAATTCCTGCTATCCCTTCAAGATCAACTACATCCTGTAAGCTCTCCTACCCAACCCCAAGCTATTCTATCCCACAAGCTCTCCTTCCACACCAATTTATCGTACCCCACAACCTCTCATACATCCCAATATCTCCTACCACGCCAAGTTCTCCTACATCCCAGCTCCCCTACCACCACCGCACGCTCTCCGACCCACCCAAGCTCTCCGACCCCACAAAGCACACCTACCCACCAATCTCTCCGACCCAGCCACCAAGCTCTCCTACCCCCCAAACACTCCTACTTCTCACAAGCTCCCCTCCCCCTCAAGCTCTCATACCCCACGAAGCACTCCTACCGCCCCAAGCTCTCCTACTCACCCAAGCTCTCCGACGCCCCCAAGCTCTCCTGCCCTTGCAAGGTATGCTACGCCCTCCAAGCTCTCCCACCCACCCAAGATCTCCTACCCCCGCAAGATCTCCTAACCCCTCAAGCTATCCTACCCCCGCAAGCTCTTCTACCTGACCAAGCTGTCCTACCACCTAGCCCTCCTGCCCCGCAACTCTCCTACCGCCCAAGCTATTCTACCCCCTTAAGCTCACCTGCCCCCCAAATTCCCCACACCCCCAAGCTCTTCTAACCCACAAGCTCTCCGACAACCACAAGCTGTCCTACTCCCCAAGCTCTCCTACCCACCAAGTTCTCCTACCCGCCCAAGCTCTCCTAACCCCTCCATCTATCCTACACCCAATCTCACCCACTCCCCCAATCTCTACTTCAGCCGTCAAGCTCTACTACCCCCGCAAGTTCTCCTACCCTGCAACCACTCCTACCCACAAAGTGCTCATATTACCCGAAGATATCCTTACCAAAAAACTCTCCTAGCCCCCTGGAGCCCCCATAGCCCCCAGTTCTCCAACGCCACCAGTTCTCTTACACATCCCCAAGTTCTCCAACCAGCAAAAGCACTCCTACCCCCCAAGCTCTCGTACCCCTCAAACTCTCCTATCCCCCCAGCTCTCATACCACACCCCCCCAAGCTTTCCTCCCCCGTCCCGTCTCTCCTACCCTCTCAAAACTCTCCTACAGCCGAAGCTCACCTACCCCCAAGCTCTAATACCCCCCAAGCTCTCCTACCCTACCAAGCCCTCTTATCCCACGTGCTCTCCTACACCTAAAGCTCTCCTTCCCGCTAAGCTCTCTTACCCCACATGCCATCCTACCCCCCAATCTCTCCAACCATTCCAATCTCTATTATGCGCCAAATGTCTCCTACACCACCAAGCTCTCCTACCCCTCCAATCTCTCCTACCCTGCCAAGTTCTCCGATCTGCCCAGCTCTCCGACCCCCAAGCTCTCCTACACACCAAGCTCCGACCCCCCAAGCCCTCCACAAGCAAGCTCTCCTAAACACCAAGCTCTCCTACCCCACGTGCTCTCCTACCCCGAAAACTCTCCTACAACCCAAGCTCTCCGACCACCCAAGCCATCCTACCCCCGAATCTCTCCTACCACCACAATCTCTACTCCCCTCAAATATCTCGGACCCCAGCAAACTATTTTTCGCCCAAAATCTCTTCGATCGCACAATCCCTCCTACCACGCAAAGCTCTCCTACCCCTCCAATCTTTCCGGCCCTGCCAAGCTCTCCTATCCACCCAGCTCTCCGACAACCCAGCTCTGCTACGCCGGCAATTTCTCCAATCCACACAAGTTCTCCTATCCCCAAAGCTCTCCTATAAACAAGCTCTCCTAGCTCTCCTAACTCTCCTACCCGCCAAGCTATCCTTCACCGTCCCTCAGCTCTCCTACTACCCCCCGCATCTCTGCTGCCTGCACAAGCTCTCCTTTGCCACAGGCTCTCCTTCTCCCGCTAGCTCTACTACACCCCAAGCTCTCCAACTCTCCCAAGACCACCTACCCCGCAAGCGCTCCTCCCCGCAAGCTCTCCGAAGCCCCCAAGCCCTGCCACTCCGCCAAGCTCTCATACCCCCCCAATATCGCCTAAACCCCAAATTCTCCTAACCCCCCAAGCTCTCATACTCAAAAATGTATCCTACTCCACCAAGCTCTCCTATCTCCCAAAATCTCCTACCACCCCTAAGCACCCCGATCCCCCAAGCTTTCCACCCTCGCAATCTCTGTTACCCCCCAAGCACTTGTATACCCACAAGCTCTCCTACCCCACCCAATCTCTCCTACAACCCCAATCTCTACTACCCCCGACAATGTCTCCCTCCCCCAAGCTATTCTATGCCGCCAAGCTCTCCTACCCCGCAAACTCTCCTACACTCCCCAGCTGTATTACCCAACCCAAGCTCTCCTACCCCCACCCCAAGCTCTCCTACCCCACGCCAAGTTTTCCTACCCCAAAAGCTCTCTGAACCATCCCAATCTCTACTACCCCCCAAATATCTCCTACACCCCCAAGCTATTCTGCGCCCACAAACTCTCCGAGGCCACAAGCTCTCCTAAGCCCCATGTTCTCCTACCCGCATGCTCTCATATACCCAAGCTCTCTTACCCCTCAAGCTCTCCTACCCACCAAGCTCGCCTGCCGCACACAGGATTCCGACACTCCAAGCTCTCCTATCAGCCCAATTTCTCCGATCCCACAAGCTCTCCAACACACTAAGTTATCCTTCCCCCCAAACTCTCCTACACCCAAAGCTCTCCTTACCCTCCAAGCTCTCCTCACCCACAAGGGCTCCTACCCACTAAGCTCTCCTTCAACTCAACGCACTCCTTCCGCCCTAAACTCTCCTACACACTCAAGCTCTCCTACCCCCCAATTTCTACTACCCGCCAATGCTCTCTGAAACCCCATAGCTCTCCTACCAGCCCCCTTCGCCAAGTTCTCCTACGCCCTACGACCGCAATCTCTCCGATCCGTACAATCTCTCCTACCACCCTAATCTCTACTGCCCCCCCAATCTTTCCTCCCAACCAAGCGATTCTACGCTCAATGCTCTCCTAGCCCTCAAGTTCTCCTACGCCGCCAAGCATTCCTACCCCACAAGCGCTCCTACAACCCCCAGCTCTCTAACCCACCTCGCAAGCTCTCCAGCCCCACGCCAAGCTCTACCACCCCACGCCAAGATCTCCTACCCCCACAAGATCTCTGAACAACCAAATCTCTCCTATCCATACAATCTCTCCTTCCCCACCAAGTCTCACCTACCATCCCAATCTCTACTACCCCCAATCTCTCCTACAACCCCAAGAAATTCTACGCCCACAATCTCTCCAAGCACACAAGCTCTCGTAAGCCGCCAAGCTCTCCGACCCCTCCAATCTCTGCTGCCCCATCAAGCTCTCATTCGCCACCCACAACTCTCCTACCCAGCAAGCTCCTCTGCCCCCCGCAAGCTCTCCTACTCAGAAAAGTTCTCCTGCCACAAAGCTCCCCTACCACTCAAGCTCTCCTACCTCCGCAACATCTCTAAGACACCCAGCTCTCCTACCCCGCAAGCTCTCCTACCTCCAACCCCAGCTCCCCTACCCCGGCATGCTCTCCTACACCCGCAGCTCTCCTCCCCCCACAAGCTCTCCTACACACCCAAGCTCTCCTACACACTAAGCTCTCCTACCCTCCCCCCAAAGCTCTCCTACAACCGCAAGCTCTCCAACCTTGCAAGCTCTCCTACCGGCCAAGCTATCCTGCCCCACAAGCACTCATATCCCGCTAAGCTCTCTTACCACCCCAAGCGATTGTGGTCAGTGCTTCGATACTGGGGATGTTAGCCTTATCACTGCCACTAATATTGGTGCATCTGTCCTCACAGGCAATTTGCAGGATCTTGCGGAGACATCGTTGCTGCTATTTCTCCAGCTATTTATGCCACGTAAAAGGTAACTATTCGCAGTGGCAGAATGCGTTCCACGATCATGAAGTGGAGCATGAATGCTGACATAGACTGCTTGGTCCAAATGGCCTGTTTCTCTGGGTTATTACTGAAGAAGATAGCTGCAGACTGCAGGAAGATATCAATGTACTGGGAAGATGGGCAGAACAGTGGCAACTGCAATTCAGTTCGGATAATTGTGAGGTAATGCAGTTCCGCAGGTCTAGCAAGGCAAGTGAATAAAATTAAATGGGAGGAAACTGAAATGTTTAGAGGAACAAAGGGAACTTGAAGTGCAGGTCCACAGATCCATGAAGGTAGCAGGCCAGGTAGATAAGATGGTTCCGCAGGCATGTGGAATACATGTATTTATTACTCGAGGCATTGAATACAAGAGCAAGGCCATTATAATTGAACTGTATAAAGCACTGTTTAGGCCGCAGCTGGACGACTGTGTGCAATTATGTTCACCACATTTCAGGAAATATGTGATTGCACCGGAAAGGTTGCAGAGGAGATTATAAGAATGCTGCCTGGACTGCAGAAGTTTGCTTACAAGGAAAGATTGGAAAGGCTGTTCAGTTTTCTATGGAATAGAGGCTGAGAGGAGACCATATTGAGATGTATAAAAATGTGAGGTGGCTGATAGAGTGGTTAAGAAGCACCTGTTTCCATTGACACAGTAGTTAACAACCAGGGGGAAATTGGGAACAGACTGGGGAGCGTTTCTGGAGAAAAGGTAAGGCAGATATCGACCAAGAGATAATATTTGCTATTGTTCAGAACTAATGGTCATAAATATAAGACAGTCGTCGATAAATTCAGTTGGAAATTCAGGAGTAACTTCTTTACCAAAGAATAGTAAGAATGTGGAAGATGCTACGACTAGAAGTGGTTGATGCAACTAGCACAGATACAAATACGATGGTGTTAAGTAAGCACATGTGAGAAAAACGATTAAAAGTAAATACTGAAAGGATGAAGTGAAGTAGGGCAGGAGGGCGCTCGTATGCAGAATTAGCTCCTGCAAAATCTGTTGGGGAAAATGGTCTACGTATGTACTGCAGAATCTATATAGCCTTATGTAACACACCTTTAAAACATGAACAACAAGTAGTATTTATATAGCGCCTTTAATGATGCGAAACGTCGCAAAGCGCTTCCCACGAGTATTATGCAATAACAATTTGACACCGAGAGGCTGACGTAGAAATTAGCGCAGGTGTCTAAAAGCTTGGTCAAGTTGGTATGGTTAATATTGAGGAAGAAAGCTGTAGACTGAAGAAAGATATCAATGCAATGGTCAGGTGAGCAGTAGTGTGGTTAATGGAATTCAAATCGGAGAAGTGTGAGGTAATAGATTTTGGCGTGTCCCATAAGGCAAGGGAATACATATTAAATTGCAGGACACTGAGACGTGTAGAGGGGCAAAGGTATTTTGCAGTGCATGCCCACAGATCACTGACGGTAGCAGGCCAAGTAGATATGGTGGCTAAGAAGCAACAGGGAATACTGGCCTTTATTAGCTGAGCCATAGAATAAAAGAGCGGAGAAATTTTGCTTGAACTGTGTACAACACTAGTTGGTCCACTACTCGAGTACTGCGTGCTGTTCTGGTCACAGAATTACAGGAAAGATCTGATTTCACTCGTGAAGGTACAGAGTTGTTTTACGGGAATGTTTCCTTGGCTGGATAATTTAGATATGAGGATTAGTTGGAGAAGCTGGGCGTATTTTCTTAGCAACAGAGGAGGCTGAGTTTGGGCATTACTGAACTGTGTAAAATTATGAGTGGCCCAGATAGCGTTTAGAGGATGGATCTATTTCCCTTATCAGAATGGTCAATAATCAGGGGCATTGATTTAAGGTGATTGGTCGGAGGGTGGAGGGGATTTGTGGGGAAATGTTTTGTCCCAGATTGTCGAAAAGACTGCCTGAAAAAGTGGTGGAAGCATCAGCCATCACCACGTTTAAAATGTACTTGCAATTGCCCTTGAAACGCCGTAATCTACAGGGCGAGGACCAAGAGCGAGAAATTGGGATTAGGCTGGATAGCTTTTTATCGGGCCGCGCGGGAATGATGAGCTGAAATAGCCTCCTTCAATGCTGTAAATGTATTAAGTCTCCGACAACAAAACCTTTCAAACAGACACAGGATGATTAGGGAATGACAGAGCATCCGTTTATAACAGACACAGAATGATCCAGTTGCGATGAAAATTCATCCACATGAAACGTTAACACGGTTTCTCTCTCCCCAGATATTGCCTGGTCCGCTGAGTGATTTCAGATTCAAGCATCAACACTATTTTTCTTTTGCATGGGTGCTACGGACTTCTAATCAATAGTACATAAGGCACTCAAAAGTTGTGGGTTCGACTCCCACCAGAGTCGGATTTTGGGTAAGCATGTGTTGTTTGCTGAGCCGCACAGTGCGTTTTGCTTCAGAAAGGGAAATTGTGGACCCTGAACTTCTTGGTACACAAGTGGGTCCAATCTCGCCCACAATTTATCTGATTTATCTAATCATGCCGAGTCTGTTACACAGGAACGTAGCATGCAGTAGTGCCTGTTACACAATTACAGGAGGAATCCATTAAAACCTCAAGCAAGTTGCAAGGACAGGCAGAAGCCATTCAGCTCCTTGAACTTGTTCCACAAGAAGAGTAGAAGTCCATTTAGCCACTCCAACGTGTTGCAAAGGATGAGGAGGAGGCATTTCACAACCAAAAATCTCTTATACAGGAAGATGTGGACGCTAATCAATCCCTCGAGCCTGTTGCACAGAACCAGGGGAAGGCCATAACTTCCCTCAACCGGTTCCACAGCTGCTCGAGCAAATTTCACAGGCGGAGACCAATAATAGTAGCATGATGGTAATGTCAGGAACCAGGGGATACCATTCCGTCCCTGTTTCACAAGAACACGAGGAGTCATTCAGCCCCTCCAGCACATTACACAGGCGGAGGTCAATCATAGTAATATGATGGTTATGTCACTGGACCCGTAATCCAGAGAGAGAAATTCACAGCCCACCATGAAACCAGTGGCTTTTAAATTCAGTTAAATAAATCTGGCATTTTTACAGTATCAGTGATGGTGATAATTGTCGTAAACCGAACATCTGACTACATTTAAAAGCCTTGGACTTGCACTTGAAGTCCAGCAATCTACATGGTTACGGGCCATGAGATGTAGGTAGAATCGGCTGGATATCGCATTGTCAGACGGCGCGGACACGATGGGTTGAACTGGCTTCCTTCCATGCTGTAACTTTCTATCAAGCAACACACTCCTTTCAAGCAGATACAGGATGATTCCGGTCTGACAGGTCATCCCTTTTAAACATACACAGAATGAGCCATTTGCGATGAAATTTCGTCGAACTGAAATCTTAACTTTGTTTTGCACTCCGCAGATTCTGCCTGTTCTGCTGGCTGTTTCCAGATTTTTATGTTTGTAGTTCAGTTTTCAAGCATCAACACTATTTTACTTTTGTATTGCTTCAACAGTTGGCAGCTCTGTGGCGCAATGTAGAGCGCATTGGACTTTTAGTCAATGGCATAAAAGGCATTTCAAAGTCGTTTGTTTGAGTCCCAGCGGAGACGAATTTTAGGTCAGGAACTGGTGTTTCCTGGGCTGCACAGTGAATTTTGCAGCAAATCAACAGTTCAGGGAAGTGAAACTGTGGCCCCTGCACTTCCTGTTACACAAGAGTCTCCACTTATCCTCTGAGTGCCCTGAGTCTTTTCCACAGTAACAGGAGCAAAACATCGAGCCAGCAACAGGCGGAGTCCATTAGCCTCTCAAATCAGTTGCAAATGACAGGAAGAAGCTATTCAGCTACTGGAGCCTGTTATACAAGAAAAGTTGAACGCCATTCGGTGGCGCGAACTGGTTGCACAGATGATGAAAGTGCAATGCTAAAACCAAAACATTTTGCACAGAAATAAGAGGAAGCCATTCGACCTCTCAAGTCTGTAACACAATGACAGGACGAGGGCATTAACCCCTCGAGCCTGAGGCATAAGCTGACGATTAGGCACTTTAGACCCACGGACCTGTTACGCAGGAACACGGGGAGGCTAATCAACCCCTTGATCCTGTTACTTGGGCCAGGGGGGATGCCATTTCATCCCTCAACCTGTTGCACAGTTTAATATATTTACGCTTGGGGTCTTCTGACACCAGAGGACGCGAATGTCCAATGCCATGCAATATATGATGTTGGATATTGTTCGTAACCGAAGTGGGAATAAAGAAAATCGGGCAGATACCCGAGGCAGTTTATAATAACAGGACTCTTGTGTTATTACACACAGGAACAGCAGGAGTCATTCAATCCCTCGAGCACATTATATAGGCGGAGACCAATAATAGTAAAATGATATTTATGTCACCGGACCAGGGATTACCATTCCGTACCTAAACCTGTGGCCCAGCAACAGCAGGAGTGATTCAACCCCTCAAGCACATCAAACAGGCGGTTAATCGTAGTAGCATGATAGTTATGTCACTGGACTAGTAATGCAGAGACAGGAAATAACAACACACCACGTGAGTACGGTAATGTAAATGTAATTAAATAAATCTGGAATTTTAACAGTATCAGTGATGGTGACCATTGTCGAAACAAACCCATATGGTTCACCAGTCAAGGAAGTCTGCCAACTTTACTGGTCTGGGCCTATATATGTCTCCAGACCCACAGCAATGTGATTGACTCTTACCTGCCCCTGAACATTCCGAGCGAGCCATTCAGTTGCATAGGGTTGCTCACCACCACCTTATCTCGGGAAATTATAGATGGGCAACAGATGCTGCCCTTGCTAGCGATGTCCACATGCTTGATTAGAACAAATAAAGCACAAGGACATCTTCATTGTTACACAGGAACAAGAAGAGCCTCAAGCCAGGTAAGCGAATGTGGAGTCAGGAGACAACCAGATGAATGGATAGCTAGCTGGCTTCATGACATAAAGCAGAGCGCAGGGGTAAAAGGGAGCGTTTCGTAGTAGCAGAAGGTGGGTAGTGGTGTACCACAAGGATTGGTGCTGGGACCATTGTTGTTCACAATTAATATTGAATATTTAGACCTAGGATGCAAAAACATAATTTCGATATTTGCAAATGACAACAAATTAGGGGGGCAATCAATACTGAGGAAGAGTGCAACACATTACAGGATGGCATTAATAAACTTGCTGATTGGGCATAAATTGGCATTTGAATTTCAAACTATAAAATAGTGAGGATTGACATTTTTGTAGGAAGAATAGTAAGGTCACTTATTAACGGAGGATGCCAGTCTGGGTGGCATAGAGGAACACTGGGATCTCGGAGGACAAATACAGAAAACTCTATAAAAGTTAAGACATAGATAATCAAGGCCATAAAAAAGCAAAACCAACACGTAGAGATTACAAAAGTAGCGACGTTATGCTAAACCTGTATTTAACCTCGGTTAGACCACACAGAATACTGCACACCGTTGCATTCGCCTTATTATAAGAGACATATAGAAGCATTGCAGAGGATGCAGAGAAGATTTACAAGGATGATACCGGAGCAGCCAGTATACATTTATCATCTTAGGATGAACAGGCTGGGTCACTTTTTTCTTGAAAAAAGGAGACTGAGGCATGATCCACTTTCGTTACTCTGTTTACAAACTAATGGTAGAGTGAGCTGCATGCTTGGAGATCACGTTACAGCTTGGGTGGAATACAGTTCTGCTGCTGCTGATGTCCGACAGCATCTCAAGTATTTCCAGCTTTGAGCTGCGATATCTGTTCAGAATCTCTCCCATTTAGCACGGTGGTAGTGCCAGAAAACATGATGCAGAGTATCCTCCGTGTGAAGACAGAACTTGGTATGCACAAAGTTTGTGCAGGTTCAAAGCTACCAATACTGTCATGCACAGATGCATCTGCAACAGTCAGTTTGGCTAGGAAGAGGTCAAGAAGGTTGTTTACGATCTGAGTGGCAGTACTGAGGGATTACTGCATTGTCGGAGTTGCTGACTTTCGGTTGAGATCTTAAACCGAGACCATGTCTGCCGTCCGAGCTGGGCGTAAAAGATGCCACGCCAACTATTCGGCAAGAGGGCATGAGAGTTCACCCCGCTGTACTGGGACCAATATAAATCCTTCAGCCAAAATCTGGTCACTATCAAATCGTAGTTTCTTGCTGATACAAATCTGCTTTTGCATTTCCTACATTACAAAAGTGACGGAACTTTAAAACTCCTTAACTAGCTGTGAACCGCTTTGGGAAGTCCTGAGTTGAAAGTTGCTGCAGAAATGCTCGTTTTTTTCTGTTATAGTATCCGATAAATTTGCACGATAGCAAGGCTGGCAAATTCAGTTGATTAAAGCGTGCTGCTGTTACCGCTAAAGCCACGGCGTCGATTCCCGTTCGCGATATTATTTTTTGGGTGGAGGAGGGCGAGGTTGCGAGTATATTAGGTTTGTTATGATAAAGCAGCTTCAAAATTTAGGAATGAAACTCACCCGGACCTGCAATACTTTGAAGCAATGCTGGAAAATCATCGGTCTGCCAAGAGCTCATGGAACTGCGGAGTAATTAGAGCATTTAATGAACAATTCAATTATCTCCGAGAATTTGGGAATCTCGTTTTTCAATCAGTGAATGGCCCACTGCCGCTGATTGGTTTTCGGTGCTAAATATGGAACAGAAATAAATACAATTCCGGTGTGTAATCCCCTCATTCTCCCCATTAGTGTGCTGTGCACAGCAGGAGCAGCGTGGCTTTACGGATAAGGAATGTGACTATAGTGCAAACACTGATATTATCAGAAACGTGTAGGTTCAAAAACTGCATTATCTTGTTCAGCTCATCAGCTGAATGTGATTTCTTCCCAAACGTTGCAGGGCTCTTTTATTAACATGCTGTTTTCTCTGTATATTTCTTAGTGATCTGATCACAGTTTTCAACGAACCAACATTCAGTAATTGATGCAGCAAATTATTGTGTTTCCAATTCGAAGAATAGGTTTGCATCAATCATTGTAATACGGGCTGTTGATGCAATTCTGGTCAGTTTCGGGGTCAGTGATATCGTCAGCGACCCATTTATGGAAATAAGACGTCCGCTGCAGAATCGCTGCGAGCAACATTCGAACCAACCCGAGGAAACACCATTGGATTTCTAAACCAACGCATTAATAACTCGGCCATCGCAGCTGCACAATGTGCCTCTTTTAATAATCCAATTGTCGGTGCAAACTTTCACTAAAGTAGCCGGCACGCTTGCCCTGTTGTATCTCCCAGTCGATGTGAAAACTAAATCATAGAATCATTGAATATCAAAGCACAGCATGAAGCAATTCGGCAAGAACTGGAAGGATTTACTTTTCGTGAAATCATGAACAGAATGGGGAGCTTTTCTCTACAAAAGACAAATATGATATTTTTTTGGTTTTAATATTACGAAGGGGCATGGTAGCTTCGACGAGGAGAAAATATTTGCTATTATGCAGGAGTTCAGAATTAGTGATCAGAAATATAATTCAGTAGATACTTCCAGAGCAACTTCTTTGCCAAAGATCGATTAGAATGCGGAAGGTGCTACAACGAACAGCAGTTCAAGCGAATAGCACAGATGCATTAAAGAGGGAGCTACCTAAGCCCGTGAGTGAGAAAGTAATAGAAGGATATGCTGATAGGATGAGGTGACGTTGATTAGAAGTGGTCCGGGCTTGGGGACTTATCTATTTTCAAACCAGCTAAAACCCTAAATGTTCCCTCTCTCACAACGTTTATTTCATCCAGAAAATCACGCATCTCCACGATAGCTGTACCTGCATTGCCCCATCCTTTGTGAAAAGAGATGCAACGTCTTCATTAAGAAACTCACCAACATCTTGCACCTCCACACAAACGATACCCTCATGGTCTCGAAGAGGTCCTATCCTTTCTTTAGTTACCCTCTTACTCTTAATGTATTTATAGAAAATCTTTGGGTTTTTCTAAATTTTACGAGACAAGAATGTTTCATGCTCTGTCTTCGCATTCCTAATATAATTATTAATTTTACCTCTTAACTTTCTATATTCCTCGAAAGATTATTTAGTATTTCTTGGTAGTCTGTCGTATCGAACAAGACGTTGATGTGCTAATTATCAATGGCATTTGTCTTCAAGTGGCAGTAGAGGCCAAATCTGGATCCACATTGTCTCTTGCACGGTGCACAAGGGATGTTCGATGTGTCAGATGCTGACAGTACTGCCACCTGATGTCGTCTATCTCTAGTGTCCCGCATGCGTTGACATTGGCTTTCTTCGAAGTTCTGGCAGGCAGTCCTCGTGGGGGCTCGCCACTGGTTTTTATTAGCTTCTGTATTCTCGAGGTCCTTTTGGTCGGATGCCACATTAGTGGAGGTTCGCCTTGATGCAATCTTTGTAGCGCTTGTTGGTGCGCCCCTGCTATCTTCGACCTTCACAGAGCTCAGCAGGAAGAAGGTGACGAGGGATCCTTGACTCATCCATGCGAATGACATGTCCAGCCCAACGGAACTGTGCTCGCATCATCATCACCTCGACGCTAGTTGATTGTGGTCTCTCCAGAACCTCAAAGTTGGACACCCGGTCTTGCCAGCATATGTGCAATATAGATCTGAGACTGCGCACATGGAAAGCTTCCAGCTTTTTGATGTGTCGCCTGTGGCGTGTCCAGATCTCACATCCATAAAGGAGAGATGAGAGAACGTCTGCTCTATACACCAACAATTTCGTTGACTTTCGGATGTGGTGGTGACTCAACACCTTAGTGCGCAAGGGACCAAGTGCCTGGTCAATCTTGACGAAACTTGGGTGCCCAAGGAAGTTTGTCTACATCATAGAGCTGTTTCATGACAACATGACAGGTGAAGTGCTCTCAGACGGCACAACCACGGTCCCATTTGCCATCTCAAATGGAGTGAAACAAGGTTGTGTACTCGCTCCAGTTCTGTTCAACCTATTTTGTACCTGCATCTTCAACTGTGTATTTAGCCGTCGCTACAAGACATAAGGTTCCTTCTTTTTCTTTATCCTCCGCTGTAAGCTACCACACTTCCAGGGATCTCTAGAATTGTTATTACAACCGATTTTCTTTAAGGGCACATGTTTGGCGTGAGCTTTTCTGATCTCCCACTTGAATGTCGATAATGATTTACCGAAAAGTAGCTGTTTCCTGTCCACTGTGGCAAAATCTCTCGCAACTTAGCAAAATTAGTTCTTCCCCAATTTGGCAATTTTAATCCAGACCATCATTTTCCTTATGCACAGATAAATTGAATTTGACTGAGTTATGTTCACTGGCGCCCAAGAATGTTTCAACTGATACACCTTCAACCTGCCCAGCTTCTCCCGAAAACTAAATCCAAAACTCGTATTGGGCTTGTTACATACTGACTACAAAAAGTTCTCTTGGATGCATTTTAAGAATTCTGCACCATCTATACCCTTCACAATTTATGTATCTCAATATTTGGTTAGTTACAATCCCCTACTATTACTCTATGTACCACAGCAATTTGCCTACATATTTTCTCCGCTATCTTGCTCCCACTGTTTGGGAGTCTATAATACAAGCCCAGCAGTGTGATTGACCATTTTTATTTTTCAATTCGATTCATATGACAACATTTGATGAACCCCATAACATATGAAACTTCTTGAATTTTATAACTCGGCAAATTAAGGGAAGCATTGCGTATGTCTTCCGAACGAACTTTTCTGCCTGTGCTGCTGTATTCATGGGTCTGGAGACATGCATTCAAAGTTCCCTTTGTTCCACTACACTCCTCAGTGTCCTGCCATTTAACGTGTGTTCCTTTGCGTGGTCCGCCCTCCACAAATGCATTACTTCACGTTTCTACGGATTGAATTCCATTCGCCACGATTCTGCCCAGATGACCAATTCATTGATATCTTCCTGCATTCAACAACTTTCTTCTTCATTATCAAACACACAGCCATTTTTTTCATTTCTGCAAACGGATTAATCATATCTACTTTATTAATTTCTAAACATTGATACATACCACAAAGAACAAGGAACCTCCTAAGGTGTCCTGCGGATCCTCACCTGAACAGTCTTCCAGTTGCAAAAACACCTATTGCACTTTGGTTCCTGCCTCCAAGACAATTTTGGATTCATCTTGCCACTTTGCCTTGGATCCAATGGGCTTTTAATTTCGTGAGCCGTCTGCCACATGGAAACTTGACAGAAGCCTTGCTAAAGTCCATATGCACTACAACAAATGCACTATGTTCATCGACACTCCTTGTTAGCTCCTCAGAAAATGAAATCAAGTTAGTCAGACACGACGTTCCCTTTACAATTCCATGCTGACTGTCCTCGACCTTTGACTTTCTAAATGAATATCTATCGTGTTCCTCAGAAACTTTCCAATAATGTCTCCACAACTGAAGTAAGGGTGACTGGTCTTTAATTGTTCATCTATCCATTTTTAAACAAAGCTACGACATTTGCAGTCCACCTGACCTTTGGCACCACACCTGTAGCCAGAGAGGATTATGATTGTCAGACCTTGTACTATTTTCTCTTTTGCTTCTCTTAACAGCCTTCCTACATTTTGTCGCGGCCCTGTGGATATTACCACTTCCAAAGCTGTTAAACACCTTAACATTAAATCTCTCACGATGTTTATTTCAGTTAATATTACACACGTCTTCCAGGTTGCAACGCCTGCATCGCACCTCACTTCTGTGAAAACAATGCAAAATATTCATTAAGAATCATACACACATACCCTGCCTCCACACACAGATTACCTTTACGGTCTTGAATTATCACTACACTTTCTTTAGATATCCTTTGTTCTTAATGTATTGATAAATCTTTCGGTTTTCCTTGATTTTAGTTGCCAAAATATTCTCATGCTCTCTCTTGACTTTCACAATTTCCTTTTAAATTTCAACTTTGCACATTCTATATTCCATTCGAGTTTCAGAACTATTGAGTACAAGCTATTGCATATGCTCCCGTTTTTCTTTGTTCTGCGCTGCAAGCGCCTTGACATCCGTGGTGCTTTAGATTTGTTAGTCACACCCAATTTCTTTCAGGAAACATATTTGAGCTGTACCCTGAGGGTCTGCTCCTTGAATGCGTCACAATGCTCCAGCACAGTTTCGCCTTCAACTAGCTGTTTCCAGTCAACTTTTGTTAAATCCGATCTCAGTTGACCAAAATTGGCTTTTTCCAAGTTGAAATTTTGTATTCATGATGTAACTTCTTCAATTTGCATAACTACCCTAAATCTAATTGAATTATGATCACAAGCACCAAAATGCTCGCCATTGATGCACCTTTCCCCTGCTCAGCATCATTCGCTAAAACTAAGTCCAGAACCGTCCCCTCCCATGTAGATCTTGCTACATATTGGATAAAAATGATCACCTGAATAAATTTCAGATATTCTGCACCCTCCATACTTTTCACACCAATTCTATCCCAGTTAATATTAGGGTAGTTGATATAGCCTACTATTGCTGCCCTCTAATTATTGCACTTCTCAGAGATTTGCATATATATTTGCTCTTCTATCTCCCCCCGGGTCTCTGTAGTACATTCCTAGGCCCTTTTATGTTCTTCAATACATCACATATAGCCTGAATTGAAGCCCTTCCAACACAATATCTCTCTTCACAGCTGCAATTGTTTACTTAATCAATACTGTGACACCCCTCACCTCAGTGTTATCCCCCACTCTCACCCACCTGAAAAGCATATGACCAGGAATGTTGACGAGCCATACCTGGCCTTCTTTCAGCCACGTCTCAGTAATAGCTCTCGGAGTAAGCCGAAATTACTACTTTAGAGTTACTGCTTTTTATCATTATCTTAGGCGATCCCTCGAACGAGGATGACTTGTTTCCACATGAGTTCACAGATGACTCAATGAACGATTCGTTACTTCAGTTCTGAACTCCAATTGAAAGGGTGGTAGATGCCTGCACGTGGTTACTTTTAACGTGAGTTGAACGTTGCACATCAGCCACCACACGGATTTGACAGAGCTAGGACTTTTTCTCTTGGCAAGGTTTAAGGAGGACGACTGGAGACTTGCTCTGCTGCATGGACCTAGTGCACACACATTTCGCAGTTTGCGCAGGCACGTGCTGCATGTGGGCCCTCGGCTCGTCTGGGTTCCATCCTCTCATGTGTCGCAACTGCATCACAATCGCTCGACACACCTCCGCCACAATCATTCGCTCCACTTCCACCGCGATCTCTCACCATTTCTCCAGCACGATCGCTTGCGCTCCTCCACAACAAAAGCATTCGCTGCAGATCCGCCACAATCCGTCACCACTCCTCCACCAAAATATCTGGCCACTTCTCCGCAGCAAACCGTCGCTGCATCTCTGCCACGATTAATCACCGCTCATCCACCACAAAACAATTTGATGCACCTTCTGCTTTTTAGTCTCTCTCTAGCGTCCCAAAATCTTTCTGCAGGTCCTCATCCCTCTTTCTACCTGTGCCATTGGTACTATAATGGAACAAGACCTCTGCTGTTCACCCTCTACCCCCGGTATCCACTGCAAACGCTCAGTTATATCCTTGACCCTGGTACCATGGAGGCAACATACCATCCTTCAGTGATGTCTGCGGCGTGTCAGCACCCCTAACTATCCAATTTTTTATTCATCTTGCTCCCATTCTTATCCTCCCCCCTGTGCAGCTGAGCCGCCAGTGGTATCGTTGACTTGATTCTGGATGCATTCCCCAATGATCCGTCTCCCCGCGCCACCAGTACTCAGAACAGAATGCTGGTTGGAGAGCGAGATGCACTCAGGTGAATCCTGAACTACCTGTCGGTCCTCCTTTTCCGTATGGTCGCCACACGTCCATTCTCAGCCTGCACACGTTTAAGCTGCGTGGTAACCACCTCAAGAAACGCGCTAACCACGAAGAACTCGGCGTCGGGGATACACTGCAGTGACTCTCGGATGAAACATCTTTCACCTGCCCAGTTTAATCCGAAAAACTAAGTACAAAACCGTCCCCTCCCTTGTTGCGCTTGCTATTTATTGGCTAAGAAAAGTTATCCTGAATGCAATTTAGGAATTCTGTGCCATCTATATGTTGTACACTAATTATATCACAGTTAATATTAAAGTAATTGAAAATCCCCCACTATTACGACCAATATGTGTGCATTTGTCAGACATTTGCAAACAAATTTCTTCTTCTATCTCCCTTGGATTGTTTGGGATTCAATAGCACACTACCTGAAGTGCGATTCCCCTTTTTGTAATTATGTTGAACCCATTTAGGTTCATTTCGAGATGCTTTTGTCAAATAATCCATTCTCACAGCAGTAATTGTTTCTTTAACGAACATTACCTCCCTCTCATTTGTAAGCCCATTTCTATCTTGTTTGAAAACACTGTAACTAGGAATGTAGATATGCCTATCCTGCCCATCAGTGTGCCATGATTCAGTAATAGCTAATGTATCATACTTCATCTTGTCTAAATGTGCCTTCAGCTCCTCTGCCTTATTCACCTACTCCTTGCATTTGGAATATGCCATCACGCACAGGCGTGACTGCATGTTTGTTTCCTGTGAGGTTCCCGAGGGCTCAGTACTCGATTCCTTGCTTTTTGTGGTATATGTATGTAGATGTATGTTTAAGAAGGTTGCAGATTATACTAAACTCGACTCTGTGCTTGATAATGAAGAGGAAAGCCACAGGCTGCAGGAAGATATAAATACATTGGTCAGGTGTGAAGAACAGTGGAAACTGGAATCCAATCCAGAGCATTATGAGTTAATGCATTTGGCAGGGCTAACAAGGCAAGGTAATATACAATCAATGGTGTGTCACTGAGACTTATAGAAGAAAAGAGGGTCCTTGGAATGCATGACCAAATATCCATGAAGTTAGAAGGACACGTGGTCAATTAGACATACGGGATACGTACATTTCACAGGCCAGGCATGGAATACAAGAGCAGTGTAGTTATGCTTGAATTGTATAAAAATCACTAGTTGATTCACAGCTGAAGTACTGCATGTATTTCTGGTCAGAACTTTATAGGAAATATGTGATTGTAGAGAGAGTGTAATGCACAGATTTATGAGAAGGCGAGCATTCAACCACTAAGCACCAATACTCGGATTTATAATTAATTTCACTTTGCAGCCTCTGCAAGTTATTATAGAACAACTTATTTCATAATACAAACAGGGACCCGGCAGCAAAATAAAATGCATGGTGCAACAGATGCTGCATAAGTAAT
This sequence comes from Pristiophorus japonicus, assembly GCF_044704955.1. Taxonomy (NCBI): domain Eukaryota; kingdom Metazoa; phylum Chordata; class Chondrichthyes; family Pristiophoridae; genus Pristiophorus; species Pristiophorus japonicus. The sequence continues at coordinate 7,201,023 of NW_027252779.1, forward strand.
TGGGCAATAAATGCTGGAATAAATCGGCAGGTTAAATTACATCTGTGGCAAGAAAAACACAGTGCGAAACTCTAAGGTTCTTGAGATCTCGGCAGAAGTAAATTTTTGCAGCATTACCTTAAAGTATTTAATGTTTCCTTCGAAACTTTTAAAGCTGCTGAAAAATAACAAAAACAAAATACTAAATTCCCCACAAATAATGTCAACAGACGACACGGGGTTACAACTCGCGAGTTTGAAATTAGTAGCATCACGGTCAAACGAACTCAGCAAACTAGCCTACAATGAAGTGTTACATTCAAGAGTATTTTCTCTTGGAGGCTGATAATTTCCAGACGTCTTCAAATCCTGGCAATTTCCGTCCATTACAACATAAGAAGATAAGAAATAGGAACAGGAGCAGGACATTTGGCCCCTCGAGTCTGCGTCACCATTCAATACAATCATTGCTGATATGTTCCTGGCCTCAGCTCCCCTTCCCTTCCCGCTGCCCAGAACCGTTTACTCGCTTATCTCTCAAAAATCTGTCTCTCTCTGCTTAAAAAATATTCAATGACCCAGCATCTACTGCTCTCTGGGGCAGAGAATTGCATCGATTTAGAACGATCTTGGAGAAAAATTTATCCTCATCTCAGTGTTAAATGCATGGCCCATTAATTTAAGATGATGTCCCCGAGCCTTAGATTTCCCCTATGAGTGGAAATATTTTCTGTGCATTCCCCTTTTTCGAGCCCGCTTATTATCTTATAAGTTTCAATAAGATCACCTATCATTCTTCTGAACTCCGATGTGTATAGGCCCAACCTACTCAAACTTTCTTCTACGATCAACCCCCGCATCTCCAGAATCAACATCGCAAACCTTCTGTAAACAGTCTCCAATGCAAGTATATCCTTCCTTGAATACGGAGAAAAAAACTGTACGCAGTACTCCACGTTTGGCCTCACCAGTACCTGTCGCAGGCGATCCCTGCTTTTATAATCTTTCCGCCTTGTAAAACAGGCCAGCATAAATCTGTCTCTCTGATTACTTGCTGCCAATGCATACTAAAATTTGTGTTTCATGCACAAGCACCCCCAGGTCTCACTGTTCTGAAGAAATTTGCCATTTTTCTACTTTTAAAATATGAATTGATTTTGTATTATTTCTTCCAAACTGCATAACCTCACATTTTCCCACGTTATAAATCCATCTGCCATATTTTTGGCCATGCACTTAGCCTGCTTATATCCCTTCGCAGTTGTTGTGAGTCCTCATAAACATTGGCTTTCCCACCCGTATCATCTATCTATCATCAGCAAACTTGGCTATATTACACTCGGTCATTTCATGCAAGACATGAATATAGATTGTAAATAGTTGAGGACTCAGCAACGATCCCTCCTTCGCCCCACTAGTCACTGTTTGCCAAACACGAAAATGACCCATTCATCCCGACTCTCTGTTTTCAGACAGTTAGCCAATCCTTTAACCTTGCTAAAATATTAACCTCAATCCCGTGAGGTTATATATTGTGCAGTAATCCCTTATGTGGCACCTTATAGAATGCCTTCGAGAAATCCAAATACACACATTTTCTGATCCACCCTTATCCACACTGCTCGATCAATCCTAAAGGAACTCCAGATAATTTGTGTATCGTCATTTCACTTTCATAATAGAATGCTGACTCTGCTTGATTGAATCATGCTATCCTATTGTCCCGCTATTGCTGACTTAATGATGGACTCCAGCAATTACAGGCTAACTAGTCGATAGTTTCCTGCCTTTTATCTCCTCCTTTTTATAAGTAGGTGCGTTACATTTGTGGTTTTCCAGGCCGCTGGGACAGCTTCAGAATCCAGTTAAATTTGGTAGGTTACAAACAAAGCATTCACTAACTCTGCAGCTACTTCTCTTAAGCCCCCAGGATGTAAGCAATCAGGTCCAGGGAACTGATCCGCTTTAGTCTCATAAAGCATTAATTGCCGGCCTCCTTATCGCCCATTGTATGTGCACTATTGGGATGTTTTAACTATCTTCTACCGAGAAGAGCGATATAAAATATGTGTTCAACGTCTCTGCCATTCCCCTGTTCTACATTATTAATTCACCATTCACATCCTCCAGAGGACAAACATTGACTTTCGCCACTCGTTCCTTCCAATGTACCTACAGAAACTCTTACTATCTGTTTTTATATGTCGTGCTAGTTTACTTTCATAATCTATCTTCCCTCTCTCAATCTTTTTTAGTCGTGCTCTGCTGGCTGTTAGAATTTAACTGCACGAATCGCATTACATATAGCATTGATCAAGCATTCAGTATCCTATCGGCAAATACTGTGCATATGTTATTCTATGCCACAAATAAGCACAGCCAACAGATTATGAAACTTGCGTCACACAAGTGCCAGGCAATGTCTATCTCCAGCAAGCGAGATTCAAATCACCGCCACTTGACATTCACCGTCATGACCATCACATAACCCCCAACAACAACATCCTTGTCACCATTCACCACGACCTTCAATGGACAAGACATGTAAAATGTAACTATTCATATTAGCAGAAGGTGATTAGTGGTGTTCCACGAGCATCAGTGCTGGGAATACTGTAGTTCATAACTTACATTAAAGATTTAGATACAATTTCTAAATTTGCGCATAACTCAACATTGCGGGGAAGGGGGGAGGGGGCGGTGGGCGGAGGGAGCCTGGTGGTATGATGTAAGCTGAGCGGACACAGTGAAAGAAAAAGGTCGACGCTTAGCCTTGATAACCCTCTGGGCGGACTAAGTGAAATACAAAGTTGATGCCATGACTGGTAGAAACATAGAAACATAGCAATATAGAAAATAGGTGTAGGAGTAGGCCATTCGGACCTTCGAGCCTGCACCGCCATTCAATGAGTTAATGGCTGAATATGCAACCTCAGTACCCCATTCCTGCTTTCTCGCCATACCCCTTGATTCTCCCTAGTAATAAGGATTACATCAAACTCCTTTTGGAATATATTTAGTGAATTGGCCTCACAACTTTCTGTGGTACAGAATTCAACAGTGTCACCACTCTGTGGGTGAAGAATTTTCTCCTCATCTCGGTCCTAAATGGCTTACCCCTTATCCTTAAATTGTGACCCCTGGTTCTGGACTTCCACAACATTGAGAACATTTTTCCTGCATCTAATCTGTCTAAACCCATCAGAATTTTAAACGTTTCTATGAGATATCCTCTCATTCTTCTGAACTCCAGTGAATACAAGCCCATTTGATCCAGTCATCCTTGATATGTCAGTCCCGCCATCAGGGAATCAGTCTGGTGCACCTTCGCTACACTCCCTCAATAGCAAGAATGTTCTTCCTCAAGTTAGCAGATCAAAACTGTACACAATATCCAGGTGTGGCCTCACCAAGGCCCTGTATAACTGTAGTAGCACCTCACTGCCTCTGTACTCAAATCCCCTCGCTAAGAAGGCCAACATGCCATTTGCTTTCTCATCCGCCTGCTGTACCTGCATGCCAACCTTCAATGAATGATGTACCATGAGACCCTGATCTAGTTGCACCTCCCTTTTTCCGAATCTGTCACCATGCAGATAATAGTCTGTCTCTCTGTTTTTGCCATCAAAGTGGATAAACACACATTTATCTGCCATGTATTTGTCACTCACCTAACATATGCAAGTCACTCTGCAACCCTTAGCATCCTCCTCGCAGCTCACGCTGCCACCCAACTTGGTGATATCCGCAAATTTGGAGATACTAGATTTAAACCCCTCATCTAAGTCATTAATGTACAATGTAAACAGCTGGGGACACAGCACAGAAACTTGCGGTACACCACTCGTCACTGCCTGCCATTCTGAAAAGTACCCATTTACACCTACTCTTTGCTTCCTGTCTGCCAACCGGTTCTCAATCCACGTCAGCACACTACCCCCAATCCCATGTGCTTTAACTTTGCACATTAGTCTCTTGTGTGGGACATTGTCGAAAGCCTTCTCAAAGTCCAAATACATCACATCAACTCGTTCTCCCTCGTCCACTCGACTGGAAACATCCACAAAAAATTCCAGAAGATTTGTTAAGCATGATTTCCCTTTCACAAATCCATGCTGAATTGGACCTATCATGTCACCTCTTTCCAAATGCGCTGCTATGACATCCTTAATAATTGATTCCATCATTTTACCCACTACCGATGTCAGGCTGACCAAGCTATAATTCCATTTTTTTTCTCTCCCTCCTTTTTTGAAAGTGGGTTTACATAGGAACTGATCCAGAGTCTATGGAATGTTGCAAAATGACTGTCAATGCATCCGCAATTTCCAAGGCCACCTCCTTACGTACTCTGGGATGCAGTCCATCAGGCCCTGGGGATTTATCGATCTTCAATCCCATCAATTTCCCCAACACAATTTTCCGACTAATAAGGATTCCCTCAGTTCCTCCTTCTTACTAGATATTCTGACCCCTTTTATATCCGGAAGGTTGTTTGTGTACTCCATAGTGAATACCGAACCAAAGTAATTGTTCAATTGGTCTGCCATTTCTTTGTTCCCTTTATGACTTCCCCTGATTCTGACTGCAGAACACCGACGTTTGTATTTACTAATCTTTTTCTCTTTACATATCTATAGAAACCTTTGCAGGCCGTCTTAATGTTCCCTGCAAGCGTCCTCTCGTACTCTATTTTCCCTGCCCTAATCAAATCCTTTGTCGTCCTCTGCTGAGTACTAAATTTCTCACAGTCCCCGGGTTCACTGCTATTTCTGGCCAATTTGTATGCCACTTCCTTGGCTTTAATACTATCCCTGATTTGCCTTGATAGCCACGGTTGAGCAACCTTCCCTTGTTTATTTTTACGCCAGACAGGGATGTGAAAATGTTATAGTTCATCCATGCGGTCTCTAAATGTCTGCCATTGCCCATCCACAGTCAACCCCTGAAGTATCATTCGCCAATCTATCCCAGACAATTCACACCTCATACCTTCAAAGTTACCCTTCTCTAAGTTCTGGACCATGGTCTGTGAATTAATTGTTTCATTCTCCAACCTAATGTAGAATTCCACCATATTATGGTCACTCTTCCCCAATGGGCCTCGCACAACGAGATTGCTAATTAATCCTCTCTCATTGCACAACACCCAGTCTAAGATGGCCTCCCCCCTCGTTGGTTCCTCGACATGTTGGTCTAGAAAACCATCTCTTATGCACTCCAGGAAATCCTCCTCCACCGCATTGCTTCCAGTTTGGTTAGTCCAATCTTTATGCATATTAATGTCATCCATGTTAACTGCTGCACCTTCATTGCATGCACCCCCAATTTCCTGTTTGTTGCCCTCCCCAACATCACTACGACTGTTTGGATGTGTGTACACAACACCCACTAACGTTGTTTGCCCTTTGGCAGCTCTACTCATATAGATTACACATCATCCAAGCTAATGTCCTTCCGAACTATTGCATTAATCTCCTCTTCAACCAGCTATGCTAACCCCTCTTTTTCCTTTTATTCTATCCTTCCTGAATGTTGAATACCCATGGATGTTGAGTTCACAGCCCTGATCATCCTGGAGCTACATCCCTGCAATGCCAATCACATCAAATCTGTTAACATCTATTTGGACAGTTAATTCTTCCAACTTATTACGGATACTCCTTGAATTAAGACATAAAGCCTCCAGGCTTTTGTTAACAACCTTTGTCCTTTTAGAATTATGATGTTGTGTGGTCCTTTTTGATTCTTGCCTTTGTTTACTCGGCCTTGCACTATTGCTTTTCACCTTTCTTCCGTCTGTTTCTGACTCCATATTACTTCCCCCTATCTCACTGCATAGGTTCCCATCCCCCTGCCATATTAGTTTAAACATTCCTGAACTGCATTAGTAAGTGTTACCCCGAGGACATTAGTTCCAGTCCTGCCCAAGTGCAGACCATCCCTTTTGTACAGGACCCACTTCACCCAGAACTGGTTTCAAAGTCCCAGGAATTTGAATCTCTCCCTTTTGCACCACTGCTCAAGCCACGTATTTATTCTAACTATCCTGCTCCCTCTACTCTGATTAGCACGTGGCACTGGTAGCAATCCAGAGATTACTACCTTTGAGGTCCTACTTTTTAATTTAACTGCTAGCTCACTAATTTCAGCTTGTAGGAACTCTTCCTGTTTCTTACCTATATCCTTGGTACCTACATGTACCACGACAACTGTCTGTTCACCCTCCCTCTCCAGAATGCTCTGCAGCCGCTCCGAGACATCCTTGACCCTTGCACCAGGGAGGCAACATACCACCCTGCAGTCTCGGTTGCTGCCGCAGAAACTCCTATGCATTCCCCTTACAATGGAGTCCCCAATCACTATACCTCTCTCACGAATTTTCCCACCCTTCCGTGCAGCACGGTTCCGTGAACCTCGCTGCTGGTACCTTCCACTGGAAAGACATCTCCCCCAACAGTATCCAAGACGGTATATTTGTTTTGGGGGGAAATGGCCGCAGGCAAATCCTGCACTACCTTCCTGCTCTTGTCTTACCTCTTGGTCACCCATTCACTCTGACAGACTTCGATTGGAGATGCAAAACGGTCTTTATTCACAGGGCTGGGGAGAACTTTCTGAGAACGTTCTCAGATCCGACTCCACAGAGATGTTAGAGAATTTCATATGTATACATTTAACAGTCCATGACTTCCGTTGGCTATCCCGTTTGACATTATACAATATTCCCTATATTCGTGGTTGGTCTTGCTTCTTCTTGTAAGCTTATTTTCAGCTCCTTTTGTCATTGGGTCCTTCCTCTTATGTATTTTTAAAACGTCGTGGCTGTAACAATCGCCCTTTGTTTTTGTCAAATGGCATTGTCCGATAGCATGTTTTCTTAAAGTAACAGTTCCTGTTTTCGCAGAAGTTTCGAGCTATCTCTGTAACATGAGCAGATTCTGAACTTTGTAACAGGCTCAGGTTAGTTCTGTAAGGCAAGCACATCGTGTTTAATTTTATCAGACTTTAGCTGCAACTCATTTAGCGTGGTTACTTTTATGAGACTTTAGCTGTAAGTCATTTATCGTGGTTAATTTTTTAGACTTTAGCTGTAAGCCATGTTGCTTTCAACACAATACATCCTTTACCGTTTAATTTTGCAGACCGGTGCCTTGCCGGAGCAAATCCTGAAGTCTTCTCAATCATGGTTCCATTCGTAACATTTTGTCCAGTTTCACCAAGCATACTGGGTGTTATATTATAGCTTAACATCTTGACACATAAATTCATGCGCTACAGAAATTTGGTTATTTCAGCTCTCGCCTTATGGCCCATTGGTCACGTTGACCCAATACGGCCAGTATCCTGCAGTTTAAGATTGTCTGCTATGAGCTACAGTCGCCCTTGTGGTACCAAACCAGGGTGACTGGTACACATATTCCCACAATCCTCAGCACAATTTTCATAGTAATTTCTCACCCGAGTTTGTAAGTGGTTATCCAGAGGTTTCCTTTCTCTTCTTCCTTCTTTACCCCGTATAGTTATGGTTCTGGTGACGTTCTCTTTCTTTTGCCTCTGATGGTCTCCTGCAACAAGCCACCAGAACATATAGTTACATTACTAATTGAACTACTACCAGCACGTGCGACATAATCTTAATCCAGCGATGTGCGTTAACATTCCATCTCCAGTTCCAGATATTCTCTAACCAAGGCCGTTCCCCCAAATCTGTCTCAATGTCTTTAATTATTTCTTCAGATCTTCTTCTATTTTATGATAATGTTTATGAGAATTATTATGATAATTATCTTCGTTTCCTGCTGTAATTCCTTCCAATTCTCCTATTCGTGTAATATGCCGGAATTACCTAAGGCTCTGGTATGACATAATTTTAATATCCCTCTTAAGCCTGGTATAATTAAGGGAAAAACCTTCCTCTTCTTCCTTTATTTGTTGGTGTATATAGTGGTGTTCTATCTGTGTTGATATCTTTGGGTAACTACAAAAGTTTCTTTGGGGAATGGGACAAATCAGATCCTGGTATTCATATTTCTGTTCAGCTGTGGTGACACAACATTTCCCGTGTTCTTAGGTGCTACCTTCGTTCGGTGTATTCCCCTTCAGCGTATTTCGAGGGTGCAATTAATGGTTCTCTAAATCCGCTCTCGGTCCTTGCCATATGGCCTTGGTCGGTAGATCATGATATTTAACCCAAGTTTTCCTCTGTATCTCTCCTTTATTAATCACATCATACAGCAGGGGTTGGCCCTCTTCTGGGAGTTGCCGCACGTCCAATACAAAGGCAATCACCTTAGTCGCTGGGGTCAGACAATTGTATACCCTATATACTTGTGCCATTTTGCACTACTTGCATAGGCTCTTATTTTTGTCGATCCAAAGTTACAGATCATTTTAATAAGCCAATCGGGGATCTGTTCATTATTTATTTGCTTCACGTTATGCTCGGCATTGGACAGTAGCCATGAGTCATAAATGGCGCATATCAAATCCTTATGGATTTGGCAAAAATGCGTTGCTGACTCGGTAAATGATCGTCTTCATGTTTTTCCACATGGGGGGTTACTATACTTTCTACCCTCAACAATTGTTTCGCCGTTTGTCTCCTGTCAGTGCCGTTTGTTGGCCAATGTTGGTGGCTTGCTTTAGTAGTTTCTTTATTTTCATTTGTCGTTTTTCTACTTCTTCGCCCACTCCTTCTATGTCAAAGCTTTTGACTGTTGCCATCCCGGCCACCTTTCCTACTCTGGCCATTTCCAATACTTCCCGCATCAACACATCTCTGTAAGATAGATTTTCCCTGTGGACCCACTAATTGTTTCATCCACAGGGATTCCCATGATTTTATGAATAATTATTACACATCGTGGGCATTGCAAAAGTACTCATATCGATAGCAAGTTTAATGATTCTAATGTGAAGCACTAAAATGCACCTCATCCATTGTTTTCCTTGTTACTAAACCTTCTCGTGCACCTTCATCCAGTGACGTGCATATTAATGGGGGGTTGTGGAACGATACTGGACGGTTGTCGAGGCAGGGGATGTGGCGGTGGTAGTTGATGTCGGTTGTGTTCCACAGATCATCCAGTAACCCTGGCTCTTTTGCGGTTAGTCAGGAGTCTCTTTGTTTCCAACCGCGGAGGAATAGGATGGCCGCTGTCATCGGATCCCCGTTTTACACATTACACAGCTGTGCACCTCTTTCCACGCACCTGTTTATGCTGCTCGTGCATGCCCGCATACCTCCCATTGATGGCATTTGTCCGGTGAATGTAGGGGTGCCGAGGTCCATCCTTCGCAGACTATTCTCCCTCTTGGGGCCGTCATTATATCTTTGGCACAGGTTGCGCCGCCGCTTATGATGAAAATTAGTTTGGGTGTCATGTCCCCTTTCCTTACCAATGCACTCAAACCTATCCATCGCACCATGATAATGATGCTCCACTTCATCTTCTTACAAGTTCGCTATTCCTGCAAATAAAACAAAGGGCCAGCCGTCACCAGACGCTTAGAATAATTCTATTCTGATCTGCCCCTATAAACTCTACCGAGATACATTTTCCGCCTTCGCATTCTTCCTCCCATCGCGTGAGTATCTCCATTCCCGACCAACTCATCGGCCTAATTAAATACCTTTAACTGAGTCCAGTGTTTCCAACTTCCTTTCGTCGTTCCGGACTCATCTCTACACGCACATGTGTCACTATTCATTCATACTTCGTAGGGTGTTGACCATTTGGCTGCTAGCCCTGGTTTGACTGATATTATTTGTGCCATCACCTAGCTACCTATCGCAGCCAATATTGGGGAAATTCGTGTCGAATAGTAGGCTACGAGTCTAATGTAATACCATGTTTTTGCGCTACCACCAGATTATAATGCCCCGCATGATTGTGACAAAAGATATGATATGGCCTCTCCATGTCGGGTAACCCTAAGGCTGGTGCTGCAGTCAGTGCTTGTTTTAGCTCAGGAAAGGTCCTCGCCTACAAATCTGTCCATTCAGTGGGTTCCTCTGCAGCTTTTCTCCCTTTGGACAATTCATACAGGAGTGCAGCTAGTTGTGAAAACCTTTCAATAAAGTTTCTGCTGTAATTAAATAGTCCCAGGACTTGTCGCACTAGCCTGAAATTTACCGGTTTGGACATATAGTTTATGGCCCTTTTCCGATCTTCTGGTATGGTTCTCTTGCCCATGCTACTATGATAGCCCAGATAGGTTACCTCTACTTTCCCTGCTTGAGCCTTGGTGGGGTTTATTTTAAAACCTGCATCCTGGAGTGCCTTTAGAATATTGGACAATGCCTTAACATGCCCCTGAGTGTTTTGGGACGCTATCAGTAAATCAGTACATTAGCACAGTACTGCCGTCCTCATCTAGCTCTACTTCCTCCAGGGCCCTGGCTATGTGTAGATGGAATATAGCTGGACTATTATGGAAACCGTTGGAGACCCTGGTCCATGTATATTGTTTTCCAATTTAGTGTGAAGGCAAATTTCTCTTGCGATCCTTTGCCAATAGTATGGACCAGAATCTGTTTGCAATGTCTAGTACTGTAAACATTTTGCCCTCTGTTTTTAGCCCATTAAGAATTGTAGCCGGGCTTGCTACTATCGGGTATTCCTTTGGGGTCATCTTATTTAGTTCCATATAATCAATTGTCAGTCGACATGATGCACCTGATTTCTTTACTGGCCATACCAGGGAATTAGTTTTGGGTATAGTTTCCCGTAAGATTCCCTTTTTGGTTAATTCCAACACTATGACACGTACTGCTGATTTGACTTCCTCTATTAAAGGATAGTGTTTTTGTGTGCGATGCATTGATCCCGGTGTTTTTACCGGGGTGGCGGGAGTTTGGACTAATCCACAATCTTGCTTATGCGTTGCTTACACCCAATATAGTCTCTGCATGCGATCGCACATGGTCCCTTCTTGTCCCATTGCTGCTATCTGATTTGGTCTGTATCCTAGGTCTGCTAGTTAGTTTAACTTATGATATGGTGGCCAGATCAATTTATTCGCTATACGGTCAATTAAAGCTCCTACTTCGCGCAGTCAGTCTATCCCTAGGATTGTTCCTTCAACAGTCTCCCATACCCAAAAATGGTTAGGTATCATTATACATCCAATTTCCAGTAGAATTGTTTCGATCTTATAACCCTTAAATCACTTTACACCTTTCCCGCCACATTGATCGAAAGTTTGATTCGGGGCAAGGGCAAATATGTTAGTGATATCGAGGCTCCATGTCTATTAACATTTTGCACTGCCGGCACTCTATCAATACATCAACAACCATCCTTGGGTCTTCCTCATGATTTACCACGAGGGCCGCTACCTGTCATTTAGGAATTAACTTCTTCATCTTGTCTCTCATTTGTAAAATGGCGCATACATTGTCTCCTTCTCCGTCTTCTGAGTTACACCCGTATCGCCTCCCATATTGGGCATTGTTCCTGTTCCTACATTCTCCATCCTCTATTTCGTCCCTGTCCCGCCGCCGCTGTCTCTCCCTATCACTATTTTACTGCCCTTCTCCCTCTTCCTCATCTACCTTATGAAATCTTCCTTTATTGACCCAGCTTCACAGGATTGTGCCCTGTGGGGGCCTTCTCTCTGTTTCGGCCATAGTCCCTCTCTTCCTCCTCCTTTGTTCCAACAATCGCCCTTCTTATTTCCTGTCTTGTTACAATTATGGCAAGTGAGACTTGAATCTGATGCCAGCTGGACATTCCCCCACACCTGTTTCTGTTTGCGTTCCTTGCCGAAATGTCTTTCCCCCCACAAGCATAACAGCTTGCCAACCTGCGGCTTCTTCCCTTCCCCTTCACTCTTCGGTGGCAGCTATTTTAGCCTTTTGCATGTTATCCACCTCAGTTGGCCACCTAATGAAATCATCATAGTTGTTCATTGTAAGACGTCACAATTGTATGGTTACCTGATGTGCGGGACCTAAACCGGCCTTTAATGATTGTAGAAAACATTGATTATCCCTAGTGGGGTTTAGAACGCTAGAACGGCCCACGAGTCTTGCCCTTTTCTGTTTGCTATATTATACAGCAGATTCTCCTTTGTCTTGAGTTTTAGTGTTTATAGCTGCACAGTTTACGGGAGCGGATCCCATCATGCCCTCTCCTGCTAATTTAAAGGCGTTATAGTCATTGTCCGCCTGTTGTGAGATATTTAACGCCTGACAACAGGTTCCAAACCTATAATTCTGCCCTAATCGTTCCCAGTGGTCTTCCTGGATGTTTGCATGCACTAACTGGTCGCAGTCATTATTGTGCAAATTATGGGTAATCCTTAACTCCATCATTTTTTGCCAAACGTGTTGTTATTTTCCTGCGGCTGTAGTTGGGATAATTTATCCACCAACACTTGTCTCTCTAGTATCTTAAAAGATTGGTACATGGTTTGGTTAACCGGGGGCACTTGTGCAACTGGTGGGACCGGGGGTTTGCATTTTGGTCGCCCAGGATTGCGGGTTTTCCGGGGATCACATGGTACTTTATCGGGACCGCTTTTACCTCGGGGGGCACTGAATGCACGGCTGGTAAGAGATTGCTTTCTTCTGGCCAGGAATAGTGGTCCCGACCAGTATTTTCCATATTTTGCACGAATGCTTCCTTTCCCAACCTATTCCAATCCACGGCAGCGTCTCCAGTTGTTTTCGGATACCAAGGTGCACTGCCTTGGATGGTTGTTTCTGTCGGGTTTGCCTTCTTTTCCCTTTTGGGACGTGTTGCTTCCTTCCTTGTCCGCTGCTCCTCTTTCCTTTGTTCTACTCCTTACACTGTTTCTTGTCACAAGCTAAGATTACAATTCCCCCTTTTCCCTCCTTATCTTTGGTTTGTACCCTGGCCCAAGCCCTTTGGTTCTTGAACTATCGTCGTTATCTCACCCTTTTTCATGATTTCAATGTGTTTCTGATATTTGTCCACGAAATAACGGGTGCCGAATTTCCGGTCTCCCCAACAGAATGCTCCCACATCCATTATTTTCAAATCCTTCTTAGACATCCTAGATTTTAGCCGTCTTTCCAAGAATTCTTATTTTACCTCGTGTGTATTTATGGGATTTTGCCGTCGATATGACTTAGAGGATTTTGCCACCTTCGCGGCTTACCAGACCACACCTCTTCCTGTAGTTTGTCTCCGCTGGTTCTTTTATTCACAGTCTTACCGGTTCTCACAATACGTACTGAGCGTTCTAATTCGTGACTGATAATTTAAACGTACTCACCCTCTATAGGTCAACCATCCATTGAACAAGCTAGAGCCTAAGTTCCTGCCGATTGCGCCAAATGATGTAAGCAGAGCGGACCTAGTGACATACAAGGTTAACGCTTAGCCACTTTACCCCTCTGGACGGACTAGGTGAAATACAAGATCGACGCCCCGGCGAGGAGAGATAACAGACTTCTATTGGAGTTTCAAAACGGTCTTTATTGAGTGGCCTGAGGAGAACCTTCTGAGATCGCTCTCAGATCCGATTCCACCGAGTTGTTAGCGAATTTCATGATTATATATTTATCAATCCATCACTTCCGTAGCCTATCCCGCGTGACATCTTATGCTATCCCCTATATTTGTGGTTAATCTTGTTTCTTCTTGTAAGCTTATTTTCATCGCCTTCTGTCATTGGGGTCTTCCTCTTATCTATTCTTGCAACTTTGTTGCTGTAACAATCACCCTTTGTTTTTGCCAGATGGCCTTGTCCGATAGCATGTTTTCTTAAGTTAATAGTTCCTGTTTTCGCAGGATTTTCTAGCTATCTCTGCAACGTGAGCAGATTTCGAACTTGTAATATGCTCGTGTTAATTCTGTAAGGCAATCATATCGTGGTTAATTATATCAGACTTCAGCTGTAAGCCATGTTGGGCTCCTCACAATGCATCCTTCAGAAACATAGCTGGGGTGGAAGAGGGAGCTGCGGGGGGAGAAAAGGGAGCTGGGGGTGGAAAGAGGGAGCTGCGGGGCAAAGCGAGAGGTGGGGGCGTAAGAGCGAGTTGGGGGGGGGGCGCGGGTTCGAGAACTTGCGGGAGGGATGAGAGCTTGTGGGGTATGAGAGCTTGAGGGTGCGAGAGCATGGGGAGTCCGAGTGCTTGGGGTACGAGAGATGGGAGAAACAAAAGCCTGGGAGGTTACGAGTGCTTGGGATGTGTGAGAGCTTGAGGGGCACGAGAGCTTGTAGGCGGAGGGGAGCTTGGGGTGTCTGTGAGCCTGCGGTGGTTCGAGAGCTTTGGCGCTACGAGAGATTGGGGGGTACAAGAGCTTGGAGTGGTACGAGAGCTTGCGGGGTAGGAGAGCTTGGTCTTGTACAAGAGCTTCGGTTCATAGGAGAGCTTGGGGCGAGATAAGAGCTTAGGAGATAGGAGAGCTTGTGGGGTATGAGTGCTTCGAGAATAGGTTGGTTAGGTTGGGGCGCTAGAAGAACTTGTGGGGTAGGAGGGCATGGATGAGAGAGCTTGGTGGGGAGATATAGAGAGCTTGCAGCGATGGCGGGAGGGGAGAGAGACCGAGCATGTCGGGGGAGTGAGAGAGCCTGCAGTGGGGAGACAGAGAGCTTCAGAAGTGGGGAAAGAGCTTGTGGGGGGAGAGTGAGCTTACAGGGGAAGAGTGAGCTTGGAGGGAGAGAGATTGGGTGGCGGAGATAATGCTTGTGGTGGGGGGATGATAGAGATTCGGGAGGGAAGAATGAAAGAGAGATCTTGGGGAAGAGAGAGAGCTTGCGGGGTGGATAGAGCTTGGGGAGGAGAGACACCTTGGCGGGAGGAGGGGAAGAAAACTTTTGTGGGGGAGAGAGAGCTTGGGATTGAAGAGAGAGTTTTGAGGGGGGTTAGCTTGGGATTGGAGGGAGAGAGAGTTTGTAGTGGGGGAGAGAGAACTTGCGGGGTGACAGCACTTGTGGGGGATGGAGAAGAGAGTTTGGTGGGGGAGAGAGCATGGAGGGGAGAGAGTTTTTAGGTGAGAGAGCTTCGCGGGTGAAAGAGCGCTTGTGGGGAGAGAGCTTGGGTACAGGGTAGGTTGTTGGAGAGTGCGTGGGAAATCATGAGAGATTGGCGTGGTTTGTGGAAGAGATTGCTTGGAGAGAGGGAGAGAGAGCTTGTGTAGGTTAGAGAGAGTTTGGCGGGGCGGAAGACGTAACTTGGTGGGAGTGAAGAAGATAAGGTCGGGAGAGGGAGCTTGGGGTGGGAGAGGGAGTCTGGGGGTGAGACGGAGCATGGGGGTGTGAGAGGGAGCAGCGGGGATGGAGCTTCTAGGTGAGCTTTCAGAGAGTGAGTGAGCTTGAAGGGGGTGAAGGAGCTCGGGAAGAGAAGAGGGAGCTGGCGGCGCAAAAGGAAGCTGGGGGAGAGTGGGAGCTTGAGGGGGTTAGCGGACGCTGGAGGGTAAGGGTATCTGGAGGCTGACGAAGGAGCTTTGGGCCCGGGGAGAGGGAGCTAAGGGGGGATAGGGAGCGAAGGGGATGAAGAGTGAGCTTGGTGTGGGAACAGAGAGCTGGGGTGGGGAAGACGGACCTGGGGGGAGAAGAGGGAGCTGGGGTTGGCAAGAGGGAGCTGAGGGGAAGAAGGGATTTGGGTGGGGTTCAAAGGAATCTTGGTGAGGGAAGAGAGAGCTTGTGGGCGAAGAGAGAGCTTGGTGGGGGAAGTGGATGAAAGCGGGAAAAGGGAGCTGGGTTGGGCGGGAGAGTGAAATAGTTGGGGGCGAGGGAGCTGGGGTGGGGGAGCAAAGGAATTTGGCGGGGAAGAGGGAGCTTGTGGGGTATGAGAGCTTGGACAGCGTACACATGCTGGGTAGGTGTACGAGAGCTTGAGAGGTACGAGAGCTTAGTGGGGGTATCAGATCTTTCGGGCGTACAAAAGCTTTGGGGGTACGAGAGCTTGGGTGTTACAAGAGCTTGGGGGTACGAGGGCTTGCTGGGGTACGAGAGATGTGGGAGTACGAGATCTTGGGGGAACCGAGAGCTTAGGTGTAACGAGAGCTTGGAAGGTATGAGAGTTTGGGGGTTACGAAAGCTTTGGGGCACGTACGAGAACTTGGAGGTTGCTACAAGAGATTGGCGGTAGTGAGGCTTGTTCGGGGTTCGAGTGCTAGAGGTAGGAGAGCCTGGGGCTATGAGAGCTTGGTGGGTAGGAGAGCTTGGTGGGGTAGGACAAATTTCGGGGGTGAGAGCTTTGGTCTAGGAGAGAATGCGGGGCTAAGAGAGCTGAGGGTTCGGGGAGCTTGGGGGATTCGAGAGCTTGTGGGTAGGAGAGTTTGGGGGTCGGGGCAGGAGAGCTTGGGGCAGGAGAACTTGGAGGGCTAGTAGAGCTTGGGGGTAGGAGAGCTTGGGGGTTAGGAGAGCTTGGTAGGTAGGAGATTTTTCGATTTAGGTGAGATTAAGGGGTTACGAGAGCTAGCAGAAGTCGGAGAGCTTGAGGTTGTAAGAGAGCTTGAGGGTGTAGCTTTGGGGGAGAGGTGAGCTTGGAGGTTAGGAAAGTGTGAGGTGTAGGAGAGCTTGCGGGGGAGAGAGAGCTCGGGTGGAGAGTTTGAGCTCGTGCGGTTGCGAGAGAGAGAGCTTGGCTGGGGAGAGAGTGCTTGAGGGGAAGAGAGCTTGGGATTGGGGCGAGAGAGCTGGGGGGTGGGAGAGCTTGTTGTGGAAACGGAGCTTGAGGGTGCTTGATGTGGATAGAGGAAGCTGCGGGAGAGAGGGATCTTGAGAGGGGAGAGGGAACTGGGCGGGGAAGAGGTAGCTGGGGCGTAGGCGACTGAGCTGGTAGGAAGAGGGAGCTCGGAGGGGAACAAGATGGAGCTGGGCGGGTGAAGAGGGAGGTGCGGGGAAAGTGGGAGCTTTGGGGGCGGTGAGAGCAAGATTGGGGGGAGTGAGCTTGCGGTGGTGCGGGAACTTGGAGAGGGGAGACGGAGCTTTGGAGGGGAGATGGAATTTGGGCGTGGAGAGGGACCTTGGGGATGGAGCTTGGGCGGCGGGTGGAGATGGTTCTTGGTGTGGAGAGGGACCTTGGGCTTAGAGGGAGATTGGTGGCGGAAGAGGAAGCTCGCTGGGGAAGAGTGAGCTGGGGCAGAAGAGGGAATTGGAGAGGAAGAGGGAAATGATGCGGGGAAGAGGGAGCTGTGGGGGGAAAGTAAGCTGCGCGGGGAGAGGGAGCTTGGATGGGAAAGAGGGAGTTTTGTGTGGTATGAGAGCTTTGGAGGGTACAAGAGCTTGCGGGGGATACGAGAGCTTGTGTTTTGCGGCAGCTTGGCGGGAACAGGAGCTTGCGGGTAGAAGAACTTGGGTGGGAAGAGAGCTTGGGTGGTACGAGAGCTTGGGGGGTCCGAGAGCTTGCGGAGAACGAGAGCTTTGGGCGGTACGAGAGCTTGGGAGGTACGGCTGGTTGGGGATCCGAGACCCTGGGGGTCATGATAGTATGGGGGATAGGAGAGCTTGGTGGGGTCGGAGAGCTAGCGAGGAGGCAGGAGCGCTTGATGGGATAGGGGAGCTTGGTGCGTCGGAGAATTTTTGCGGGATGTTGGAGTGCTTTATGGGGTAGGAGAGGTTGGGGTTGGAGAGTTGTTGTGGTAGGAGAGGGTGGGGGTGTTAGGAGAGCTTGGGGTGTGAGGGAGATCTCGGGTTGTCAGGAGAGCTCGGAGGGGCAGGACAGCTTGTGTGGGTATGACGTCTTGGGGGTGAGGAAAGATTGTGGTGGTTAGCAGACTTGTTGGCATATGAGTGCTTGGTGGGTAAGAGAGCTTGATGGGGCAGGAGAGCTTGGTGGTGCAAGAAAGTTCGAGGGTTGTAGAGCTTGGCGGGGGTTAGGAGTGCATGGGCGGGGTAGGAGAGCTAAGAGACGTAGGAGAGCTTACGGGTGTAGGAGAGCTTGTGGGGTAGGAGAGTTTGGAGTTTGGATAGGTTTGTGGGGGCGGAGAGCATGGGGGTTGGAGAACTTGGAGATTAGGAGAGCTGGGGGGGTTAGGCCAACTTGTGGGTGTAGGAGAGTTTCAGGTGGCCGGAGAGCTTGTGTGGTGAGGAGAACTTGAACGGGGTGGGAGAAATTGGGTGGGTAGGAGTGCTTGGGGATAGGAGAGCTTGGGTGTAGGAGAGCTTGTGGGCAGGAGAGCTTGGTCGGGTAGAAGAACTTGGGGTGGTAGTAGAGCTTGGGGGTAGGCGAGCTTGGGGTGTGGGGGAGATTGGGTGTGTGGGAGTGGTTGAGGGGAAAGGCAGCTTGAGCTGGTATGAGAACTAGCGGGTAGGAGAGCCTGCGGGTGTAAGAAACCTTCGAGGTGTAGAGAAACTTGGGGGGAGGGTGGTCGGAGACCTAGCGAGGTTGGAAATCTTGCGGGGGTAGGAGTGTTTGGGAGTAGGAGAGCTTGGTGGGTTTGGAGTACCCGAGGTGGGGTAGAAGATCTCGCGGAGGGGGGGATAGGAAAGCTTGTGGTTTAAGATTACTGTTTGGGTAGGAGAGCGTGGGAGTTTGGAGAGCCTGGGGGGATGCCGTGCTTAAGGGGATTGGAGAGCTTGGGAGAAGCAGAGCTTGGCGGAGGTTCGGAGAGCATGTGAGGGTGGGATTGCAGATTTGGTGGTGTACGAGAGCTTAGTGGGTAGGAGAGCTTGGTGGGGCAGGAATGCTTAGTGGGGCACGAGAGCTTGGTTGAGCAGGAGAACTTGGTGGGTAGGAGAGCTTAGGGGGTAGGGGACGTTGGGGAGGGCAGGAGTACTTGGCTGGTAGGAGAGCTTGGAGGTAAGGAGAGCTAGGGGGGCGAGGAGAGATTGGGGCGGGAAGCAGAGCTCTATGGGGTAGGAGAGTATGGGGGTAGGAGAGATTGGAGGGTAGGAGAGCTTGGTGGTAAGAGAGTTGGAGGTTCCGAGAAATTGCGGGGTAGGAGCGCTTGAGTGTCGGAGAGTTGAGAGGTTAGGAGAGCTCGGGGTGGTGTTAGACAGCTCGGGGGTGGTAGGAGAGCTTGGGGGGTAGGTGGGCTCAGCGGGGGTAGTAGAGCTCGGGGTTATAGGAGAGCTCGATTCGATAGGAGAGCTTGGTGGGTAGGAGAGATTGGGTTGTCGGTTTGCTTGTGGGGTAGGCGAGCTTGGGTTAATAGAGCTTGCGAGTTCGGAGAGCTTGCGGGTGTAGGATTGCTTGTGGGGTGTAGTTGAGCTTTGGGCTGTAGGAGAGTTTTGGTGGGTTGGAGAGGTTGGGGGCGTAGGATAGCTTCGGGGGTGTAGGAGGGCTTGGGGCTGTAAGTGAGATTTGGGGGTTTGGATAGGTTGGGGCGTAAGATAGCTTGGAGGGTAGGAGAGCTTGCGGGAGGATAGGAAAGCTTGTGGGGGTTGGAGGAGGAGAGGTTGAGGGCCAGGAGTACTCGCGGTGCTTGGAGAGCTTGGGTGGTAGGAGAAATTGCCGGGTAGCAGAGTTTGGGCGTAGGAGATCTTGAGGTGTTACGAGAGCTCGGGTTGAGGTAGGGGAGCTCGGGTTGGTAGGGGAGCTTGTGGGGCAGGAGCGCTCAGGGTGGGGTAGGAGAGCTGGGCGTTGTAGAAGAGGTCGGGACGTACGAGATCTTGGGGCCTTGGAGAGATTAGCGGGTAAGAGTGCTTAGGTGAAGGAGAGCTTGTGGATTCAGGAGAACTTGGGGGTGATAGGAGAGCTTGGGGTTGCTGGAGATCGTGGTGGGGTCGAAGAGCATTGGTGTGTACGAGAGCTTGGGGGTATGTAGGAGAGATTACAGATGTAGGAGAGATTGTGGTGTTTGGAGAGCTTGGGGGTGGGTAGAAGAGCATGGCGGGGTAGGATAGCTTGCTGCGTTAGGAAAGCTTGGGGTGTTAGGAGAGCCTGTGGAGTTATGAGGTGGAGAGCGAAGGGTGACATGAGTGCTCTCGGGCGGAGGAGAACTTGGGGTGTAGGGAAGCCTGGCTATGTAGGATAGCTCGGAGCTTTAATTGAGCTTGGGGGGAAGGACATCTTGTGGGTGTC
Organism: Pristiophorus japonicus; assembly: GCF_044704955.1. Lineage (NCBI taxonomy): Eukaryota > Metazoa > Chordata > Chondrichthyes > Pristiophoridae > Pristiophorus > Pristiophorus japonicus. The sequence continues at coordinate 7,220,950 of NW_027252779.1, forward strand.
GGAAAGCTTGGTGTGTAGGAGAGCTTGCAGGGGAAGGCGCGTTGGAGGAGAAGTTAGGAGAGTTTGGGCGAGTAGGAGAGCTTGGCGGGGAGGGGGATAGGAACGTTTTGTGGGTAGGAGAGCTTACGGGAGTCGGAGAACTTGGACTGGTAGGAGAGCTCGAGGGGTAGGAGAACTCTCGGGGGGTACGAGAGCTTAGGGGAAGGGGTAAGAGACCCTGGGGGTATAAACACTTGTCTTGTACGAGAGCTTATTGGGTACGAGAGCTTGCTGCTGTACAAGAACTTGGGGAGTTACGAGAGCTTGGAGTGTACGAGATCTTGCGGGGTTGCGAGAGCTTGCGGGGGTACGAGAGCTTGTGTGGGTACGGGATCTGGTGGGTGGGAGAGCTTGAGTGATAGTAGAGCTTGGGGGTTGGGAGAGCTTGAGGGGATAGGAGAGGTTGTGTGGGATAGGAATGCTTGGGGGTGTTAAGCGAGCTTGTTGAGTCGGAGAGTTTGGCGGGTACGAGAGCTTTGTTAGTTAGGAGAGCTCGCGATGGTAGGAGAATTCCGGGGAAAGTAGGAGTGTTCGGAGGGTAGGAGAGCTCGGAGCTTGAGGAGAGTTTCGTGGGGTAGGAGTGCTTGTGGGGTTAGGAGAACTTGAGGGGGGTGGGAGAGATTAGGTGGGTAGGAGAGCTTGCGGGGTAGGATTACTTGGGTGATGGGGAGCTTGTGGTTAGGAGAGCTTCGTGGGGTAGGAGAACTTGGTTTGGGAGGAGAGCTTGGGGACAGAAGAGATTGGAGGTAGGACAGCTTGGGGGGCTAGGAGTGCTTGGAGTGTTCGGAGAGCTCGGGGGGGCTAGGAGGGCTCGGGGGATAGGAGAGCTTGTGGGTTGGAGAGCTTGGGGGAACGGAGATCTTGTGTGTGTACGAAAGCTTGGGTGTTAGGAGAGCATGCGGTAGGCGATCTGGGGGTGTTGGAAAGATTGGGGGTAGGAGAGCTTGGGGGGTTTAGAAGAGCATGTGGGTAGGCGAGCTAAGATGGGTCGTAGGGAAACTCAGTGCGTTAGGTGAGCTTGGGGATGTAGGAGAGTTGAGGCTTAGGATAACTTTCGGGGGTACGAGAGTTTGCAGCGGTAGCATAGCTTGTGGTTGTAGGAAAGTTCGGGTGAGTTGGTCAACTCGGGGGGTAGGAGAGCTGGGGGTTAGGAGCGCTTGTTAGGTAAGAGAGCCTGGCGGTAGGAAAGCTTGGTGGTACGAGAGCGTGTATGTGTAAGAGAGCTTGGGGTTGTACACCAGCTTGGGTGTGTCCGAGAACTTGCGGGTGTACGAGAGCTTGTGGGGTTATGAGAGCGTGCCGTGTTACGAGAGCTTGAGTGAGTACGAGTGCTGGTGGGTGGGAGAGCTTGAGGGATAGTAGAGCTTGGGGGGGAGGTTGGAGAGCTTCAGCGGACAGGAGAGCTCGTGAGGGATAGGAATGTTTGGGGGGTTAAGAGAGCTTCTGGGGTAGGAGAGTTTGGCGGGTAGGAGAGCTTGGCGGGTACGAGAGCTTTGGTAGTTAGGAGAGAACCTGGTGGTAGGAGAGTTCCGGTGGAAGTAAGAGTGCTTGGAGGGTTGGAGAGCTCGTAACTTTAGGAGAGCATGGGCGAGCAGGAGTTCTTAGGGATAGGAGAGCGTGTGGGTGTACGAGAGCTCGGGTTATACACGAGCTTAGGTGGACACGTGAACTTGGGGATGAACGAGAGCTTGTGCGGTTATGAGAGCTTTCCCTGTTACGAGAGCTTGAGTGGGTACGATATCTTTGGGCGGGGAGTTATAGAGCTTGGTGTGATAGGAGAGCATGTGGCGTATAGGGGAGCTTTAGGCGGATAGGAGAGCTTGGGTGGTATGAGAGCTTGGTGGGTAGGAGAGATTTGCTGGCTAGGAGAGATTTGAGGGGGTAGGATAGCTAGTTGGGGTAGAAGAGCTTGGGGGATTAGGAAAGCTAAGAGTCGTAGGAGAGCTTACGGGTGTAGGAGAGCTTGTGGGGTTAGGAGAGGTTGGAGTGTCGGAGAGCTTGGGGGGGGTAGAATAGCTTGGCTGGATGAGAGAGCTTGGGGGTTAGGAGAGCTGGGAGGGTTAGGCCAACATGGGGATGCAGGAGAGTTTCGGGGGGTAGGAGAGCTTGTGGCTTTAGGAGAACTTGAGGGGGTGGGAGAGATTGGGTGGGCAGCAGAACTTGGCGGGTAGGAGAGCTTTGGTGTAGGAGAGGTTGTGGGTTGGCGATCTTGGTCTGGTCGGAGAACTTGGGATGATAGGGGAGCTTGGTGGGGTAGGAGACCTTGGGGATTGGAGAATTTGGGCGTGCAGGAGAGCTTGCCGGGTCGGAGAGCTTTGGCTGGTATGAGATCTAGGGGGGCAGCAGAGCCTGCGAGTCTCGGAGCGCTTGGGTGTGTAGAAGAACTTGTGGGGGGGTGGTCGGAGATCTTGGGGGGAAGGAAATCTTGGTGGGGTAGGAGAGCTCGGCGGGGTAGGAGAGCGTAGGGTAGGAAAGCTTGGGAGGGGTACGAGCGCTCGGAAGGGTAGTAGAGCTTTGGGGCAACGGAGATCTTGGGGGTGCAAGAAAGCTTGGGGGTAGGAGAGCTTGGTCGGAGGCGACCTGGGGGGTACGAGAGCTTGCGGTGGGGGGAGGGGTAGGAGAGTTGGCTTGGGGTAGGAGAGCTTGGGGCGTGGTGAGAAGAGCTTGTGCGTTGGCGAACTTGGGGGGTTGGGAGTAGCAGAGCTTGGTGGGGGATGAGATCCTGGCGATAGGAATGCTTAGGGGTACAAGGGCTTGTGGGCGTACGGCAGCTTCGGGTTGTGCGCGATCTTGCTTGGGTACGAGAGCTTGGGGGGTTGTGAGAACTTGTCATGTTACAAGAGATTGACGTCAGCGAGTTCGGTGTGGGGTCAGTGAGTAGAATCAAGGATCACTGTGTTCAGTGAGTTTTGTCTGTAAATCAGGTCAGTGAGTGGAGTCATGGGTCAGTGACTGGCGTCAGAGGTCAGCGAGTGGGGTCACGGGTCAGAGAGTGGTCCGCGTTGAAGCTTCCCTCTCGTAATTATGCTCTTTCTGGAGCTCCTAATTTACTTTTTCTGGAACTCCTAATTTCCCCATTTATGGAGCACTTAATTTCCCTCTTTATCGCGTTTCTATTTCCTGTGATTCTGGATCTCCTAATTCCCTAGTTCTGATGCATTTAATTCATAACTTCATGGCGCAGTAAAATTTCATGTTTCAGCAGCACATTATTACCCTGTTTCTGGAGTTAATATCACTGATTCTGGAGCTCGAAATTCCCCTCTTTCTTGAGCTCATAATTCCGTTACTTCTGGAGGTAAAGTCCCTGTTTCTGGAGCGAATTTTTCCTGTTGTTGGAGCTAATTCCTCCGTTTCTGGAGCTCCAGATTTCCCTGCTCTGTGGCTCATAATAACTCTGCATTCGTACTTTTAAGTCCTCTATTTCTGGAACTTATTCCGCTGATTCTGGGGTTAATGTCCCTGTTTCGGGAGCTCCGAATTCCCCTTTTTGTATTGCTGCTAATTCCATTGTTCCTGGAGATCCGTGCGCTTCTAAGTCCACTGAGTCTTCAACTAATTCCTTTGTTGCTGGAGATCCTAATACCCCCTTTTCTGGAGCTGCTAATTACACTCTGGAGCTCCTAATTCCTCATTTTCTTGAACTAATTCCCCTGTTTATGGAGCTCCAAATCTGTCTGTTTCAGGAGCTCAATATTGCCCTACTTATAGAGCTCTAACTTCCTGGTTTATGGAGAATATAATTCCCCTTGTTCAGTGGATTGATTCCTGTTTCTGGAGCGAAATCCCCTGTTTCTGCAGCTAATTCCTGTGTTTCTGCAGCTCCTAATTCCGCTTTACCTGTAACTAATTACCATGTTTCTCGAATACATTCCCCTTTTTCTGGAGCTCCTATGTTTCTGAGGCTCCTAATGGTCCTCTTTCTGGAGCTGCTAATTCCACTATTCCTGGAACATAATTTCCCTGATTCTAAAACTCCTAATTCTCCTATTTCTGGTGCTCCTAACCCGCTATTACTGTGGTAAATTACCCTATTTCCGGAGTTCGTTTTTTATTTCCGCACTTCTCTTTCCCCTTTCTTCTTGTTCCTCTGGATCTGGAATGAATGCATCTGCTTCTGGAGCCTATCTCGTGTTTCTGGAGCTCACATTGCCCCTATTGCTGGAGCTAAAACCCCTTTCTGGAGCACCTAATTTGTAATTTTGGAGCTCATAATTTCCCAGTTTCTGGAGCAACTAAATCGCTGAGTGTGGAGCAGCTTCCCATGTTTTTGGACATATCACTCACATCTTTCCAGCGCTCCCAATTCCCCTGTTTCTCGAACTCCTAATACCCCTGTTATTAAAGCTCCTAATTCCCCTGTTTCCCGAGCTCCTAAGTACCCAGGTCCTGGATTTCCTAATGTCTCTGTCTCTGTGGATCATAATTCCTTTGCCTCTTGTAGCATCTAATATTCTTGTTTCTGGAGCCACTAATTGCCCTGTTTCTGGAGCTCCTCATTCCCCTGTTTCTGAAGCTCCTAATTTCCATGTTTCTTGCATCTCATAATTCTCGGTGCAGGAGCTCCTAAACCTCCTCTTCGGGCTTTAATTATCTTGCTTGGAAAATAGGAGAGGACCCTAGTAAATAGGCGAATTGAGAGAGGGGTCCCAGTAAATGCGGGAATTGGGAAAGGGGCCCAGTATATGCTGGATTTGGGGGAGGGGCTCAGTAAATGGGGGAATTAGGGGAGGTTCCATTTATATGGGGATATGGGCGATGTGCCCGCGCAAATCGGGGAATTTGGGAGGTGCCACAGTAAATGGGCATAGGGGAAGTCCCCGGGGTATGATGGATTTGGGGAAGGAGCCCCAGTAAGTGAGGGATTTTGTGGGTGTGACCCCATTAAATGAGGGAATTGGGGGAGAGTACCATTAAATGTGGAAATTGGGGGAGGATCCCCAGTAAAATGGAGATTTGGTGAGGGGCAGCATTATATGGAGGAACCCCAGTATATGGGAATTGCAGTCGGGCCCCAGCAAATGGTAATATTGAGGTAGGGCCTCAGCATTTCCCCAGTTTCTGGAGCACTAAATTCCAAGTGTGTGGAGCTCCGAATTCCCCTAACTCTGGAGCTCCTTATTCGCCATGTTGTGCCTTGTCCGAATTCCGAATTTTGCTGAAAGATCCTAATTCCTCAAATTCAAGAACTCGTAATTCATTTTCATCTGGTGCACTTATTTCCCTGTTTGTGGAACTGCTCGTTCCCCCATTTATGTTGCTCGTAATCCATCCTGGTTAAGAGCTCCTAAGTCCCCTTTATATGTTGCTACTAATTCCGCTACTTCTGGTGCTCCTAATTGGCGTCTCATCCTTCCCCTTATGGCGTGGCGGCCCCAAACTGCGAGAGGCCATCAGCGGCATGTTGTGGCGATAAAAGGAGCGAGCGGCCCCTGGAGCAGCGTGAAAGCATACCACTTCAAGGTAAGGCGCGAGCTCGTGCAGAAAGGGGAAGTCAGCAAAGAGGGACGTCATCAAGGTCAGGTCGCTGATTGGAGCTTGGGCAAATACAGCAGGAGCGGCGAGCTCAGGAAGAAGGAGCGGCGAGAGATTGCATAGGGACGTGATCTGACCCAGGAGAGGCGCAAGTTCAGGATCAGAAGAGACGAGGCTCCAGGAGCAGCACGGGCCAGCCCAACCTGCGATATGTGTGTGTGCACTACGTCGGTGCAGCAGAGCACGTCTCCAGTCATCTTGGTTTACCCGTGCCAATGGATCAAGACCTAGCTTTATCATCAGCGTGTGGTGGATAATGCTCAACGGCCACGCCACTTAAAAGAAATTCATGCCGAGCTATCTTCCACCCTTCAGGATGTCATTCAGGACTTGGAATATTAGGGTCTTTCATTGAAACCCCTGTGAACACATCCTTTTTTGGCGTGGAAGCAAGTCATCCTCGTTTCGAAGGACTGCCTATGATGAGATGCTGGAACAACTAATTCCCCATTTTCAGGAGCTCTCTTCTAATTTCCTGTTGTCGCAGCCCTCAGCTAATCCCATGTTGATGTTACCCCATTGTAATTCCTCTGATTCAGGAAGTCCTAATTTCCCTCTTTCTGGAGCTCCTAGTTTCACTGTGTCTGAAGCTCCCTCCTAATTGTATTGTGCCTGGAGCGCCCAATTACCCTGTTTCTGGACCTCCTCAATCTCCGCTTTCTGGATCCATAATTCCCCTGTTTCTGTAGCTAATCCTCTGTTTCTGGTGCTCCTAAATACCATTTTATTAGAGCTAATTCTCCTGTTGCTGTGGTTCCCATTCCACAGATCCTGCGACTATTAATTCTCCTTTTTCTGCATGAATATCCTTGTTTCCAGAGCTTTTAACTGCATTGTTTTTGGATCCCCTTACTCCAGTGTTTCTGGAACTAATTCTCCTGTTTCTGGAGTTAATTCCCCTATTTCTAGAGCCCCTAATTCCCCTGTTTCTGGAGCTCGTAATTCCGCTGTTTCTGGTATGAGTTTTCCTGTTTCTGGAAGTAATCCCCCTGTTTCTGTAGTTCAATATTCCCCTGTTTCCAGAGCTAATTTCCCTGTTTCTGGAGCTCGTAATTCTCCTATTTCTGAAGCTAAGAATTGCATTGTTTCTGGATGTACCATTTCCTCTGATTCTGGGGCTGCAAACTCTGCTGTTGCACGAGCAAATTCCCCTGTTTCACAAGCTTCTATTTTCCCTGATTCTAGAGTTTCTACCAGGCGATAGTTCCATTTCTGCAGCGAATCCATCAGTTTCTGCTGCTAATTCCCCTGTTGCATGAGCTATTGTGCAACTTTCTGGAGAAAATTCCTGTTTCTGGAGCTCCTATTTCCTCTGTTGCTGGAGCTAATTGCCCAGTTTCCAAAACAAATTCCCCTTTTATGGAGCTATATTCCTCCCTCTGGAAGTCCATATTCCCCAGTAACTGGAACTAGTTCCTCTGTTTCAAGTGATAATTCCGCACTTTCTGGAGTTGCTTTTTCACAGTTTCTGGAGCGAATTTCCTTGTTTCTGATACTAATTCTCCAGTTTCTGATGGTAATTCCCTTTTTTCTAGATTTCCTAATATCCATGATTCTGGAGCTGCTGCTTTCCCACTTTCTGGAGCTAACTTGCCTGTTTATGGAGCTCGCAATTTATCTCCTTCTGCAGCTCATAATTCCAATGATTCTGGAGCTAATTTCGCTGTTTCTGCAGCACCTAATCCCTCCCTTTCTGGAGCTAATTTTCCTGTTTCTGGAGCTTCTAATTCGTCAAGTTGGAGTTCGTAGTTCCCCAGTTTCTGGAGCTGCTTATCCCTCTCTGTCTCGCGCATGTTAACTGTTTTTGGATCCATCACCGCCACCCCGCACTTTGTAGTGCTCCAAATTTCCCTGTTTCTCCGCCTCCAAATTCCCCTGTTTCTGGGGCCCCTAATCCACCTCTTTCTACCGGTCCTAATGCCTCTGTCACAATAGATCATAATTGAATTTCTTCTGGGGCTACTAATATCCACGTATCTGGAGCCCCTAATTGCCTTTTTACTGGAAATCCTAATTCCACTGTTTCTGGACCTCCGAATTTCTATGTTTCTGCAGCTCATACTTCTCGGTTCAGGAACTCTTAATCCACTGCTTCGGGTTTTAATTCCCCTGCTTGGAGAATATGGGAGGGGCGTCAGTAACAAGGCGATTTGAGAGAGCGGTCGCAGTAAATGCATGAATTGGGTGAATTGCTGCAGTATATGTGGGAATTACGTGAGGGGCAAAGTAAATTTGAGAATTGGGGGATGTTTCGTATAAATGGTGATAGGAGGAGGTGCCGCAGTAATTCAGGGAATTAGTGGAGGTGCCCCAGTAAATCGACTATTGGGGGAAGGCACCAGAATATGCAGGAATTCTGGAGGGAACTCCAGTAAGTAGGGGAAAGTCCTTATTATATTTTGCAATAGGGGTAGGGCCTCAGTAAATGGGGAATTGAGGGAGGAGCCCGAGTAAAATGGAGATTTGGGGGAAGGGCCTTGTTATATGAGGGAATTGGGGGAGGGACCCCAATAAATTTGGAATTTCGGGAGGTCCAAGTAAATAGTGAAATTTTGGTGGGCCCCAGTATTTTCTCTGTTTCGGGAGCCCCAAATTCCCACTTTGTGGAGCTCCAAATTCTGGAGCTCCTTATTCCACGGTCATGCCATTTCCGAATTCTGCCTTTTGCTAAAGGCCCTAATTCCTCATATTAAAAAACTCGTAATTCATCTTCCTTCCCTGTTTGTGGAGCTGCTCGTTCTTCCTGTTTATGGTACTCGTAAATCCCCTGTTTCAGAAGCTCTTAATGCCCTTTGTCTGTTGCTTCTAATTCTGCTATTTCTGGTGCTCCCAATTGCCCTGTCGATGGTGCGGTCTTATTTTTCCCCTTATGGCGTGGTACGCTCGACCTGCGAGAGAATATCAGCGGCATGTTGAGGCCATAAAAGGAGCTGCGAGTGATCCCTAGAGCAGCCTGGTGGTGTAGCATCGAGCCTGTTCCGCCATTCAATGAGATAATGGCTGATCTCCATATAGCTGCCTTTGTACCATATGTCACCATTAGTTGACACGAATATTTCAATGTCAGATTTAAAATTAACAATTCATCTCTCATTAATTTCACTTTGCAGAATAGCGTTCGAAACATCTATCATTCTTTGGGAGCAGAAGTGTTACCTAAGTTCACTTTTGGCTTTAACATTTAGACTGTGCCCCCTTAGTCCGAGACTACCGAGACAGCGGAAAATGTTTTTCTCTGCTTACACTAACATTTCCCCCTTAATATCTTCACTTTTTCGATCAAATCACACCTTATCATTGTAATTTGAATGGAATACTATTCTAATTTTGTGATCTCGCCTTGGCTCCCGAGTTTCATTAGGAAAGCCATAAGATGCACTTACTCCAAGGTGAATATTTCCTTGCAGCTTTGTAATTAATAAACATATACGCACAACTATAAAGCTATGCTGTGGTTCAAAATATGTGGTGTGGGAATAACTTGCAACAATTTTCAGAGAGCGGCACAGCGACAATGTGATTCATGGCCAGTTTCTGAGCGGAATGATTATATTTCTTCTCGTCCAAAAGACCAGTGCAAAATAGAGCTGGAAGATGGGAGCACTGATACATCTAAGGACAATGGCGTGGCTTTTGCAGTGCAATGAGTTAGCTTGTGGTAGTTATATGACAGTGCAGGCGCGGGCAATGCCGAGGTTGTGAGTTCGTATTTCACCTAGAACAGGGAGTGATTTTGCGTGTGACATTTTTAACTTCTTTGAAATTACAATTCGTTTCGACGAAGTTTTTATGTACTTATTAGCGGTTCAATGTGAGCATTTAGAATCAAATGTGCCACAATGTTTCGGAGCAGGTGAAAGTTTTACAACAGCACTTTAGTATTACTTGCTTATCAGAAGGAGTGGGGCCGTTTCCATTCATAAACCAGTAATTATTATTTTTTTTAAATGTGCCAGAAACAGACATTAATTCAACGCAGTGACAAGATATTCGGCACACATGGGAATATGTGCAAACTGACGGTTATTTCCTGCATCATATTCAACACAAGCAAGCATTCTCCTGTACAGATTGATGAGAATTTTGAAAAAAGGTACCCCACATGTTTCGAAGTTTGCATGCCATATTTTTGTTCGGTAAATGATGCCGTTTGACTAGAGCTGGAAAACCGCCCCGCTCGCTGGCAGTAAATCAGTTCTTCACACTCCCCCCATTAGTTATAGGTTGTCCATTCATTTTTGAGTGGACCAATTAGGTTGATTTTGGCAACGTTATGATGCAGCCAAAAACACGTTCTAACCGCTGAAGTGCTATGGCTCGGATGCGCCTCTGTAGCACAATGGGTAGTGCAGCGAATCTCCATATTATTCTCTTCTATACGATCCTTCAAATGTTAAATCGAATTTTTGGGAGGCTTTCCTGTTTACGACACTGGAATGTGAACTACTGCAGCATTGCTGCAAAAGTGTGCTCTTCGGCTGAGTAGTGTCGACAATTATACCCAAAGAACTGAGGCTTGTAGTTATGTTTAGAATATTTCTCTGCAAATCGTTTACATCTCCGTTTTTCCCGAAGGTTGAGCAAATGCATAAATTAGAGGATCACACACAACACTCAACAATGAAAGGTGACTGCGGTTATTGTAAGGTATTTCGATTTAATCGGACACTCATTTGGTATAAAAGCAGTGAGACCCGAGCGTGAATTGAACATGCAGTCCTGTGATCTGGAGTTCCAGAAATCCTGTTGCATCTTCAATAGCCCACACATAGACACTCTTCGTGTACATGGTTCCAGTATTGTCTCAATTACCCACATAACTGAAATTCTTCCAGTATATGGTGCAACTTTGTCACAGCTCCCTGATTCTAACTGTGTGACACATGAAGGCTTTTAAATCCCCGCAGCTCCCACGGGGTGTGAGGCAGCCATAAGAAGCAGCGTTTCATGGCACCGCTCATATTCCGCTCGTTTCTGCCGCCCGCTGCCAGTGATCAACACATCCAATCAGAGAAATAGAGGGCAAAGTATCCTCAGGGAAAGAGGCACTTGCTCAAATTCTAAATCAGAGAAGCAGTTTATGTTCTGGGTCTGGATTGGAACAGAGCTGCAAACAAATAGGTGTGAGGGGAATAAATAGGCGTTTCTGCAGCCGCAACCGAGACTCCAGGATCGTATGTTGCCTCCATGGTGCAAGGGTCAAGGATGCCTCGGAGCGGGTGCAGGACATTCGAAAAAGGGAGGGAGAACAGCAGTTGTCGTGGTGCACATTGGTACCAATGACATCGGTAAAAAAAAAAGAGATGAGATCCTAAGAAACGAACTTAAGTTGCGAGGAGCTAAAGTAAAAAGTAGGACCTCAAAATTAGTAATCTCGGGATTGCTACCAGTGCCACGTGCTATTCAGAGTCGGAATCGCAGGATAGCGCAGATGAATACGTGGCTTGAGCAGTGGTGCAGCAGAGAGGGATTCAATTTCCTGGGGCATTGGAACCGGTTCTCGGAGAGGTGGGACCAGTAGTAACCGAACGGTCTACACCTGGGCAGGACCGGAACCAATGTCCTAGGCGGAGTGTTTGCTCGTGATGTTGGGGAGGAGTTAAACTAATATGGCAGGGGAATGGGAACCAATGCAGGGAGACAGAGGGAAACAAAAAGGAGACAAAAGCAAAAGACAGAAAGGAGATGAGGAAAAGTGGAGGGCAGAAAAAAACAAGGCAAAGAACAAAAAGGGCCACTGTACAGCAAAATTCTAAAAGGACAAAGGGTGTTAAAAAAAACAAGCCTGAAAGCTTTGTGTCTTAATGCAAGGAGTATCCGTAATACATTGGATGAATTAATTGTGCAAATAGATGTTAACAAATAAGATGTGATTGGGATTACAGAGACGTGGCTCCAGGATGATCAGGGCTGGGAACTCAACATCCATGGGTATTCAACATTCAGGAAGGATAGAATAAAAGGAAAAGGAGGTGGGGTAGCATTGCTGGTTAAAGAGGAGGTGAGGTTTTTAGGAAGGACATTAGCTTGGATGATGTGGAATCTATATGGTTAGAGCTGCAGAACACCAAATGGCAAAAAGCGTTCGTAGGAGTTGTGTACAGACCTCCAAACAGTAGCAGTGATGTTGGGAAGGGCATCACACAGGAAATTAGGGGTGCATGCAATAAAGGTGCAGCAGTTATAATGGGTGTCTTTAATATGCACAAAGATTGGGCTAACCAAACTGGAAGAAATACGGTGGAGAAGGATTTCCTGGAGTGCATAAGGGATGGTTTTCTAGACGAATATGTCAAGGAACCAACTAGGGGGGAGGCCAACTTCGACTGGGTGTTGTGTTATGAGTGAGGATTAATTAGCAATCTCGTTGTGCGAGGCCCCTTGGGGAAGAGTGACCGTAATATGGTGAAATGCTGCATTAGGATGAAGAATGAATCAGTTAATTCAGAGACCATGGTCCAGAACTTAAAGAAGGGTAACTATGAAGGTATGAGGCGTGAATTGGCTGGGATAGATTGGCGAATGATACTTAAGGGGTTGACTGTGGATGGGCAATGCCAGACATTTAGAGACTGCATGGATGAACTTCAACAATTTTACATTCCTGTCTGGCATAAAAATAACAAAGGGAGGATGGCTCAACCGTGGCTATCAAGGGAAATCAGGGATAGTGTTAAAGCCGAGGAGGCGGCATACACATTGGTCAGAAATAGCAGCGAACACGGAGACTGGGACAAATTTAGAACTCAGCAGAGGAGGACAAAGGTTTTGATTAGGTTAGGGAAATTGGAGTACGAGAAGAAGCTTGCAGGGAACATTAAGACGGATTGCAAACATTTTCTATGATTATGTAAAGGGAAAAAGGATAGCAAAGACAAACGTCGGTCCCCTGCAGTCAGAATCAGGGGAAGTCAGAACGGGGAACAAAGAAATGGCTGACCAATTGAAGAAGTACTTTGGTTCGGTATTCACTAAGGAGGGCACAAACAACCATCCGGATATAAAAGAGATCAGAGGGTCGAGTAAGGAGGAGGAACTGAGGTAAATCCTTATTAGTCGGGAAACTGTTTTGGGGAAATTGATAGGATTGAAGGCTGATAAATCCCCACGGCCTGATGGACTGCATCCCAGTGTACTTAAGGAGGTGGCCTTGGAAATAGCGGATGCAGTGACAGTCATTTTCCAACATTCCATTGATTCTAGATCAGTTCCTATCGAGTGGATGGTTGCCAATGTAACCCCACTTTTTAAAAAAGGAAGGGAGAGAGAAAACAGGGAATTATCGACCGGTCAGTCTGACCTCAGTGGTGGGTAAAATGATGGAATCAATTATTAAGGATGTCATAGCAGCGCATTTGTAAAGAGGTGACATGATAGGTCCAAATCAGCATAGATTTGTGAAAGGGAAATCATGCTTGACAAATCTTCTGGAATTTTTTGCGGATGTTTCCTGAAGAGTGGACAAGGGAGAACCAGTTGATGTGGTATATTTGGACTTTCAGAAGGCTGTCGACAAGGTCCCACACAATAGATTAATGTGCAAATTTAAAGCACATGGAATTGGGGGTAGTTTGCTGACATGGATTGTGAACTGGTTATCAGACAGGAAGCAAAGAGTAGGACCAAATGGGAATTTTTCAGAATGGCAGGCAGTGACTAGTGGGGAACCACAAGGTTCTGTGCTGGGGCCCCAGCTGTTTACACTGAACATTAATGATTTAGACGAGGGGATTAAATGTAATATCTCCAAATTTGCGGATGACAATAAGTTGGGTGGCAGTGTGAGCTGCGAGGAGGATGCTATGAGGCTGCAGAGTGAATTGGATAGGTTAGGTGAGTGGGCAAATGCATGGCACATGAAGTATAATGTGGATAAATGTGAGGTTATCCACTTTAATGTTAAAAACAGAGAGACATATTATTATCTGAATGGTGGCAGATTAGGAAAAGGAGAGGTGCAACGAGACCTGGGTGTCATGGTACATCAATCATTGAAGGTTGGCATGCAGGTACAGCAGGTGGTTAAGAAAGCAAATGGCACATTGGCCTTCATAGCGAGGGGATTTGAGTACAGGGGCAGGGAGGTGTTGCTACAGTTGTGCAGGGCCTTGGTGAGGCCACACATGGAGTATTGTGTACAGTTTAGGTATCCTAACTTGAGGAAGGATATTCTTGCTGTTGAGGGAGTGCAGCGAAGGTTCACCAGACTGATTCACGCGATGGCGGGATTGACCTATCAAGAAAGACTGGATCAACTGGGCTTGTATTCACTGGAGTTCAGAAGAATGAGAGGGGTCCTCATAGAAACGTTTAAAATTCTGATGGTTCAGAATGGTTAGATGCAGGAAGAATTTTGGGGAAGTGCAGAACCAGGGGTAACAGTCTAACGATAAGGGGTAAGCCATTTAGGACCGAGATGAGGAGAAACTTCTTCACACAGAGAGTGGTGAACCTGTGGACTTCTCTACCACAGAAAGTTGTTGACGGCAATTCACTAAATATATTCCAAAAGGAGTTAGATGAAGTCCTTACTACTAGGTGAATCAAGGGGTATGGCGAGAAAGCATGAATGGGGTAATGAAGTTGCATGTTCAGCCATGAACTCATTGAATGGCGGTGCAGGAAAGAAGGTCCGAATGGCCTACTCCTGCACCTATTTTCTATGTTTCTATGTTTCTATGTTTCTATGTAAGAAAGAGACAAACTATTCCTCTGGTGGAGGGTCCAACACAATCGGATATAATCCAAAATTAGAGTTATCCCGTTCAGGGATGATGTAATGTATCAGCTTTCCATGCATTGGATCATGGCACTACTGAACTTCCATCCTAGAAATCTGTTGAGGTTGGCAGTCAATTGCCAATTTGAAAATGCAGGTTGATAGAACTATGTTAGGCACGGATTTCAAGATTCATGAAATCATTGCAGGCAAAAGACACAGATCAGCCCTGATATAATTCATTGGCAGAGCAGGCTCGAGGGACTGAATGGCCTCCTATTTTTTCTATTTCCATATGATTGCAACAGGACAGAAAGAGGAAATGTACGTTGCATTTGATTCATATTTACCAGCAAAAACATCCGTGACGTGCGCAATGATGATGTGTTCAGGAAGGATTTGTCGAAGCTGCTGTGTGGCTTTCCTGAGGCTCACTTGCCTCGCTCTGACATTCCACCCACAAGCTGCCGCTTCTTGAAACCTTGTTTACATTTTCTGGTCTGGGCCAACGCATTCCACAGTCTCACTGCATTTTCTACAAATACATTTTCACTGCTTGACTTCGATGTTTATTCTTTATGGATATGCTTGAGGTGCAAAGGAAGCGCTTCAAGTTACAAGGCTGCTTATTTTATCATAGAATCTTTGAAACATTGTGCCTGAATGAAAGCTAACCATTAAAAGCCTTCTTTCAAATACTTGGTCCGCAGCCCTGTACGTTTTGGCGCTTCTATTGCACATCCAGGTATTTTTTAAATATGGTGCATCTTTTTGCCTCTGCCACACTTTCAGGCTGTGGATTTGAGACCCCCATCATTCTATGGGTGAACATAATCCACTCTAAATCCCCTCCGATTATTGTTAATTATTGCCACGCTGTTGTTTACCCACCTCCTCAGGATAATAGCTCCTTACTATATATTCGATCTAAACATGCATAAGTTAATACACATCAGTGAATTCTCCCCTCAGCATCTTCTAGTCGGAAGAAAGTAAATCCATCCCATGTAATCTTTCCTCATAGCTAATATTTTCCTGCTCAGGAAACTTCCTCATCAATCTGCTCTTTACCAGCTCTACTGCAATCACATCTTTCCTGTAATGAAGTGACCATAACTGTACGCAGTTCTCTAGCTGTTGGATAACTAGTATATTACACAGCTCAAACATCACCTTTCTGCTCTTGTATTCTAATCATCGGCTAATAAATGCAAGTATTCCCTATGGCTTCATACCCAACTTGGAAGAACATAAGAACACATTAAATATATACAGGAATAGGCCATTTTGCCACTTGAGCCTGCTCGGTCATTCTGTATGATCATGGCTGATCAGGTCTGCTAGCTGCAAGGATTTGTGGACGTGCACTCCAAGGTCCCTTTGTTCCTCTACACTTTCCAGTGTTCTACCATTCAATGTGCATTCACTTGTCTTGTTCGCCCTCCCTAAAAGCATTACCCCACACTTCTTCGGAATTAATTCAAATTGCCTTGCTTCTACACACCTTAAAGTAAACTAGAAGATGATATAAATTTCCAGAGATACATAAAATGGGAAAAAAGTTGCTAAAGTTTATGGGGGTCGCCTGGAGGACGAGAATGGGTAATTTATAAGTGGTAGCAGTGGAATGGCAGAAATGTTGAACAAATATTTTGTAATGGTCTTCACGTTAGATGATACAAAAAAAATCGCAATTGTGGATAATCCAGGGGCTATAGGGAGGGAGGAATCACTATCATGAAAGAAATAGTACTGGACGAAATAAAGGGTATAAAGGAGCACATGTCCCTGGTCAAGACGGCTGGCATTCAAGGGCCTTACAAAAAGTGGCTGAAGAGATAATGGATGAATTGTTAGTAATCTACCAAATTTTCTTGGATCCTGGGATGCTCCCAGCGCATTGGAAAACCGCAAATATATAGCCTCTATTTAAAAGAATAGGAGACAGACAGAATGCAGAAAACTATAGATGAGTTATTCTCACATCTGCCATTCTGAAAATGCTGGAGTCCATTATTCAGGTAGCAGTAACAGGTTATTTGTAAAAGCATAATTCAATCAATCATGGTTTTATAAATGAGAAATCTCATTTGAAAAAAATGCTGTAGTGCTTTGAGGATGCAACGAGCAGTGGGGATAAGAGGTAACCAGTGGATGTCATGTATATAGATGTCCAGAAGGCATTAGATAAGATGTAGCTTAAAAGGTTACTACAAAAGTTAAATGTTCTTGGGGTTTCGGTGTTATATATTAACATCGATAGAGGATTGGTTAACTGAAAGTAAACATAGACTTGGGATAAATGGTTCATTTTCCGTTTGGGAAACAGTAACTAGTATGGTGCCGCAGGGATAGTTGTTGCGGCCTCAAGGACTTACAAGCTGTATTTATGACTGGTATGAAGGCACGAAGTGTAATATAGCCAAGTTATCTGTTGAAAAAAGATGGGTCGGAAAGCAAATTGTGAGGTAGGCAAAAAACATCTGCAAAGTGATGTAGACAGGCAAAGAGAGTGAGCAACCTTTGGCAGGTACAGTATACTGTGTAAAAATGTGAATGTATGCACTTTTGCAGAAAGGGTATAAAATCAAATTAATTGTAAAAGGAGAAAAACTGCAAAGTGTTGCAGTACAGATGGTTCTGGGGGTTCTTGAGAAAGAACCACACAAAGTTAATATGCAGGTACAGCAGGGAATCAGAAAACAAATGGAATGTTGGCAGTTATTGCAAGTGGATGGAGTATAAAAGCAGCGAAGGCCTGCTACAACTGTACTTAGTATTCGTGTGGCCACAGCTCGAGTATCGCGTAAAATTTTTGTCTCCATATTTAAGAGAGGATATACTTGCATTGGAGGACGTTCATAGATGTTTCCCTAGTTTGATTCCGTAGATGGGGTGGTTGACTTCTGAAGAAAGTTTGAATAGTTTGGGATTATACTCATTGGAGTTCAGATGAATGAAAGGTGATCTTACAGAAATATGTAAGTTAATTAGGTGCTCGAAAAAGTGGAATCGGAGAGGCTATTTCCACTCATAGGGAAAGTACAACTAATGGACACAGTCTCAGAATAACCGGAAGCGCGTTTAAAATAGAGATGAGGAGGAATTTATTTTACATAACAACATAAGAAGATAACAAGGTAAGAAATATGAGCAGAAGTAGGCCATTTGGTCCTTCGAACCATCTCCCCCACTCAATAAGATCATGGCTGATTCCATCAAGGATTCAGCTGCATTTCCTAAACCGCTCCGCATGAAAATTTACTCCCTTATCGCTCAATATTCTCTCTATCTCTGCCTTAAATATATTCAATAACACGGCCTCCACAGCTCTCTGGGCCAGACAATTCCATTGTTTTACAACCCTCTGAGAGAAGAAATTCCTCCTCATCTCACTTATTCTGAGACGATGTCCCCTAATTTTATTTACCTCTTTGAGTGGAAATAAACATCTTGGCATTCACCTTGACAAGCACCGTCATTGTATTATAAGTTTCAATTAGATCACTTCTCATTCTTTTGAACGCCAATGTGTATAGGACCAATCTACTGAACCTATCTAAATCAGTGAATGCCTCATCATCGGAATCAACCTGCTGTACCTTCTCTGAACATGCCAATTGCAAGTATATTCTTCAGTAAATGTGGAGACTGCGACTACAGGCAGCATTCTAGGTATGGCCTGACCAATACCCTATAAATTTTCAGCAGGACCTCTCTGCTTTTATACGTTATCATCCGTGCAATAAAGATCAACATTCCATTTGCCTTGCTGATTACTTGCTCTACCAGCACACTAACTGTTTGTGTTTCATGGACAAGGACCCCAGGTCCCCCTGCACTGCAGCACCCCACTAGTCACAGTTTGCCAATGGGAAAATGAACCATGTGTCCCGACTCTCTGTTTTCTGTTAGTTTGCCAATCCTCTATCCATGCTAATATTTTACCCACAACCCACTGAGCGTCTACCTTGTACAGTAACCTCTTATGTGGCATCTTATTGAATGCCTTCGAGAAATCCATATAAAGCACATCCACTGCTCCCCCTTTATCCACGCTGCTCGTTAAAACGTCAAAGAACTCCAGCAAATTTGTCAAACATGACTTCACTTTCATAAATCCATGCTCACTGTGCTTGATTAAATTACGTTTCCAAATATCCCACTATTGCTTTCTTAACAATGAACTCCGGCATTTTCCCAACGATAGATGTTAAGCTAACTGGTTCCTAGTTTCCTGTTTCTTAGCTGTATTCTTTTTTGAGTAGGGGTGTTAACTTTGCGGTTTTCAAATGCATTGGGACAACCCCAGAATCCAACGAATGTTGGTAGATTTCAACCAGTGCATCCACTATCCATGCAGTCCCTTCTTTTAACACCCTAGGATGTAAGCAAACAAGTGCAGGTGTCTTGGCTACCTTTACTCACCTTACGTTACTGAGTACTGCTTCATTTGTGATATGATTGCATTCAGTTCTTCCTTCCCTATAGACCCGTAGCCCCCTAATTATTCACCATTAGGATAGTCTTTGATTCTGATACCGTGAAGACCGATACAAGGTATTGGTCAACATCTCTGCCATTTCGCTGCTCTCCATTATTCATTCCCTATTCTCATCCACCAGGGGACCAACATCAACATGAGCCACAATTTATCTTTTCCTACACCTGTACAAACTCTTACTTTCTCTTTTTATATTTCTTAGTTTACAGAGCGTTGTAATTCTATGGAATTCTGTGTTCCGGAGAGCTGTAGTTGTTTGGTCCCTGAATATATTTCAGACGATGATAGACTGATATTTGAACAATAAGGCAATAAAGGGTTATGGGCAGCGGACGGGTGAGTGGAGCTTAATCCATGAGCAAGTCAGCCATGATCTTATTCAATGCCAGAGCTGGCTCGCGGGGACAAATGGCCTACTCCTGCTCCTAGTTATCATATTATAATGTTCTTATTGATATATACCTGCAGTCTACCGTTTTATTCTTCATTATCAACGACACAGCCAATACTTGTGTTATCTGTGAAGATGTTGTATAATTTGGGAACTTCTTAATCCTACCCCGTACTTCCAAATCGGAATCATGGATATATACCACAAAAAGCAAGGGAGCTAGTATCCGGCGCTGTAGGACCCCACTGGGTACAGCCTTCTATTCAAAAAATTACTCTTCACACATTATCCCTTGTATGCTGCTTCTGAGCAATTTCTGGATGAAACATGCCATTTGTATTTGATCCCATGGCCTTTTGTTTCCACAAGCACATTGTAAATAGGAGAAGGAATGCACCAATCTGCCCCTCCGACATTCAATGCGGCAATGCATAATCTTCCACCTCTACTCCACTTTCCCCGCTGTGCCCGTATTATTCGGAGGTGCATGGTTCTAGATTTCTCAGACAGATTATACATCCTCCCTGCATCTACTCTGTCATGTCCGGTAATAATCGTGTACGTTTCAACGTGATCACATCTCATTCTTCTAAAGTCTATAGAATATAGACCTTGTCTACTCAATCTCTCCACATAAGGCAACACCCCCATCGCAGGTATCCATCCGGTGAACATTCGCTGCACTCCTTCAATATCAAGTATATTCTTCCTTAGGTAAGGAGACCAAAACTGTACGAAGTGCTGCAGGTGCGGTGTCACCAAGGGGCAATATAATTGCAGGAAAACGTATTTACTCTTCTACTGAAATTATCTTGTAATAAAGGGCGACATACCATTTGATTTCTTAATTGATTGCTTTACTTGCACATTACATTTCAACGATCCGCAGACAAGAATCTCCAGTTCCTTCTGAAAACCAACATTTCCAGCTCTCTCACCATTTTAAATCTACTCTGCTTTTCTATTTTTCCATCAAATTCGGTAGATTCAAATTTCACCACGTTATATTCCATTTGCCATGGTCTTGCCAACTCAATTTGCATGTCAATATCCCCTAGAAGTCTATTTGCATTCTCCTCACAACTGACTTGCAAACCTAACTTTGTATCATCATTGAACTTGGATATATTTCGTTTGGTTCCCTCAGCGAAATCATTGATATAGATTTGGAATTGCTGCGGCTAATATTTCACTCCTTGCGGCACCCCACCATTTACCGCATTCTAACCCAAAATGATACAGTATATTTCCACTCTATTACCCAATCTTCAGTTCATGCTAATATATAACCCCAAATCATATGAGCCCTAATTTCGTCCAATAAACTCTTGTCTTGTGCCTCATCGAATGCTATCATGGAAATCATAATGCATCACATCCACTGGTCCATGTTGATCTATTCTGCTCGTTTCAACCTTATAAACTTCTAACAGATACGTTCAACATGATTTCCTTTAAATGAATCTATGTTGACTCTGACCAATCCTATTATTATGTTCTAAGTTTTCTGTTATATCATCCTTAATAATACATTCTAGCATTTCCCTAATACTGATATCAGGCTAACTGACCTGCCGTTCCCCGTTTTCTCACTCCCTCCTTTCTTAAACAACGCGATTTTATTAGCTATCTCCCAATCTGTGGGAATGATCCTGGAATCTATCGATATCTTTCATGACCAGTCTGCCATGTGGGACCTTTTCAAAATCCTTGCTAAAATTCCCTATACACTGCATCAAACACACTTCCATCATTCTGACTCTTCGTTACGTCCTCAAAAAAATCAATGAAGTTAGTCAGACATGTCCTTCCAGAAACAATCCCCTTGATTAATCCGTGTCTTTGTCAATGAAGATTTACCGTGCCCGCAGAATGTGTCCACCACCCCGTTTGGGCTGTCCGTTCTGTAGTTAATCGATCTGTCCCTTTAACCTTTTTTAAACAAATGTACAACTTTAGAAGTCTTCCAATGCTCTGGCACCACGCCTGTTGCAAGCGAGGTTAATAAAATGACGGCCAGAGCCTCTGCTTTTTCACTTTTCGTTCATTAGCAGTCTGGGATACAAGCTAGCCGGGCCGGGATCGTTATCCACATTCAATGCTGCTACGTCGCTAACTACTTCCAATCTCACGATAATTATTTCATCTAATATTTCACACGCCTCCTCCCTGATTGCAATGTCTGCATCACCGATTTCCTTTCCGAAAACAGACGCAATGTATTCGTGAAGAACCATACCCACGTGTTCCACCTCTAGACACAATTATATTTAAGGTGTCTACTGTGCACTGCTCTTCCTTTAGTTTATGCCTTGCTCTTAATGTAAATAGAAAATATGTTCTGGGTTTCATTGATTTTACTTACCAACATTTGTTCATGCTCTCTCTCTCTTTGCTTTCCTAATTTACTTTGTTAATTTTACCGCTGCACTTTCTATACTCCTCAAGTGTTTGTGAAAAATTGAGCCTTCGGTTCTGTCAAGATCCTCAATGTTTTTCTTCATCTTACCTTGTGTGCCACTTTAAATCCCGGGAATCTAGATTTGTTAGTTCCACTTTTATTTATCTTTATGTGAACAGATTGCTCTGGACACTCAAATTCTCCCCTTAAATTCCTCCCACTGCTCTGACACTGATTTACCTTCAAGTAGTTGTTTCAAGTCGACTTTGGCTAAATCATATCTCGGTTCATTAAAATTGGCTTTCCCCCAAATGAAAAATTTTATTTCTAATCTATCCATGTCATTTTCCGTAACTGCACAAAATCAAACTGAATTATGATCACTAGCAGCAAAACGCTCTCACATTGATAGTCCTACCATTATCCCAGCTTCATTCCTTAAATCTCATCGTAAACCATGCATTCCCTGTTTGGGCTTGCAACAAACAGGATAAAAAAGTTCTCCGGAATATATTTTAGGAGTTCGCCCTCAATACGTGTCACACTAATTTTAACCAACTTAATATTATGGTAGTTGCAATCGCGTTGGTGTCACAGCTTGATTTTGCACATAATTGAATCTAATTCTTCCGAGGCGGAATACTGTATTTGCAATATCACGATAAATAACAACTTTTTATAAGTTTTGGCTGGGTAGTTCATTGAAACATAGAAACATAGAAAATAGGTGCAGGAGCAGGCCATTCAGCCCTTCTAGCCTGCACCGCCATTCAATGAGTTCATGGCTGAACATGAAAATTCAGGACCCCCTTCCTGCTTTCTCGCCATAACCCTTGATCCTCCGAGTAGTAAGGACTTCAACTAACTCCATTTTGAATATATTTAGTGAATTGGCCTCAACTACTTTCTGTGGTAGAGAATTCCACAGGTTCACCACTTTCTGGGTGAAGACGTTTCTCCTCATCTCGGTCCTAAATGGTTACCCCTTATCCTCAGACTGCGACCCCTGGTTCTGGACTTCCCCAACATTGGGAACATTCTTCCTGCATCTAACCTGTCTAAACCCGTCAGAATTTTAAACGTTTCTATGAGGTCCCCTCTCATTCTTCTGAACTCCAGTGAATACAAGCCCAGTTGATCCAGTCTTTCTTGATAGGTCAGTCCCGCCATCCCGGGAATCAGTCTGGTGATTCTTCGCTGCACTCCCTCAATAGCAAGAATGTCCTTCCTCAAGTTAGGAGACCAAAACTGTACACAATACTCCAGGTATGGCCTCAGCAAGGCCCTGTACAACTGTAGCAACACCTCCCTGCCCCTGTATTCAAATGCCCTCGCGATAGAGGCCAACATGCCATTTGCTTTCTGAACCGACGCTGTACCTGCATGCTAACCTTCAGTGACTGATGTACCATGACACCCAGGTCTCGTTGCACCTTCCCTTTTCCTAATCTGTCACCATTCAGATAATAGTCTGTCTCTCTGTTTTTACCACCAAAGTGGATAACCTCACATTTATCCACATTATAGTTCATCTGCCATGCATTTGCCCACTCACCGAAACTATCCAAGTCACTTTGCAGCCTAATAGCATCCTCCTCTCAGCTCACAGTGCCACCCAACTTAGTGTAATCCGCAAATTTGGAGATACTGCATTTAATCCCCTCGTCGAAATCATTAATGTACAATGTTACCAGCTGGGGCCCCAGTTTAAGAAGTAGATTTGGCTGATACTCTGAGAATAAGGGGCCGCCCAGTTAAAACTGAAATGAGGAGAAATGTACGGCCCTAGAGAGCTGTGGATGCTGGGTCATTGAATATTTTAAGGCGATGAAAGACAGATTTTTGAGCGATAAGGACTTTACAAAGAGAGAGCAGAGAGGAGCGGCTGTTTACAGAGCGCGAGCAGAGAGGAGCGGCTGTATATAGAGCGGGCGCTGAGATGAGAGGCTGTTTACAGAGCGGGAGCAGAGAGGAACGGCTGTTGAAAGAGGCAGACAATGACGAGCGGCTGTTTACAGAGCGGGTGCAGAGAGGACCGGATGTTCAATGAGCGGGAGCAGAGCTCAGTTGCCGTACCTTGTGCTGGACCTGTGGCGGTTTTCGAGCAGTTGTTGAATAAATTCATTTTAAGTACCTAAAGTAGTTTGCTTTTCTATATTCAGCTTCACTTTTTATCAAAAAATGCAATAATTAATTGCGCTGGCTTGACGATTGAATTAGAAAATAACGTGAGCTTTGATGGTTCAGGGTTAGAATATTCTACAAGCAATTAACATAACACATCTCTTCAACATTGTTGCAATATAAAGTATAAAGTAAATCAAAGCTGTGTGCGAAAATCGAAAGTAACAAATCACCTGTTTCTGAGAATATTTATTGCCCCAACATTGGACAGCACGTCCTTCAAAGTGAGGCTGGCCAATGAAAACATGCGATATACAAGTGATTGGAACCCGCTGCCGTCTGATCTGTAATCAGAACCGCCACCATTGCAGCACAATGTCCAAAGCCGACATCTGCAGTCGCAACTATAGGAATGCTCTAAACTGGATATGCTGGGACTATACAGAAGGTAAAGCAATATCCGTGGGGAGCGAAACAGAGTTAATGTTTCAGGTCAATGATGGTTGCTCAAAACATGTCCATGGAATGGTGCAGTGGAGAGCAGTTGTGTAAATGCCGAGCATATAAGACACGGGTTCGATTCCCTGCCGATCCCCCGGTTTTACCAATGAATTTCACGAAAAAAAATTACTGAAAACATTGACTTGAAAAGCTGTCCAAAGTCAACTCTCATTTGTGGGTTTCAGACCGTCATACCTCCGTCTGTGATGCTGCTATTTTTGTGTATGCCTCTCGGTGCTGCATATATCGGCCGGACTGTGACTAGATTCATCCTAAAACTGTTCCTTTTTCGGTTTTCTATGAAACAAAAGATAAATCCCTCATTGTTCAAAGTAGCAACAGCATATACCTTCCTATGCACTTTTGATCTATCGACATTGCACGAGCCGGAAGCTGGGCAGTTTGTTTATCCCTTATTTCACCAGGCGCAGGTTTATTGTACAAACAAGATGACTGCTTCATTGTCCGAGCAAGGGATCGCAAGGATGTGCATATCACCCGTGTCATGGCAGGAGCTGATGACTGCTGGAATGACCACCACCTAATGCACTCTGCCATTTAAATAAATGTAGACACATAATAGCAGCAGCCACAGAAAATCTGCCGCAGGTACATTAAAACTGCGGCATTCAAAAACCGTGATACAATAACTTGATTCTGAAAGCGCCTCACAACCAACCTGATGATTTCCAGTCAACGGCAGACAATGAGTGTCCACAGAGGCTGGTCTGCCCGAAAGATCTCCCACATTTTCACCTGTGAAGAGACGCTTGGTTAAATCCACCAGAAAATATCAATACTGGTACGAAAATGAGCAAGAGATCCAGGAGCTTATAAGCCACAAATGCAAGGCATTTTTGAATTGCGAACAGCAGTACAACCAGTGGAAAAGAATACAGTTCAACAGACGTCTGAAGACGTCGGTCCAAAATAAAACTCTCCTGCTAAATAACAGATGAAGCGTGTAAATTGCGCAGCCGATCCTTCAACTATTTGACAAATAAGACGTGCATGGATTCTTTAGCACAGTCAAGATCAGCTACGGCCCAAGTAGCCAAGTTTTTACCCCACTGAGAGCCAAGAACGGAGAGGTACTTATCAAGGACAGAGAGGCAATCAATGCCCGCTGGAAGGAGTACATCGAGATATCCACAACCGATATATTGTCTTCGATATGAATGTCCTCATTTCCATACCACAGTATGCTACCCGCCACCCGCTCAGCACGACCCCAGCCCGGCAAGAGGTTCAATAGGCCACCCGATAATTGAAGATCAAAAAGGCCACAGGAGCAAATGTATTGCAAGTCAATGCACTAATGAATGGTAAAGAAGCACTGTTGACGCAAATCCATGCACTCATTTCTCTTATTTGGAAGAAGGTGAGCATGCCTGGGGAGATCAGAGAAGCTATAATCGTGAACCTCTTCAAGAAAGGCGACAAGTCTGATTGCAGTAATTACATACGTTTTTCCCTGCTGTCAGCCACATGGAAAATCAACGCAATAATCCTCTGCAATCATCTTCTCCCAGTGACTGAAGAGCTCCTCCCAGAATCGCAATGCAGATTCTACCCACTAAGGGCGACAGTGGACATGATCTTCACCACGGGTCAAATTAAAGAAAAAAGCAGATAGTAGCATCCACCTCTATAAGAGGCATTCTTACACGGCACAAAGGCCTCCGATACCCTCAACCATGAGGGATTATGGAGCGTCCTCTTCAAATTCGGCTGCACTCAAAAGTTTTTAACCATCCTCCGCCTGCTTCACGATGATATGCAAATCGTGATCCTGACAAACGGATCCACCACAGACCCAATACCCGTGGAACCGGGGACAAGCAAGGCTGTGTCGCCGTACCAACGCTCTTCTCGATCTTCGTTTCTGCAATGATGCTTCTCACCATCAATAAGCTCGCCACTTTTTTTGAGCTAATTTGCAGAACTAACAGGCAATTGTTCAACCTGCGTTGCCTCCAGTCTGGATCCATGGTTGTCCCATCCTCTGTGATTGAATTACAGGATGCAGACAGTGGAAAGTTTAACTCTAAACCATTGTCATCCACTTCACCAAAGCGTATGAGGATTTGGGCCTTAAATAAAACATCTGTAAGGCAAACGTTTTCGACCAACTTGCCCTTGCCACACAATACACCATACCCACTCCCACGATTATCATGATCCATGACAACGTGGAACATGTTCCATACCTGAGCTGCCGACTGTCAACAAGGGCAGACGTTGATGACAACGTCCAACACCGCCTTCCTTTTGAAAGTGCAACCTTCGGTTGCCTGAGGAAGAGAGTGTTCGAACACCAGGACATAAAAACCGGCTTCAAGCTCATTGCCTACAGAGGAATAGTGCACCCGCCCTGCTGCATTCTTCAGATTCGTGGACTATGTAAAGTAGACAACTCATAGTACTGGAGAAGTAACGCCAACGCTTACTCAGCAAGATCCTGCAAATAGATTATTCAACGTCAGTGTTCTAGCTCAGACCAACATTCCCATCATCGAAACATTGACCACACTTGATCAACTCCGATGGCCGGGCGACATCGCCCACATTCCCGATACTGAACTCCCAAAACAAGGGCTCTACTCAGAGATCCAGAACGGCAAGCGAGCGGCAGTGCAGAGGAGAAGCTTCAAGGACACTCTCAAAGACTCCTTGAAAAATTGCAACAACCCCACCGACATCTGTGATTCCGTGTCCCAAGACATTTCAAGAGTGGAGGAGAAGCATCTGTGAAGGCAGGGAACATCTTGAATCTGTTCGTTGGGAGCATGCGGATGCCAAAGACAAACAGCGGAAGGAGCCCAAGACACTACAAGCACCCTACCCATCCGGCCCTGAAATCAACGTCAGCCTCACCTGTGACAGAGTCTGTAGATCCCACATTGGTCTCATCTGTCAACTGAGAACGCATATCAGAGTGGAAGCAAGACGTCCTCGACTCCGAATGCGTGCCTAAGAGAAGGCAAACACGGTAAGATCTAAATGCACAGAAGCATGCACGGATAGGATATATAACCATACGATGCAGTTATGTTGAATGAGTTAGATGAAGATGGGTGGAAGGAGGATCTTGTGGAGCATAAACACAAGCATTGACCTGATTGGCCGATTGGCAGATGATGTGCTGTACATACATTGTAACATGTTGTACATCAGTACGCATTTGAATCTCATTATCTGAATGCACGCAGCATTCATAACAAATTTGATGATCTGTCGGCACAAATATTTACAAATGGGGATGACCTGGTAGCCAGAATAGAGATGTGATTGCCAGGTGACGAAGACTGGGATCTAAACATTCAGGGGTACTTGACAATTCGGAAGGACAGACAGAAAGGAAAATGAGGTGGAGTAGCTCTATTGATGAAGGATTATATCACTGCAATATGGAGAAACGATATTGGCTCAAATGATCAGGATATTGAAACAGTTTTGGTAGAGATAAGGAATAATAAGGGGAAAAGTCACTGCTGGGCATAGTCTATAAGCCCCCTAACAGTTACAACTCTGCTGGTCGACCTATAAACCATGAAATAGTTGTAAAATGGGTCTTTACATGGGTGTAAACAATGGGTGATTTTAAGCTGCATTTTGATTGGACAAATCAAATTGGTCACGGTAGCCTTGAGGAATATTGCATAGATTGTATAAGGGAAGGGTTTCTTGAGCAGTACGAAATGGAAATAAGCAGGTGACAGGCTATCATGCATCTGGTCCTGTGTAATGAGATAGGATTAGTAAACAAACTGCTACTAAAGGTTCCCATTGGAAACAGTGATCACTGGTTGAATTTCAAATTCAGATGGAGCGCGACGAATTTGGATCTCCAACCACCGTACGAAGTTCAAATAAACGAGAATATAAAAAGCTATGAGGGCAGAGTTGATTAAAGTGAGTGAGAAAACAGATTAAATTGCAGGACAGTTAATATGCAGTGGCATATATTTAAGGAGATATTTCATCACTCTGAAGAAAAATATTTTCAATTGAGGAGGAAAAAGATGTAAAAGAAAATATAGCTGCCTGTCGATAACTAAAGAAATAAGGGATGGTATCCAGTTAAAGACAAGGGCTAACAAAGTGGCCAAAATTAGTGGGCGTCCAGAAGATTGGGAAGCTTTTAAAAGCCAGCAAAGAATGACAAAAAAAGGATTAAGAAAGGGAAGATAGATTATGAAAGAAAACTAGCACGAAATATAACAACAGATAGCAATAGTTTCTACAGGTGTATAAAAAGAAAAGAGAGGCTAAAGTAAATTTTGGTCCGTTAGAGGATGAGGCCGGGTAATTAGTAATGGGGAATATGGAGATGGCAGAAACGCTGAACAAATATTTGTTCCATTCTTTACGGTAGAGGACACTACAGATATTACAGCAGTGGATAGTCAAGGGCTATAGAGGTGGGGGTGGGGAGTAATTTAACACAAAATCACAATCACTAAAAAGGTGGTACTCAGTAAGATATTGGGATTAAAGTCGGATAGATCCCATGGACATGATGGCGTGCATCCTAGTGCCTTAAGAGAAGTAGTGACAGATATAGTGGATGCATTGGTTGTAATTTACCAACATTCCCTGGATTCGGTTGATGTCCCACCAGATTAGAAAACGGCAAATGTAACGCCACTGTATAAAAACGGAGGCAGAGAAAATGCAGCACAAAACTAACCAGTTAGCCTAACATCTGATTTTGGAAAGATGTTGCAGTCCATTATTAAAGAAGCAAAAGCAGAATATTTGGAAAGGCATAATTCGGTCAGGCAGAGTCAGCATGTTTTTGAAAGGGAAGTAATGTTTGACAACGTTGCTATAATTCTTTGAAGAAGTAACGTGCAGGATGGTTAAAGGGGAACCAGTGGATGTGGTGTAGTTGGATAACAGAAGGCTTTTCACAAGGTTCCTCATAAAAGGTGAATGCACAAGATAAAATTTTACAGGGCTGGGGTTAATATAATTGCATGGATACTGGGTTAGCGAATGAACAGAAAACAGAGTGCCGGTATAAATGGTTAATTCTCGGGTTGGCAATCAGTAATTTTTGGGGTGCCGCAGGGATTAGTGCTTGGACCAAACTATTTACAATCTATATTAACGACTTGGATGAAGCGACCGAGTGTAACGTAGCCAAATTTGGTGACGATACAAAAAATTGTGGAAAAGCAATGCATGAGGACGACATAAAAAACCTGCAAAAGCATATAGACAAACGAAGTGATTGGGAAATAGATGGAAGATGGAGTAAAATGTTGGAACGTGTGAGGTTTGCACGTTGGCAGAAAAAAAATTAATGAACCAGTTATTTTTAAATGGAGAATAATTTTAAAGTGCTGCAGTAGAGCGGGACCTGGGGATCCTGGTGCATGAAATACAAAAGTTTAGTACGCAGGTAGCAGCAAGTGATAAAGAAGGACAAGGGAATCTTGGCCTTCTTTGAAATGGGGATTGAGTATAAAAGCAGGGAAGTCTTGTTACAGTAATACAGAGTATTGGTGAGGCAACACCTGGAACCCTGCATACAGTTTTGGTTTCTAAATTTACAAAAGGATATACTTGCTTTTGATGCAGTTCAGAGAAGATTCACTAGGTTCATTCCGCTGATTGTTACTACGAAAGTTTGAGTGCGTTTGTCCTCTACTCATTGGAATTCAGAAGATTCAGAGGTG
Source organism: Pristiophorus japonicus (assembly GCF_044704955.1). Lineage (NCBI taxonomy): Eukaryota > Metazoa > Chordata > Chondrichthyes > Pristiophoridae > Pristiophorus > Pristiophorus japonicus. The sequence continues at coordinate 7,250,851 of NW_027252779.1, forward strand.
ATCTTACCGAAACTTATAAGATTATGATGGATCTTGACAAGGTGGATGCAGAGGCGCTATTTCCACTGATAGTGGAGACGAGAACTAGAGGGCATAATCTTAGAATAAGGGGCCGCCCATTTAAAACTGGGACGAGGATGAATTACTTCTCCTAGATTGCTGTAAAGCTGTGGCATTCGCTGCCTCAGAGAACATTGGAAGCTGGGTCATTGAATAAATGTAAATCAGAGATAGACAGTTTCTTAACCGATAAGGGCATAAGGACTTATGGTGAGCTGGCAGAGAGATGGACCTGAGTCCATACGGGTCGAGAGGCCTTATGGCCGACTCCTGCTCCTATTTCTTATGTTCTTATTATATTTCCAATATACATAACCAATACCTAATTCTGATTGCAATTGCAGGGATTTATCCTCTCCATATGCTCTCCCCAATACTTACTTCCCACTGACGTTCCAATATACACCGCATATTTCGCAACATGGGATGGTTTCATTCTACGAATACAATCGCTGAACACTCAGTACCCAGTCACTTTCTAATATACGCAGCTCAAGACCTGATATTGATTCATTTTCATATGGAAGGGATTCTCTGGTGAATACACTCCGTAATATATAATTCACCTTATATTTCCAAAATACTAAGCCAATGGACAATAATTACTTTACTGTAATGGGAGAGATTTACCTTGTCAATATTGTCCCATTCCGTGACTCGCTAAAATGAGTGGTAATAGGGCGGTAAAAAACAAATGATGATCCAGAGGAAGTGTTCGTGGGAACAGCAGAAACATTATCAGCATTTGTTGTCCGAGAGAACGGGAGCACTGTTTTGAATCCTATTTTTTCAATTTACATTTGAGTTCGGAATGTTGTATAGTGCCTACATGTTTACTCAATTGTTTGGTTATTAAGTTGCTCCTGTGAAGCTCTCTGTATCGGAAGATGTGGGAAAGAGGCCAAATTCACTCACTTTTAATGTAGCATTAATCTTTTCTGCAATGCCGATCGGCTGTGAGAAGGTAATTTTTGACTGAACCACAGCGACGACAGTGCGGGATTTTCATCCGGGATCTGTCCCAGTTCAACCCTGAAAATCCCAAAGCGAGAATGAAATCGCTGGACCACAGAATCTCCGATATTAAGCAACGCAACTCATTACGCATTGAAAACTCATTTTCTGAAATTGAAGTAGAAAGCTTTTCCTTCCACCTTGCCTGTGCTGTTTCCCTGCGAATGCTATCGAATTAGTCCAACTCATCGTAATCCTGCAAATGTTTCCTTTTAATGTACACATTAATAATTTTTGACGTGAAATGAGCTGAGTGTTGCATACTTAGAGCAAAAGCTGAATTTGTACAGAAAGTGTACAGTGATTGAAAAAACAAGCAGAGGCATGAAATGTTCAATGATGATTATATTTGAATCTGCGCATATAGCGCACAATTGATTAGAATGTTCCTTGCCTCAAGCACGCCGCTACCTCGTTGTCCTGGAACAAGGTAACCAGTCATTCTGCTTTTTGTATCGAAACAGAAATTCCCTGCGATAAACTGAACTCACCGCTTGCACACCCAGTAGCAACAATGTTGAAAGTGTACAATCTGCCTCTGTCAGTAGAAGGTGTTACGTTACTTCAGGTGAAAGGCGCCAGAAATGATCGGTTTTGAATCAGATTCAGAACATTGAAAAAAACAGTTTCACCCGGTAAATTAAATGACCAAGATAAGTCTTCGTTTGCATCAAAGTCAGGCGCCTTTTCCATTAGCCCACGCAGCCCGTGCTGCTGCCACCACAATTGTTTGGAGAGAATTGTAAGCAAAGGGCTATTGTTTCAGGAAGGCAGAAAAAGCTGAGGCACGAGGCGCGTTTGAATAAGTAAACATGTTTCTACCGCCAACAAAATAATATTTATTTTATATAGTAAAGTTTGATGTTTTGCTATGATCCATCAGCACATAAAATGTAAACTGTGTCATGACTCGGATTCGAACCGAGGCTGCTGCGGCCACAACGCAGTCTACTAACCACTATACGATCATGGCGCCCCAAATCAGCTGCACCAAAAACGGCTCTGATCACAGCAAAGTAACACACAGCACTACTTTGAACAAACATGTTTTTTTTTGATGAGGCCGAACTCAGCCCGGACAGAAACTATGGCAGCGGTGGGATTTGACCCACACCCTGCAGCGAAGAGAGCGTTAACCCAGAATAGGAGCGAGTGCAGTCACAGTTACATTTAAAAGGATTGTTCCCCTTTCACACGGGAAGAAATTCGGCCATTGTGCGTTATGAAAAAAAAAGCCTGGTGGCCGCAGGGAATTAAACGAAGATTTCCCCTTTATTAGGAATGCGCTTTGACGAGCTAAGCTATGGGGCAAAATATACCACGACCGACTTCCCACCACTGAATGCTATCAATCAGCTTCCTGTTACTGCCTTTTGGACTCTGAGGCCGTTTTGGATCTCACCACCTCTCTTGTCGATTCTGCCATGTGTCCCGATGCTGCCTCTATCTCTCGTTGCACTTATCCCAGCTCCAATCTATGGGTTAATGTGGAAAGATTACCAGTGTTTTCTTCGAACATGGACTAAAGGTGAATAAAAGAATATATGGAAGAGGAGCAGTATAGGGCATATGGTCACTCGAGCCTTCTCCGACATTTAATAAGATCATGTCTGATCTGAAAATCGACTCACCTCCACTTCCATGCTCGCTCCCCATAACCCTTTAATCGAGTATCGCTCAAAAATCTGTTAAATATATTCAATGACCCAGCCTCCACAGCTGAATGGTGCACATAACTCCATACCTTTATAATCATCTGAGAAAATAAATTTCTCCTCCACTCAGTTTGAAATGGGCGGCCCGTTATTTTGAGAGTATCAGCAAATCTACTTTTGAAACTGGGCAACTAATCATCAAAAACTCAAAACAAGATATTATTTATTGTGATGAGTCAAATAGAATATTCTGACTCGGAAGAATTAGGTTCCATTATGTGCAAAACGAATCTGTGACACCAACGCGATTCCAACTGCCCAAATATTAATTGGGATATAATTATTGTGACAGGTTTTGAGAGTGAATAATTCCTAAAATGTATTCAGGAGAATGTGTTTTTATCCAGTATGTAGCAAGCCCAACAAAGAAGTATATGGTTCTGGACTTAGATTTAAGGAATGAAGCTGGGCAGGTGGTAGGAGTATCAATGTGACAACAATTTGCTGCTAATTATCATAATTCAGTTAGATATTGTGCATGTTGCGAGAAAGGACAAAGATAGCCCAGGAATAAAAGGTTTCATTTGGGGGGCAACCAGTTTTACTGAGCTGAGATATGATTTAGTCAAAGTCGACTGGAAACAAATGTTGAAGGTAAATCAGTGTCATAGCAGTGGGAGGCTTTTCAGGAGGAGAACTTGATGGTGCAGAGCAAATATGTTTCCTTAAAGAAAAAAAGTGGAAGTAACAAATCTAGAGCCCCAGGATTTAAGGTGGCATACAGGGTAGTATAAAGCCAAAAAAGGAAGGCTTATGACAGCACCGAGGGCTCAATTCTACAGAAACCCGAACGGAGTACAGAAAGTGCGAATCCTAAATCCTAAATTGTGAATAAAATCCGAGCTATCCAGACTAATCCCACTGCCTAGCTCTTGGTCCGTAGCCTTTTAGGTTACTGGACTTCAAATGCATTTTCAAGGACTTTTTAAAAAGTGATAAGGACTTCTGCCTCTAAAGCCCATTGTGGCTGTGAGTTACAGAACTTCACCAGCCCCTCGGTGAAAACATTTCGGCTCAAATCCCGTATACCCTCCGACCAATTACTTTGAATCTATGCCTCCAGTTTGTTGACCACTCTGCTATGGGAAATGGATCCATTCTATGCACTCTATCTAGGCCACTCATCATTTATTCACTTCAACACGTTCCCCCGCTCAGCCTCCTTTATTCCAAAGAATAAAGACCAGCTTTTGCAATCTTTCCTCATAGCTAAGTTCACAATTCCAGGCATCACCTGCGTAAATCAACTCTGTATCCTCACGAGTGCCATCAGATCTGGTGACCAGATGCGGCGACCAGAACAGCAGGCGATACTCTAGCTGCAGCCTAACTAGTGCTTTGTTCGCTTCAAGCAAAACTTTCCCGATCTTATGTTCTACGGCTCAGCTAAAAAGGCAACTATCCAATGTTGCGTCTCAACCACCTTATCTACCTCGCATGCTACCATCAAGGATTCTGTGGACATGCACTCCAAGGTGCTTTGCACCTCTACACTCATGAGTGTCCCAACATTTAATGTTTATTAGCTTGCTCTATAAGAACGCCACAAATGCATTATCTCACAGTTCTCCGAGCTGAATTTCATTAATCTCTCTTTTGCCTACCTGAACAGTTCACTGATACCTTCCAGCAGTGCACAGCATTCTTCATCATTGTCAACCATAATCTGTTTGACCAACTTTTAGTCACCTGAACTAAGTTCTACTTATCGATAAGAATATAAGAACAGATGACTTAAGAACAGGAGTAGGCCAGCTAGCCCCTCGAACCTGCTCAGCCATTGAACAAGATCATGGCTGATCTGGCCGTGGACTCAGCTCCACTTACCTGCCCGCTCCCCATATCCCTTAATTACCTTATTGGTCAAAAATCTATCTACCTGTGACTTGAATACATTCAATGAGCTAGGCTCAACTGCTTCCTTGGTCAGAGATTTCAACAGATTCCCAACCCTCTGGGAGAAGAAATTCATTCTCTTCTCGGTTTTAAATTGGCTCCCCCGTATTTTGAGTCTGTGCCCCCTCCTTCTCATCTCCACGACCAGTGGAAACAACCTCTCTGCCACTATCGTGTCTATCACTTTCATGATTTTAATTGTTTCTATATGATCACCCCTCATCCTTCTGAATGCGTCTCGGCGTCAAATGTTTATTGCATTATATTCCTGTGAAGAGCTTTGGGAAGTTTCAGTACATTAATGCTCTATATAAATTGAAGTTTTTGTTGTTGTTTAAAAACGATTTTATATGATGTCATTTAGTGCTTGCACCACGTAAAGAGTGCATTTTCTCCAACATGTTTTGCAGCAGTTAATTCTGGACACGTGTGCCCTCCGGGCCTAATTCACTTCATCTTCATCATATCCTTCTATTCCTTTGTCAGACATTTGCTATGGTACATCCCTCTTAAATGCATCTGTGCTATTGCCTCAACTCCTGCTCGTGGTAGAAACTCCCACATTCTTACGACCCTTTGTTAATGAAGTGGCTCTTGAATTGTTACTGGCTAATTATTATGACCACTAATTCTGTACTCGCGTACAATAGCAAATATTGTTTCTACATCAACCGTATCAAAACTTTTCATCATGGTAATGTCAGTACCTGCCTTGTCATTTCTAGAGAAAAGCTCCACAGTCTGTTCAGTCTTTCCAAATAAGTAATGCATTTCATTTCAGGTCGAATTGCTTCCTTCTGTGCTGTGAGATTCTATGATTTCACGATTTAATTTTCACATCGGCTGGTAGATACAATAGGGAAAGCATGCAGGTCAACGGTCTGTTATTTTGCACCGACCATTGCACCATTAAGACAGCGCCATTGTGTAGCTGCAATAACCGAGTAGAGAAGGGGTTGGATTGGGAATTAATGCCTTTACCCATACAGGATCTAGCCCTACTCACAGCGATTTCCTTTAGTATTTAATTCTTTAATCGACTCCCTGTGGATATCACTGGCCCTGAATTAGATCGCAATTCCCTCCAGTGGCCTGTATTGCACTGATTGCCGCGAAGCTGCTGTTCAAATTGGGAACACGAATAATTTATCGGCATTAATTAGTGAATGTTCGTTTGTTGGAAATTAAATGCAAAAATCCGTGTGAAATACTCACAGGAAACAGCATGAAAAGATGCCTTTTAATAAAGAGCCATGCAATATTTGGATAGAAATCATCCACTTTCAGTTAACGAGTGCAAACGTGATTTGATTTTATAAAGTTGAACAAGATTTGACAAACACCAGCTTATGACTCGAAACTTCTGATAATATCCGGATTTATAGTAAAGTTGAACGCCTTATCCATTAGCCCACGTGTAAAGTTAGAAGGTAGAATGTAGACTAAGGTGAGAATTAATGAATACCCAACGGATTTGTATGTTTATCGGTACCATACTTTGCACTGCAAACCAATCAGTGGCAGTGAGCTATTCACTGATTGAAATACGAGAAGTCACAAAATCCCGGAGTATATGGAATTGTTTATTAAATGCTGGAAACATTCCGCACGTCCATGAGCTCCTGGCAGGAGTAAGGTTTTTCAGCATTGCTTCAGAGTGTTGCAGGTCGCCTGTGTGTTTCGTTCATAAATGTTCAAGCTGCTCAATATAACAAACTTGTGAGACACTCGCAAACACGCCCGCTCGCACCCCAAATAAAAAAATAATACAAATCGCAATTACGGGGTTCAAAACCGCGACCTTGAGGTTACTGACCTAACCAGCTTTATTACCATAATATTTTTCGGACGCGGTAAATGGAATTAACCTTGCATTTCAACAGCAACATTCACCTCAGGACTTCGCAAACCGGTTCAGAGCCAAATAAGTACTTTTAAAGTGACTGTTGCAATGTAGGAAATGCAAACGATGACAGTACTGATGGAGGCCATTTCAGCCCATCGTGTCCACGCCGGCCGACCAAGAGCTTTCCAGACGAATTCCCACTTTCCAGCGTTAAGTTTACCCTGCACGTTATATCACTTCAATTGCACCTCCATTTATTTTTAAAATATGTGGCGGTTTCTGCGTGTATCACCCATTCATGCAGCGAGTTCCAGACTTCCACGATTCTCAAGGTAAAGACATTTCCACTCATTGCTCATCTACCCCCCCCGCCCCACAAATACTTCAATCTGTACCTCCTGGTTGTTGACCCGTCTACCAAGGGAATCTAGGCCCCTCATAATTAAATGCAACTCAATAAGGTGCCAACTCTGTTCCAAGGAAAACAGACCTAGCATTTCCAATCTTTCCAAAAAACCGAAATTCTAAAGTCCAGGCAACATGTCTGGAAATCTCCTCTGCGCCCTTTCCAGTGCAGTCACATCTTTCCTGAAATGTGGTGATCTTAACTGCACACAGTAGTCCAACTATGGCCGAACCAGTGTTTTATGCAATTCAAGTATTATGTCCTAGCTCTTGTATTCAATGCTTTGACTAATAAAGGCAAGCATTCCACGGTGGACCTGCATTCCAAGGCCCATTTGTTCCTCTATATGTTTCAGTGTCGGACCCTTCAATGTTTATTTCATTGCTTTTTTAGACCTCCCCACGTGCATTACCTCACACTTGTCTGGAATGAATTATTTTTGCCACTGTTCTGCCCACCTGACCAGTACATATCCCCCTGCAGTCTTCGCCTTTTGTCTTCATTACCAACCACACAGAAACAATCCATCTGGCCCAACCAGTCATTGCCGGCATTCATGCTCCACGTCCTACACGTGGAACACCACGAATCACCTTCTGCCAATGTGAATGTATATCATTTAAATGATTCAATTCGCTGGAGAAATACGAACAACGATATCTCCACAAGATCCTGCAAATCGCCTGAGAGGACGGATGCACCAACATTCGCGTCCTCGATCAGGCAAACATCCCGAACATCGACGCACTGACCACACTCGACCAGCTTCGTAGGGCGGGCACATTGTTTGCATGCCTGACACAAGACTCCCAAGGCAAGCGCTCTAAGCGTAACTCCTACACGGCAAACGAGGCCCAGGTGGACAGAGAAATGTTTCACGGTAAACCTCAAAGTCTCCTTGATAAAATGCAACATCCCCACCGACAACTGGGAGCCCCTGGCCAAAGACCGCCGTTAGTGGAGGAAGAGCGGGTGGGCGCTGAGCAACTCGAGACTCGTCGCCGACTGCATGCAGAAATCAAACGCAGGCAGTGAAAGAATCATGCAGAAAACCAGACTCCCAAAACAACCTTTCCTTCAAGGAACGTCTGTCCCACCTTTGACAGCGAATATATTTCCCGTATTGGCCTTTGCACTCAAATGCGAACTCACTTTTAGAGTGAAAGCAAGTCTTCCTCGATTTCAAGGGACTGCCTATGATGATGATCTTCCAGTTAAGATTGCTGTGAATGGTAACCCCAAGGATGTTGTTGGTGGGGGACTATATGATGTCATGACGCTGAATGTCATGCGGTGCAGGTTTTAATCTCGCTGGCCTGGCACATGTGTTATGCGAATATCATAATCTGTTGGTTGTGGTCATTTGTGGCTTACAGTAATATATGCACAGCAATTGCCAATAGGGTAGTGAATAATTGATAGCTGCAGGCTGAATGAAGAGCGTTTTTTGCTGGTAGTTGAAGGATAGATCCAGGATTTGAAGACATCTCGAAAATATAAGCCTTGGTCAGAAAAGTATGTTGAGTTAAAGCATTCACATTCAGGGTGGTTACCTTAGTTGGTTAGGTCGTGATACTAAATTCGCGGGTTCGATTCCTGTATCAACCATTGCATTTTTATGGGCTTGCTAGTATTTTATCTGTGCTATTTTTAAGCAGCTTCAAAAGTTTGGTAGGAAAATCACACCGGACCTGTAATTCTTTGAATTAATGCTGCAAAACATTAGTTCTGCCAAAAGCTCATGGAGCTGTGTTTCTCTGGTCACAGATGTTGCCTGACCTGCCGAGATTTTTCAGCATTCATTGAACAATTCCATATGCAGCAACTGCTATATTTTGCAATTTATTTTGGTGCTGTGTCCCCGTTTATATTATGAAATAAAATTGGTCCAAATAAATTGCTGAGGTTAGAAAGTAAAATGAATTCTAATTCGATGCCATGTTGATTCAGCTGTAGAATTTTCACCGAGTCATAAATCTGCCCAGTTACATCTCTAGTACAATCACATCTTTCCTGTAATATGGCGCCCAGAACTGCATTGCTGTGGCCCAAATAGTGTTTCATTTCGTTCAAGCATAACCGGCTTGCATTTATATTTTGTGCCTCACCTAAGAAATATATGTATCCGGCATGCTTTCTTCACCAACTGTCCTTCTACCTTCATGGATCTGTGGACATGCACTCCACGGAACCTCTGTTCCTGTACACATCTCAGTGTCCTACCATTGATTGTGTATTCTCTTGGGTGGATAGCTCTCCCCAAATGCATTACCTCATAATTTTCCGGTTTGAATTCCATTTTCCACTTTTCTACCCATCTGTCTAAGTGATTGCTCTTCAGCATCAGTATAATCTGAAAACTTCTTCATCATACACCCTACTTTTAAGTCTAAATCATTGATATGTACCACAAAAAGCAAGAACATTGAACCCTGCGGAACCCCATTGGAAGCAGCATTCCTGTCACTTCTTCATGGGAAGGTGTAGCATAGAATCAGAAAGGAGAAAAACAGAGCTAGAGGTCGATGACAGAAGAGTAGTAAGGTAGTTCGGAAGACAGAGCATTAAAGATTGGATAATACACAAAACATGAGTCTGGCTGTGCCTAATAGCATATTACTAAATGCAAGGAGCATTGTGAATAAGGCAGAGAAGTTAAAGGCACGGATCGACACGTTAAACTATGTTATCTTAGTGATTACTGATACAGGGCATAAAGAGCGCAGCATATGTAATCCAACATTACTTGTTAAAGGGCTTTCAACAAGATAGAGATAGGGTTAAGAAGGATTGCGTGACAATGTTGATTACCAAAAATATAAAGCTGTGAGAGAAGATGATATGTTAGAAGGATCTTCAAATGAGTCTAAATAGGTTCTAATGACGGACAAAAAGAAGTAAGTACACCGCTGGTAGTGTATAATAGTTTTCTAAACACTCAGAGGGAGATAGAAGAAGAAATTAGTTCCCAATGTCTGAGAAATGCATAAATATTAGGCAGTAATATTGGGGATATTTATTACTCCAGTATTCACTGGGATGCAATAATGTTACAGTTATAGACGGCACAGAATTCCTCAATTGCATTCAGGAGAACATTCTGTTAGCCCGTATGTAGCAAGCCCAACAAAGCAGGTGGCGATTCTTTAATTAGCTTTAGGCAATTAAGCTGAGCAGGTGGAAGGGTATCATTTGGACAATCACAGCAGGGAATCCGCGAGGCCGTCATATTCGTGGATATCACGTTTCTTGAGGTGGCCATCACGCGGCTTAAGAGTGTGCGGGCAGATAATGGATATCTGGCCTCCAGACAGAAGAGGAGGACCAGCTCGATCGTGCAGGAGTCCCCTGAGTGCATCTCGTTCCCCACCGGATTCTGTTCTGAGTACTTCGAGTTCATCGTGGAAAGCAACCAATTCCAAGTCAATGCTACCCATGCTGGCTCACATGGACAACGGCGAGGAAGATGAGTGGAAGAAAATAGTGGCAAAGGATTCCATCGTTAGGGGAGCAGACTTATCTCCAGAATGGTATAAGAACAGAAGAACATAAGAATTAGGAACAGGAGTAGGCCATCTAGCCCCTCGAACCTGCTCCGCCATTCAACAAGATCATGGCTGATCTGGACGTGGACTCAGCTCCACTTATCCGCCCGCTCCCATAACCCTTAATTCCCTTATTGATTAAACATCTGTCTATCTGTGACTTGAATACATTCAATGAGCTCGCCTCAACTGCTTGCTTGGGCAGAGAATTTCACAGATATGTTGCCTCCATGGTACCAGGGTCAAGCATATCAATGGACGGCTGCAGGTGATGGCTGGGGTGAGAGGGTGAACAGTCAGTCGTGTTCCATTATGGTAGGAATGATATAGGTAGAAGGAGGGAGCAGGTCCTGCAGGCAGATTTTAGGGAGCCAAGAGAGAGTTTAAAAGCAGCACCAGCGAGGAATATGATAATACAGCTATTACTGAGACATGGGTGAAAAAAAAGGGCAGGTAAATTAGCTCCACATTCATTGTTACATAGCTTTTAGGAAGGAGACGGAGGGGGATAAAATTGAGGGAGGGGGGAGGTCGCTGAATTTATTTTAGAAAAATTGCAGCTGTGAGAAGAGATAATATGTTGGCTGGATACTCAAATCAGACCATATGAGTTGAATTCAAATTTTCTACTGATAGGATCAGATGAAGAGGGATTCTTGGAGGCTCGTATGGAGCATAAATGGGAACATGAAGCAGATTAGCCGATTGCCTTGTTTTTGTGCTGGCCATTCTATATAATTTGTTTCGCGGAGCATGACGCAATGCTCTTTTCTCAGGCCTCGCCTGGATTCAATCAGACCATTAACTACGATTAATTTTATTCCTATTAGATCATTTATATGTATTTGTTCGCAGGATATTGTGTCTAGAAATAACACAGACATTGGTGAGGATGTCAGCAGAAGATGAGCTGAGGCAGAGCCAGAGACGGACGATCTTATGGAGTTGAAAATTAAGTTGAAAACTACTCATGACGCCTCGCATGGTTCAGCAGAACATTCAGCACTGAACTGTGAAGGAAATGACTGAGTAACCCGGACCACAGCGAGAGACCGGAAGATTTTTGTAATAACAGGGTCTGACATACAAAAGGGGCGACATTGGCTCCTTGCCCGAATGAGAAATCACGGATGTGGGGGTCATACATTAGCATGGATACAGTATTAGATAACTAACAGAAAACAGATTCGGGAAAAAATGGGTTATTTTCAGGTTGGCAAATTGCAACCATTAGTGAGTCACAGGGATCGGTGCTGGGGCCTCAAATATTTACAATCATTGATGAAAGGACTGAATGTAAAGTACCCAATTTTACTGATAATAGAGGTACAGGTGGGAACGCAAGTTGTGAGGAAAAAGCAATTAATCTGAAAAGCTTTAGAGATCATTTAAGGTTTTGTCGAATGGAGTGGAATATGAGAAAATGTGAGATTGTACACATTGGCCGCGAAAATAAAAACATAATTTTGTTATTGAAATTGGGAGAGATTATAAAATTCTGCGGCATAGAGAGTTCTGGGTTGCTTATTCTTGAAATTGAAAGAGTTAGCATGCAGGTAAATCTCATTAGGGCAAGGAGCCAATTTCGCCCCCTTTGTACGTCAGACCCTGTTATTACAAAAATCTTCCGACTCACGCCGGAAGATTTTGTCTCTCGCTGTTATCCGGGTTACACAGTCAGTTCCTTCACAGTTCAGTGCTGAATGTTCTGCTGAACCATGCGAGGCGTCATGAGTAGTTTTCAACTTAATTTTCCCCTCCATAAGATCGTCCGTCTCTGGCCCTGCCTCAGCTCATCTTCTGCTGACATCCTCATCCATATCTGTGTTACTTCTTGACACAATATCCTGCGAACAAATACATATAAATGATCTAATAGGAATAAAATTAATCGTAGTTGATTGGTTTGATTGAATCCAGGCGTGGCCTGAGAAAGGAGCATTGCGTCATGCTCCGCGAAACAAGTTACATAGAATGTCCAGCACAAAAACAAGACAATCAGCCCATCTGCTTCATGTTCCCCTTTATGCTCCACACGAGCCTCCAAGAATGCCTCTTCATCTGACCCTATTATTTGGAAGGGAAAGATATGTTTTGCCTTTATTGCAAGGAGAATAACGCATACAAGAAGGGCGTCACTGTTACAGATGTACAGGGCATTGGTGAGATCACACCTGGAGTACTGTGTACAGGTTTGGTCTTATGTAAGGTGGGATATCCTTGCATTGTAGACAGTTCAGCGAAGATTCACGAGATTTATTCCACAGATGAAGGGGTTATCGTATGAAGAAGCATTGAACAGGTTGGTCATATATGCATTTGACATTCGAAGAATGAGAGATGTTCTTATTGCAACATATAAGGTCCTGATGGGGCTTGGGGTAGATGGACACTAATTGACGTGTTTGGCGACTTCGCAAATGCTTTCCCTCATTTTATTCCATTTTGGGCCAAAGATTTCGAGGTGATGGTGGGGATGTTGCAATTTTTCAAGGAGGCTTCGAAGCATTTCTTATGCCCACCAGGGACTAAAATGCCCTGCTGGAGATCTGAATAGAGCAGTTGTTTTGGCAGATCAGTACCGGACAGGCAAACGATGTCGCCCGTCCATCGGAGCTGATGTAGCGTGGTCAATGCTTCCATGCTGGGGATGTTTGCCTGAGAGGGAACCTGCCGTTGGTGCGCCTATCCTGCCAATGTATTTGCAGGATATTGCCGATGAAGCACTGGTGGTATGTCACCAGTGCTTCAAATTGCCAGCTGTACATAGTCTATTTTCCTGGACCAAGTAGCGGGGCGGGCAAAACGACTGTCCTGTAGACCATGATCTTGGTGCCGGGGCTGACATTGTGGTTTTCGAAAACTCTCTTCCTCAAGCGACCGAGTGAGGCACTGACACACTCAAGGCGATATTGTACTTTGTAATCGACATCTTCTCTTTTTTACATAATATGACAATGTTGCACGTTGTCCAAGGTCTCGTATTAGACCTTGAAAATAAGGGGGCCACACTGTGTGGAGGGAGTGACTGGTATACAAACTTTTAATTATGGATGTTTAATGTAAGGCCCACGCTCTCATAGACTTCGTTGAGGGATTGACAAAAGTTTATAGTTCGACTTCCCACTGTGCACAGCCGCAAGCTTTGTCACCATACTGTAATTCAATCACAGATGATGGGACGACCTTGGATCTGGGCTGGACGCGACGGAGGTTCAACAGGTTCCTGCTTATTGTGTAGATTAGCTCATAGCCAGCCGAGAGCTTATTGAAGATGAGATGGTTTCTGCAGAAAGGAAGATCTAGCAGCGTGTTGGTACGGCGACACAGCCTTGCTTGACCCCGATTCCCAACAGTTTTGAATCTGTGGTGGATCCGTTGGTCATCATCACAGCTTGCATGTCATGGTGAAGCATGCGGTGGACAGTGAACAAATTTTGAGAGCAGCCGAATTTAAGGAGGACACTCCATAATCTTTCACTTTTGAGGCTGTCGAAGGCCTTTTTGAGGTCAAAGTAGGTCGTGTCCAGAATTTGATGCTGCTCCCTGTGTTTTTCTTGAACTTTGCAAGCGGTGAAGATCCTGTCCATTGTGCCCCTTAGTGGGCGGAATGAGCACGGCGAATCTACGATTCTTCAGCCACTGGCAGAAAATGATTGAGAAGCATTCTTCCGATGAATTTCCCTGGGGCAGACAGCAGGGAAACTCCTCTGTAATTATCGCATTCCGATTTGTCACCTTTCCTGAGGATGGCCATTATTACAGCGTCTCCGAGATCCCTGGCATGCTCTCCATTTTCCAAATGAGAGAAATGATTTCATGAATTCGCGCCAACACTAATAACCCGCCATGCTTTAGTGCTGCAGCTAGGATTCCATGCGCTCCTGAGACCTTGTTGTGTTCAATTATCAGTTGGCCGTTTGAACCTCATGCCGAGCTGTGGTTATGCTGAGTTGGTGGTGGATAGCATGCTGTCGGATGGAATCGAGACGAATTATGTCGAAGACAGAGTCTCTGTTAAGCATATCTCGAAATATGGCTTCCAGCGGGCACTGACTTCTTCACTATCCTTGATAAGTACGGTTCCGAGCCTGGCCCTCATTGACGTGCAAACTTCACTGCTTGGACCGTAGTTGGTCTTGACTGCGCCAATGAATCCATGAACACCGTGTTTATCAGCAAGTTGCTGGATCTCCTGTGCTATTTCCATTCATCCTCTGTTCATTACGTCGCCAGTTTTATCTTGGACCCCGGTTTTCAGACGTCTAAATAAGCGCTTTCTTGCTCTCGAGTTTTGCTGCTGCTTCCAGTTCAAGAATGCCATGCATTTGTGGCTTATTAGCGCCTGGGTCACCTGCTTATTCTTGTCGAACCAGTCTTGAAGTTTCCTGGTGGATTTACCAAGCGTCTGGACTCAGGTGCTAACTATAGTGGCCTTGAACGCGGATCAGTCACTTTGGACACTCTGTGTTTCCTGTTGACTGGAATTCCTGAAGTTGATTTTGGGGCGTCGTCTGAATAGGGCTTATTAGTTTGGTATTTGAGTGCTCCAGCTTTGCTTTTCCAGCGCCAGCGTTTCTGTTCACGCTGCTGTTTTAATTTAAGTAAAAGAGTGGTCCATCCAGCAGTCAGCAGCTCCTGTCATGGTGTGGGTGATGTGGACCTCGTTGCAATCCATCACCCGGACGATGACATAGTCATCTTGTTGGAACAATAAACCAGCCACCCGCTGAAAGAATTGAAACACAGAATGCCCAGCTTCTGAATCGAGCTATGCCGATTGGTCAAAAGCGAATTTATATACATATTCTATTCCTCGATTGAGCAATTAGGGCAGTCAGCTTTCAGGAAATCGACAACTGAACTGTTTAAGAATGAACATAGTCCCAGTGTGCCCGATATATGCAGCACCGGGATTCACTCACAAATGGAGCAGCATCAAAGACCGTGATATGACGGGCTGAAACCTACAAATGAGAGTTTTCTTTGCACATTGCTTAATGTAACTTTTAAAATTTAATTTGTTGACTCAAATTCATTAGTAAAACCGGGGGACCGGCATTGGCCTGGAATCGGACCCGTGTCTTCTCTGATCCACATTTAAACAGCTGCTGCTCACTGCAACCTTCTATATAGACATGTTCTGAGGGATCATTATGGACATGAATCATTTACTGTATTTGCTCCCCAAGGATACTCCCTGACCTTCTGTAAATTGCCAGCTTGTCCTTTTTATACGCGTCCGATAGATGCGGCTGCACTTGTCGGCTCTGGACCTTGTGCTGCAATGGCAGTCGTTCTGATTCCAGAACAGAGAGCAGCGGGTTCCAATCACATCGAGATCGCACGTTTTCATTGGCCCGCCTCACTTTGAAGGAAGAGCTGTCCATTGGTGGTGAAATAAATATTCCCACAAACAAGTAATCTGTTCCTTTCGATTTTCGCACACAGTTTTTATTTAATGTATACTTGATGTTTCAACAATATTTAAGGGATGTGTTATATTTATTGTTTGAACAAAACTCGCGTGGCAGGCGAGTATTCTTCCCCTGAATCACAAAAGCTTACCTTGTTTTTGTCGTGTACAGAAGAACTCTACCAGTCTGAGTACTGTGGGCTAAACTTAGTGTGTCCTTACTCTTCTTGATTACAACTCTAGAATGCCTAAAAAACATGCTGGACAACATTTTATACTGGCCTGCACGTGTATGCAGGGGACCATTAGGACTCCAACAGTCGCGCTTTCTGGTGGCAAGTATTACATAGTTACACGCATGCCATCATTCCCACCTTTGGCACAAGTTATTTACAAGTTGAGGAGATCCAGAGCCTTTCGCCTCCTGTTTTATCGTCTATTTACAAACCCTGGCACGTGTGAGTTGGCCGGACCATTTCTGCACTGCAACGCGGCTGGTCTGACCGGACTGTCAGCAACGGTGGATTCATCCTCGTGATTAACAACGAGTGCGATTGCTGGTTGTGTGTGTGTTGGTGGATCATCGATGGTGAGGATGCAGAACGACTTGGATAGGTGAGGTGAGTGGGCAAATGCATGGCAGATGAACTATAATGTGGATAAATGTGAAGTTGCCCACTTTGGTGGTAAAAAGAGAGAGACAGACTATTATCTTAATACTGGCAGATTAGGAATAGGGGAGGTGCAACGAGACCTGGGTGTCATGGTACATCAGTCATTGAAGGTTGGCATGCAAGTACAGCAGGCGGTTAAGAAAGCAAATGACATGTTGGCCTTCATAGCGAGGGGATTTGAGTACAGGGGCAGGAAGATATTGCTACAGTTGTACAGTGCCTTGGTGAGGCCACACCTGGAGTATTGTGTACAGTTTTGGTCTCCTAACCTGAGGAAGGACATTCTTGCTATTGAGCGAGTGCAGCGAAGGTTCACCAGGCTGAGTCCCTGGATGGCAGGACTGATCTATCAAGAAAGACTTGATCAACTGTGCTTGTATTCACTGGAGTTGAGACGAATGAGAGGGGATCTCATAGAAACGTTTAAAATTCTTACGGGGTTAGACAGGTTCGATGCAGGAAGAATGTTCCCAATGATGGGGAAGTCCAGAACCAGGGGACACAGTCTAAGGATAAGCGGTAAGCCATTTAGGACCGAGATGAGGAGGAATTTCTTCACCCAGAGAGTGGTGAACCTGTGGAATTCTCTACCACAGAAAGTTGTTGAGGGCAATTCACTAAATATATTCAAAAAGGAGTTAGATGAAGTCCTTACTACTAGTGGAATCAATGGGTATGGTGAGAAAGCAGGAATGGGGTACTGAAGTTTCATGTTCAGCAATGAACTCATTGAATGGCGGTGCAGGCTAGAAGGGCCGAATGGCCTACTCCTGCACCTATTTTCTATGTTTCTATGTTTCTGTGTTTCCAGTCGTACCTGGTTGTCAGTAAATCGCAAATTGGTCTTATCTTAATGCTCTCTGCACTTTTCGGCATTTAACAGTGTGATTATTATCATCCTATTCCCATCATTGGCAAAACGAGTGCCAGCAATCCATTTGGAACCATGACCGTAATTCAGGACAAATAGAGGGTCGTTATCATCAATGTTACTTGACCAGCTGCGTGTTCGTGTCGTCGGTGTCGGTGTCGTCGGGTTTCCAGGTGGTAACTTACATCCGGGTGGACAAGAGCGAGCCTGTTTTTCAGCGCTCTCTTCATTTACAATTCTTTATTACAAATCCAGAGTGCCGAAGCAAAATGGCAGTTAATCTTTTATACTGGCGCTGCACATGCCTGCACTTGTGTACAGATGACCATTAGGAATCCAACAATCGCGCCCTCTGATGGCAAGAATAAGACAGTTACATGCATAACAGTTTTGTTATTTAATCTTCAATCCAGCGCAATTAATCATTGAATATTTTTAATATAAAATGGAGCACAATACCGCAGAGCAAAGTACTTCAGCAACTGCTCGAAAACGTGCACAGGTCCAGCAGTAGGCACTGCCACTCAGCTCTGCTCCCGCTCTGTAAACAGACACTCCTCTCTGCTCCCACTCTGTAAACAGCCTCCCCTCTCTGCTCCCACTCTGTAAACGGCCGCTCCTCTCTGCTTCCGCTCGCCAACAGCCGCTCATCTCTACTCCCTTTCTGTAAACAGACGCTCCTCTCCCCTCCCACATGTGTAAGACGTCCAATGGGACACAGAGCCTCAGATACGCGGAAGCATCACACTTTAATCAGTTGGTTGGTTTGACTGTTGCTCCTGTGAAGCTCCGTGATTTCGCACCATGGACAAAATACAGCGCAAATTCGCAGAGTTTGAATTTAAATTATTGGTCTTTTCTGCAGTGCATTTCGGCTTAGAAGGTGATTTTTGACTAAACACGTGCGACGACAGTCCGGGACTTGCACCCGGGATCTATCGCATTTCTACAGTTAAAGAGAGAATCAAATCGTTAGACCAACGAGCCTCCGATAGAAATACAACACAACTCATTACATATTGATACCTCATATTCTTTCGGTAAAGAAGATCGTTTTAACGCCCATCCTGCCTGTGCTGTGTCCCTGAGAGAGCTTTCAAATTAGTCCAACTCCCCATAATCTTACAAATGTTTTCCCTTTAATGTACATGTTAGTATTTTGAGGCATGACATGAGCTGAATGTCGCATACATGGAGCAAAAGGTGAATTTGGAACTTATACTTCTGGTGATTAAAAAAACAATCCGAAGCATCAAATGTTCAATGCATTAACAAGGAGGATTATATCGAATTCGCGCAAGTAGCGCAAAATGGATTAACAGTCCTTCGCCTTAACCAGTCGGCCACCTTGTATACTGGTAGTGTGTAATCAGTCATTCAACTTTCTGCTTTTTGCATCCAAACAGAAATCCCCAGCCACGAACTCACCGCATGTCCTGCCCTGTACCCAGTTGCAACAGTGTTCAAGGTGTACAATTAGCGTTTGTCAGTAAATGGCCTTCCGTTGCTTCACGTGAGGGAGCGCCAGAAATGTTCTGTTTTGGAACAGATTCAGAACAGTGAAAAAAAAAATTGACCCGGTAAATTAAAGGACCATGACACGAGTTTGTTCGTATCGAAGTCAGCCGCCTTTTCCATTCGACCACGCAGCCTCTGCTGCCACCACAACAATTATTGTGGAGAAATTTGTCAGCAAACAGCTGATGTTCCTGGAAGGCAGAAAAAGCTGAGACAAGTTGCGCGTTTGAATGAATAAACATGTTCGTACCGCCCACAAAATAATATTTGTTTCATATCGTAAAGATTGATGTTTTGCTGTGTTTTTTCAGCAGGTGCCGCAGAGGACAAAAGATAAAAAGCAAACTGTGCCGTAACTCGGATTCTAACCGAGGTTGCTGCGGCCACAACGCAGAGTACTAACCACTATACGATTATGGCGCCCCAAATCAGCTGATGCAACACTGTGCTGGCCACAGCAAAGGCTCAAACAGAACTGCTTAGAAAAATTGATTTTTTTGATGAGGCCAACATTAGCCGCGCCAGAAATTATTGCACCATTGGAATTCACCCACCTCCTTCTGCGACAGGAGCGTTAATCCAGAATGGCAACTCATTCAGCCTTATTAAATTTAAAAATTCTTTCACCCGGAAAGAAATTCGCCCATTGTGCATGATTTAAAAAAGGACTAGATTCCGCTGGGAATCGAGCTGTTTACTAGACAGGTTATTTGACTAGCTAAGCCACGGAGCCAAACCACACCCCAGCCGCCTTGTATCCACTAAATGATATCAATCAGTTACCTGTCATTGCCTTTTGGAGTCTGAGGCCGTTTTGGATCGAACCATCTCTCTTGTCGATTCCACCATCTGTCCCGATGCTGCCGCTGTCTCTCGCTGCTTTTACCTGAGTTTCAGTCAGTGGGTTGATACTGAAGGAATTCCAGTGTTTGTTTCGTACATGAACTAAATGAGTACATACAAACATCGGAAAAAGAAGCAGGATAGGACATTTGGCCACTCGTGCAAGCTCGGACATTCAACAAGATCATGGCTAATCTGATCATGGACTCAGCTCCACTTCACTGCCCGCCCTCCATCACCCTTTAATCCCTTATCATTCAAAAATCTGTCTCGCTCCACCTTAAATACATTCAATGACCCACCCTCCACAGCTTTCTGGGGCGGAGAGTTCCATAGATTTACATCCATCTGAGAGAATATATTTCTTCTCATCTCAGTTTAAAATGGGTGGGTCCTTATTTTGAGAGAATAAGCCAAGTCTGCTTGTGAAACTGAGGAACTGATCAGCCAAAAACGTATAACAAGATATTATTTATTGTGAAGCAGCAAATAGAATATTCCACCTCAAAGGATTTAGGTTCAATTGTGTTAAAAACGAAACTGTGACATCAATGCGATTGCAGCTACACTAATATTAACAGGGATATAATTAATGTGACCGATATTTAGGGTGAAGAATTCCTAAAATGTATTTAGGAGAACTTTTTTTTATCCAGTATGTAGCAAGCCCAACAAGGGAGTGCATGGTTCTGGACTTTGATTTCGGGAATGAAGTTGGGCTGGTGGTAGGGGTAACAATGTGAGAGCATTTTGCTGCTGGTGATCATTATTCAGTTGGATTTTATGTAGTTACGGAAAAGGACAAGGACAGAACAGGAATAACTGGTTTAATTGGGGGAAAAGACAATTTTAATGCGTTGAGATCTGATTTAGCCAAAGTCGATGGAAACAATTTCTTGAAGTTAAATCAGTGTCAGAGCAGTGCGAGGAATTTAAGGAGGAGAACTTGAGAGTTCAGAGCAAGTGTGTTCCCTTAAAGAAAAAGGGTGGGAGTAACAAATCTAGAGCGCGTGGATTTAAAGTGACATGAAAGGAAATATAAAGAAAAATAAGGAGGCTTACGACAGCACTGACGGCTCAATTCTGCAGAAACACAAGAGGAGTATAGAAAGTGCAGCAGTAAATTAAAAAAGGAAATCACGAAAGGAAAGAGAGAGAGAGCATGAAAAAATGTTGCTAACTAAAAGCATCAAAAACCCAGAACATGTTTTAAACGTACATTAAGAGCAAGATATAAACTAAGTGAAGAGTAGGGTCTTTTAGAGACAATAAAGGTAACTTGTGTGCGGAGGCGAAGACGTGAGCTTCGTTCTTCATGAATACATTGCCTCTGTTTTCATAAAAGAGAGGGGTGATGCAGACATTGCAATGAGGGAGGAGGAGTGTGAAATATTTGATGAAATAAATGTAGTGAGATTGGAAGTAATTCGGGATGTTGCAGAATTGAATGTGGATAACTCACCAAACCCGGCTAACATGTATCCCAGATTGCTAAATGAAACAAAAGGGGAAATACCAGAGGTTCTGGCCATCATTTTAAAATCCTCTCTGGCCACAGGTGTGCTGCCTGAGGACTGGGAGACGCCTAACATTGTACTTTTGTTTGAAAAATGTTATAAGGATAGATCGATTAATTGCAGGCCAGTTAGCCTCAACTTGGTGGTGTTGGAAATTATTGGAGAACATTTTGAGCGCAGGATGAATCTTCATTGCGAAATTCACGGATTAATCAAGGCGAGTCAGCATGGAATTGTTTAGGGAAGGTCATGTCTGACTATGTTGATTGATATTTTTGAGGACGTAACGAAGAGGCTGAATCTATCGACTTTGGTAGGAAAAGTAGAAAAGCAGAGTTATTTAAAATGGTTACAGAGTTGCACATTTTGCTGTTAAGTAGGACCTGGGTAATCTTGTACTCGAATTATTGACAGTTGACATGTAGATACAGCAAGCAATTAAGAAAGCAAACGGTATGTCGGCCTTAATTACAAGAGGATTTGACTACAAGAGTAAATACATCTTACTGCAATGATATTGACCCCTTGTGACACAGTACCTGCAGCACTTCATACTGTTTTGGTTTTCTTACCGATGGAAGAATATATATGCCATTGAGAGTGTGCAGCGAAGGTTCACCGGACTGATTCCTGCGATGGTGGTGTTACCCTTTGTGGAGAGATTGAGTAAACTAGGACTATATTCTCTAAAGTTTAGAAGAATGAGAGGTGATCACATTGAAACATACAACACTCTTTTAGGGCATGGCAGAGTAGATGCAGATAGGATGGTTTATCTGGCTGAGAAGTATAGAACCAGGATTCCCAGAATAATATGTACATTGCACAGGAAAGTGGAGTTGAAGCAGAAGATCAGGCATGGCCACATCGAATGTCGGATGGGCCGAATGGTCTATTCCTGCTCCTATTTTTAATATTCTTTTGGGCCTAAATGCCCATGGGATCAAATGCAAATGACCAGTTGAATCCAAAAATGGCTCAAAGGGACAATGTGTGAAACTTAATTTTATGAATAGAAAGATTGTTCCTAGTGGGATCCCACAGGGCACAATATTGCTCCCTTGCTTGTTGTGGCAGATATCAATGATTCCGACTTGGAGGTACCGGGCATGATTAAGAAATTCGCAAATAATACAACATTTTGGCTGTGTGGTCTTTCCAAACAAGAAAAATGTAGACTGCAGGAATATATCAATACCTACATTAGAACATAAGAACGAGGAGCAAGAGCAAGCCAAGTGCCCCCTCGAGCCTGTTCCGCCATTTAATTAAATCATAGCTGATCGGCTCATGGATTCAGCTCCATTTCCCTGCCCGCTCCCCAGGACCCTTTATTGCTTCATCACTCAAAAATCTGTCTGCCACCATCTTCAATATATTCAAGGACCCAACATCCTCGGGAGCATATAATTGCATCATTTACAGCCCCCAGTCAACTAGCACGAAATATAAAAACAGATAATAAGACTTTCTATAGCTATATGAAAAGGAAAATAGTGGCTCAAGTAGAAGTTGGTCCCCTGGAGGATGGGACTGGCGAATTAATAATGCAGAACAGGGTAATGGCAAAGTGGTTGAACAAATATTGTTTTTCAGTCTTCACGGTAGAAGATACTAAGGACATCCTAATAGTGGATAATCGTGGGGCTATAGAGAGGTAATACATTAATACAATCACTCTCACTAATGACGTAGAACTGAGCAGAACAATGGGGGAAGAGGTGGAGAAGACCCCTGGACTTGATTGCTTACATCCTAAGGTCATAAAAGAAGGGGCTGCAGATATAGTGGATGCATTGGTTGTAATCTCCCGAAATTTCCTGGATTCTGGGTCTGTCCCAGCGGATTGGAAAAACGCAAACTTCACGCCCCTAATTAAAAAAAGGATGTAGACAATGAGCAGGAAACTATAGACCGATTAGCTTAAATCTGTCGTTGGGAAAATGCTGGAGTCCATTTTTAAGGAAGCAGGCGCGGGATTTTTGGAAAAGCATAATTCAATCAAGTACAGTCAGCATGGATTTACGGAAGGGGAATCATGTTTGACAAATTTGCTGGAGCTCTTTGAAGTTGTAACGAGCAGGATGGATAAGGGGAAACAGTGGATGTGTTCTATTTGGATTTACAGAAGGCATTCGATAAGGTGCCACATAATAGGTTACTGTACAAGATAAAAGTTCGCGGGGTTGGGCGTAATATATTAGCATGTAGAGAGGATTGGCAAAATAACAGAAAACAGAGAGGAGGGATACATTGTTCATTGTTGAAATACAGTGACAAGTGGGGTGCCGTAAGGATCGGTGCTGGTCCTCATTTATTTACAATCTATATTAATGACATGGATGAAGGGACCAGGTGTAATGTAACCACGTTTACTGATGATAGAAAGATGAGTAGGGAGGCAAGTTTTGTGGAGGACACTAATTATTGGCAGATGGATTATCATGTGGGAAAATGTGTGCTTATCAACTTCGGCAGAAAACAATACAAGAAAAATAATCATTTATATGGAGAAACATTGCACAATGCTGCAGTACAGGTAGTTCAAGGGATCCTTGTGCATGAAACACAAAAAGTTAGTGTGCAGCTCCAGCAGGTAATCAGGAAGGCAAATGGAATTTTGATATTTATTGCAATGAGGATAACGTATTAAAGCATAGAGGTCCTGCTACAACTGTACAGGATATTAGTAAGGCTAGACCTCGAGTACGGCATACAGTTTTGGTGTCTATATTTAAGGAAGGATATACTTGCATGGGAGGCTGTTCAGAGAAGGTTCACTCGGTTGATTCTGGAGAAGATGGGGTTGACTTATGAAGATAGGTTCAGTAGGTATGGCCTAAACACATTGGAGTTCAGAAGACTGAAAGGTGACCTTATTGCAACACATAATATAATGAAGGGGCTCCACAAGGTGGATGTAGAGAGGATATGTCCACTCAACGGGGAACATAAAACTAACGGACACAGTCTCAGAACAAGTGGCCACCCAGTTAAAACTGAGATGAGGAGGAATTTCTTCTCTCAGAGGGTTGTAAATCTTCGGATTTCGCTGCCTCAGAGAGCTGTGCAGGCTGGGTGATTCAATATATTTGAGGCGGAGCAATAATGGAGTAAAGGTTTATGGTTAGCGGGCAGGGAATTGCAGCTGAATCCATGAACAGATCAGCCATGATATTATTGAATGGTGAAGCAGGCTCGATAGGCCTAATGGCCTACTCCTGCACCTATTTCTTATGTTCTTATGTTCTTTTCTTGTTATGTTGTTATGTAGAATAAATTCCTCCTCATCTCTATTTTAAATGGAATGCCGCTTGTTCTGAGACTATGTTCCCTATTTTTACTTTCACTATGAGTGGCAATATGCTCTCTGCATCCATCTTTTCGAGCACCCTCATTAACTTCGATGTATCTATAAGATCACTTTTCATTCTTCTGAACTCTAATTAGTATAAGCCCACCATTTTCGACTTTTCTTCATAAGTCAACCACCTCATCTCCGGAATCAACCGAGTGAACCTTCACTGAACAGCTTCGAATGCAAATATATCTCCCTTAAATACGGAGACCCAAAATCTATGCAGTACTCTCGTTGTGGCCTCACCAATAACATATAGACTTGTAGCAGGACCAATCAGCTTTTATACTCCATTCCCTTGAATAAAGGCCAACATTCAATTTGCCTTCCTGATTACCTGCTGTACCTGTATATAAAAATTGTCAGTTTCATGCAGAAGGACCCCCAGGGTCATCTGTACTCTCGCACTTTCCAATTTTGCTTCATTTAAAACTAATTTGCATTTATACACTTTCTGCCAAAGTGGATAAACTCACGTTGTCCCGCATTATACTGCAAATGACAAATGTCTGTTCACTCTTTTAGCCTGTCTATAATCGTTTGGTGATTTTTTGTGTCCATCTCACAATTTGCTTTCCTACCCATCTTTTGATCATCAGTTAACTTGGCTACATTACACTTGGTCGCTTCATCCAAGTAATTTATATAGACTGTACGTTGTTGGGCACTCGCACCTATCCCTGCGGCACCCCACTATTTACTGTTTGCCAACTGGTAAATGACCCATTCATCCCGAATATCTATTTTCGTTTAGGTAACCAATCCTTTATCAATGCTAATGTATTTACCCGAACCTCGTGGACATTCATCTTGTGCAGTCACATTTTACGTGGCACCTTATCGAATGCTTTCTGCGAATCTAAATACACCACATCCACTGCTTACCTCTTATCCACTCTACTCTTTACATCCTCAAAGAACTCCTGCAAACTTGTCAAAAATGGTTTGCCTTTCATAAAACCATGATTGGTCCAAATGACCTACTACTTCATTAATAGTGGACTTCATCATTTTCCCACCAATGGATGTAAGGATAACTGATCTACAATTGCTCTTTTCTGTCTGGCTCCTTATTTAATTAAGGGCGTTACATTTGAGGCTTTCCAATATCCTGGGAGCTTCCCAGATTCCCGAAGAATTTGTTAGATTACAACCAATGCATGCACTACCTCTTCAGTTACTTCTTTTAAGACCCTAGGATGTAAGCCGGCAGGTCCAGGGACTTGTCCACCTTTATGCCCATTATTTCACTGAGTACTATTTCCTTCGTGGAATGAGATTCCTCCCTTCCTATAGCGCGCTGATTATCTGCAATTGATAGTTTTTGTGGCTTCTACCGTGCAGACCATTAATAAATAATTGTTCAACGTCACTGCCATTTCTCTGCTCTACATTCTTAATTATCCAGTCTCGTCCTCTAGGGGACCAACATTTACTTTAGCCACTTTTTTCTTTTTTGTGTGCCTGTAGAAGCACTTAGTATCTGCTAGTTTACTTTCAGGTGGATGTGCAATAGAAGTGCCATAACGTAAGGTCTACGGACAAAATGTTTGAAAGAATAATTCTGTTGGATAGCTTTTATTCTGACACGGTGGCCCTAAAAGGCCATTATGTCTGCTGGAAATATCTATATTTCTATGATTCAATAAGCCGCCTTTTAATATGATGATTGAAGCGCTACTTTTGCACCTCAAGCAAATTCATAACTAATAATGATCGAACTCAAACAATGAAAATGCATTTATAGGACAAGCTGCAAGGCCGTGGAATGCACTGGCCCAAAGCAGCAAATGTCAAACCGGCAGCGTGTGGGCGGAAGGGCAGAGAGAGGCAAGAGAGCCACGGGAAAGCCACACAGTAGCTTCGAGAATTCCTCCCTGACCACATCATCCTTGCACATATCACGGAAGATTTTGTTGTTAAAGATGAATAAAAGGCAAAATAAGCTTGTAACTCTTCATCTTTCTGTCCTGTTGCCAACATAGTGAAATAGTTCCAATAGGAGGCCAGCCTGCCCTGCCATTGAATTAGTTCAGGGCTGATCTGTACCATTTGCCCGCCATAATTTCATAAATCTTGAGATCCGTGCCGAACAAAATTTCCATCAACCTGATTTATGAAATTGTCAAATGACCCCCAATCTCAACAGATTTTTAGGGTGCACGTTCTATTTTGCTCTGTGTGAAAAACTGATTACTTACATCATCCATGATCGGGATAACACTCATGTTGTGAACATATCCAATTCTGTGGGACCCTCGCACCAGAGAAAATAGTGCATCTATCTTGCCCATATTTGGTTGCAGTTCTGAAGCAAGTCCACACGCAGAGCATTAACTGCGCCTCTGATTCAGAATTTGTGTACGTGCCTCTTTCAATGATGATACTTTGCGCCCTATCTCTGTGATTGGACGTGTTGTAGATCAGTGGTAGTGGGAGGCAACAACTGCGGGATATGGCCCATGCCAGGCACTGCTGCTTATCATGGCTGCCTCACACCTCGCGACTGCTGCGGGGATTTGAACGCCTTCATGTGTCCCACAGGTTGAATCAGTGAGCAGTGACAAAGTTCGACCATATAAGGAAGTGCTTTTGTATGGGTGTACTTGAGGCAATACTGGATCCATATATAGGCAGGGTGTCATTGTTTGGGATAATAATGATGCAACAGGATTTCGGGAATACGTCGAACTCTCGATAATTGGACTGCATGTTTGATTCACGCCCGGGTCTCGGCCGCTTTGATACCAGATGAGTGTCTCAATAAATCGTAACCCCTCAGAATAACCACATTCACCTGTCAATATTTAGCGGTCGAATTTCTCGGAACGATGTGTGACATCCTCTCATTTATGCATTTGTTCAACCTCCGGGAAAAGATGGAGATATAAACAATTTAGAGGGAAATATTCTAAACATAACTACAAGTCAGTTTCTTTGGTCCGATTGTCCACGCTGCGCAGCTGCAGAGCAGACTAGTGCAGTGATGCAGCACAAGGTCACTTCCAGTGTCGTCAACAACCAATTCTCCCTAAAATTCTATCCCGCAGCACTGGAATGGTTCTATAGAATAGAATGATATGGATGTATACAGCACTACCAATTGTGCAACATACGCACTCCCCAGCCCTAACGTTTCAGTGCATTTAACGTGTTTTTTGGCGTCATCATAACATTGCCAAACTCAATCTAAGTTTTCCAGTCACAATCGTGCAGACAATCATATGGTGGGACTGTGAGGAACATGTTTGTAGACAGGGAGCGGGGCGGTTTTCCAGCTCCATCAAACAGCTTCATTTTCCGCCCTAAAAGATGTCATGCAAATATCGAATACATGTGGGGCATCTTTTTCAAAATTCTCAGCAATCTGTACAGGTGAATCCTTGCTTGTGTTGAGTATGATGCAGGAAACATGTACAGATAATCCGTCAGTTTAAACAATGTCCCATGTGTACCGAATGTTTTGTCAAAGCGTTCAATTCGAATCTGTTTCTGGCACATTTTTCTTAACATCACAGTTAACACTGGTTTATGAATGACACGGCCCACTCCTTCCTCTAAACAAGAAATACTAAAGCTTTGCTTTGGAACTCGCAACTGCTCCTGAACATTGTGGCACATTGGATTCTAAATGCTCACATGGAACCGCTAATAAGTTGATAAGTACGGACACAGCAATTGTATTTGAAAGTCGCTAGAAATCTCACAAACAAAACCATTGCCTGCCCATGGTGATGCTCAAACTCACAACCTCGTAATGTCCACGCCTGTACTGTCATATCAGTAATGCGCAATAACCAATTGCGCCACTAATGCCACACCATGATGCGATGAGGCATCAGTACTCCCATCATACAGCTGGAATTTCCACCGGTCTTATAAACGAGACGACATAGAATCAGACAGCTCAGAAATAGGCCATTAATCCCATTGTCTCTGTGCCGCTCACTGAAAAATGTTACAAATTATTCCCACGCCACCAATTTTGAGCTGTAGCCTTCCTTTACATTTCTGTGTATTTGCATATTTGTTACAACGCCGGACGGATATATTCACCTTGGAGTGAGTGCAACGTATGTCTTTACTAATGACACACGGAATCCAGGGACATAACACAAAATTAGAGCTGTATTCCATTGAAATTGGAATGATAACGTGTGATTTGATCGAAAATGTCAAGATATTAACGGGAAATGTCAGTGTAAGCAGCGAAAAACTTTTCCCGCTGACTGGGGAATCTCGGAACAGGTGGTATAGTCAAAGAATTATAGCCAAAAGTGAAATTAAGTAACACTTCTACTCACAAATGATGGTAGAAATGTGGAACTCTCTTCTGCAAACTGAAATCGATGATAGATAAATTGTATATATGACATTTAAATATTTGTGTCAACTAATGGTGGGATATGAGCCAAAGGCAACTATACGGAGATCATCCAATATCTCATTGAATGGTAGAACAGGCTCGATTTGCTGAATGTTCTACTCCTGTTGCTATTTTCCTATGTTCCCATTCTCTCATTTGTGCAGTTGTACAAATTTAACGACTAGGCAGATGTGAATGGTTTGCAGGGAAATATTCAGCATATATCTTCAAGATTTGCACTCACCCACAAGAAGCACAAATTCATTTAGAAGCAACCGAGATATGCAGAATCCGAGATAAACACAGCCAGCTGGACCTGTAATACCCTCAATGATGAAAATTCAGAGATTGCAGGTACAAGTCCCGCAGCTGCCGTTTTATACATTGGTCAGACATTTTGCTATATGCTCCGAATCCATTTTACACCCGACAGTATCCGCGGTCCATGCAGAATCTTTGTATCCAGAGCGTGAGCTGCACTTCCAGTGAAGTTTACTGATGGAAGGTGATTCTACATTGTCATTATTGTCGAGTTCCCATTTCCTGAAAGAATAAAGCCAAACAGAATGAGGGATACACATTGAATTATGAACAGAAATCGATGACTCTGTGTCGTAAGCTCCATTTCATCGCAAAATCCACAGCCTTTTGTGGAAGAGTTCTATGCAAGGAAAATCATGTGTTAACAAATTTCAGGTAGCAACCAATAGAATTTATAAGGGGGAACTAGTGGATGTGTATATTCGCATTTTGGGAAGGTATTGGACAACATGCATTCAGGATTGGTTAATAGTGAGTGGAAATGAATGCACTATTTCAGGTTGATGTGCTGTAAATAGTGGGGTTCTGCAAAGATCGGTGCTTGGGCCTCAGCTATTCACAAAATAGATCAATGATTTGGTTCACGGGGCAAAATGTAGTGTATTCAAGTTTTCTGATGATATAAAGCTAGGTGGGAATTTAAGTTATGGGGAGGATGCAAAGATGCTTCAAGGGAATATAAACAGGCTAAGTGAGTGGGCAAGAATGTGGCAAATCAAATATTGTGTTTATAAATGTGACGTTTTCCACTTTTGGAGAAACAATAGTGAAGCAGAGATTTATTAAATGATGATAGATTGAAAATATTGGTTTTCCGAGGTAACTTGGTGTCCTTGTACACGAATCACGGAAAGATAACATGCAGGTATAGCAAGCAATGAAGAGAGGAATAGGTATGTCGGCTTTATTACAAAAAGACTTGAATGTAAGAGTGAAGATGTCTTACTGTAATTATATACGGCACTGGTGAGAGCACACCTGGAGTATTGTGAACAGTTTTGGAGTCATTACCTAAGGCATGATGTGAGTGTTCCTGTAAGGAAATATTAAGTACACTAGGTCTAGATTCTGGAAATCTTGGATCTAACGTGAAGGAGCTGTCCACTTTCTTCGTCATTTACCCAACAAGGAAACATCTTCTCTTTATGTACCGTAATGAATATCTTACACGTTCAAAAAAGCAGATCATTCCTCAATTTGCGTCCAGAAGCTCAAGAAATGCACCAGTAGCGAAAGTATATTTTAGAACGGATTGTGAGCCTGTGGAATTATGTGGCCCAGAGCAGGAGATTTAAAAGCATGATTAAAACTGGCAGTATGTAGGAGGAAGTGGAGAGAGAGGCTAGTGAGTCACAGCTAAGTTCACCTTGGAAACCGCTGGCCCACAATGTGCATTACATCCTCCCATTGGCTTTTAAACACATTTGATGTCATATTCATACATTGAAGCATTTGAACAATATTTGAGATTTGAAGCTGTCTCTGGATTAAATAACTGGTTGATATATTTGAACTCAACCACAGTATTTAGGAACTAGCCATGGATATTTAGCTTCAACCTAGAATCAGTTTATACACAGGGGACAAGATTTCAGCAGTCTGCGGGCAGGGAGCAGAGCCTGAGCTGATCTGTGTCTTGTGGGAGAAATTCCTGCTGTCAATTGTCATTATCCTCAGAATAGCTTATACAGTTCTCAATATTTTACATTACTGTTAAGTATAGGAACATTTCTTTTATTGTAATGGTCACTGTGGATCTTTTCGATTTGATGAATTTGAAGTAATTTTAATATCACAAAATCGTTATTGCCACTTGTACATAGGGTCAGTGTGTTAAGAATTTAGATTGTTGGAGGCGGCTTTGCTGCAGCTGCGATGGCCGAGCGGATAAGACTTTGGACTTGAAATCCAATGGGCAGTCCCCTGGATCTGAGTCCCATCCTTGCCCAAGCTGAAGTGGGGGAGTTTTGTTTTGCTGCCTTACTCTAATTGCACAAAGCAGCATGTTCTAAATTTCACCCACTCCTTGCACGAAGCTGTTGAAATTGTAAGATATGAGCAACGTGAATTATCAAGCAAAGTGGAGAATGAAGTGGTGAAAATGTCTCGACAGGTGCTGCCTGAGCTGCTGAATATTTCCAACATTTTCAGTTTCAATTTTATGCCACGGCTTTCAAAACCCACTTTGCTCAGTGTATCAGGGAGTCTAAGCGTTCCTTAATGGGGGAAGGAAAGCAACGCTCTGGTTGAATGAGAATGCATGAGGGACGCTTCGGAGTGAGCAGAGAGTCTAGATGTCACCGAGGGTTTATCAGTGAGACTAGTGGATCAAGAGTTGAAATCTTCTAAACATCGTTTTCTGGAAGGATGAATCAACTGGGCCGAAAAATGCCCTCCATCAGAATCCACAAAAATATTCTGCATCAGTAAACGACTAAACATCAAAGATGGTATGCGAGCCCACGCTTCCCACGGAGACTACGACCTGAACACAGTGCTTCAGACCGCTCAGCCTTCCTGCCTTTTGGAGGCATAATTCGGTGTCACGAGGTGTACTCACTAAGGCAAATAAAACTTTCCAGTCACTTCGGCACTCGCTAAAATTTGATGGAAAGCCGAGTTACCAGGACATAACATCCCAAGATTTGATCAACAGCATCGGTCCTAGCACAAATCACTGTAGAACACCTGTTCCCCCCTTTGCTACAATTAAAGCCTCTTTTCTGTTTACTATTCTGTAGCAAGAATGCCATCCAGTCTTCTAATTCCTTACAGTCTATCAAAGCTTTGCCGCACCTGTCTTTAAATGGCCTTCATTTTAGCTTGACACTCTGATTTTCTTAATATACTGAAATTAACTTGTGTTGCTAACTTTCAAGTTAGTTGCACGTTTTTTGCTATCAACTTTTTGCATATTTTGTTACTTTGGTTATTTCGCTTTGCTGATTTTTATTGCTCTCACATTCCGCTTGTTTTCCACATATCGCTGCATTTGAGTAAGAGCTTTCTTTTACCTTGCTGCTTTATCTCATTTATTTTGTTGACCAACATTCATATAACTGTTAGGAGGATGTACCGTTTCTTTCTTGTCTCGAATTCCTCTTCGAGATTGTCCCACTGTTGGTCTGTGCATTTCCCCGTTAACTATCCTGACCAGTTAGCTGTGGTTCATTCATCTGTCATCGCTTCAGATTCGTCTTACTTTCAGTGAAAACCAAGGTTTCTGCCTCTTCAGTCGAATATCAAATTCAATCATGTTACTTAAATTAATTGCAAGTCGTTAACTCACCTTCAGTTTGGTAAAGGATTCTCGTCGCTTGTTGATCATTAAATCTCATTTGACCAGTTCCTTTGTCAGATCTAAAAAAATATTGTGCTAAATGTTCCATATATATTAAGACATATACTGCGTTTACTAGTTAAACTGCTCTGCTTCTCTCAGTCTGTGAAAATTAAAATCTCCCACTAACATCACTTAACTTTATGGTGGAGCAAATGTGATATAAAGTTGACACGGAGTGCGCAATCTTATGAAGGATAAAGTATCATGTTTAGCTCGTTAGTTGGGCCAAAGCAAGACAAAATATCAGGCTCGGACAGGATATATTCCAGGATTCCGAAGGATATGAGGGAGCAATTTCCCACGGCCTTGTGAAGCTGCATGTGAGGACTCTAGCGACTGTGGTAATGTGCTGGTAAGCTCGTGCGTTGACAATGTAATATCAATGTTTTAAAACATATTTAGGGGTAATCATGGATAATTACAGGAACGCTACCTTTACATCTGTGGTAAGGAACCTTTCAGAGTCCTTATTCAAGGAGGAATATGCCTCTCTCTCGATATATATATATATATATCCCGTGCTCTCTCTATCCTTCACTGTCACACTTTCTCCCTCACTCTCTATATTTCTTTCTCTCTACCTTTCACTAACTCTCTCTGTATCTCTCCCTCCCTCACTCTATCCCTTTCTCTCTCTCTCTGTCTCTCTGAATCTCTCTCTCTCCCATTCTCCCCCTTTTACTCTCTGTCTGTTACTTTCTCTGTCACACTCTCTGTATGGCTCTCTTTCACATGTCCCTCCTTCTTTAAAGCTGAACAGCACCATACAATCACTGCCTGTCTAGGGGTGAGTCACTACTTGGAATCACTAGGTATACACCCTCCTCCTGAGATGGGAAGCCAGGAGAGAGTTAGGCACACGCAAACAATTATGGAAATGGTGAATAATGGCGTCATATTTATTTGGTAGATATTTCTAACATTTTATAGTATTCTATTTGAGAGACTGCACAACGCAATGGCTCGCTGTCGCTGCGCATGCATATTCCCCTCTCTCTCTCCCCCTCTCTAGCTCTGCTGCAATATTTTTTACCTGACTCAGATTCTATCCCTGTGTGTGTAAGTCTCTCCATATTTAATGCTCTATCAATCGACCTCTGCCTCTACTTGCTGCTGTGTTTGGACTTGTGCGTGCATCTTTATCAATGAAAGGGTAAAAATCATTCAGCCCCTCGAACCTGCTCCGCCATTCACTTACCTCAAAGCTGATTTGTATCTTCACTCCTTTGTTCCTCTAAACTTAACGAACCTTATATAAAAAATATCTATGGATCCCAGTTGAAGTTTTGCTCTGCTCGCTTCTCATTCTGTTTATTGGAATTCCTCTGCAGGTCAGGAAGTTTGTGCAGGGAAAAGAAGAATGAACGTTTCAGATTCTCAGACTGGAAGGAAGTTTTGAGTGGTGTTCGGCAGGGTCCATGTCAAGAACGCTGCTGTTGTGACACAGAATATGGACCTGAACTTGGATAATTTTAAAGTTTGTAGGTGATGCGAAAAGCAGTAACACAGTAAACAGTGAAAAGGACAGATTAAAAGAGGGCATACACAGACTGGTGAAATGGGTAAACACATGGCCGATTAAAGTAAAGCATAGAAGTGTGACGTTTTATATTTTGGTACGAATAATAAGCAGTGCCAATCGGAAATACATGTAGAATTTGAAAGGGCCCGATTATTTCCTTTAATCAGCTCCCTCTGGAGTTCGTTGGCCCCGAACGTGGTCAGACTTCTTTCCTTGCATATTATTGTTCCGTCATTTAATCAACAATTTTATAGAGGTTGGAGTAACAAGGATACTCGCGTTGTGCAGAAACAAAAACTTTGAAGGTGACAGCAAAAGTTGACAAGAACGTTAAAAAAAGTTAATGGGATCCTTCCATTTATAGATCGAGGAATACCGCTCAAAAACAAGGAAGTTATGCTGAAACGTTATGAAATATTGGTGAGGCCTCAGCTGGAATTTATTTAGCAGACTTTTACCACGGACTAGGGATCTCAGTGATGCAAAGAGATTGGAGATGCTGCTATTATTTTCTTCAGAGCAAGGAAAGGAAAGAGAAGACAGCAATGTTCAAAATAATGAAAGTTTTTGAAGGAGTTAATCAGGAAAAAACGCTGTTTTATATTCACGTTAAAGGTGATAAAATTTCACAGCTCATGACCTTCGGTTTACGAGACCGACGACTTACTAATTGGCCACCGTGCCCTCGTGAATAATTGGATTGAAACTTCCTGAGTTTCGATTCTCAAGTCAATTAAGTTGAAACAGCACAGGCACAAATATATAGAAGAAACATTCGATAGTGGAG
Organism: Pristiophorus japonicus; assembly: GCF_044704955.1. Lineage (NCBI taxonomy): Eukaryota > Metazoa > Chordata > Chondrichthyes > Pristiophoridae > Pristiophorus > Pristiophorus japonicus. The sequence continues at coordinate 7,285,869 of NW_027252779.1, forward strand.
CAAGTGAACCACTTCATTGATAGGGAATCTTTCATAGATTGTAGAATATTAGGTTGATTTATCAGAAAAGGAGATAATTCGGCTCATCGTGCTCCTGAAAGGGCTGCGCAAATATTCCCAAATCTTTCAGCCACCGCGCCCCCCGACCCTGCAAATATTCCACCAAGTTTTTATCCAATTCCCTTTTTAAGTTATGATTGAATCTGCTTCTACAACCGTTTGAGGCATTTTATTATAGATTGTAACAACACAGAGCATGAACTGAACAATTCTCCAGAACTCCCATCTGGTTCTCTTGCCAATTAACTTCAATCTGTTGTCCTGTGAATGTGGCCATGACTGGAGAATTTTGCTTATAGGTAAAGATTGGATCGGCTGGTGTCGTGTTCTTTGAATGTTAGGTTGCTGAGGGGAGATATAATTGTGTTGTATAAATTTATGACCGTCCGAGATAGAGCTGGTAGGAAGCAGTTATTTCACTTAGCAGAGACGTCAATAACCAGGGTGCATATATTAACAGTAATTTGTTGAAGCTTTACAGTGGAGTTAAGGAGAAACGTGATTCACCCGGAGGAAGGTGTTGATCTGGAACTCTCTGTCTGAAAGGGTCGTAAATGTCGAGACATCCTCAACACATGTAATTGAATGCCATAAACGGAGCAAAAGCTATTAAGTGGGATTAGCCTGGATAGCTCCTTGTCGACCGGAACAGACAGGGTGGGCCGTATGGTCTCCGTCTGTGCGTGAATTGCTGTAATAATATGACTGAAAGAAATCGTCGAGGGGGTGGGGGGTCCTCATCCATGTCCTGGGCATATCTGTAACCCACCAGCAACATCAGCGGTGGGATACTGTTGCGTAATACTTGGCTGCCCCCGTTAACTCAATTACATCCAATGCATCTCCTTCAAGAAGTAGTTCGTTTTCTGTAAATCACGTTAAAAACATTTTCATTCAAGGGATAAGGGTGTAGCTAGCAAAGCAAACATTTATTGTCCATCTCTAATTGCCCTTGGGAATGTGGTGATGAGCCACCATCTTGAAACACTACAGTGCATGAGGTGAAGGTACTATGAAGCAAGCAAACATACATGTGACTTCCAGTTCAATCCCTTAATCAGTAGACCATCCTGGTGATTGAATCAGTAAAATGCAATTTTAGAAAATTGAAAAATTAATTCCACATTAAAGTACCGAAGTAGTGTAATTATAGAGATTTGAAACGTGCTGTGAGAAAAAAGTAACCTCTGTTACTTTCCAGTTTTCTGGCCCTCATTAGCCTTTTGGGCGTCCGATCGCTCTGCATCAGCATCCCTCATCAACAAGGCATGACGGCCCTCCGCTGCTTCCTTGAATAGAGTCCAACCAGTCTGGCAAACCCTTCCTCCACCTGGCTGAACTTGCATTGAGCTTACCTTGAACTGCTTGTCGTTTGAATATAGTCACCTCCTCCAAATAAAGTGAGCTGCTATGTAAATCCATATGGGTTCTAGCTATGCCTGCATTTCTGTAGGATAGGTGTCATTTTGTTTGTTCCACTCATACTCAGGTCCCATCCCCTAATTCCTTTTCTATGTCATTGATGATTTTGCCAGCAAATCGAAAATTTCAACAACCTTGTTTCCAATGTTAAAACTTCCCTCAGCTTTACATGATCCATCTCCGACGCTTCCCTTCCCATCCTTGACAAAGCTATCTCCATTTCTGAGGGTAGGTTATACCTATATTTAGAGTAAACCCACTGACTCCCAAATCTAACTTGAATGCACATCTGCCCACCTGCTTACTGTAAGGACTCTATTCCATTCTGCAAGATTCTCCATCTCCGTCACATCTGCTCTGACTATACCACCTTCCATACCAGTGCTTAAAATATACCCTCCCTTTTCCACAACAGAGGAATCCCCTGAACCAGTGTGAAGACATCCGTTGACCGTGCCGGTACCATTTCATGCACGTGCTCCCATCCCTTCCCTTCCCTCCCTAAACTACGATAGGGATCCCTTGTCTTCACCTTTCACTCTACCAGCTTCCACATTAAATGAATTATCCTCACCCATTTCCGCCACCTCCAGCGTGATTCCACCAGCAAATACACCTTGTCCTCCCCTCCCTTTTCAGCATTCCAAAGGGGCCATTCACTACATGTTGCCCTGATCCGCTCTCCAGTCGCCCGCAACATCACTTCGATTCACAGATCAACTTCCCATGCAGGCACAGGAGATGCAAAACCTGCCCTTTTTCCTCCTCCCTTCCCAAAGTCCAGGATCCCAAACAGACTTTATAGGTAAAACAACGATTTACTGCTAATTCTTTCAATTTCGCATACTGCGTTCGCGGAAGTATCCTCTACTTTGGGAAGCCCAAAAACAATTTTTTGGAGATACTTTTGCTGGACACCTCAGTTCAGTCCAGAAGCCTAACCCCGAGCTTCCGGTCGTCAGTCTTTTTAATTCTCCACACCACTCACACTCTGACCTCTCTGAAATCAATCTTCTACAGTGGTCCCATGAAGCTCACATAAGCTCAGGAACAGCAGCTCATCTTTCGATTCAGCAGTTTACAGACTTCCAGACTGAACATTGACGTCAACAATTTCAGTTTAGATATTCTGCTTCTATTTTCTCGGACAATAACATTCAGTAGTGATTCTGTTGTTCCCTCTTACACTTATTCTTGAGGCACATTTTTTTCTTGAAGTGACTCATTACCATCCCCTTTCGCTTTTGTCATGTAAGCACGCTGCTTTCCACCGTGTTGCAGATCATCTCTTTTGTTCTTGATTACCCGTCTTATTTCCCTGCTTCCGTGCTTGATTAAAACTTGTTACATCGCAAATTTTTTCCAGTTCTGATGAAATTACATCGGTCTGAACCGATAACTCTCTTTCTCTCTTCACTAATGCTGCTTGACCTGATGAGTCTGTCCTTTAATTTCAGTTTGTATTTCAGATTGCCACATCCCCAGTATTTTGCTTTTGAAAATATAACATCAGTGCTATGGAGGAGAGGGTCGGTTATCAAGCGATAATGCGTCGGTCCTTTAAATGAAAACGTTCAGGTTCAACCCCGTCCGTGCTGTCATAAAAGTACATGGTTGACCCCCTGGTGTTTTGTGCATCATATAATGATCTCAGGTGATAATAATTCAGCAGGTCCACTGACCCGAAAGGTTCAAGGTCCATTAAATTCGTCTCAGTCCGTTCATTTTTCCAATCTTTTGCCAATTATCTTAACCTGAAGTCAGCTGTTCAACAACTTTATTATATGTTTTCCACACGAACCACATCTTGCTAGAGGACTGAGTATCCGAGAATGACACAGAACTGAAAGAGGCTATTCGGCCATTAATCACTTTGCCTGCTTTGTGCTATCCAATTTGACCAAACCGCTACATTTTCCACTTAGCACTGCAATTTATTATTGTTAATAATAACATTAATAACTTTTATTTATAGAGCACATTTAACGTATTAAAACACCCCGAGGCGCTTCAAAACAGTGTTACATACAGTAAATTATGTTAATCAAATTTTAGCACATTTTATTCACATCTAGCTTTAATCAGTGTACTTGTAATTGCATGATGTTAAAGAAATAATCCGTAATTCGCAACGCATGTACATTTTCTTCAGGAATCAAAGCACCACTTGAAAAATCGTCCAACCATGGCTAAAAAGAGACATAAAAGAAAGTAGTAGAAGAAACAAAGACAGGGATAACATTGACAATAAGAGTACTACGCCTGATGATAGGGGGAATTTTAGAATTTGGAAAAGTAGACCAATATAGGTGCTTAGATCTCTGTGTGCACTCAGTCCCAGATCATTCTGTGCATGTTTAAAAGGGATGTACTGTCAATCCCAAATCATTCTGTGTCATTATAAAAGTGACGTGCTGTCAGTCCCGGATCATTCTGTGTCATTATAAAAGGGACGTAGTCTCAGTCCAGGATCATTCTGTGCGTGTGCCTGTTTGAAATTAGTTTGATTAAAGCTGTGAATTTCTTAGATGATAATTTAGAAAGCGCAAAGGGTTTCCCTGCTGATGGCGCATATGTTGAATAATTCAAAATGTATTTAGCTTTTCGTAAAACCGTTTCTGTAATCATAGTAGGGACGCTGAAAAATCTCGCAATTCTCTCCACAACAAAGTGACCTAGCGATGGTTGCAGACACGTGGACGAATGGCTAATGCATATGAATTCAATATTAATCGTGATGTTATCAGAATATTGCAGTTCGGGTTGTGCCCCGATTGCTTAACTCAGTGGGCAAAACGTATTCTACTGTGTTCCGAATCTCCCCTTAAAACGATCAGTTCTGATAGTTTCTCACCTGAAGTTATGGAAAAGCCGCATAATCCTTTTGCTTGCAGAGACTGATTCTACGTTGTCCACATTGTCGATCTGGGAGCACGCGCAGGGCGAGCGGTGAACATAGGAACATAAGAATTAGGAGAATGTTTCGACCATTTGGCCCTTCGAGTCTGCTCCGCCATTGAATCAATGAAATCACCTCATATTCATCTAAACTCTGTCGAATATAGGCCGAGTCTTCTCAACCTCTCCTCATAGGATAATAACCCATCTCAGGAATCAGCTGGTGAACCTCCGTTAAACCTAACTCGAAGGCAGATGCAACCTTCCATCGGTACAGAGACCAAAATTGTCCACATTATTCCAGGTGCAGTTTCACCAGCGTGCGATAATTGCAGTAAGACATATCTACTCTTATACGCAAATCCTGCTACAATAAATGGCAACATTCCATTTTCTTTCTTAATTGCTTGCCGTTCCTGCAGGTTAAAATTCAGTGATTCGTGTACAAGGACACCTAGTCCCTCTGAATAACAACACTTCCCAAGCACACACAATTAAAAAAAATAATCTGCTTTTCTATTTTTCATAGCAAAATGGACAACATCACATCTGTCCACGTTATTTTCCATTTGCCTTGTTATTGCCCACTTATTTAGCCAGACTTTAATCGCATGCCGTTTTTATGCCTACTCCTCACAACGGACTCACCCATCTAACGTTTTATCATCAGAAAATTGGGATGTATTACTTTTGGTCCATTAATTCAAATCGGTGACATGGATTTTGAATAGCTGGGGCAGAAGCCCTGATCCTTCACAGCACCGCACTAGTTACAACCTGCCAAACCGAAAATGACCCGTTTATTCCTACTCTCTAATTTCTGTCCATTAACCAATCCTCGATCACTGCCAACAATCCCATTAGCTCTAATTTTGTTCAGTAACCACTTCCATGGCACCTAATCTAATGCCCTCTGAAAATCGAAATACATCACATCCACTGATCCCCTTTTCTATACTATTAGTTACAGCATCAGTAAACTCTAAAAGATTTGACAAACATGACTTATTTTTCATAAAACTGTGTTGACTTTCCCCAGTTCTATTATTATTTTCTAAGGGCCCTGTTACCACTTCCATAGAACTTTCCCTACTACTGATGTCAGACTAACGGTAAAGTTTACTTTCATGCAGAGTTTGTCTGTTTGGACGCAAAAGCCGAAAATGTCATTTCATTTCATTGCATTAACAACTCGCAGAAAGAGACACCAATGTATTGATTAATAGAAACACACATATCCAAATATATTGCTGCTAAGAAGCAGTTACACGCAAATATAAAGCAGGGCGATGGAGAATATCAGTGGAGCCTTAATAATTGATAGCTTCTTGCTGAGACCCGTACAGAAACAACGGGATAAAAGGTCTCTTTCTGTGCAGTATAATTCGATGTTTCTATATTTTATTTCTTATGAGACAGCTGTAAAAGGCAGCTGCATGATGGGAGTACTGGTACCTCACAGCATTTTTGCGTGGTATTAGTGGCGCAATCGGTTAGTGCATGGTATTTACATGATAGAGAAAACTTGGGGAAATGCTGAGGCCATGATTTCGAATCTTACATACAGCTGCCAGTGCCTTTGCATATAACATCTCGACGATCTAAAAATACGTAAAATGCTCATCGGCTATTGCAACATTGTGGGTCACAAGAAACACATTGGCCACATGTAACATTTAATAAACAGACAAACCTTGGGTGCATTACAATTGTACCTTCGAATATTGTCACAATGCGTTTGATAAGGTCCCACACAAGAGATTGGTGTGCAAAGTAAAAGCACATGGTATTGGGTGTGAGGTGGATATTGAACTGATGAGCAGACAGGGAGTCGGGTAAACGGGTCTTTTTCACAATGGCAGGCAGTGACTAGTGAGGTACACAGGGCTCAGTGCTGGGACCCCAGCTATTTACAAGGTACATCAATGATTTAGATGAAGGAATTGAATGTAATGTTTCCAAGTTTGCAAATGACACTAAGCTGGGAGGTGCTTTGAGCTGCGGATGATGCTAAGAGGCTGCAGGTGATTGGGCGGGTTAGGTGAGTGGGCACATGCATGACAGATGCAGTATCATGTGGATAACGGTGATGTTCCCGACATTGGAGACAAAAACACGATGGCAGAATATTATCTGAATCGCAGCAGATTAGAAAAAGGGGAGGTGCAACAAGTCCTGGGTGTCATGGTACATCAGTCATTGAATGTTCGCATGCAGGTGCAGCAAGTGGTGAAGAAGGCAAATGGCATTTTGGCCTTCATAGCGAGAGGATTTGAGTACAGGAGCAGGGAGGTCTTACTGCAAATGTACAGGGCCTTGTTCAGGCATCGCCTGGAATATTGTGTTCAGTTTTTGTCTCCTAATCTGAGGAAGGACGTTCTTGCTATAGAGGGAGGGCAGCGAAGGACGTTCTTGCTATAGAGGGAGGGCAGACTGATTTCCGAGATGGCGGGACTGACATATGAAGAGAGAGTGGATCGATTAGGCATGTATTCACTGGAGTTTAGAAGGTTAAGTGTGGATCGCATAGAAACATATAAAATTCTGATGGTACAGGACAGATTAGATGCAGGAAGAATGTTCCCGATGTTGGGGAAGTCCAAAACCAGTGTACACAGTTTAAGGATAAGTGGTAAGTTATTTAGGACTGAGATGAGGAGAAACGTCTTCACGCAGAGTTGTTAACCTGTGGAGTTCTCTAGAGCAGAGAGTTGTTGATGCAAGTTCGTTGGATAAATTCAAGAGGGAGTTAGATTTGGCCCTTATGGCTAAAGGGATTAAGGGGTATGGAGAGAAAGCAGGAAAGGGGTACTGAGGGAATGATCAGGCATGACCGTATTGAAAGGATGGTGCAGACTCGAAGTGTCAAATGGCCTACTCCTGCACTTTTTCCTATTTTTCTATATTTCTATATAACTTGAACTCTGTCGCCTGGAAAACACACTTCGAATGTTTCAACCTGAGTACCACGCGACTTAACTGACTTAGAACCGCTTCCAGGTTCTGCAAGTGTTCTATGCTGTCCAGACCTGTGTCCAGTATGTTTTCCTGGAAAGCCACAATGCCCGGAACCGACTTTAGCAGACTCTCCATGTTTCTTTGGCAAATTGCTGTGGCCAGTCGAATCCCAAACAGGCATCTATTGTAGATGAACAGAGCTTTGTTCGTGTTGATGTAGGTGAGGCCTTTTGTGACTCTTCCAGCCCCTGCGCCATGTCGGACGAGGTCAGCTCCAACATGGTGAATGTCTTTGCTCCAGTCACGATCGCAAATATGTCGTCTGCCTTGGGTACTGGTCCTGTAGGGAAAAACGGTTTATCGTGACTTTATAGTCCCCACGAATTCTGACCATTCCGTCACCTTTGAGAACTGGAACAGTAGGACTGGACCACTCGGTGAACGCCATGATGCCTTCACGCTGCACCCTGGCAAGCTCAATTTCCACTTTCTCTTGCATTATATACGTTACCGCCTGTGCATTGTGGGGGACGGGTCATGCACCGGGAGCCACGTGGTTCTGTATCTTTGCCCCCGAGAAACTTCCGATGCTTTGCTCAAACAATGACGGGAACTTGCTTAGAACCTGGGCACATGTTGCAGCGTCAACGGACAAGTGCGCTCGAATGTCGTCCCAGTTCCAGCAGATTTTTGCCAGCCAGTTTCTGTCGAACAGTGTGGGGCCATCTACTCGTACAATCCATAGTGGGAGTTCGTGCACTGTTCCATCATAGGAGGCTTTTACTGCTGCACTGCGAATTACAGGGATCAGTACTTTAATATAATTTCTCAGCTTGCTATGAAAAGGGCTCAACATGGGGATGTGTGCCTTGTTGCACACAGCCTGTCGAAGGCCTTTTTGCTCGTGATAGACTGACTTGCACCCATGCCCAGTTACATGGATACTGCAGTTCCATCCTGTTCTATTTTACCATGATCGGTGGAAATTTTATCATGAAGTTGTGTAAACCATACACATCTGCCGCCTCGGTTCGAGTCTCTAGTTCAGCCTGATCTGCCATGGATCTGTTCTCCTCTTTAACGCAGTTGAGGCTAGCTCATTGAATATATTCAAGTCACAGATAGATATATTTTTAACCAATAAGGGAATTACGGGTTATGGGGAAGCTGGCGGGTAAGTTGAGCTGAGTCTACGGCCAGATCAGCCATGATCTCGTTGAATGGCGGAGCAGGTTCGATCGGCGAGATGGCCTACTCCTGTTCCTAATTCTTATGTTCTTATGTATGTTCTTTTGTTCTTATTATCTGTCTGATTGGTAAGTATCTCACTTTCATTTTCACCTTCTGGACTGCTCATGTGCACTCTTGTGGGAGCGTGGGCAGTTTCAGCAGGAACGGTGAGGTCGGGTGACGGAGCAGCAAGAGATTGTTGAGGAATATGTCCGGGGACCAGGACAGTCGCGAGTTCGGGTCCCAGAAGATGCGAGAGTCCTGGGGTAGCACTGAACAGCCCACACTGCGATATGTGTGCGCATAATTTGCATGCAGTGCAGCTGGTTTCCAGTCGCCTTGATTTAACCTTGCCAAGATTAGCTCTCTCACGCCCATGTGGCGGCTGCTGTGCAAGGGTCACCACACGTTAAAAATAAACGCACATGCATCTTCCACCTTTCAAGATTTATTTCGGGACCTGGAATTTTAGCTCCTTCATTGAAACTACTCTGAACTTTATGGTATGGAAGCAAATCATACTCGATTTGAGGGACTGCCTATGATGATCACCCTTGCTTAAGAAGGGAGAAATGCATAGGCCCCGTAATTACAGACCACTTAGCCTAACCTCAGTGGTGGGACAATTATTGAAAAAAATCCTTAAATACAACATAAATCTACATTTATAAAGGCAAGAATTAATGAGGGGCAGTCAGCACGGAATTGTTAAGGGAAGATCGAGTTTGACTAATCTAAGCGGATTTTTCGAGGAGGCAACCAGATGGGTTGATGAGGGTATTGCGTATGATGGAGTGTATATGAACTTTAGCAATCCTTTTGATAAGGTCCCAGATTGTAGATTGGTCACGAAGGTTAAATCCCACGGGATCCAGCGCAAAGGAGCAAGATGGATCTAAAATTGGCTTACAGATAGAAAAAAATGGTAATGTTAGATGGATGTTTTTGTGACTGGAAGAATGTTTGCAATGAGTTTCCACATGATTCAGCGTGGGGCCACTTGAGTTTTCTGTTATAAATCAGTGATCTATATTTGCATATAGGGATTATGATTAAGACGTTTGCAGCTGAGACTAAAATTGGCTCTGTGCTTGATAATGAAGAGGAAAGTCATGGAGTGCAGGAGGATATCAATCTACTGGCCTGGCGAGCAGAACAGTGGCATATTGAAGTTAATTCACAGAAGTGTGCTGTAATGCACTTGGGGAGGTCTAATAATGAATGGCTTTACACATTAAGCGGTAGACCACTTAATAGCGCAGTTGAACAATGGATCTTGGAGTGCTTGTCCACATAACCCTGACAGTTGCACGCTAGGTGGATAAGGTGTTTATAAGGCATATGGAATGCTTGCCTTTATTAGCCGAGGTTATATTTAAATTGTATAATACTCCAGTTAGGCCACAGCTGGAGTTCTGCCTGCATTTCTAATCGCCACTTCATAGGAGGGATGTGGTTGCAGTGGAGGGTGTGCAAAGGAAATTTATAGAATGCTGCCTGCAATGGGAGAGTCTTAGCTCTGAGGACAGATTGGCTCAGCTGGATTTGTTCACATTGGAACAGAGGAGGCTAAGTGGAGACCTCATTGAGTTCCAGACCAGTTTGAGGATCCTGAATATATTGGATAGCAAGGGCTTATTTCCTTGCTGCAGTGGTCAATTACTAGGGGTCATAGATTTAAAGTGGTTGGTTGTAGACCAGAGGGATTTTGAGGGGAAACCTTCTGCAAGCAGAAGCATGTGGCGATCTGGAACTCGATGCCTGGATGGCTGATGGATGCAGAAATCTTCATCACATTTAAAATATGCTTGGATGGACACTTGCATTGCTTTGACCTGCAGGGATAGGAACCAAGAAATTGGAAGTTGGATTAGACTGTGATAACCTCTTGTTGTCTGGCGCAGATACGATGGTAAACATAGAAAACATAGAAAATAACTGCAGGATTAGGCCCTTCGAGCATGCACCGCAAATACTGCAGGCAGCCTAATTCAGCCAGAGAGGAATGCCGGATTGGTTCGTTCGCCTGGCTGTGTCGAAGAGGAATTATCCTAGATTTTCTTCCGCAATTGCCTCGGATTTTGCCTTGTTTTTCGCCTCTCCCAGTGGATCGCAGGCCTCCAGGTGAGGTGGTGCGTAGAATGCTGCAGGCAAGGGGTCTCGCAGTTGTGTGGGGCAGACTGCTTGGGCCTGATGCTCTTTTCCTATCTGCCATCGTTCATTGTTCATAATTTTATATGTAACCTTCAGAGCTGCTGAGTGAGGGCCGTCTGGATCGTTATCGGCCGGCATGGACACGTTAGTCCGAAGTGGCCTCCTTCTGCAATGTGAATTTCTACGTTTCTATGTTTTTAGCGGGAGCAAAAAGATAACTTTGAAATTTTGTGCCTATTAGAGACCATAAAGGAAATCTGAATGTGGAGGCGGAAGAGGTTGGTCCGATTCTGAGTGACTATTTAGCATCCCTTTTCACAGAAGAGAGGATCGATGCAGAGTTTGTAATGAAGGAGGAGGAGTGTGAAATATTAGACGTGATAAATATAGTGTGAGAGTATTATCGTGAGTATTAAGGGGCTTAACAGCTTTAAAAGTGGATAAATCCCTAGGAGTGGATGAAAAATTAACCCAGGATTTTAAGAGAAGCAAAAAAGTAAATAGCAGATGCTCTGACCATCATTTTACAATCCTCTCTTGCTGCAGGTACGATGCCAGAGGACTGGAGGACCGCTAATGTCGTAAACTTGTGTTATGAGGAAAAAAGTTACATACCGACTACATACAGGCCAGTCAAACTAACTTCGGTGGTGGGAAAGGTATTGGAAGAAATACGGAAGGACAGGATGAATCTTCATTTGTAAAGGCACAGATTAATCACGAACAGTCAGCTTGGATTTTTCAAAGTGAATTTCGCGTCTGACTAACTTGATTACATTTTTCGAAAAAGTAACCAGTAGTGTTGATGAGGGCAGTGCATATGATATAATGTATATGAAAGTTAGAAAACCATTTCACATGGTCCCACATGTCAGATTGTTCACGAAAGTAATAGCCCTTGGGACCCAGCGCAACGTGGCAAGTTTGATACAAAATTGTCTAGGAGGCAGGAAGCAAAGGCTAAGGTTTGGTGGTTGTTTTTGTGACTGGAAAGCTGTCTCCAATGTGGTTGCAAATGGCTCAGTTCTGGATCGCTTGTTTTTTGGCAGTATACATCAATGTCTTGGACTTACATATTTGGGTTTTGATTGAGTTGTTTGCAGATTACACTCAAATAGGCTGCGTGGTTGATAATGAAGAAGTCAACTGCGGGCAGCACAAATATATCAATGTACTGGTCAGGTGTGCAGCACCGTGGCAAAAGGATTTATCTCCGGAAAAGTGTGAGGTAATACAATTAGGGAGGTCTAACAAACCAACGGAATAAAGATTGAATGGTACGACACTTAAGAGTGCAGTGGAACAAAGAGAACTTGGTCTGCAGTTCCTCAGCTCCCTGAAGGTAGCAGGCCAGGAAGATAAGATGGGTAAGAAGACATACGTAATGCTTCATTTTAAAAGTCGAAGCATTGAATAAAAGAGCAAGGAGTCTATGCTTGAACAGTCCAAAACCCTGGTTAGGCAGCAGTTGGAGTAGAGGAGACTTGCAAGCCTGTTGCCTGGACTGGAGAATTTCAGCTATGAGGATGAGGAAGTGTGTATCAGAAACGAGGTACTATGCTTAAAAAAAGGGGACTACAGTGGGATGAGGGCAGAGTTGACTAAAGTAGACTGGAAACAAGGACTAAACGGTGGCACAATTGAGGAACAGTGGAGGACTTTTAAGGAGCACTTTCATAGTGCGCAAAAAGAATATATTCCAGTGAAAAAGAAGGGCGGCAAGAGAAGTAAAACCAGCCGTGGTTATTTTTAACGACAGCAAAGAATGACTACGAAAGCAATAAAGAGTGGAAAGATAGATTACGAAAGAAAACTGGCGCAAAACATAAAAACAGATAGTAAAAGCTTTTACCGATATATAAAACGGAAGAGAGTGACTAAAGTAAATGTTGGTCCCTTAGAAGATGAGAAGGGAGATTTAATAATGGGAAATGTGGAAATGGCTGAGACCTTAAACAACTATTTTGCTTCCGTCTTCACAGTGGAAGACATAAAAACAATGCCAACATATGCAGGCCACAGGAATGTGGGAAGGGAGGACCTTGAGACTATCACTATCACTAGGGGAGTAGTGCTGTACAGGCTAATGGGACTGAAGGTAGACAAGTCCCCTGGTCCTGATGAAATACATCCCAGGGTATTAAAAGTGATGGCTGAAGTTATAGCAGATACAGTCGTTATAATGTATCAAAATTCTCTGGACTCTGGGGAGGTACCAGCGGATTGGATAGCAGCTAATGTAACGCCTCTCTTTAAAAAAGGGGACAGGCACAAGGCAGGTAACTATAGGCCGGCTAGTTTAACATCTGTAGTGGGGAAAATGCTTGAAACTATCATTAAGGGAGAAATAGCGGGACATCTGGATAGGAATAGTGCAATCAAGCAGACGCAGCATGGATTCATGAAAGAGAAATCATGTTTAACTAACTTACTGGAATTCTTTGAGGATATAACGAGCATGGTAGATAGAGGTGTACCGATGGATGTGGTGTATTTAGATTTCCAAAAGGCATTCGATAAGGTGCCACACAAAAGGTTACTACAGAAGATGAAGGTATGCGGAGTCAGAGGAAATGTATTAGCATGGATAGAGATTTGGCTAGCGAACAGAAAGCAGAGAGTCGGGATAAATGGGTCCTTTTCCGGTTGGAAATCAGTGGTTAGTGGTGTGCCAAAGGGATCATTGCTGGAACCACAACGGTTTACAATATACATAGATGACCGAGAAGAGGGGACAGAGTGTAGTGCAACAGAATTTGCAGATGACACTAAGATTAGTGGGAAAGCGGGTTGTGTAGAGGACTCAGAGAGACTGCAAGGAGAATTGGATAGGTTAAGCGAATGGGCTAAGGTTTGGCAGATGGAATACAATGTCGGAAATTGTGAGGTCATCCACCTTGGGAAAAAAAACAGTAAAAGGGAATATTATTTGAATGGGGAGAAATTACAACATGCTGTTTTGTAAAGGGAGTTGGGGGTCTTTGTGCATGAAACTCTTTTTATAAACAAAAGATATAACATTTCATTCAGCAAGCTAATTGATCACGGCAGGACTCGAACCTTCAATCTACTGTTAATTTCGCAGTTATAATCGAAATCAGACACTTATCCATTAGGCCACGCGGCCGCTGCTTCCTTGTGCATGAATCCCAAAAGGTTAGTTTGCAGGTGATGCAGGTAATCAGGAAGGCAAATGGAATATTGGCTTTCATTGTGAAAGGAATGGAGTACAAAAGCAGGGAGGTCTTGCTGCAACTGTATAAGGTATTGGTAAGGCCGCACCTGGAGAACTGCGTGCAGTTTTGGTCACCTTACTTAAGGAAGGATATACTAGCTTTGGAAGGGGTAGAGAGAAGATTCACTCGGCTGATTCCAGAAATGAGGGGGTGACCTTATGATGATAGATTGAGTCGACTGGATCTCTATTCCTTGGAGTACAGAAGGATGAGGGGTGATCTTTTAGAAATATTTAAAATCATGAAAGGGATAGACAAGATAGAGGCAGAGAGGTTGTTTCCATTGGTGGGAGAGACTAGACCTAGGGGGCACAGCCTCAAAATACAGGGGAGCAAATTTAAAACCGAGTTGAGAAAAAAATTACTCTCCCAGAGGGTTGTGAATCTGTGGAATTCTCTGCCCATGGAAGCAGTTGCGACTAGCTCATTGAATGTTTTCAAGTCAAAGATAGATAGATTTTTAACCAATAACGGAATTAAGGGTTACGGGGAGAGGGCGGGTAAGTGGAGCTGAGTCCACGACCAGATCAGCCATGATCTTATTGAATGGCGGAGCAAGCTCGAGGGGCTAGATATCCGACTCCTGTTCCTAATTCTTATGTTCTTATGTTCTTATGAAAGATTGAAGATGCTGGAGCTGTTTTGTTTGTAAAAGAGGAGGCTAAGGGGAGACCTGATTCAACTGGCTAAAATTATGAGTGGCCTGGAAAGATTGGATAGGAAGGATCGGTTTCCATTGGCAGAGGGGACAACACTCAAGGGGTTATAAATTTAAAGTAATTGGGCAGAGATATGAGAAGATATGGGGGGAAATGACTGCATCCAATGACTGCTGGTGGTTGGTAACTAACTGCCTGAAAGCGTGGTGGAGGCAGGAAACCTCACCATATTTAGAAGATAATTGGGTGCGCGCTAAACGAGCCATAACTTACATGGCTACGGACCAAAAGATTGAAATTCAGATTAAACTCCTAAGGCAGGTAGACCATGCAGTTAGCTACAAATTAAAGCTCCCTCAGCACACTCCCATCAAGCAATATCAGGGCAGGCAGAGCACGGGTTACATGCAGAGGAAAGCTTCCTCTGTACTCACGCATTACCAGTCGCAGGGCAGAAAGGAAAAGGAGGTGGGGGCCGTTGCTGGTTAAAGAGGAAATTAACGCAATAGTAAGGAAGGACATCAGCTTAGATGATGTGGAATCGCTATGGTTGGAGCTACGGAATACCAAAAGGCAGAAAACGCTTGTGGGAATTGTGTACAAACCACCAAACAGTAAATTGAGGTTGGGGATAGCATGAAACAAGAAATAAGGGATGTGTGCAATATAGGTACAGCAGTTATCATGGGCGACTTTAATCTGCATATTGATTGGGCTAAACAAACTGGTAGCAATGCGGTGGAGGAGGATTTCCTCGAGTGTATGAGGGATGGTTTTCCAAACTAATATGTCAACGAACCAACTAGTGGGCTGGCCATCCTAGAATGGGTGATGTGAAATGAGAAAGGACTAATTAGCAATCTTGTTGTGTGAGGCCCCTTGAGGAAGAGTTACCATAATATGGTAGAATTCTTTATGAAGATGGAGAGTGACAACAGTTCATTCAGAAACTAGGTTCTGAACTTAAGCAATGGTAACTTCGATGGTATGAGACGTGAATAGGCTAAAATAGACTGGCAAATTATACTTGACCGTGGATAGGCAATGGAAAATATTTGAAGATCACATGGATCAACTTCAACAATTGTACATCCCTGTCTGGAGTAAAAATAAAACACAGGACGTGGCTCAGCCGTGGCTAACAAGGGAAAGTAAGAATAGTGTTGAGTCCAAGGACGAGGCATATAAATTGGCCAGAAACAGCAGCAAAATTGTGGACTGGGTGAATTTTGTAATTTTATGGAGGAGAACAAAGGGTTTAAATAGGAGGGGTAAATAGAGTAGAAGAGGATGCTTGCTGGGAACATAAAAAATGACTGCAAAATAGATATGTGAAGAGAAAAAGATTAGTGAAGACAAACATAGGTCTCTTGCAGTTAGATTCAGCTGAATTTCTAATGGAGAACAAAGAAATGACAGACCAGTTGAACAAATACTTTGCTTCTGTCTTCACGAAGCAAGATACAAATGAACGTCTGGTAATACGAGGGGACCGAGGATCGATTGTGAAAGAGGAACTAAAGGAAATCCTTATTAGTTAGGAAATTATGTTCGGGAAATTGATGGGATTGAAGGTTGTTAAATTCCCGCGGAATGATAGCCTGCATCACAGAATACTGAAGGATGAGGCCCTAGAAATAGTGCATGCATTAGTGATCATTTTCCAACAGTCTATCTACTCGGGATCAGTTCCTATGGACTGGATAGTAGCTAATGTAACACCACTTTTTTAAGAAAGGGGGAAAGAGAAAACGTGTAATTATGGACCGGTTAACTTGAAAGCAGTACAGGGTAAAATGTTCGAATCAATTATTAAAGATGAAATAGCAGCGTATTTGGAAAGCAGAGACTGGACCGGTCCAAGTCAGCATGGATTTATGAAAGGGAAATCATGTTTGACAAATCTTCTAGAAAGTCTTGAGGCTGTAATTGGTAGATGGACAAGGGAGAACCCTTAGATCTGGTGTATTTGGGCTTTCAACAGCCTATTGACAAGGTTCCGCACAAGAGATTGGTGTGCAAAATTAAACCACATGATATTGGGAGTAATGTACTGACGTGGATAGAGAACTGGTATGGCAGAAAGGAAGCAGAGTGTCTGGATAAACCGATCATTTTCAGAATGGCAGGCAATGACTGCAGGGGTGCCGCAGTGCTCATTGCTGAGAGTCCAGCTATTTACTATATACATTAATGATTTACATGAAGGAATTGAGTGTGATATCTCCAAATATGCGAATGACGTTTAGCTGGGTTGCGGTGTGAGATGTGAGGAGGAAGCTGAAATTCTGCAGGGTGAGATGGAAAAACGCATGGCAGATGCAATATAATGTGGATAAGTGTGAGGTTATCCACTTTGGTGGCAAAAACACGAAGCAGAATATTCTCTGAATGGCGGCAGATTAGGAAAAGGAGAGTTGCAACGAAACCTGGTGTCATGGTACATCCGTCATTGTATGTTGGCATGCAGGTAGAGCAGGCGATAAAGAAGGCAAATGGTATGTTGGCCTTCATAACTCGGGGATTTGAGTATCGTAACAGGGAAGTCTTACTGCAGTTGTACAGGGCCTTGGCGAGGCCTTACTTGGAATATTGTGTTCAGGTTTAGTCTTCTAATCTGAGGACGGACGTCCTTGATATTGAGGGAGTGCAGCCAAAGTTCAGCAGACTGATTCCCGGGATTGCAGGACTGACACATGATGAGAGACGGGATCGACTGGGCCTGCATTCACTGAAGTTTGGAAGGATGAGAGGTTAACGCATAGAAATATACAATATTCTGAAGGGATTGGACAGGTTAGATGCAGGACGATTGTTGCCAATGTTCGGGAATTCAGGAACAAGCGCACACATCTCAGAATAAGGGTAAGCCACTTAGAACTGCGATCAGGAGAAACTTCTTCACTCAGCGAGTTGTTAACCTGTGGAATTCCCTATCGCAGAGATTTGTTGATGCCAGTTTATTGGACATATTCAAGAGATAGTTACATATGGCCCTTATGGGTAAAGGGATCAAGGAGTATGGAGAGAAAGCAGGACAGGGGCACTGAGGTGATCGATCAGCCATGATCTTATTGAATGGTCGTGCATGCTCGAAGGGCTGAATGGCCTATACCTGCAACTATTTAATATGTTTCTATATGCAGTACAGGTCAGATACAGAGTAAAGCTCCCGCTAGCCTGTCACATCAAACTCTTCGAGTGCCGTTACAGCGCTGGTTGTATAGTGAGTTACGCTCCCTCTCCGATGTTGCATCAAACAGTCCAATGGAAGGTAAAGCACGGGTTACATTCAGAGCAAAGACCTTTCGACACTCCCCCATCAAACAATCACAGAATAGGTACAGCACGGATTTTCTATACAAAAAGTTCCCTCTCCACTGTCCCATCAAAATCTCCCAGGGCAGATTATATTCAGCATAAAGCTCATTCTATATTGTGCCATCAAACATTTCTAGTACACGAACAGCATGTTTAGATACAGAGTAAAATTCAAGCTACACTGTCCAATCAAACATTAACAGTGCAGATCCAGCTCGGGTTAGGTAAAGACTAAAGCTGCATCTATACTGTCCCATCAAACACTCCATGGATAGCTTCTGCATGACTATGATAGTGAGTAAAGCTCCCTCTCCGATGTCGCATCAAACAATCCAATGGCAGGTAAAGCAGCGGTTACATTCAGAGCAAAGATCCCTGGACACTGTCCCATCAAACGTTCCGTGGATAGCATCAGCACGGATAAAATAAAGAATATACCTCCCTCTACACTGTCCAATCAAACACTACCAGTGCAGGTTCAGCTCGGGTTATATACAGAGCAAAGCTCTCTCTACATTGTCACATCAAACATTTGCAGGATAATTCCAGCAAGGGTTAGACACAGATTAAATCTCCCTCTACACTGTCACATGAAATATTCCCAGGGCAGGTACAGGATGGTTTAGCTATCGATTAAAGCTCCTTCTATAATGTCCCATCAAACATTCCCAGGGCAGTTACAGCAAGTAGCAAGACAGAGGAAATCTCATAAGAACATAAGCAAATAAGATATAGAATTAGGAGTCTGCCATTTAGCACCTCGATCGTTCTGCGCCATTCAAGAAGATCAAATAAGATCATGGCTGATCTGACCATGGACTCAGCTCCACTTCCCTGCCCGCTCCCCATGACCCTTTATTCCCTTATCGCTCAAAGATCGGTCTATCTATGACCGTTAATATATTCAATGACCCAGCCTCCACAGCTCTCTGCGGGAGAGAATTCCATCGATCTACAACGCTCTGAGAGAAGAAGTTCCTCCTGATCTCAGTTTTAATGGGGGTCCCTTATTTTGAGACTATGTCCCCTTATTCTGATACTATGTCCCGCTTGAGTGGAAATATCATCTGTGCGTCCACCTTGTCGAGTCACATCATTATCTTTTCTGTTTCGATATGATCACCTCTCAATCTTTTGAACTCCAATGTGTATATGCTCTACGTACTTAATCTGTCATCATAATTCAAAAGCCTCACCTCCGGAGTCAACACAGTGAAACTTCTTTGAAAAGCCTCCAATGCAAGTATATGATTCGTTAAATACGGAGAGCAAAACTGCACGCAGTAAACAATGGGTGGCCTTACTAATACCCTGTACCGTTGTATCAGGAATTTGCTTATTTTATACTCGACATCCCTTGCAATAAAGGCCAACGTTCCATGTGCCTTTCTGATTAACTGCTGTACATGCACCCTAATTATTGTGTTTCATGTACAAGGACACCAATTCCCCTGCACAGCAGTACTTTTCATTATTTCTCCATTTAAATTATCATTTGCTTTTCTATTTTTTCTGCCAAGGACGATTACCTTAAATTTTCCCACACTATACTCAATCTGCCACATTTTTACCTACTCAAAAAGTCTCTCTTTACCCCTTTGCATATTTGTTGTTTCCACCTCACAATTTGCTTTCCCACCCAAGTTTGTAGCATCAGAAACCTAGGCTATGTTGCCCTTGGTCCCTTCACCCAGGTCATTAATATTGATAGAAAATAGCTGATGACCCAGCAACGATCCCTGCGGCACCCCACCAGTCACTTTTCCCCAACCAGGAATGAACTATTTATCCCGAATATCTGTTTTCTCTTTGTTATCGAATACTCTATCCATGCTAATATTTTACCCGGATCCCCGTGAAGTTTTATCTTTTTATGTGGCAGCTTACCGATTGCCTTCTGGAAATCCCATTACACCACATCCACTGGTTCCCTGTTACCCACCATGCTCCTATCTCCCTCCAAATTTCCAATTATGATTTCCTAGGCCATTTGCAGCACGGATTTGATACAGTGTAAAAGTCCTTCTGCATTCTGAATACTGCCAATTGATAAGAATTGCCTTATTAAGTAGCGAATAAAGTGGCAGCTGGTGTAAATGGTGGGGAAATGTGAGTTCATTCACTTTTGTAGAAATAATAGAATTCAGAATATTTTTTAAATGTTGGTCTTCAGAGAGATGTGGTTGTCCTTGGTCAAGAAACACAGAAAGCTAGCATGCAGGTAAGGCAAGCAATAAGGAAGTCAAATGGCATATTGTCCTTTATTGCAAGCAATTTGAATTCCAAGAGTAAAGTAGCATTTCTACAATCTAACACGGCTCGGTGAGACCACACATGGCGTACTGTGCACAATCTTGCTCAACATATCGAAAGAAGGATATACGTTCCTTGGAGGTTGCAGACCGGAGGTTTACTAGATTGATTCCTGGGATGAGAGGGCTGCCTTATGAAGAGAGACGATTAACGTTTGACTGTATTCTCTGGAGTTTAGAAGGATGAGAGTTTAAACATAGAATTTAAACGAGGATTTACAGGGTAGATGCTGAAAGGTTGTTTCCCCTGGATGTAATGCACATATCGAGGAGTCACAGACTCAAGATTTGTGGTCGACCATTTAAGGCAGACATGAGGAGGAATTTCTTCATTCAGAGGGTTTGGAATCTTTGGACTTCTCTGTCCCAGAGCGCAGTGGATGCTGAATCTCTGAATATTTCAAAGGCCGAGATTGGTAGGTTTTTGGAGTCGAGTGGAATCGACAGATAATGGAATCGGGCGCTAAAGTGGAGTTGAGGTCGAAGATCAACCATGATCTTATTGAATGGTGGACCAGGCTTGATGGACCATTCGGCCTTCTCATGCTCCAAACTTTATGTTCTTATGTTTCTTTATCTACACTGCTGCATCAAACACATCCAGGGCAGGCACAGCATTAGTTAGATATAAATTAAAGTTCCTTCTGCACATTCGCTCCATCTCTCCCTCTCAATCTTTCTCTCTCGTTGCCTCTCCCTCTCCCTCCCATCGGCTCTCTCCCTCTCCGACCATCTCTCTTTGCCTCTCTCGCACTGCGTCTCTCTCTCATCTCTCTCTCTCGCACCATCTCCTTTCCATCTTCTCTCTCTCTCTCTCCTTTCCACCATCTCTTTCTCGGTCTCTGTCTCTCTCTTGCTGTGTCTCATATTTAACCAAAGTTATCGCAATTCGGGGCCCACCACTTTAGATTGGTACCTTGCGCAAGTCAATCTGCTATTTAAAACTGTTGCGAGATGGAAACCAGGGAATTATATATCACTAAAATGCTATGTGCTGTCGGACAAGTACTAGAGTCTACAATTAAGGGGAGGGTTTCTGAACAACTAGAATATTTTCAGTTGGTCAGAGAGTGCCAGCATTGATTTGTGAAAGATAGGTCTTGCTTGACAAAGGTGGCGAGATCTCGGCGAAATGCTAGGTGGGAGGAAGACCAGCGGAGGCCCGAGAGCAGAGGGGGCATGGGCGGGAGCAGGAGCAGATTTGGAATAAACAGCGCGGCATGCTCGTGTGCGGAGGCGGCGAGATGGGGAACGAAAACAGATTTGCGAGCATCTCATTACATGCAGAAGTTGAATGTTTGACGTCAGAGTGATATACCAAAACTGCGGTCGGCAGATGGGATGAAACTGATTGATCCGTAGCTGGTGAAAGTTTTTCAAAGTTTTATGTTCACTTCTTTTAAGTCAATTCTTACTCTATTAAATAGGACAGCTTAGTCCACTGGAAAGTATTGGGCGCATCCCGAATCTGGGGCAAAGATATGTGCAGTAATTGATATCAGCTGGAGGACTGCGAGATCTGGTCTTCGGTGCTTGTGTAGCTGCTGGCGTCGCTGCGGTACATTTTTGAGGCTGAGAGCTACGTGGATAGCATGTTTATAGAGGTGATTACCCCGCAGCTTAAGAGTATTCAGCCAGAGAGACAAATAGGACCAAGCAGGTATTGTAAGAGTTTTATGAATGAATCGCCCTCTCCAACCAGTATTCTGCTCTGATTACTGGTGAGGGCGATTGGGACGCTGCGGAATGCAGCCAGAGCCATGTGCACGACACTATGGCTGGCTCAGCTGTATAGGGGGGAGGAAGAATAATGGAAGAGCTATAATGGCTTTGGATTCTACAGTCAGGGGAGCAAACAGGCGTTTTTGAGACTTTCGACGTGATCCAGGATGGCATGTTGTCTCCCAGGTTTCACGATTAAGGAAGGTAGCGAGCAGTTGCAGGACATTCCGAGAGGGGAGGGTGAACAATCAGAGCTCCTCTTCCCCATCAGTACCAACGACATAGGTACAAAGCGCGATGAGCTCCTGCAAGTGGATTTTAGGGAGCTAATAGAGAGTTTAAAGACCATGCCGTCCAAGGTAATAATCTCCCAATTACTTCCGGCGCCATGCACGAATGAGTAAACAAATAGGAGGGTACAGCATATTAATACGTGACAGGTGGATGGTGCAAGGGGATGGGCTTTAGTTTCCTGAGGCCTTGGGATCTTTTCTGGGGGAGGTGGGATCTATAAAGACGGACTGGTTACACCTCAACAGAGCTGGGATCAGTACCCTCACAGGAAGGTTTGCTCCTACTGTGGGTGAGGGATTGAACTAATCTGGAAGGGTGATGTAACATTAGAACGGGGAGTGTGTGGGGGTGCTCAAAGTATTAGGGGAGGCTGAGTGCACTAAAATAGTATGGTATTAGTTTGGGTAAATCTAAGAGGGAATACATGGATATTCCAAGATGAGGTTACAATGTATGGATGTGAATGCACGAAGTGTAGGAAACGAGGCAAATGAGCTGCAGGCACAAATAGACGTATGGGAATATGATATAGTAGCAATACCTGAGATCTGGCACAATGGACAGGAGTGGCTAGTAAATATTCCTGGTTATATTATAGGAAAAATAGGGAAGGAAAGAGAGGTTTTGTTGTGGCATATTTGAATAACGAGAATGTTATAGTGTTGGAGAGGGAGGATAAACTGGATGGGTCAAACACAGAATTTATATGGCTCGAGTTGGGAAATAATAGTGTTGACATCAAACTACAAGATGTATTATATAGGACTTCACATTTTGTGAAAAGATATGGAGGAGCAATTTAACAGAGCCATAGAGAGAGGAGCAAGAAATCTCGGGAAGTAGAAACGGTGGACTTCAACTATACTAATATAGACTCGGATTGTAATAGTGTAAAAGGCAGAGAGCTGCAGAGTTTCTGAAGTGTGTTCAGGAGAACTTTTATGATCAGTATATGGATTTCCAAAAGCTATTTTGACAACTTGCCAAATAATAGCCTTGCAAGCAAGTTTGAATTCCATGGCATGAAAGGTACAGTGACATCTTGGATATTATATTGCCTGAGTGACAGGAACCAGATCGTCGTGGTGAACGGTTGTTTTTCGGACCGGACGAAAGTAAACAGTGGCGTTCGCCAGGGGTCGGTTCTAGGACCACTGCTTTTCTTGATATACATTCTTGACGTCGGTGTGGATGCAGAGGGCAGTTGGGAATGCGGTTAATAATGTTTATGGGATCTTGGGCTTCATAAATATAATTATGTGATACAAATTGTGCTAGCATTGATGAAGCGGTATAGCACACTGGTTCTGACCCAACTGGAGTACTGTGTCCAATTCTGGACATCGGACTTTAGATAGGATGTGAAGACGGCAAAGAGGGTTCAGTGAAGCTTTTGCGAGAATGTTTCAGGAATGAAGAATTTCAGTTACGTTGATAGTCTGGAGAAGCAGGGGTTGCTCGCCTTGGAGCAGAGAAGATTGAGAGCAGATTTGATAGCACAAAAATTTACAGCACGGAAGGAGCCCGTTTTGGCCCATCGTGTCCGCACCACCGCCAAAAAGCTATCGAGCCGAATCCCACATTGCCGCTCTTGCTCCGTAGCCCTGTAGCTTCGAGTACTCCGAGAGCACATCCAATATCGTTTTATAATGTGGTTTGTGTTTCTGCATCTATCAACCTGTCAGGCAGTTAGGTCCAGATCCCCACCTTCCTCTGGGTGAAGACATTTCCTCTCATACCTCCTCTAAACCTCCCCCAGTTACATAAATCGATGCCCCTTGGTTGTTGACATTTCAGTCTCTGAACGTGCATTGACGCAAGTGTCATTCGTATATTGTAGTTTGACATTGGTTGGGACGGTCTTTTTTCTGGCCGAGAGATATCGAAGGTTGAACAGGTTCCTACTGCTCCTGTGTTCAATTTCCACTCATGTGGTGAGCTTGTTGAGTGTGAGGTGGAACATTGCAGCAAGCAAGATCGAGAAGAGTGTTGGCGCGAATGACGCAGCACTGCTTGACCCCCTTCCGGACGTGGTTTGGGTCTGTGATGGGTCCGTTGGTCAGAATCCCGGCTTCCATGCCTTCGTGGATCATGCAGAGGATGGTGACAAACCTTTGCGGGAACCATTTGATATGCCTCAATAACGTTTCTCCTCAGCCTCCTCTGTTCTAATGAATTCAAACGCAACCAATCCAAACTTGTCTAATGGGCAAAAATGTCCAATCCAATCATCGCTCTTGTAAATCTTCTTCTGTATCCTCTCTAGTGCAATCACATCTTTCATTTAATATGGAGAACAGAACTTCAGGCAATACTCTAGTACTGGCCTAAATAGTGTTTTATACAGTTCAAACATAACCTCGCTGCTCTTGTCTTTTATGCCTTAGCTAACAAAAGTCAGTATAACAAATGCTTTTTTACCACCGCATCTCATTATCATATGACCTTCAGGGGCCTGAGGACAAGCACTCCAAGATCCCTTTGTTCCTCTACACTTTTCAGTACCTTACCATTTAACGCGTATTCACTTGCCTCGTTAGCCCTCCTCAAATGCATTACCTCACAATTCTCCGCATTGAATTCAATTGTCATTTGTTCTGCCCACCTGGCCAATTCGTTGATATCTTCCTGCAGTCCACAGCTTTTTTCTTTATTATCAAACTCACAGACGATTATAGTATAATGTGAAAACTTCTTATTAATATCGCCTACATTCAACTCTAAATCTTTTAACACAAAGATCAAGCGACGTTGTACTGAGCACTGCGGAACCCCGCTGAAAATACCCTTTCAGTCAAAACACACGCATCAACTTTTACCATTTGCTTCCTGGCACTGAGCATTTTTTGGATCCTACTTGCCACTTTGCCCTGGATGGGCTTTTACTTTCGTGAACAATCTGCTATGTGACACCTTATCAGAAGCCTTGCAAAACTCCATTGACACTACAGCAAATGCACTGCCCTCATCGAGAGTTCTTGTTGCATCCTCAAAAAATTCAAAAATATCAGTCAGACTCGACCTACCCGTAACAAATCCATGTTGACAGTCGTTGATTCACCCGGACCTTTCTAAATGAAAGAAAGACAGTGCAGGACTACAGAGAAATGGCGAGGTGGTGTGCGACAGGATGTGAGTCGGCAAGGGCTCGATTGGCCGAATGGGCCTCGTCCATGCTGTAACAATTTTATTACTCTGAATCTATGATTTTCGAAAGTTTTATAATGATTCATTAATGGACATGATGAATAGATGTGGCTATATCGGATTGCAAAGGGCTGCAAAGCCTTTATTGGAGATGCTGCCAGTATTCGTGCGGACAGCAGTTGCACTGACTCAGGAAGCATGTAACGGCTGTCCATGTTTGTGCAGGGTAGAGGACCCTTTCCAGAAAGACCTGAGAGAGAGTCGTACCCCGCACAGGGAGCCCAGTCTAGAGAGTGTGTGAGTGTATGAGCGTGTGATCCTTCACCCAGATCACTGGCCCATCACCGAGAGCCGAGGGGAGACAAGCAGTGAGTGACTGTGTTACTATTCGCCCAGATCACTGAACCATCACGCAGAGCGCATTGTAGACAGTGTGTGAGTGAGCATATTAATGTTGACCCCGATCATGGGTCGCTCACAGCGTGCCCAGTGTTCACAGTTTGTGAGTGAACGTGTTAATATTCAGCCAGATCACTGGTTCCACGCAGTAAGAGCGACTCGATCACAATATCAGGACGCAGGGATTCGGAGGCTGCAAAATCGCCGCTGCTTCCCATCGTTTAATGAATTTTACAAACAAAGTAAAGGGATATTTCCCCACATTCCTTAACTGCTCTCTGAACTTAGTCTGTGTCACGCAATAAATAACGGTGTTTGTGCAGTGCAGCATGAATCCAAATTCCCGCACATTAAACGGTAGAAATATCTGGCAAGCATCGAACCAGCGCAATGTGCCCCACAGAGAATGCACCATATATACCGACCATAACAGGAAGAAATTCCCCGAGATAAGAAGCAGTAAAATGATGGATTTCCTGTGGCTCTCCATCTCTGGGTCACTGGGACTCTCCACATTGCTGGGACTCCGGAGACTCCTGCGGGCTCTGCTGGACACTAAAATGTGTCTGACGGTGAGAGCATTGAGCAGCACTATGATCACAAATGGGACACACGGGGTGAGGATGTAATGCAGGAACTCGATTGTTCCCCAGACAGTCGAAGTCATTAATCTGTTTTGTGTACGACAAAACCACGGGTTATTAAATAGCTGATATGCATCTGACAGCATAAAATACCAGAAAATATCAATTAAGCAGCTCATCACAGTCATTGTTCCCAGAATCACAGCCGCCGTTTTCCCGCTGCAATATTTAGTCTTCAGCTTCTGGCAACAAATCGCCACAAATCGGTCAAAGGTGAAAGTGACAATGAACCAGACAGAACAGTTTGTGGTTGCAAAAACCAGGACAGCTTGGACATTACACACGGGGAGGGACATCAGGAAATAGAAGTATCGCCGATAAACAATCGGAATGTGCCTCAATATCAGGTCGAGGATAATGACCAGTAGATCCGCCGCTGCCATGGCCACTAGGTAGCGAGTGACACATTGAGAGAGACCGCACTTTCCCCGAGACAGGATCACAATCGTTACTACGTTCACTGTGAGGAAGGGAAATAAACAGAGAAAATATACCTCAGTTGTGAGCAAGAGCAATAGTTTAATGGAATTTGGGGTGAAAAGTGCAAATCATTATCGAAATGTACATTTTTTGGCAATACAATTAAGGAAACTGCAAAGGCGTACCCATAAATATATTGAGAACAAAAGGATAACGAAAGAAAGGGTAATGCGTAATACAGACCATGAGTGGAATCTATGTGTGGAGGCAGAAAATGTTGGAATGGTTCTTTATCAATTCGTTGCATCTATTTTCAGAAAGGAACGGGAAAATACAGATACTTCTAGCAACGAGGAGTGTGAAATTCTGGATGAAGTAAACATAATGAGAGAGGAGGTTTTAAGGGGTTTAGCAGCTTTGATAGTAGATAATTCCCCAGGCCCAGATGAATTGCATCCCAGTCTGTTGAGCGAAGTAAAAGACGAAATAACAGAGGCCTTGACCATTACTTTCCCGTCATCTTTGGATTTGTGCCTGGTGCCGGATTAATGGAGGACTGCTAATGTGCTACCGTTGTTTTAGAAGGGAAAAATAGATAGGCCAAATAATTAATGGTCTGTAAGCCTAATCTCAGTGATGGGAAAATTAGTGGATACATCTACATTTGGAAAGGCAAGGATTAATTACGGGCAGTCAGCACAGATTTGTTAAAGGTAGGTCATGCTTGACTAACTTGATTGAATTTTTAAGGAGGTAACCTAGAGGTTCGATGAGGGTAGTGCATACGATGTAGTGTACAGGACTTTAGCAAAGCTTTTGTTAACGTCCCACATGTTACACTGGTCATGAATGTTAATGCCCATGGGTTCCGGGTATCCAGGGCAAAGTGACAACTTGAATCAAAATTTGGATTAGAGATAGGAAGCAAAATGTAATGGTTGATGGATCTTTTTGTGACATGAAGGATGTTTCGACTGGTGTGCCATAGAACTCAGTACTGGATCTCTTGCTTTAGTTGTAGATATCACTGATCAACATTTGAATATAGGGACCATGATTAATAAGTTTGCACATGATAATAAAATTGTCTGTGTGGTTGCGAACTAAAAGGAAAGTCATGGACTACAAGAGAATATCAATATACTGGTCTGGTGGGCAGTGAAGTGGTAAAATGGAATTTCTTTCGGAGAAGTTTAAGCTAATGCAGTTTGGGAGGACTTAAAAGTGTTGATGAGCAGAGGGACCTTGGAGTGTTTGTACACAGATCGCTGAAAATATCAGGCAAGGTGGAAAAGCTGGTGGAGAAAGCATATAGAATTCTTGCTTTATTGGGCGAGGCATCGAATACAAGAGCAGGGATGCTAAGCTTACATTGTATAATAATCTGATTAGGCCACAGCTGGTATACTGATTGCAGTTCTGGGTGCCCTCTTATAGGATTGCAATAGAGAGGGTACAGATGATGCCTTGAATTGAGAATCGTAGCTGTGAGGAAATATTGGATGGCCTGCGTCTGTTCTCATTCAAACAGAGGAGTTTGTGAGGAGACCTCACTGCGGTCTGAAACATTTTGAGGGGTCTGGATGAAGTGGATAGCAAATGCCAATTTCCATTTGTGGAGGGGTCATTTGGAGCAGTATAAGGTGGTTGTTGGAAGGTTCAGGGGGGATTTGAAGGGGGTTTTCTTCACGCAGAGGGTTCTGCATTACTGGACTGAACTGACTGGAAAAGGTGGTGGATGCAAAGACCATCATCACATTTAAAATGTGCGTGGTTGGAACTTAAAGTGGCATAACATGCAGGATTAGAACCTAGTGCTCTTAAGTGGGAATATAATATATAACCTGTTGTTGGCTGACGCAGATACGATGGTAAGTACTGCAGCAAATCGAATACGGCCATGGTGATCTCCTGGACTGGTTTAGATCGCCTGCATGATTCGGAGACGAATTTTCCCAGATTGCTTTTCCTCAGTTCGCCTGGGTTTTTATTTGTTTTCTGCGCCTCCCAAGAGATCAGATGGTTCGGGCTTGGTTAGAGTGTAGAATATTTCGATGGAATGTGTGTCGCAGTTGTATGCGGAAGATTGGTTGGCCTGGCTGCTCTTTACCTTTCCACCATGGTTAATTGTTCATATGTTTAGATATAAACTTCAGGGCTGCTGACCGAGAGCCGTGTGGCTCTTTTTCGGCTGGCGTGCACACGATGGGACTAAATGGCCTAATTCTACGCTTTGATTTCCTATGTTTCTATGTTTCTACAACATTGGATGAAATGGTCTAATTATGTTTCCCTGGGGCTTAATACAGTGTTTACTTTAAGAATTATCAATAATTTATCGTGGAATCAATAAATGAAATGAAAATAAATAGATGTTTGATCAAGGGGAGATCAAATGATAGAACTACCTTTATTCCTGCAGACGAAAGCACCGTACCCAGGTACCAGGACAAAAAGGACCAGAACCTCTCAGGAAACCATCGTGTCCCGGCGTCAGTCAGCATTTGGAGCAGTGTAATTCGCTTCTGTGCCCCTGGATTAGCGAGTTGGAAATTGCGCTGTCTTCCTGCTTGGTTAGAGTATCCATTATATTTAGAAGAGAAATGAATGCAACAACAAACTGCAATACGATTTCCCTCAGCATGCAATGATTACTGGAAATTGTATTTAAAATGTACGGATATTATATGACAATGCTAAGATAGCGAATACGTATGCACTGCAGTTACAAATAAAAAGGTCTGAGAGAATGTGGTAAAGATTTAGTTTTTTGCATTTTTGTTGAAATACTGCAATTGTCGCTTATTGAAAGGAAGATATTCCAAATAAAATTCCAAAAAATAAGCACCGAAATAAAATAAATAGTTATCTTTGACCAGGTAATGCCCGACAATATGCATGTATTAGTATCGAGACCATGTGAGTTATTCCTCAGGCAAAGAATCAGCGAACGATTTAGTAAAGGATATTAACAAAAATGGAGAGATTTGTCCATGCACTTTCTCACTTGCTGGATTTCACTTGTCCACAGAAAATTAGACGAGAAAATTTGAATAGACTTTCATATTCTCAAAACTTCGGTTAAATTAGCTGTGATTATTTATCCTGAAATATAGCAGGAGGCGATAGAGAAATGTGCCAGACAGACATGGCATCCACGTGTAAATTCATGACAAAATTTGGAATAATGCAAGAGAGATCTGTCTGAATGAACATTTTGTGAAACTGTAAATTATCCTTGTGATCCTACACTGACCATCAGAAGCAGTGCCACGAATGCAGAACTGCACAGGTTTGCAAAGGAGACACTGACTGGAACTGAAAGATGACTAGACTTTTCAAACATTAATGATGATCTTCCAGGATTTGTTCCAGTGACTTTATTTCAGTAACCATACCGAGCATTAGGTGCCATGGTGTATGTCCGTAACCACACCTAGCATTAGGTGCGATGTGTCAGTAACCATACCGAACATTAGGTGACTGTGTGTGTGCCAGTAACCATACCGAGCATTAGGTTACTGTGTATGGGACAGTAACCATACCGTGCATTCGGTGACTGTGTTTCAGCAACTATAAAGGGCATTAGGTGAGAATGAGTCAGCAACCATACCAAACTTTAGGTGAGTGAGTGTCAATAAACATACCGAACATTAATTAACTGTGTGTGTTAGTAACCATACTGGACATTAGGTGACTGTATTTCATTAACCGTACCGAGCAATAGGTGACAGTGGGTGTTAATAACCATACCTAGCATTAGAATACTGTGTGTCATTAACCATACCGAATATAGGTGACATTGTGTGTCAGTAAACATAATGGACATTAGGTGAAAATGAGTGTCATTAAGCGTACCAAACAATAGGTGCCAGTGTGTGTCAATAACCATAGTGGACATTTAATGACAGTGCGTGTCAGTAACAATGCCGGAGATTAGGTGAGAGTGTGTGTCAGTAACATACCTTCAATTAGGTGAATGTGTGTGTCAGTAACCATAATGAGCATTAGGTGAAAACAGCAGTAAAATATTGTGGATGTTGGAAACGTGAAATGGATAAATCAAATGATGGAAATACCCGGCAGGTCAGGCAGCACCCATGGAGAGAGTAACACAGTTACGTTTCAGGTCGATGATCTTAATCCATCGTGTCTCAGGTCCAGTAAACCAAGGCAACATT
This sequence comes from Pristiophorus japonicus, assembly GCF_044704955.1. Lineage (NCBI taxonomy): Eukaryota > Metazoa > Chordata > Chondrichthyes > Pristiophoridae > Pristiophorus > Pristiophorus japonicus. Next base: position 7,316,926 of record NW_027252779.1, read on the forward strand.
CATTTCACTGTTACAAACGTTCAGGAGAGAGAGAGAAGACTGAAATTCGTTTAATAAAATTTCGCGACCAATTTTTTTGCCTGAGTTGAATATAGAAAATTAGAATCTTGGTAAAACGTTTCACTTTCAAAATTAATTGCCAACGGAAGAGTGAATAGGATAGCGAGGACGAGGAGAGAAACACATATATGCAATACTTTCAGAATTAATCCCTGGATAGAAATTACCAGGGACTTCCCCAGCAGTGTGAAATGGGACTAACTCGGGGGATGAGGCAATGGTGGGATTTGATGATAGAATCATAGAAATTTACAGTGCAGATGAATGCCATTCGGCCCACCGTTTCCGAGCTAGCTGACAAAGACGTACCCAATCTAATCCCACTTTCCAGTTCTTGTTCCATTGCCTTGTAGGTTATATCACTTATATCCAAGTACTTTTTAAATGTGGTGAGATTCCCTGCCTCTACCAACCTTTAGCAGTGAGTTCCAGACCACTATCCCACACTGCGCGAATAAACATTTCTCCTGAAATCCCCTCAAAAACTCCTAAGACTGAAGATAAATCTTAAATAAGGAAATATTAAAACCGAGAGATTGTAGGATCAGGAGCAAATTTTGATCAGTGATCATGGCAGTGATTGTGGAAAGGTACTTGGTGCGAGATATGATGTGGACAGCAGAGTTTTGTACGATTTCACGAAAAGATGAGGCTAGATGAAACAAATAAATGGATGAGTGTTTATGCAGCACAAAGCCTGATATGGTGCAGAGAGCAGACGAAATTATGGAGGAAATAGTTGGCAGGATTTCTAATTCGGAGAATGTGAGGTCGGAACTCAGCTCCGGGCCAAAGAAAAGGCACAGTTTGCGAGCTGTCATATTCAGCATCAGATATTGCTCAATGAGCGGGAATATATCGATAGACAGAAAGCTGAGTTTGTGATAAGGACCAGCGACTTAACTGGCAAGCACAATAATACAGTGAAACATGATTTACAGATCTAATTGCTGGATTTAGAATCTTACCATGGACAGCAAATTCAACCGAGATGACAGAGTAAATTACAAGAACAGATATACAGTTAGCCATGGTTTGCCGAGTTAATAACTGGATAGAGAGAGACTTATCCGGAACACCAACAACAGCAAGCAATGGATAGTAAATGTATTTAAAAGTGCAAAGTGCCAATTCTATCCGTGTGTGTAATGGAATTCTATTATAATGTTCATAAAGCATGTCAAATTCCCAGATGAAACTCCTGTCCATTGCTGTAACATTCCAAGTCACTATTGTCAGATTCCAATCCATTGTTGTAATATTCCAATTTACCAGAATGCAGATTCTGGCTGCCTTTCTGTGGAGCCGTGTTCTGATCCCTGTTCGTGCCGTCGGTGAAACTCTAACTGATACTCTGCGATAATACTTTGAAAGGAATTCCTTTTTAATAGAAGAGGGCAACCAATCACAGATACATTAGGATCCATGGAGAATACCATTAATTGCAGTCACTGAACAAACAGCTTCAGTTAAATCGTGCAGACTGACATTGATTACAGTCACGGAACAAGCAGCTTCACTTAACCAATTTCAATCCAACACATTTTAGAAATATAGAAACATAGAAAATAGGTGCAGGAGCAGGCCATTCAGCCCTTCTAGCCTGCACTGCCATTCAATTATTTCATGGCTGAACATGAAATATCAGTACCCCTTTCCTGCTTTCTCGACTTACCCCTTGATCCCCCGAGGAGTAAGGACTTCATCTAACTCCCTTTTTGCACCACATTTATGCAGCACATTTCCCCGGTCCACCATAGTGGTTATGTTACTGGACTAGTAACCCAGAGCCCCGGAATAATGTTCCAGAGGCTTGAGTTCAAATCCCACCATGGCAGCAAATTCAATTAAATATATCTGAAATGAAAAGTTAATAAAAAGAGTGGGAGGGACAACGCGGTACTGATTATTAAAGAAACTATTGCAGCTGTGAGGAGCGATGATATTTTAGAGGGACCATCAAATGAGGCCATATGAGTCGAATTGAAACATTCTAAAGGGTGATCACACTGTTGGGCGTATATTATAGGCCACCAAACAGTGGGAGTGGAATAGAGTAGCAAGTAATGTAGGCAAATTGCTGTGAAGTGCAAAAAAAATTGGTTAATAATAGTAGGGTATTTTATTATCCAAATATTGATTTGGACAAATATAGTGTGAAAGGTATCGAGGGTGTGGAATTCTTAAAATGCATTCAAGAGAACTTTTTTTTTAGCTAGTATGTATCAAGCACAAAACGAGAGGGGGCGGTTTTAGATTTGTTTTGGGAAATGAATCTGGGCAGGTTGAAGGTGTATTAGTGGGAGAGCGCATGGGTGCCAGTGACCATAATTCAGAAAGATTTAAGTTTGTTGTGGATAAGATCAAGGATAGGCCTGCAATGAATGTTCCAAATTGGGGAAAATATTTTTTGATAAGTTAAGGGGTGATTTGGCCACAGAGGACTGGAAACGGATATTTCTGGGTAAATCAATGTCGGAACTGTGGGAAGCATTGAAGGTGGAGATCCGGAAGGCTCAGGCCAAACATGTGTCCTTAATGAAAAAGGGTGGGACTAAAATGCCCTCCCTAATCGCATCACCTCACAGTTCTCTGGAATAAATTCCATCTGCCACTGCTCTGCACAACTGACCAGTAGATTCATATCCTAATGCAGCCCATGATTTCTTCTTCATTGTCAACAAAACAGCCAATTTTAGAATCGTCTGCAAAAATCTCAATCATACTCCGTTTAATCAAATATAAATCGTTGGTATATACCACAAAAAGCAAGGCACACATTACTGAGACCTGTACGACCCCACTGGAAACATCATCCCACTCACAAAAACATCCATCAACAATTATTCTTTGCTTCCTAAATCCAAGCCAAATCTCGATTCAACTTGTCACTTTACCCTGGATCCCATGAGCTATAACCTTCATCGCCAGTTTATCATGTGGGTCCTTATCAAAAGCTTAGCTAAATTCCATATACAATACATCGAAAGAACTACCCTCATCGACCCTCTTGGTTACTTGCTCAAAAAATTAAATTAGGTTAGTGAAACCTGATCTTCCCATAACAATCCTTGTTGACTTTGCATTATTAATCCTTGCCTACCCAAATGCAGAATATCCTGTTTTTTTTAGGATTTTTTCCAATACTTTTCCACACCACTGATTTTAGGCTGACAGGCCTGTAATTGCTCTTCATATCTCTTTGTTCCTTCTTAAACTAGGGTACTACGTTAGCAGTCCTCCGATCCTCCGGCACCATATCCATATCCAAATAGGACTAGGAAATGAAGGTCAAGACCTCTGCTATTGCATATTTTACTTGGCTCAACAGCATGCGATGCATTTCATCCGGGCCTTGGGAATTATCTACTTTCAAAGCAACTAAACTCCTTAACACTTCCTCTCTCACCATATTTATTTCATCCAGAATATCACTCTCCTCCTCGATAGCAGTATCTGCATTATCTCTTTACTTTGAGAAAACTGATGCAAAGTATTATTTAAGAACCCTGCAAACATCTTCCGTCTCCACACAAAATTACCCTCATGATTTCTAATGGGCCCGAGGCTTTCCTTAGTTACCCTCTTACTCTTTATTGTTATCGAATATCTGAGGGTTTTCCTTAATTTTAATGGTCAAGAATGTCTCATACTCACTCTTAGCTTTCCTAATATCGTTTTTAATTTCGCCTCTTAACTTTCTATATTTCTCTACAAATTATAAAGTATTAAGCCGTTGATATGTGACATAAGCGTCCTTCATTTTCTTAATCCTCACCTATAATTCCCTAGACATCCAGGACGCTCTAGAATTATTTTTCCAACCTTTTTATTTAAGGGCACACGTTTGGCTTCTACCTTCCAGATCTCCTTGTAGAATGCCGCACATTGTTTCGAAGCCGATTTACCCACAATTAGCTATTTCCAGTCCACTCTGGCAAAATCACTCTTTAACTTAGCAAAATTAACATTTCCGCAATTCAGAAATGTTATTGCAGGCCTATTCTTGTCCTTATCCATAACCAACTTGAATCTCACTGAATTTTAGTAACAGTCACCCAAATACTCCCCCACGAATAACACTTCAAACTGTCCAGTTTGTTTCCCCAAAACTAAATCCAAGACCGACCGCTCTCGCGTTGGGCTTGCTAAATACTGACTAAAATAGTGCTCTTGAAAGCATTACAAGAAATTGGCAGCCTCTATAGCTTTCACACTAAATTTGTCACAATCAATATTCGCATAATTAAAGTGCCCTACTATTACTACTCCATGATTTTTAGACTTCACAGCAATTTGTCTACATATTTGCTCCTTCTATTTCCCTCCCACTCTCTGGATGTCTACAATACACTTCCAGCTGTGTGATCGCCGATTTCTTTTTTCCAATTCGACCCATCTGGCCTCAGTTGATGATCCGTCAAACATATCATCCCTTCTCACCGCTGTAAGTGCTTATCTAATCAGTACAGCAACACCGACCCCCGTTTTGCCCCCCTCTCTCTCTTGCCTAAAAATCTGTCAGCCAGAGATATTGATCTGCCAAACCTGCCCCTCTTTCAGCCAAGTTTATGTAATGGCTATAAGGTCACACTCCCAAGAGTCTACATGTGCTCTTAGCTTATCCGCCTTATTTGCTATACTCCTTGCAGTAAATATGTACCATTCAGCACAGGAAGACATCCTTGCTTGTTACGTACGAAGCCACGTTTCCTCTGTCTTAAAGATTCGCTTTCGACATTCATGCTATCCGACTTCTGCTTTACTTACATCTCTTTTGTATTTGTTGTCAGGTTCCCATCCCATCAATCTCGTTCAAACTCACCCCAACTGCACTAACAACACTCCCGCGAGGATATTGGCCCCGGCGCTGTTGAGGGGCAACATGTCTGATTTATACAGGTCCCATCTCCCCGAATGCCTCAAGAATTTAAAGCCCTCCCTTCTACACCAATTTTCCATCAACGTGCTCATCGTCTCTCTCCTTCTATTCTTACTCTTTGGCAGGTGCACCGGTATTAACCCAGAGATTACTGCTTTTGATATCCTACCCTTTAATTTTTTTCCAAGCACCATAAATTCTCCCTGTAAGACATCATCACTCACCCTATATGGACCATGACCTCGAGCTGCTTACCCCACGCCCCCCCACCCCCGACTCCTTTCCCCCCAGGGTGACCTGCATCCGCTCTGTGACATCCTTTACCCTGGAGCTAGGGAGGAAGATAAACATTCGGGAGTCATGTCTACGTCCGCAGAATCGCCTGTCTGTTCCTCTAACTATAGAATCCTTTAATCACTTGGGAACTTTTGTTGTTCTGCCCTCCTCGCTGTGCTGCTGGGTCAGCCGTGGTGCCCTGGAATTGGCTCTGGCTGCAATCCCCAGAGGCCCCATTTCCTTACCGATACTCAGAATTGAATATTGGCTTGAAAACGAGAGGGACTCACGGGAGGCCTCCTGCGCTATATGCCTGGAACACTTATTATGTCTGGTGGTCACGCCCGTCCCCTCCACCTGCACGCCTATAAGCTGCGGGATACCGACCTCCTGAAACGTGCTATCCACGTAGTTCTCTGCCTTGCGGATGCACCTTATTGACTGCACCCGCTGCTGCAGCTCCGAAACACGGAGCTCGAGCAATTGAAGCTGGAGACACCTCCTGCACACATGCATGTCCAATATATTACCAACTATCCCATGAACCATTATTTTGTTTCATTACATCTTGTGGCACATTATCGAATTATTTCTGAAAATCCAAAGCGACTGGTTCCACTCTGATCAATTCTGATAGTTACAACCTCAAAATGTCTCTAACAGATTTGACATATCTGATTTTCCTTTCATAAATCCGTGTTGATTCTGCCCAATCCTATTATTATTTTCTCATTGCCCTTTTACCATTTCTTAATAATAGAATCAACCATTTTCACTATGACTGATGTCAAGCTCACTGGCCTGTAATTACCCGTTTTCTCGCTCCCTCATTTTCTAACCAGCAAGATTAAATTTGCTACCTTGTAATCTGCAGGAACACTTTTACAATATATTGAAGTTTGCAAGATGGAAACCAATGCAAGCAGTATCTCCATAGCCACCTCTATCAAAGCCATTTCATGTTGACCAGCAGGTTCAGAGAATGTCTCGGTTTTCAGTCCCGTTAATAGTTCCAGTTCTATTTTTTTTACTAATTATTATTTTATTTAGTTGCTCATTATTGCTAGACCCTTGGTTCTCCAAAATTACTGGGAGGTTTTTCTTGCGTCTTTAGTGAAGGCAGAAATACACATCCTGTTTAATTTCTGTACTATTTCGTTATTCCACATTGTAATTATTCCTTTCTCAGCCCGAATGGGAACCACATTTACTTTCACTAATCTTTCGCTTTTTACATACCAACAGAATCTTTTACAGAATTTGGTCATGGTCATGAACTGTGATGCCTGTGAAGATGTTGATAACAGTGGTGCTTTGTTCGTGCATCTGCTGCCTTTACCGCTGGAATCAACTTGTGACCCTTGCACTCCTTTCTCCTCTATTGACATAATTTATGTTTTGTAGATCAGCCAGTAGCGCAGCCCCATGCATCACCACCGAGCACAAAAGCTGCGGTTTGCAGCGCCGTAGTCGGCGGACGATCATTCATCTGGTGCTGAGGAGCCCCGATTCTCGCAAGTGCAGCTGCTACGTGCCGTCTCCAAGGATGAGAATGCAGACTTCGAGGAGCCCGCATCGCCAAGCTCCACGATATCAAGTGCTACAGCGGCCATTACCCCATCCACCGAGGTACTGGGCTCAGTCACATTGTCGCAGGGCAGTTGAGGTGTCTCCAGGATGGCACCGACAATGCGGAGATTGGTTCAATGCAGCACGTTTGCTCCAGGAGCAGCCGATCTGAACAGCGACATGCAACATTTGTACAGCAAGAGTTTTGACATAGATCAGCAGATCTTAAAGTCAATGTGGGCATATCCCTACAAATGGCCAGCATGACTGGCAGCATTTGCTATTACGTGCCATGGATGGTCAAGTCCCTGAAGGTGATAGCCAGGAACACTGGTGGCAAAGGCCTCCCAGTGGTCTCGAGGCGTGACTCTGCACCCCAAGGTGCCGCAAGACGATTGCCAACGTCACATGAGAGCCATCAAAAAGATCTTGCTACTGGCTCGGTGCACGTTCCCACCTTGGGACGGTCCTCTCCCATATCCATCCAAACATCGGTCCTGCCGTCCGCCCCCGCAATGAAACAGCGCCTGAGGATCTCCTCGGCCAGGAGGCTTGGAGTCAACAGGGGTAGTTGAAGAGCTAATGGTGGGTAGGTGAAGCGATGAGGTGGCGGGGGGGCGGGTATAGGAATGTGATGTGCATGGTCGCAGGTGTGGTCTTAGTCAGAGTATTTAAGGTTATTGAGCTATTTTGTTGGGAGGTTTGGTGGAGGTGAGGGGAACATCTATTTTTTTAAATTTGTTTTGTATGCATACGAAGCGTTAGAAATTTTTAACATTGAATGAATGTTATAAATGTTATTAATTTGTTGTTGGGTGGGATGGGGAAGCGGCTGTGTGTTTTTTTAGAGTTATAATTATTGTTTCTTAAAAATGTTCCCATTAAATGTTTTGAGGGGAGAAGAGTGAGACAGAGGTCCTGGTCCACATCGGTACTAATGAAATAGGTGGGAAGAGGGAGGAGCTCCTGCAGGCTGAGTTTAGGGAGCTAGGGCATAAGATTAAAAAGTAGCATCTCGAAGGTAATAATCTCCGGATTAATCCCAGTGCCACGAGCTCGTGAATAAAGAAACAGGAGGATAGAGCAGTTGAACTCGTGGCTTAACAGTTGGTGCAGGCGAGAGTGATTAACTTTCCTAAGGTTTTGGGACCGGTTCTGACGGGTTGTACCGCAACAGAGCGGGGACCAATTTCCTCGCGCGAGGGTTGGGGAGGTTCGGGGGGTGAGGGGGTGGAGGGGCACTTAACTAGTGCGGTTGGGGAGGGTTTAAACTAGCTTGACAGGAGGACGGGAACCTGAAAATGATTCAGTCTGGAGGGGAGATGAGCAAGAGGTAGAAAGCAAAAATAAAGACAGTGAGATTGAAGGATAGAGGAAAAAAGTGGAAAAAAACACATTGAAAGGCACTTTGTCGAAATACACTTTGCATATGCAAAAAATATTGAGTTGACGGCACAAATTGAGACAAATGGGTACGATCTGATAGCTATTTCAGAGACGTGGCTGCAAGGTGAACAGGACTGGGAATGAAATATTATTGGGTATTTGAAAATTCGGAAGGACAGACAAAAATGAAAAAGGAAGTGGGATAGCTCTATTAATAAAGGATGGAATCACTGCAATCGTGAGAAATGATATTGGCTCATAAGGAATCATAAGGGGGCGTAGACTATAGCTCCCCTAACAGTAGTAATTCTGTTGGTCGGAACATAAACCATGAAATAGTGGGGGCTTGCGAAAAGGGAACAGCAATAACCATGGGTGACTTTAACCTCCATTTTGGTTGAACAAATCAAATTGGTCAGCGTAGCCTCGAGGAAGAGTTCATAGGCTGCATAAGGCACTGGTTTCTTGAGCAGAATGTAATGGATTCAACGAGGTCATGTGTAATGAGAAAGTATTAATAAACTATCTCCTAGTATAGGATCCCATTGGGATGAGTGATCGTAGCAAGATTGAAATTCAAATTCAGATGGAGGGTGAGAAAGTTGGATCACGAATCAGCATACTAAACTTAACTAAATGAGACGATGAAGTTGTGAGGGCAGTTTTGGCTTAAGTGGACTGGGAAAATAGATTAAAGTTCCGCATGGTTGAGGAACAGAGGTATACATTTAGGGAGATATTTCACAACTCTCAAGAAAGATATTTTCCAGGGTGGAGGAAAGGGTGTAAGAAAAAAAGGACTTACCCAATTAAAACCAAAGTGGCGAAAACTTAAAGGAGAAAAGAAGATTGGGAAGCGTTTGAATCCAGCAAAGGATGATTAAAAAATTATTAAAAAGGGAAGATAGACAATGATAGTAAACTAGCACGAAATATAAAAATAGATAGCAAGAGTTTCTATAGGTATTCAAAAAGAAAACACGTGTAAATGTTGGTTCCTTCGAGGACGAGACCGGGGAATTACTAATGGGGAACATGGAGATGGCAGAATCTCGGAATAAATATTTTGTATCAGTCTTTACGGTAGAGGACACTAACAATATTCCTACAGTGGATAGTTCAGGCGCTATAGGGGGCGGGGAGGGCGTGGCGGAACTTAACATAATCACAATCAATAAGGAGGTGGTATTCAGTTAGATAATGGAACTAAAGACAGATAAATCCCATGGACCTCACTTGCATCCGAGGGTCTTAAGCAAAGTAGCGGCAGTGATTCTGGATGCATTGGCTGTAATTTTTCAACATTTCCTGGATTCTGGGGAGGTCCCGGCAGATTGGAAAACAGCAAATCCAACGCCTATATTTAAAAAATGAGGCAGGCAACCAGTTAGCCTAACATCTGGAATTGGGAAAATGTTTGATTCCATTATTAAAGAAGCAGTCGCAGGATATTTGGTAAAGCAAAATTCGGTCAGGCATAATCTGCGTGGATTTATAAAGTGGAAGTCATGTTCAACAAATGTGCTGGGATTACTTCAGGATGTAACAAACAGTGTGGATAAGGCGAACCAGTGGATGCAGTGTATTTGGACTTTCAGTAGGCATGTGACAAGTAGCACATACAGTTTACTGCAAGGTCAGTGGTTGGGAGTAATATATTAACATGGATAGAGTATTGGCTAACTAACAGAAAACAGAGAGTCGGGATAAATGGATTAATTTCGGGTTCTCAATCAGTAACTAGTAAGGTGCCGCAGGGATCAATGCTGGGACCCCAACTATTTACAATCTAGAGTAATGACGTGGATGAAGGGACTGAGTGTAACGTAGCTAAGTTCGCTGATGATGCAAAAATGGGAGGAGAAGCAATCTGTGAGGAGGGCACAAAAATCTGTAAAACGACATAGATAGGCTACGTGATTCTGAAAAATTTGGCAGATGGAATATAATGTTGGAAAGTGAGAAGTCATGCACTTCGGCAGAAAAAAAATAAAGAGCAAGTTATTCATTAAATGGGGAAATATTGCTAAGTGCTGCCGTACAGCAGGACCTGGGGGTACTTGAAACTCAAAAGATTAGTATGCAGGTACAGCGATTGTTTAGCAAGGCCAATGGAATCTTGGACTTCATTGCTAAGGAGATGGAGTATAAAAGTCTTACTACCGAAATACAGGGTATTTTGAGACCACACCTGGAATAATGCGCGCAGTTTTGGTTTCTTATATTGGCGAAATGATGTACTTGCTTTGGAGGCAGTTCAGAGATGATTCACTAGGATGCATTCGGAGATAAGGGGGTTGAGTTACGAGGAAAGGTTCAGTAGGTTGGGCCTCTACTCATTGGAATTCAGATGAATTTGAGGTCCTCTCATCGAAACGTATAAGGCTATGAGGGAGCGCAGGCAGGATGTTTCCACTGACAGGCGAGACGAGAACTAGTGGGCATATTCTTAGAATTAGGGGCCGCCCATTTAAAACAGAGTCGAGGAGAAATTTATCCTTTGAAAGGCTTGTAATTCTGTGGAATTTTCTGCATCAGTTAGCGATCGAAGCTGGAACATTGAATAAATTTAATACAGAACTAGAGAGTTACTGAAACGATAAGGGAATAAACGAATATGTGGAGCGGGCAGTGAAGTGGACCTCAGTCCATGATCAGAAAACCCATGATCGTATTAAATGGCGGAGCAGGCTCGATGGGCTGTATTGGTTATTCCAGCTCCTATTTCTTATGTTCTTTTGTTCGTATAACATTGTTGTACATTTTCACAGATAGCTACACTATTACACAATTGCGATTCCCTAACATGAAAGGGGATAATTAAACTTAACTTGAATCAACTCAAACTTTAACTGTCACCAAGGTAATGCACATCATTCATTTATGAGCTGCAGAGACAGCAATGTTCAGCTTTGTAAAAACGACCGACGTGTTTCAATCTATGCAGCCACCATGGGCCCTTACCTGTGGTCCATAGGTGGAGGGGGGATGGTTTCATCGTCAACCTGGTTGTATGCCCTGAGCTCAGCATCCACCTCCTCATACTCCTCTTGCTCTCTCTCCTGATGTGGACCAGCAGTCCGTTCTGGAAATTCTTGTCGCCATCTGATAGCCAGATTGTGCTGCATGCAGCATACCATTACGAATCAAGCTACCTGTTTAGGGTAGTATTGGTAGCGAGCCTCCTGAATGGTCCACACATCTAAAGCGTTGATTACGCACTCCAATGGCATTCCTAATGATATTGTGTGAGGCTGTTATTTTATCGCTTCTCGGCTTCTGTCTGGGTGTGGAGAAGGCGCACATCAGCAAGGTGGCAAGGCCATATTGTTGTTCCCCAAGCTTCCAGCATTGACCTTGTGGCTGACTGGTAAACATGTTATATACAACACTTTCACGCTGGATATGAGCATCATGGATGTGGCCCAGAAATGTTGCATTTACTGCCATTATAATTTGGTTGATGTCTACAACGAGTTGCACATTCAGGGAGTGGAATCCTTTCGGTGCCAAAAAAGCTGTGCATCCTGAAAAGGTGGCCGCTTGACCCTGTGCGTACAGTCTGTTACTCACTGCAGCTTGGGGAAGTTTGCAATTCTGGAGAATCCTAGAGCCCTCTCAGTATGTGCCTCCCTGGTAATAGGGAAGCTGGAACAGCCCATCGTGCATGTGTAAAGGGCTTCAGCGACCTGTCGAAAAGAAGCAAAGTGTGGCATGCTGAGATATAGCGCAAATGTGCCCAGCTGAGGCCTGAAAGCAACCCAATGCATAGGAGGCAAGTGCCACAATGACCTTGAACTTGACGGACAGTGCTGTTCTGATGATGCTGGCAGGCTGCACATCTCACCTGATGAGCTGGCATATCTCGCTGGTAACCTCTTTGTGGAAATGCAGTCTCCTACGGCACGTGTTATCAGAGTATTTCAGCTAAGACTCTTCTCCCTGTAAGTGACTGTGGTATAAGGTCTTATCTTCCTCAACAGTCTGGCACTTCATTGATTGGGCACATGATTCTGTTCAACATACGTTTTGCCATCTCTAGCCTGCAGCAGCTGCGTGGTCATCAAGACAGTTTGCGATATTACAGGTCGCATTCCAAAACTCTCAGTTTTACACCAGTTGTTCACAAGCAATAAATTTACCTACAAAGACATTTAAAGTAACTTCAAATGGTCCACATTATGACAAGATGTTTGTTCAGATGGTCAAACTCATTAAAAGACTTGCAGTGTACATGAAAACTCCCGAGAAGTTGAAGCAGCCAATTATGTGACCTGACCTCGAATTTACAAAATGGCGTCCATACCGCTCGTTTTCATTCAAGTGAGTGCAACATTTACTCAGCGGCTTTTCCAGCGAGTGATAATTTCGGCGATATGTGGCCGAGATGTCAAAAATAATGCTCAGCGAAATAATGGTCGTTGATTTCGGCCATTCTGACCTTTACGTCAAAAAAAGTAGGTGGGCGGTCTTATTCATTCTCTGCATTAATTAGATGGCAAATGTAATGCTCGGCGATATAAAGGGAATTGTTTTTTTCCCATTCTGAAACTTGCGCCAAAAAAAGTGGGCGGGTGATATTATTTATTGGCGTTAATTACATTGCGAAAATAATGCTCGGTGATAAGTGAGAGATAAGTAGGCGTTAGTTTTCATTATGTGCCTAAATGTGCGATACCTGGGCGCGAAACCTCATTTCAGTGTTAAAATGGACGTTAGGTGGCCTGCATCGATGCAACAAAATGGTTAGTCGAGCCCACTTGGGAAAGGTATCCCTTTTGTCTCTTCGTATAATCAAATTTTATATATATATATATTCATATAAAACAGAATCAATTTTATCATTAATAAACACTTTTATTCTTAAAGTCTGCATTAATTATCATACCCAACTAACAATTAAATGTAACAGTATAACATGCATGTTCGTTATTATCCCCAATTTAACAATGATGTATATCAGTTTTAAAATGTGTATTGCTTATCATTCCCAATTTATCAAATAAATATTACAGTTATGCATTGGTTATCATACCAAACTTGAAAAATTTAATATAAGTTTTACCTTCTGTACACATACATTCATATACACATTTAACAATTAAATGCAACATGTTTACCCTTGAATTGGTTACCATTCCCTATTTAGCAATGAAATGTAAAGGTTTCACCCTGTGTGTTCGTTACCATACCAAATTTATAACAATTAAATTTATCAGTTTTCGCTGTGCATTAGTTATCATACCCGAATTAATAATTACATGTAATATTTGGTTATAAAATCAGCTTTAAGTATTACATATTTCAGTTTTACACTGTGTGCTGGCTATTGAAGTGGGAATTAAAGAGTTAAACACGTTTCAGATTAGGAAGGCACAAACACAATTTGCTGATGTGGCAGAATTTGCAGGTGCAACTGTAGGACCATGTTGCAATTCCTGGTATTCAGAGATAATGTCATAGCCTTTGAAGTTACTTCCTGTAGTTATTCAGAACTAAGAAATAAATATCTGTTAGTGGCAGGATGTAGGAGGCAGAATACATATGTTCATACCCAAAGAGGATGTGAAGCAATTAGCAAAGTTGAAGTTAAGCAATATGTAAAAAGCGAAAAAAATCGCAGTAGAATGAATGACCAATGATAATGTAAATGATGACTTTGCAAAGAATTCAGTATAAAAGAAGCAGCTCCTAAAGTGTTCGAAGAGAACGGTTGGGAAGTCATCCAGTTAAGTAACTGGTGTCGACCTTGTCTCCCTTGATGAAGCAATAAAACAAATCTATTCTCCACAACAGGACTGTGTTGAGTGTATTTGCATTACTCCACATCAAATAGCGTGGTCTGGCAGGACGCACCCGGGCGAAGGACAGACAGACGTTTCCATACCATCACGAGTAAGCATATATTTGAAATACCACTCATAAATCTGATGTCATCTGTCGCAAAACATGTCGGTAGCCTGGGCTGTCTGAACTTGTGAGAAAGGTCTGTAATGGTGAAAAAGACATGAGGGTAGTTAAGAGATCACAATTGTAATTATCAAAATATGTCCGGCTTCGTAGGTTTATAATTACAGACCCCAGGTTGGAGGAAACCAGTTTAAAGGGGACAACGAACCAATGAAGGGGTTGACGTACCAACCAAAGTTGGTATTGTACTCCGAACAAAGTTGAGGCTGCACACATGGAGGTTAAAGTAACAGTGACCTCTGTCTTTAATGAGACACTCCAGAGTGAGGAACAGCCTTATGGGCCGGCTTATATACAGTGCTCGCAAGGGATGCTGGGATCCCTTGGGACTTCAGGTGATGTGCTCCCTGGTGGCGTTACATGGAAGTGCATGCTTTACAAATACACAACATCACACCCCGCTCCCAAAGTCAAAGTGAAAACTATTTACAAGTTGAGGCAATCGGGAGCCTTTCTTTCCCTGGTGGGCCGCCACGGTATACATGTCAGTTCTCGTGTGTTGGCTGTGCCGTCGCTGGGCTGGCGAGTTGTTGGCCCTGCAGGGCTGCTAGGTGAGCCTGGCCTTGCGGGGCTGTTGGGAATAATGGCTTCGATTTCCTGTTCCGGCGTGGTGTCGTTGATCCTTTTAGTGGGTTGTGGATTTGAAAAAGGTGGTGCCTGCTGTGGGTTGTTCAGGGAAGCCTTTGTACTGCAGCCTCGTTTGGTCCAGTTGCTTTCTGCAAATGTGCCCATTGTCTCGTTTGACTACAAACACCCTATTTCCTTATTTAGCTGTCACCGTGCCCACGATGCATGTGGGACCATGTCCATAGTTTTGCACATACACAGGGTCATTTAGATCAATTTTCCGTGAAAGAGTGGCGCGGCCATCGTTTACATTTTGTTGCTGCCGCCTGCACTCCAGCTGATCATGCAGGTTGGGGTGAACTTGTGAGAGTCTCGTTTTAAGTGTTCTTTTCATGAGTAGATCAGCCGAAGGCACCGCTGTGAACGTGTGGGATCTCCTTCGGTAGCTGCGCAGTATTCGGTACAGGTGGGTTTGGAGTGAGTCTTCTATGACTCGTTTAAGGCTTTCTTTGATGGTGTGTACTGCCAGCTCTGCCTGCCCATTGGAGGCTGGTTTAAACGGGGCCGAGGTGACATGTTTCATTCCATTACTGTTCATGAATTCTTTATATTCGGCACTGGTGAAACATGACCCCTTGTCATTGACCAGTATGTCACGCAGGCTGTGGGTGGCAAACATGCCCCTCAGGCTTTCAATGCTGGCGGTGGCGGTGCTTCACGCCGTTATTTTACGTTCAATCCCTTTTGAAAAACATCCATCACCACCAGCAAAATTTTACCGATAAACGGGCCTGCATCGTCGATATGGATCCTCGACCATGGTCTGCAGGGCCAGGACCACAAACTTAGTCGTTCCTCTCTCGACGCATGCTCAACTGAGCACATAAGCTGCGTTGCCCTACACAGGAATCTGAGTCACGACACGTAGGATCTGGCTATCACTTTCATCATTGCTATAACCGGGTGTGTGCTGTGGAGATCCGAGCTGAACGTCTACCTGCCATTTCTTGGTAGCACTACGCGGTTACCACACAACAGGCAGTCTGCCTGAATGGACAGTTCGTACATTCGCTGCTGAAACGGCTTGTTTGTGTCTTGCATTTCAATGGGGATGCTGGCCTTGCTCCCAAGCAAGACACAGTTTTTTTACTCGGGACAGCAGAGGATCTTGGCTGGTCCAAGTCCTTTCTGACGCACCGTGACAGGTGATTTATCATTTTCAAATGCTTCCATGACCATCAATAAGTCTGCGGGCTGCGCAACCATCAATAAGATTGCAGGCTGCGCCATTTCCACGCCCGTGGTGGGCAATGGAAGCCGACTGAGAGCATCCGCACTGTTCTCGTTGTCTCGCCTGTGGCGAATTGTACAGTTATACGCTGATAGCGCGAGTGCCTACCTTTGTATGCGGGGTGCGGCATTAGTATTTACCCCATGTTTTCAGCGAACAGGGATGCGAGGGGCTTGTGATCGGTTTCCAGCTCAAATTTTAGGCCAAACAGGTACTGATGCATTTTTCTTACTCCGAACACACATGCTAATGTCTCTTTCTCAATCATTCTCTCGGCCCTCTCGACCTTAGATAAGCTCCTGGAAGCATGGGCGACTGTGGCAACTTCCCTGCAACGTTAGCGTGTTGTAATACACATCCGACTCCGTACGACGACACGTCACATGCTATCACAAGTCTTTTACAGGGACTATACAATAAATGCAGCTTGTTGGAGCATAACATGTTTCTGGCTTGCTCAAAAGCAATTACTTGGCTTTTTCACCATACCCAGTTCTCACCTTTGAGAAATAACAGCGGTCGGGGCTCTAAAACGGTGCTTAACCCCGGTAGGAAGGTATCAAAATAGTTGAGGAGTCCCTGGAACGACCGCAGCTCCGTGACGTTCTGTGGTCTGGGCGCGTTCCTGACATTCTCTGTCTTGGCGTCTGTGGGCAGAATGCCGTCCGGCGCGATCTTTCTCCCAAAAAACTCCACTTCTGTTGCCTTGAATTCGCATTTCGACCTCTTCAGCCGCAGTCTTCCGCGATCCAGTCGCTGGAGAATCTCCTTCAGGTTTTGTCTGTGCTCGGCAGTGTCCCGAACCATGACCAATATTTCGTCCTGAAAGATCACCGTGTGTGGTAGCGACTTGAGTAGGCTCACCGTATTTCTCTGCAAGCTCGCTGCATCCGACCGAATTCCAAACAGGCATAGGTTGTAGATGACCAGTCTCTTGCGCGTGTCGATGCAGATGAGGCCCTTCGAAGACTCCTCCAGCTGCTGCATCATGTAGGCAGAAGTCAGGTCGAGCTTTGTGACCGTCTTGCCTCCTGCCAGCATAGCAAATAGGTCGTCTACCTGAGGTAGCGGGTATTGGTCCTGTAGCGAGAAACGATTAATCATTACTTTATAATCGCCACAAATTCTGAACGTGCCATCACTTTTGAGCACTGGAACAATCAGGCTGGCCGACTCGCTGAATTCCGTTGGGGCGATGATGCCCTCGCTTTGCAGCCTGTCCAGCTAGATTTCCACTCTCACCCTCATCATGTGAGGTACCGCTCGTGCCTTGTGGGCAATGGGTTGTGCCTCTGGAACCAAGTGGATCCGCACGTTCGCACTTGAAAAGCTTCCAATGCCTGGCTCAAAAAGGGAAGGAAATGTGTTGAGAACATGGGTACATGAGGCCTCATCGATATGTGATAGCGCTCGGATGTCACCCCAGTTCTAGCGCATTTTGTCCAGCCAGATCATTCCAAGCAGTGTGGGGCCATCGCCCGGGACAATCCAGAGTGGCAGTTCGTGCACCATGCCGTCGTATTTGACCTTTACCATGGTGCTGCCCAGGACAGAAATACGCTCTTTGGTGTACGTTCTCAATTTCGTGTGGATGGGGCTCACATCTGGTCTGAAAGCCGTTTTGCACCACAGCCTCTCAAAAATCTTTTCACTCATGATGGATTGGCTACCGCCAGTGTCCAGTTCCATGGCCATGGGAAAGCCATTCAATTTTACGTTTAGCATTGTAGGTGGACATTTTGTCGGCAATATGTTCACCAGTGCACTTCAGCATCTGCCTCCTCTCTCTGAAGCTCGAAATTGCTTTGATCCAACATGAACCGATCTTCCTCTGCGACATTGTGCTTACAAGGTTTTGGATAGCTTGCAGCTCGTTTTCAAGCTCGTTGGAGGTGCCGCATTGTTCCACATCTCTTGCAAACATAACCTTTGAAGCGTTATGAATAGGCTGAATGGAAGCATCCACAAAGCCAACAATGTGTGAATTGCCTTGCATTCATTCTTTCTTGGGGACTCTTAGTCATCTGCATCACCTGAGGCCTGCTGGCAGCTGCAGACTCGTCGGGTCTGCGCTGTACGTTTCTGCTCGCAAACAAAGTTCCAGTTAATTTATGAACATTGCTAGCACTTTTGTGCTGAGAGATTTGTTTGATGATATCACTGATGTACATAAACGCCTGTGCTATCACAATGGCCTTACTGAGGGTCGGTGTCTCTGCAGTCAAACGTATTCGAAGGATCGTCTCGTGGCCAACGCCCAGTAAAAAAAGTATCTGTGAATTTGCTCCATCAAACTCACATTGTCCTGCAAGTCCCCTTAGCTCAGCGACGTAGCTCGCCACATCCCGACCTTCAGCTCGTGTCGAACCGATACTTCGCCATCAGCATGCTGTCCCTCGAGATAAGATGTTCCCGAACCAGTGCACACAGCTCCTCATACGACTTTTCTGTGGGTTTCAAGCGGTTAAGAAAGCAAATGGCATGTTGGCCTTCACAGCGAGGGGATTTGAATACAGGGGCAGGGAGGTGTTGCTACAGTTGTACAGGTCCTTGGTGAGGCCACACCTGGAGTATTGTGTACAGTTTTGGTCTCCTAACTTAAGGAAGGACATTCGTGCTATTGAGGGAGTGCAGCGAAGATTCCCAGACTGATTCCCGGAATGGCGGGACTGACCTATCAAGAAAGACTGGATCAACTGGGCTTGTATTCACTGGAGTTCAGAAGAATGAGAGGGGACCTCAAAGCAACGTTTAAAATTCTGATGGGTTTAGACAGGTTAGATGCAGGAAGAATGTTCCCAATATTGGGGAAGTCCAGAACCAGGGGTCACAGTCTGAGGATAAGGGGTAAGCAATTTAGGACCGAGATGAGGAGAAACGTCTTCACCCAGAGAGTGGTGAAACTGTGGAATTCTCTACCACAGAAAGTAGTTGAGGCCAATTCACTAAATATATTCAAAAGGGAGTTAGATGAAGTCCTTACTACTCGGGGGATCAAGGGTTATGGCGAGAAAGCAGGAAGTGGGTACTGAAATTTCATGATCAGCCATGAACTCATTGAATGGTGGTGCAGGCTAGAAGGGCTGAATGGTCTGCTCCTGCACCTATTTTCTATGTTTCTATGTTTCTATATTTCACCGGAGCCAGAAGATTTTTCATGAGGCTGTAGGTCAGTGCCCCGTAGACTGTGAGGAGGACCGCTCTCCTTTTCGCAGCACTTCCTTCTCCGTACAGCTTGTTAGCTCCTAAGTACTGGTCGAGCCGTTCGACATAGGTTTCCCAGTCCTCACACTCCGAGAACTTCTCCAGGATGCCCACACTTTGCTGATTCTTTGCGTTGGATTCGTATTCTCGTCGCCAATTATTGTGTTCCTAACACAGTTGAGGCCCCACACAGGGAGGTTAAAGTAACAGTGACCTCAGCCTTTAATGAGACAGTCCAGAGCGAGGAACAGGCCGCAGAGGCCGCCTTATATACAGTGCTCCGAAAGGATGCTGGGATCCCTTGGGACTTCAGCGGATGAGCTCCCTGGTGGCGGAATATGGGAGTGTATGTTTTACAGATACACAACACTTGGCATGCAAAATTATGTGAGAAAGGGGGCCGTAATTTCACAGAATAGGTATTTAGCTGACGGCCATAGAACATTTATTGTTACTATGTTGAGTAACAAATGGGATCCCAAAGAAGGCCCCGCAAAACAAAAATTATGTTAGGAGAAAAATAAAAGCAAATAGACCGCCAAAGCCGGTTTGATGGTGGTTGGACAATGTTTGCAATATAAGGCCATTACGTAGGTTAAGTGTAGAAGTAAGTAGTTTAACGCAGCAGATCGAGTGACGGTTTCGGCCACTACGCAATGACCAGAACGACGATATAAATAGTATGACAAATGATGTGTCTCCGCCATATGAGGAAATATACCCAATTGCCCGGAAAGGGTACAGCAGCGACGATGAAGATGAACGCTCCATCGCACCAGTGAAAGTGAAAGTAGGAGATCCCAATGCAGGGGCACACAATTATAGGGCCTTCACCCTCCTGGAAAAACAGGGTTTATTTTAGGATTTAGGAGTAATAAAACCCCGCAACAGATAAATCGAGTTTTGGAAGTCCCTGGAAGTAATCGACGACACTCTTGATATGAATGAACGGGACGTTCTTGCACTAGTAAGGGAAAAGTGCCCACGTGAGAGATGGAACACCCTGGCACAAAGTTAGAGATAGGGGATCTGGCTTCCCATTGTAAAAGCCACCTGGGCCACAAGGACGGCTCCTTACTACGGATTCAAATCCACTGTACAGACTGTCTTGAGACAGCGCAATTGTGGCCTTTAATGTTGGTAAAACAAAAGAAAAATTAGAAGATATTGAATATAGAGGGAGTTTATGTGCAGTCATCAGGTCAGGCAAACCCAGACCGGAATGATATCCCCTTCTGTAAAATGTTTAAAGATGGGTTGTCGGCAGAGCATTAGAAAATTCGCAAATTGTGGGTAATAAGCACAATGGGCATGTCAGATAGATAGCGAGGCAACAAAACAGATGAAGTCCGAGGTGGCGGCCGAGAGAGTCGGGAGCGCTCTAATTGTGGAAAGATGGGACATCGAAAAAGCGAGTGTAGATTATCCCCACAGAAATGCCAGAGCTGTGACAGAACCCGCCACCCCAAGTACCGTTGCTGGGAAAAATGGGGAGGGAGGCAGGAAGAACAGAGACGAGATAAGGAAACCCCATCGGCGAGACTAACCGGAGCAACTAGGCAGCAACTACTCCAGGCCTTGAAGGAACTGGGATATGATTGAAGGTCAGCGGCCCCCCGAAGAATGTATGTGATGTGTTTATTCATGCGACAGCAGTGTTAGGGGACCGGCAGCGTGATCTGGTAGTGCATACTCGGGCAGCGGTCTCTATTACAGACAACCCCTTGCCAACTACCCAAAAAATCCTGATGCCGAGGCGGGTTGGAAGGGACCAATTTGCCTGCCAAATTAAGCAAGGTTCTGTCATTGGAAAAAGCTGGGATTTTACCGGCACAGTTTTACGTAATGCCCAACAATGAGGGAACGATATTAAGAATAGATTTATTGGATCATGCTAAATCAACATAGTTTCGAATGACATGCCTCAGTAGGAAGTGCCCAGATCATAACAAGTGATTGGGATGCGATAAGACAGTGCGAGGGGCGGGGGGGTGGGGGCAGGGGGCGGGAGGCAGGGCGATTGCCAGCACGTCAGTGGAGTTTGGGCAAAGTCCAAGCAAGACTGCTGGTTTGTAGGAGTGAGCTTGTGCTGAACCCAGGACCAGGACATAACTCACATATACAATATTCGATTAAACTAGAGGCTATGACCATTGTAAAACAAATCTTAAAGGAGTTATAATTAACGTGATACTTAAAGAAGCGGAAGGAATTAGCAACTCACCGATGTGGCCAGTAAAGAAGCAAGAGGGATCATACAGGGTGACCATTTACTACACAACTTGAATAAGCCAACCCATGACAGCACCTCATTGTGACAATCCCCGCGACCATATTAAATGGGTTGAAGGCCGAACATCATGCGTTCATGGTAGGAGTCATAGCCAACGGCATTTCGTCCATATCCCTGGCAAAGTAATCGAAGTATACATTTGCCTTTTCGGTAGCTTTTCACCATTATACTTGGATGTGGGTCCGACAAGTATGTCACAATAGTACGGCAATATTTCATCGAACCATGAACGGGGATTGAAAAAATTGTCCTCACAGCCTACAGAAGTACGATACTGCAGTATTTAGGCGACCTGTTGATAGTCTCAGTTGACGAAAAGGGGCACAAAGGTGCATATATAGAAGTCCTAGAAGCCTTACGATAAGCGTCGTTTAAGGTAAACCCCAAAAAGACACAGATTGAACAAGCCAATGAACTATACTTTGGACATGAGATCTGCCACGGCACTCGGACAACGTCCAAGGGTAGGAAATAAGCCATTGGAATCATGCCTCATCCAAAAACAGTCCGACGGGTTCGCAAGGTACAGGGACACTTAACTACTGTAGGAGTTTTCTACCCAACTTCGCAGCAATTGTGGAAGCCATGCACAGGTTGGTAAAAGAGGGGGAAACCGTCCCTAGAGAGCACAGAATGGCGTCCCGAGCAAGAGACGGCAGATGGAAATCTGAAGAAGTCCCTAATGTCAGCCAGAGGATTTGGACTCGCGAATATGGACCTAGCTTTCCACGTTTACATTGAGTACCAAGACCTTTTTTATGGAGCCGTCGTAACACATGGGAAGCCATGGTCAGCGAATGAGTCGTGATGACAGGCGAAATTGACCTACACACCAAACACAATCTGCTAGTAATGTAGAATACTCGAAAGCTCCTGGCCGTTTCCATTTCTGCCGAGCAAAGTGGGAAGCCATTCTATTGCCCCATGATGAATCAGTAAAGACAGTCAGATTCACAGGTTAAAACCCAGCAGTAGAAGTCCTCACGAGAGGGGAGCTCCACGAGTGTAAGCATTCGAATCGGAAGATTTATCAGGTAATGTAAGTTGGGTAGCTCTCGAAAACCCAGACCTCACATTGTATGTGGACAGATCCCGAAAGTATGTCGACGGCCACTCATGCACGGGTAGGGCGGTATTACACAAGCATTATGAACAAATGATACAGTGAGCGCTGGACGGAGGCCTTTCGGCCCAAATAGTAGATTTAACCGCACTGACGTAAGCCTTATTACTGACAGAGGGAAAGACAGTCAATAAATATACAGATAGCAGGTATGCATTTGGGGTGGTTCTTGACAACATGGTAGCATGGGGTAGGAGATGGTTTAATGCCTCTGGCGGCGAGGCCATCAAACACAATGAACGTACAGCATTACTATCAGATGCAGCCAGCAAAGCAGCTGATAGAGCAGTTATATAGGTAAAGGCCAATCCAAATGTAGTGGACAAAATACGGCAAGGAAATGAGGCTTTGGACAGTACCGCTCGAGAAGCGGCCACATCCACAGACATCGAGATAGAGTCAATTGGTAGTATTACTAAAAAGGGGGGCATAATCATAGTTAAACTGCTCGCAGGCACGAACGCTGAAAAAAGAGCAGAAGGGAGAGGAAGGGAGGATCACCTGGTGTAGACTCAGTTGGAGAAAGTACGGAAAGGTAATGGCCCCATCCTGCAATCGGCAAATGATCATGCATTAATACCACGGCATTAACTATGCCAGGCGTATCGCCATGATCTTCAATATCTACCGGAATTGGTGATGGCCGAGAATTGGACGTGACCTGGCCAAACATTGCCAGCGCTGTGTAATGTTTGCCCAACATACTCCGGGAAAAGTGATAAAAATAACCGCTTCAACCCCGCCCACGAAGCGCATGGGAAAGCATAGAGATTGATTTTACTAGGCCCCTAATCAACTCCAGGGGAAGGAAGTACTGCTTCGTGATTATTGACCAGTTGAAAAGGTGGGTGGAAGCATTCGGCACCCGCAATTGCACTGCAACCACGGTAGACCGTACCCTAGCAGAAGAGGTAATGCATAGCTGGGGGACGCTCATTCAGATAGATTGGACAAGGGTCTCACTTCACAGGAAATGTAATGAAGGAAACGTAAATATGGAATATTAAGCAGAAATTCCACATCCACTAACATTCCCAGAATTCGGGAAGGGTAGAAAGAATGAATAGAACCCTCAAAACCTCCCTGAGTAAAGCAATCGAGGGAACCAGACAGTCATGGCCAGAACTTCTGCCCACGATATCGAAGAGATTGCTTGCTACACCAAACCGCACAACAGGACTCACCCGTTACTAACTAATGACAGGCCGAGCAATGAAACTCCCTGAGGGAATATTTACAGGAGGAGTAGAGTTAGGACATTTATGTGATAGAATTAGGAAGTATGTGGTGGAACTGTAGGCTGTTGAAATATATGCGACAGGAAGTTTGAGATAAGCAAGAAGAGGAAGTAAGGATAAAGGAACATTGAAACATAGCAACATAGAAATTAGGTGCAGGTAAAGGCCATTCGAACTTCGTGCCTGCACCGCCATTCATTATGATCATGGCTGATCATTCAACCTCAGTAACCCTTTCTTGCTTTCTCTCCATACCCTTTGATCCCTTTGGCCGTAAGGGCCATATCGAACGCCCTTTTGAATATATCTAACGAACTGAATTCAACAACCTTCTGTGGCATAGAATTTCAGAGGTCAACCACTCTGAGTGAAGAATTTTCTCCTCATCTCCTTCCTAAATGGCTTACCCCTTATTCTTACACTATGACCTCTGGTTCAAGAACTCCCCAGCAACGGGAACATTCTACCTGCCTCTAACTTATCCAATCCCGTCAGAATTTCATATGTTTCCATGCGATGTCCTCTCATTCTTCTAAACTTCAGTGAATACAGGCCCAGTGGATTCAGTCGCTCTTCATATATCGGTCCTGCTATCAGGGAATCAGTCTGGTGAACCTTCGCTGATCTTCATCAATCGCAAGAACGTCCTTCCCCAGGTTATGAGACCAAAACTGAACACATTATTCCAGGTGTGGCCTCGGCAAGGCTCTGTACAACTGCAAAAAGCTTCCCTGCTCCTATAATCAAGTCTACTTGCATTGAAGGCCAACATAAGATTTGCCTTCATCACCGCATTTTATACCTGCATGCCAACCTTCAATGTCTGATGCACCAGGTCTTGTTGCAGCTCGCCTTTTCATAATCAGTCACCATTCATATAATATTCTGTATTCCTGTTTTTGCCACCATAGTGGATAACTTCACATTTATACACATTATACTGCATCTGCCATGCATTCGCCCACTCGCATAACCTGTCCAATTCACCCTGAAGCCTCTTAGCATCCTCGTCACAGCTCACACTGCCATCCAGCTTAGTTTCATCTGCAAACATCGAGATATTACTTTAAATTCCTTCATCAAAATCATTGAAATATATTATAAATATCGGGAGTCCCAGCACTGAACCCTGCGGCACTCCACTGGTCACTGCCTGCCATTCTGAAAACAACCAAACCCCGGCGGTAGTACCCGAGGTGGGGCAAGGGTAATGGTAAGGGGGTTACCAGAAAAAACAGGATTTGTCCCTCGGTGGAGCGGACCCTTTGAGGAAGTGATTAGCGGAGGCACGTTTGCAGGCATAAATATGAAAGTGGGGGCAGGTGGAAACACTGGTCTCAACGGAAAGAATATAAGGGACCTTACCAACGACTGGCCAGAAATATGTACCAATATACCTCTCTGAATGGTATGCAGAGGCAAACGGCAGTTAATTAAATGGTTTAGTAGGAGGACTTATAGTAGGAATGTGTATCGTGTTTGTAATGTTAAGACTAGTCGTTCTGATAATAAAGGCTGTGAGAGAAGACCCACGAGAGGAATTGGAATGGCCAAGCGGAGATGATAAGACTCTGACCCCAGTATGGCCTGTCCAGATTGTTTTCCCCCAAAATGGTGACTCGAAAGAATGCGGTTATTGGCCATATTGCATCTGCTTACACTGGCCAGAGGAATAAAATACACGGTGTCTCTGTCCAAAAGATACGACAACGAGAATTTGATCCCCGAGGACGAAAATGGGATCACACACTAGTTCAGGAAACAGAAGAGGCAATGTTCGTACTGTCAGCCGAAATCTCACCCAAACTATAAATGATCAGAGGGCGAGGTTGGCGACTACTGCGTTAGTCCACGGGCCCGAGGCTGCTGGACGGTAGGGTTTGATCCGACACATATATTGCTAGATTGTCCCTGGATAAGCAAGGCCGAAAGTGGGGCAGGGAGTGTGCGGGGGGACAGACAACCTATGACGACCTCGCATGCCTCAATGTAGTGCCGCCGCAGATCGCAAATAGATGCCTCTGAAATCAGGTGAAACAGACATGCATGGATTTCTAAAACTAAATGTGTAACTGGTCATCAGAATCTAATTGGATTTGTGCTGTCAATACCACAATATGATGTGACCAAGGGAAAGCTTCGGCATAAAGTTGACAATATATGAGAAATAACAAACCAAACATGGGTCAGATATCACAAACTGCACCAATACGTCATTAGGACGGGAAATGATAGCAAGGATGTGTGGATGAAAGATTTTTATAAGAATAACCAGGTTGCTTTGTGCCGAGAACAACCTGCTGTGTGGCTGTGTGGATACAGCCACACAACAGGTTGCGTCTTGAGCATAAACCCATTCCGAGACAATACCAGCCCCACAAAGTAACGGGCAATGTTGTGTTAGCACCAGATCCACTAACATGACTGTGGGAGCAGTAATGCACTACCCCATCACTTCCATCGACTTTTTCTTTATGACCAAAGAAGAGTTTAATATTCAGGGACATATTATATCCCCAGAATTAAGATACAAAACTTGCAGTGGGGTGGTGGTAGACACGATAAAGGCGGGTTATGAAGGATTCGAGGAGCCGCAGCGAAAACCTTTTCCAAAACTATGTGAGGAGCAGACAGCGTTGGAGAAGAGTATCCTTGTGCCACAAAAAATATCTCATCCTGATGAAAGAGATGGTTGAGCTGCAAAAGGAATCAAAGAATGTGCTTCCCTGGTATACACGACTATGGGATTTTGTACTTAATGTCCATATACACGCTTGCATAAGGATTGCGTGACATGCAATAGTGATCGTGCAGATGTTCGTCATATTTATTTTACTGTTTGAAAGGTGCTTTAGATGTAGGAGGAGATGTATGAAAGCTCTGGTAAAAGCCGCTCAGAAATAGGAAAGGAAGCCTTCGCTGCAAGTTGCTAACAGGGGAGATGAACCACACCAACACGAAAACCTGATATGAATCATGAGTGTCCCAATCCTTTCGCCTTATCAACAAAATCGGGGCTGGAGACACACGTGTCTAGTGAGGTAAAAGAATTGGTCACCGTGGGTTAATAGAATAGCCATGCGAAAAAAGTGGGAATTGAAGCGGGAATTAAGAAATTAAACACTTTTTAGATTAGGAAGGCAAAAACACAATTTGCTGATATGGCAGAATTGGCAGGTGCAACTGTACTCCTATGGTACAGTTGCTGTTATTTAGAAGTAAGATCGTAGGACCATAAAGTTGTTTCCTGTTGTATTCAAAACTTAGAAATAAAGTCCCCTTAATGGCAGGAGGCAGGATGCAGGATACATATGTTCATATGCAAGGAGGATGTGAAACAATTAACAGATTTGAAATTAAACAATCTGCAACAAGGCGAAAAAATTTTCACGTAGTAGAAAGTCTGACCAATGATAATGTAAATGATGACTTTGCAAAGAATTCTGTATCAAAGAAGCAGATCCTAATGTCTTCGACGAGAACGGTTGGGAAGGCATCCAGTTAACGGACTGGTGTAGATCGTGTCTCTCTTGATCAAGCAATTAAACATTTTTTCTCCACAACAGACCTTTGTTGAGCGTCTTTGTCATATTCTAAATCAATCAGTGTTCTCGTGAAGGATGTGGGTTGTATCAGTGTTACCGTGAGGGGTGTGGCCTACATCAGTTTTACATTCAGCGATGTTCGGGACATCAGTCTTAAAGTGAGGGGTACGATGTATATCAGTGTTACAGTGAGCCATGTGGTGTATGTAAGTTTTACAGTGAGGGGTGTGGTGCATATTAGTGTAGCTTTATGTTCAGATGTTCAAGAGCAATATAGAACAGTAACAAATACAGCAAGAGGAGATTGTCTCTTCCAGAAGGTTTGGAGAAGATATGCCCTTCTGCTGCAGAGAGATGGATTATTGAGTTTTGCCTGAGTAACATTTATAGAGATAGTGAACAGGTTGTCATGGCCGATTTGTTAATGCGTTTCTCCATGCAGCTTCGAATCCTGCTAACTGCGGTTAACGTAAGAAATAGGAGCAGTAATAGAAGATTTAAGCAATTGATCCTGCTCTGCCATTCAATATGATCATGGCTGATCTGATCATAATCGTTCAAATATCCGTCTATCTTTGCCTTAAATATATTCAATCAACAGCCTCCACACCTCTCTGGGACAGAGAATGTTATAGACATTCAACCCTCTGAGAGAAGAAATTTCTCCTCATCTCAATTTTAAATGGGCGGCCCCGTATTGTCAGACTACATGAAAGGTGACAGACGAGGAAAAGAAGATGTGCAACGGGACCTAGGTGTCATGGTACATCAGTCATTGAAGGTTGGCATGCAGGTACACCAGGCGGTTAAGAAAGCAAATGGCATGTTAGCCTCCATAGCGAGAGGATTTGTGTACAGGGGCAGGAATGTGTTACCACAGTTATACAGGGCCTTGGTGAATCCACACCTGGAGTATTTTGTACAGTTTTTTCTCCTAACTTGAGGAAGGACATTCTTGCTATTGTGGGAGTGCAGCGGAGGTTCACCAGACTGATTACTGGGATGGCGTGACTGACATATCAAGAAAGATTGGATCAACTGGGCTTGTAGTCACTGGAGTTAAGAAGAATGAGCGGGGATCTGATAGAAACGTTTAAAATTCTGACGGGTTTGGACAGGTTAGATGCAGGAAGAATGTTCCCAATGTTCGGGAAGTCCAGAACCAGGGGTCCCAGTCTAAGATTAAGGGGTAAGCCATTGAGGACCGAGATGAGGAGGAACTTATTCAACCAGAGAGTGGTGAACCTGTGGAATTATCTACCACAGAAAGTTGTTGAGGCCAATTCACTAAATATATTTAAAACTGAGTTAGATATAGTCCTTACTATTAGCGGGATCAAGGGATATGGCGAGAAAGCAGGAATGGGGTACTGAAGTTGCATGTTCAGCCAAGAACTCATTTAATGGTGGTGCAGGCTCGAAGGGCAGAATGGCCTACTCCCGCACTTATTTTCCATGTTTCATCGTTTCTATCTTCCCTAGTTTTGGTTTATCCTATGTTGAAATATCCTCTCAGCATCCAGTTTGGCGAGCCCCCTCAATGTATTTTAAGTTACAATAAAATCACCTCTAATTCTTCTGAACTCCAATGTGTGTAGTCATAACCTACTCAACCTGCCCTCATAAATCAACCACCGCATCTCCAGAATCAACCTGATAAACCTTCTCTGAACAGCCTCCAATGCTGGAATATCTTTCATAAAATATAGAGAAGAAAACTGTAGGCTGTGCTCCAGGTGTGGCCTCATCAATACCGTGTACAGTTGTAGCAGGACTTATCGCATTTATACTCTTTACCCTTGCAGTAAAGGCCAACATTCCATTTGCCTTCCTGATTATTGCTGTAATTGCATACTAACTTGTTGTTTTGCATGGACAAGCACTCCCAGGTCTCCCTTTACAGTAGCAATTTCCAGTTTTTCGCCATTTAATGTAGTTTTCTATTATTTCTGCCAAAGTTGTTAACATCGCATATTGCCACATTATTTTATATCTGGCAAACGTTTTCCAACTCACTTAGCCTGTTTGTTTCCCTTTGCAGATGTTTTGTGTGCTCAAAATTTGCTTTCACACCTTTCTTTGCATGATCAGCAAACTTGGTTACATTTCACTCGGTCCCTTCATCCAATTCATTTAGATAGATTGTAATAGTTGAGGACCCAACACGGATCCTTGCAGCACAACACTCGTCACTGTTTGCCAACGGGAGAATGACACATTTATCTCAACTCTCTGTTTTCTGTTAGTTATCCAATCCTCTATCCATTGTCAAATATTATCCCGAAACCCGAGGGCATTTATCTTCAACGATACCCTCTTAAGTGGCACCATATCGAAAGCTTTCTCGAACTCTAAATATTATACATCCACTGGTCCCCCTTATCCACTCTGCTCGTGACATACTAAAAGAAACCAGCATTGTGTCTTTGTCACTCTCAGTCTGTCTGTCTCCGTCTCACTCTGTCTCTCTTTGCCTATCTCTCACTCACACTTTGTCGCTATCTCGTTGTCTGTCTCTCGCTGCTTCTCTGTTTGCCTCTGACTCTCTATTGTTTTGCGTCTTTCTCACGGTGTCCAGCTGTGTTTGCAGCTCTATTAATGTTCTGATAGATTTAGCCAGCGCCAGTTCCTCGTTAGTGTAGTTGTGAGTGCTCCAGCCTTTCATGCTGGAGACCGGATTCATTTTTAAGATATCGAATTTTTATTCTGTTTCTCAGTGTAGATTGATTGTAAAATGTTTCACAGCAATATAGAACAGTACAAATACGGCAAGAGGGGATTGTCTCTTCCAGTTGGTTTCGGGAAGTTATGCCCATCCGCTGCAGAGAGAAGGAACATTGCGTTTTGCCTGAGTAGCATTTATCGATGCCTTGGTCCATTAGTTATGGCGATGGACTCGAAATCCATTGGTGTTTTCCCACGCAGCTTCGAATCGTTCCGACTACGGTTACCATATGAAACAGGAGCAGGATAGATTATTTCAACATTAAGCTTGCTCCGCCATTCAGTATGATCGTGGAGTCAGCTTGGTGCCACTTTAACCTTTAGCTTACTAATCGCTCAAACATCTCTCTATTTTTCCCTTAAATATATGCAATGACTACCCTCCACAGCTCTCTGTGGCAGAGACTTTCATAAACTTCCCAGCCACTGAGAGAAGAGATTACTCCTCATCTCAGTTTTAAATGGCCGGCCCCGTATTTAAAGGCTATCTCGCCTAGTTTGGGCTGACGCTATGTGTAAATATCCGCCCTGCATCCAGGTTGTCGAGCCCCCTCATTTTCTTTTAAGTTACAATAAGATCACCTCTCATTCTTCTGAACTCCAATGTGCGTAGGCACAACCTATTCAACCTGACCGAATAAGGCAACCACCGCATCTCCAGAATCAACCTAGTAAACCTTCTCTGAAAAGCCTCCAATGCTAGAATACTCTTCCTTAAATACAGAGAAGAAAGCTGTACGCAGTTTTCCAGGTGTGGCCTCATCAATAACCTCCACAATTCTAGCAGGACTTAACTGATTTTATATAACATCCCCCTTGCAATTAAGGCCAGATTTCCATTTGCCTTCTTGATTACTTGCTGTACCTGCAAATTAAAGTCTAGTTTTTCATGGACAAGGAACCCCAGGTGTCCCTGTACTGCGTCACTATGCGAATTTTCCGCCCTTTGAATTGTAATGTGCTTTTCTATTATTTCTGCCAAACTGGATAACCTCGCATTTTCCCATGTTATAATCCATCTGGAAAAACTTGTCCCATCACTTTACCTGTCTGTATCCCTTCTCAGATTTCTTGTCTCCTCACAATTTCCTTTCCCACCTTTCTTTGCATGTTCAGCGAACTTGGTTACATTACACTCGGTCCCTTCATCCAAGCTATTCATATAGATTGCAAATAGTTGAGGACCCAGCACCGATGATTGCGGCATCACATTCGTCACTGTTTGCCAACGGGAAAATTACGCATTTATCTCGTTTCTCTGTTGTCTGTTAGTTAGCCCATCTTCTATCTGTTATAAACTATTACCGCCAAACCAGAGCGATTTTATTTTCTACAGTAAACTCTTATGTGGCACCATATCGAATGCCTTCTGGAACTTTAAATACTCCACATCCACTGGTCCGCCCATATCCATCCTGCTAGTGCCATCCTCAAAAAATTCCAGCATTGAGTCTTTGTCACTCTCTGTCTGTCTGCCTCCGCCTTACTCCTTCTGTCTCTCTTTGTCTATCTCTCTCTATCTCACATTGTGTCTACTCGTTGTCTGTCACTCGCTGTTTCTCAGTGTGTCTCTGTCTCTCAATTGATTTGACTATTTCTCACGGTGTCCAATTCTGTTTGCAGCTCGATTACTGTTCTGACAGATTTTGCTACCGTCAGATCCTCGTTCGTGTTGTAGTGAGAATCGCTGCTTGTCACGTGTGTGACCGGGCTTCAATTCAGCGATGGTGAGGAAGCATTTTTACGATATGGAATTTACTTCTGTTTCTTGGTGCAGATTGATATTAAAATGATCTGGAGCAATACAGAATAGTGCATATACGGCAAATGGAGATTGTCTCTTCAAGAAGGTTTCTAGATGATGTGCCCTTCTGCTGTAGAGAGATGGATGATGGAGTTTTGCCTGATTAACATTTAGAGCGCCAGATACGCAGTAGTTGTGGCCGAGTGATTTGGGGAATGGACGAAAAATCCATTGGAGTTTTCCCGCGCAAATTCGAATTCTGCCGACTATGGGTAACATCAGAAATAGGAGCAGGAACAGACTAAATAATCCCTTGATCCAGCTCCGCCATTCAATTAGATCAAGCTTGATCTGGTCATGGACTCAGCTCCGCTCCCCATAACCGTTTTGCTCACTAAACGCTCAAACATCTGTCTATCTTTGCATGAAATATATTCAATGACTAGCCTTTACAGCTCTCTCGGGCAGAGAATTTGTGTCTCTCATTTGATCTTCCTCATTCTCACGGTGTCGAGTTTTATTAATTTGTTATCTACTCTGTTCATTACTTCCTCAAATAACTCCAGCAAATTTTTCAAACGTTACTTCCCCTTCATCAATCCATGCTGACTTTGCATAACTGATGCTTTTACAAATGTCATGCCAATGCCTCTTTGATCATGGACTCCATATATTCCCAATCACAGATGTTTGTGTCTCATTTCATCTGTGTTCATGTTTCTGTCTCTCTGTGTTTATATGTATGTCTTTCTGTGCTTTCTGTATTTTAACATGTGTCTGGCTGTGCATGTCTGATTTGTGCTTCTCTCAGTACTGTGTGTGTGTATGTCTGTCTGTGTTGATGGATAGTCAACACGGATTTGTCAATGGAAGTTCGTGTCTAACTAACTTAACTGTAATTATCGAAGACATAACCAGGAGCTTCGGCGAAGGAAAAGTGTATGTAGATTTTAGTATGTCTTTTAACAAGGTCCCACAGGGCAGATTGGTCACAAAAGTAAATGCCCATGGCATGCAGTGCAAAGTGACAATTGGATCCAAAATTGACTCAGAGGAAGGAAGTCTGGGTGTAATTGTAACTGGAAGGATGTGTCCAGTGGGGTTTCACAGCGCTCAGTATTATTTCCCTTGCTTTTATTGATATGCATCATTGAACTGGACTTAAATATAGTTGGTACGATGAAGAAGTTTGCAGATGAAGCTAAAATCGGCTCTGTTGTTGATAATGAAGAAGACAGCTGCTGACTGCAGAAAGATTTCACTCAACCCTAGAATCGGTGTGGAGATCCTTCGCTGCCCTCCCTCAATCGCAAGAACGTACTTCCTCAGACGAGGAGAGCAAATCTGAGCATAACTTTCCTGGTGAGGCCTCACTAAGGCCCTGAACAACTGCAATAAGACCTCCCTGCTCTTATACACAATCCCCTCGCTATGAAGGCCAACATACCATTTGCCTTCTTCACCGCCTGCTGTACGTGCATGACAACTTTCTATAACTGATGTACCATGACATCCAGTCTCGTTGTACCTCCCCTTTTCCTAATCAGTCACCATTCGGATAATATTCTGCCTTCGTGTTTTTGCCACCAAAGTGGATAACCTCACATTTATCCACTTTGTACTGCATCTGCCATGCGTTTGTCCATTCACTTGACCTATCCAAGTCGCCTTGCAGCCTCTTAGCGTCCTTCTCAGAGCACGCACCGCTACCCAGCTTAGTGTCACCTGCAAACCTGGAGATATTACAGTCAATTCCTTCATCTAATTCATTAATGTATCTTGTAAATAGCAGGGGTCCCAGCACTGAGCCCTGCGGCACCACATTAGTCATTGCCTGCCATTATGAAAAGGACCCATTTATCCAGACTCACTCTTTCCTGTCTGCCAATCAGTTCTCTATCCACATCAGTACATTAACCCCGATATCATGTGCTTTATTTTTTCGCACCACTCTCTTGTGTGGGACCTTGTCAAAAGCTTTTAGAATGTCCAAATGCACCACATCACTGGATCTCCACTTTTCCCTCTACTTGTTACACCCTCAAAAAATTCTACAAGTTTTGTCAAGCATGATTTCCCTTTCAGAAGTCCATGCTGAATTAGACCGATACTGTTACTGCTTTCCAAATGCGCTGCTATTTCATCTTTAATAATTGATTCCACCATATCCCCCAGTACTGATGTCAAGCTAACCGATCTATAATTACCCGGTTTCTCTCTCCATCCTTTCTTAAAAAGTGGTGTTACATTAGCTATCATCCGGTCCATATGACGCATTCCAGAGTCGATAGACTGTTGGAAAATGATCACCAATGCATCCACTATTTCTAGGGCCACTTCCTTAAGTACTCTGGGATGCAGACTATCAGTCCCCGGGGAACTCTAGGCTTTCAATCTCATCAATTTCCCAAATAACAATTTCCCGTCTAATAATGATTGCCTTCAGTGCCTCCTTCTCGCTGGGCCCTCGGTCCCATAGTATTTCTGGAAAGTTATTTGTGTCTTCCTTCGTGAAGACAGAACCAAAGTATTTGTTTTACAGGTCCGCCATTTATTTGTTCTCCATTATAAATTCACCTGATTCTAACTGCAAGGTACCTACGTTTGTCTTCAATAATGTTTTTCTCTTCACATATCTATCGAAATGTTTGCAATACACAATATCACACTGTTATTTAAATTATTATGTTGAGCACGATAACCAACACACATGGTAAAAATTATAGATTTAAATGTTACATTCTGCATGATAACCATTCGACATGGTAAAACTGGAGCATCTAATTGTTAAATTGGGTATGAGTACCATTAAACAAAGTAAAACTATTGGATTACATTGTTAAAGTGGGAATGATTATCAATACACAGGGTAAAACGCTTACATTTAAAGGTTACATTTGGTATGATAACCCATACGCAAGATAAAACCAATACATTTAATTTCTGACTTGAGGATGAAAAGAAATGCACCTGGTAAAATTGTTACAACTAATTGTTGAATTGGCTGTGACAACCAACACACAGGGTAAACCGCTTCCATTTAATTGTTGCATTGGGTATGGTAACCAATACACAGTGTAAAACGGTTAACATTGAAAGATTAAATTTTGTATAATAATTGGAATATTGTTTAAAAGTTTACATAAAATATTTTATTTGGGTATAACTATTACACAAGGTAAAACTTTAACATTCCATTGTTAAGTTGGTTATGATAATCAATACAGAAAGAAAAACTCTTACATTCAATTAATACATTGGGGATGAAAACCAATATACCTAGCAATACTGTTAGATTTAATTGTAGAATTGTGTATGATAACTAATACACAGGATTAAACTGTTACATTGTATTGTAAAATGTCGTATGATGACTAATCTAGAGTGTTAAACTTTCACAGTTAATTGTTGAATTGGATATAATAACCAATACAGAGAGTAATACTTTTCATTTCATTGTTGAATTTGGTGTGGTCAGCAATACAAAGGGTAAAACTGTTACTTGTAAATGTTAAGTTGATAATGGTAGCAAAAACACCGGGGCAAACTGACATTTATTAACTACATTGGATGTGATAATCAATGCTCAGGCTAAAAATGACATTTAATTGTGAAATTGGGACACTAAATAATACACAGGATAAAAAAGTTACAGCTAATTATTAACTTCGGTATGTAACCAATACAGAGTAAACTTTTATATTTGATAGTCAAATTGGGTATGCTTACCAATACACTCGTAAAACTGTTGCATTTAATTGTTGAATTCTGTATGATTCACAGGTTAAACTGTTGCAGTTAATTGTATATTGGATATACCTAATACACTGTTTAAAACTGTTACTTTTAATTGTTAAATTGTGCATGATAACCATCATCATCATCATAGGCTGTCTCTCCTTGTCGAGGATGACTTGCTTCCACACTTTAAATGAGTACTCAGGTGACTGAAGTAATTAATGCGTCAAGTATTACACCCAATACATTGTGTTAAACTGTTAGATTTAATTGTAAATTTGGGTATGATAACTAATAGGCAGCGTACACCTGTTTCATTTAATTGTTAAATTGGGTGAGATAATCAATACCCACGGAAATGTTAAATTGAATATGATATATAATGAAGAGCGTAAAATTATTACATTCAATTGTCAAATTGATTATAACTTATTGACAAGTTCAGATTGTTACATTTAATTGTTAAAAAAGGCATGATATCAAATATGAAGTATGATGCCGTTACTTTTAATTGTTCAATTAATTATAACTAAAACTTATGGTAAAAGCTTTACATGTCATTGTTAAATTGCATATGATAACTAATACACAGGTTAAAACTGTTACAGTTATTTGTTAACTTGTGAATAATAATAAATAAAAAGAGCGAATCTGTTACATTTAGTTGCTAAATTGGTTATGATAACCAATACAAGTTTAGCAACATTGATTTTAATTGTTAAGTTATGTAAGATTTCCAATACAGAGTATAAAACTAACACATTTAATAACTAAAGCTGACCTTACAACCAATACGCTGGGCAAACCTTACCTGGAATTAATAATTTGGTTATGATAATTGATAAAAGCATAGAACTCTTAAATCTAATTGATAACTTGGATATCAAACTGCTGTGTATGGAGAAAGAGTCAGACTGAACATTGTGAGCTCAAAGTAAAGTGTGACCTTAGTCTTTATGATTATAAGATCCCTTGAGACTTCAGGGGATGAGCCCTCTGCTGGCTGTACATAGTAAGTACAAGTCGACATACACAACAATAACGAATAAACAGGATAAAAACGTTACATTACATTGTTAAATTGCGTGTGATAAACAATATTTAATTGTTAAATGTGTGCATGAATGTATGTCCCAAAGGGTAAAACTTATAATTAATTGTTAAATTTATTATGATAACCAATACAAAATGTACGACTGCTACATTTATTTGAGAAATTGGGAATGATAAGCAATACACATGTTTACACTGTTAAAAATCATTTTTAATGTAGGGATGATAACCAATACACATGTTACTCTGTTACATTTAATTGTTAATTTGGGTATGATAATTAATATTGAGTGTAAGAATAAAATAGTTTATTAATGATTAAATTGATTCTTAAATTTATATATATATATATATAAATGAGTTTGCAGGAAGAGACAAAATGGATCCCACTTTGAGTGGCCTATACACCCCTCTTTTTCTGCATCGATACCGGCCACCTAGCATCCACTTTAAAGCAAAGATGAGGTGAACGCCCAGAAATCGCACATTTTTGCAAAAAGTGGAATCTAACGCTCGCTTTTTGCTCACTTATCGCCCAGCGTTACTTTCGGCTGTTCATTAGCACCAATAAATAATACCTCCTGCCCATTTTGTTTTGTCATTAAGGTCAGAATGTCCGAAGTTAATGCCCATTATAACGCCGAGCCTTACTTTTCGCACCTCGGCCACATATTGCCGAAAATAACGCTCGCTGAAAAAGCTGCTGAGAAAAGGTTGCTCTGTCCTGATAGAAACCAAGCGGTAAGGACGGCTTTTTGTAAATTTGAGGTCGTTTCATATAAAAGTTGCTACAACGTTTGGGGAGTTTGAATGTACTCTGGAGGTCTTTTAAGGTGATTTGAACATCTGAAAAGCATTTTTTCATAATTTGGACGTTTTGAATTTAATTCTGGTGTATTAGTAGGTAAATGTATCGCTGGTGAACAATTGGTATATTACTGAGAATTTTGGAATTCGTCCTTTAATTTCGCAGCCTGTCTTGAAGGCCACGCAGATGCTGCAGACTAGAGAAGGCAGAAGGTATATTGATCAGCATTATGTGCTCAATCAAAGAAGTGCCAGACTGTTGAGGAGTTCGAGACTTTTTACATCACGCAATTACAGGCCAAAGCAGTCTTTCCTGATTTGTCC
This sequence comes from Pristiophorus japonicus, assembly GCF_044704955.1. Taxonomy (NCBI): domain Eukaryota; kingdom Metazoa; phylum Chordata; class Chondrichthyes; family Pristiophoridae; genus Pristiophorus; species Pristiophorus japonicus. Next base: position 7,354,720 of record NW_027252779.1, read on the forward strand.
ATAACACATGCCTTAGGAGACCATGCTTCCACAAAGAGGTTATCAGTGAGATATGCCAGCTCAACAGTTGAGATGTGCCGCCTGCCATCATCTTTAGGAATGTACTGTCCGTCGAGGTCCATGTCACTCACGGACTTGCCTTATATACATCGGGTTCATGTCAGGCCTCAGCTGGCAACATTTGCATTATATCTCAGCATGCCACACATTGCTGCATTTGACAGGTCACTGAACTCTTTTGCGCATGCAGGATAGAGTTTTCCAGCTTCCTGATGACCAGTGAGTCACAGACTGAGAGGCTCCAGTATTGCAAACATCCCCAATGTGCAGGGTGCAATAGACTGTGCACACAGTGCCATTCCGCCACCTTTTCAGGATGCAGAGGCTTATCGGAACGGAAAGGGATACCATTCGCTGAATATGCAACTTGTTGCCGGCAACAACAAAAGAATAATGGCAGTAAATGCAAAATTTCCGGCAGCATCCATGATGCTCATGATGCTCACATCCTGTCTGAGAGTGCTGTAGCTGGCATGTTTACCAGTCAGCCACAAGGTAAATGCTGGATGCTTAGTGAAAAAGGATAAGGCCTTGCCGCCAGATAATAACCCCCCTCCCCCCGCCACCCGCCACCTCCATTACAAAACACCCAGACAAAAGCCGCAAAGTGATAAAACGAGAGCCACGCGCAGTATCGTCGATAAGACCATTGGTGTGCTTATGCTTTTTAGATGCCTGGAACAATCAGGAGGCGAGCTGCAAATGCCACCCTGGGCAGGTAGCTGAATTCGTGGTGGTGGGCTGCATGCTGCACAATTTGGCTCTCAGGAGAGGACATGAATTGCCAGAAGGGACCGCCGCTCCACATCAGGAGAGAGAGGAAGAGGAGGACGAGGAGCTGGATACTGACCTCAGGGCAGACAATCAGTCTGACAATGAAATCATGCCCCCTCCCCCTCCAAGCTGTAGGAAAGTGCTCGTGGTGGCTACATAGCTTTAATACTCCAACGGTAGCAGCTCATAAATTAGCGCTTTGCTTGAAATAACGTTGGTCGTTTTTAAAAAGCTGCAACACTGCTGTTTCTGTAGCTCATGCATGGATGCTGTGCATTACCTTGGAGACAGTTTCAGTTTAAGTTGATTCAATCTAAGTTTCATTATCCACTTTCGTGTTCAGGAATCACAATTGTGTAACGGTGCAGCTATCTGTGAGAATGCGCAACAATGTTATATCAACAAAAGAACAAGAGAATTATGAGCGGGAGTTACGAATATGGCCGCTCGAGCCAGCACTACGGTTTACTACGATCAGGGCTTTTCCGATCATGGACTCAGTTCCATTTCCCTGCCTGCTCCCCATAACCACTTACTCCCTCATCATTTACGAAACTGTCTATTTCTGTCTTAAACTTTTTCAATGTCCCAGCTTCCACCGCTCTCTGAGGCGCCAAACTCCATACATATGCAAGCCTCTGATAGAAGAAATTTCCCCTCGTCTAAGATTTAAATGGGCTGCCCCTTATTCCAAGATTATACCCTCTAGTTCTGGTCTCCCCATATCAGTGTAAACATCCTTTCTGCGTTCACCTTGTCAAGCCCCCTCATAACCTTATACATTTCGATAAGGTCATCTAAAATTCTTCTGAATTGCAATGAGTAGAGACCCAACCTCCTCAACCTTTCCTTATAATTCAACCAACTCATCTCCAGAATGATCCTCGTGAACCTTCTCGGCAATGCCTCCAAAGCCAGTTCATTGTTTCACAAGTATGGAAACCAAAATTGCGTGCAGTATTCTTTGCGTCGTCTCAACAATACGATGAATAACTATAGCAAAACTTCCCTGCTTTTATACTGCATCCACTTTGAAATAATGCAAAGATTCCATTGGCCTTCCTGTTAAGTTATTTGCTCTTCATGCATTAGAATCTTTTGTGTTTCATGCACAAGGACCCCCAGATCCCGCTGTACTCGTAACTTTGCAATTTTTCTCCATTTAAAAAATAACTTGCTCTTTGATTTTCTCCTGTCAGATTGCATGATTTCACCCTTTTAACATTATACTCCATCTGTCAAATATTTGCCCACTCACTTAGCCTGTCTGTGTTCTTTTAAAGACTTTTTGTGTCCTGATCGCACATTGCTTTTCCTCCCATCCTTTTATCGTCAGCAAACGTGGCTACGTTACACCATGTCCTTCTTCCAATTCTTTAATTTAGAGTGCAAATGGTAGGGGTCCCAGCACTGAACCATGCGGCACCCCACTAGTTACTGATTGTGATCCTGAGAATGAACCATTTTTGCAGGCTCTCTGTTTTCTTTTAGTTAGCCAATCCTCCATCTATGCTAATATATTACACTCAACGTTGTGAAATGTTACCTTGTGCAGTAAACGTTTACGTGACAAATGCTTTCTGGAAGTCCAAGTAAACTGCACCAACTGGTTCCGCTTTATCCACCCTGTTCGTTACATTCTCAAATAATTTCAGCTAATTTTTCGAACATGACTTCCAATTCATAAATCCTTGCTTGTAATGAATGACCGAATTTTGCTTTTCCAAACGTCCTCAAACTGTTGCTCTTTTAATGTACTTCAATAGGTGCCCAATCACAGGTATTAGGCGAACTGGATGTCTGCCGCCCTTTTTAAATGAGGGGAGTTTTACAATTTGCTGGGAACAGCCCAGAATCCAGGGAATTTTGATAAATTACAACAAATGCATCCACAATCCCTGCCGGTACTTCCCTTATGACCCTAGGATGCAAGCGATCAAATCCAGGGGAGTTATCTGCCCTTAGTCCCATTAACATACTGAGTACCACCGCCTTAGTGATTGTGATTCTGTTCGTGACCACTCTCCTCCCCCCACCCCCACCTGCCGCTAAAGCGCCATGATTATCCACTGCAGCGATATTGTTAGTGCCCTCTACCCTAAAGATTCATGCAAAATATTTATTCAGAGATTCTACCATGTCCATGTTCTCCATTACTAATTCTGTGCCGTCGTTCCCTAAGGGAACAACATTTACTCTAGATATTCTTTTGCTTTTTATATAGCTATAGAAAATCTTGGTATCTCTTTTCATATGTCGTGCTAATTTACTTTCATATTCCATCTTCCCTTTCTTATTCATTGCTTAGTAATTATTTGCTGCCTTTTGAAAGCTTCCCAATCTTCTGCCCTCCCACAAGTTTTGGCCACTTTGTATGCACTTATTTTTAATTGGATGCCGTCCTCTATTTCTTTAGTTAGCCACGGATGGCTATATTTTCTCTTACACCCTTTCCTCCTCACTGGAATTTATTTTCTTGAGAGTTGTGAAATATCTCCTAACTGTACACCACTCTTCGTCAACCGTCCTACACTTTAATCTATTTTCCCAGTCCAAGTTAGCCAACTCTGTACGCATATCTTCATATTCTCCTTTATTTAAGATTAGTACGCTGGTTCGACATCCAACTTTCTCACCCTCCATACTCCATATTAATTTGAAATTCAGTTATGCTTTGATCACTCATTCCAAGCGGATCCTTTACTAGGTGTTTGTTTATTAATCCTTCCTCATTACATATGACCAGATCTAAGCTACCCTGCCCCCTGTATGGTTCCAATACATACTGCTCATGTAACCCGTCCCTTATGCACACTATGAACTCTTCCTCCAGGTTACCCTGACTAATTTAATTTGTCCAATCAATATGGAGGCTACAATCATCCATGTTAATCCCTTTTCACAAGCCCATATTCCCTGGTTTATTTTGCAACCAATAGAGTTGCTATTGGTCGGGGGCTTATAAACTACGACAACCAGTGAATTTTTCCTCTTTCAATTCCAAAGCTTCACCCAAACTGATTATTTGAGCCAATATCATTTCGTACTATTGCAATGATTCACTCCTTTATGCATAGCGCTACACAACTTCCAGTTCATTCTGGCTGTCCTTCCAGATTGTCAAATACCCCATAATCTGTAATTCTCAGTCCTGGTCACCTTGCAATCTCATGTCTGCGATACCTATCAGATCATACCCACTTGTCTCAATTTGTGCCCCATCTATTCATCAATTTTTTACTTATGCAACGTGCATTTAGACAAAGTGACTTTAAATTTGTTTTTTACACTTTTTTCCTACTTATTCCTCTCTCCTTCAAACACACTTTCTTTATTTTAGCCTTCTAATTCCAGATTTTTCGCCCCTCCCTGCAGAATAACTTGCAAGCTAGTTGAATCACTGTCACGCTATTTTAAACCCACCGCAACGGCACTCGCAAATCTCCCGCACCCTAACCGGCCGCGAGTAAATTGGTCACAGCTCTGTTGTGGAACAAACCGTCTGGCTTGTAGAGGTGCCACTTCACCCAGAAGAAGTCCCAAAGCCTCAGGAATCTAAATCCCTCCCGCCTGCACCACCTGTACAGCCATGTGTTCTTCTGCTCTCTCCTCCTGTTTTTGTACTCAATAGCTCTTGCCATTAGAAGTAATACTGAGATTAATAACTTTGAGGTGCTGCTATTTAAGATCTCTCCTCGGTCCCTAAAACCTGGTGCAGGACCTCATACCTCTTCCTACTTGTGTCATTGGCACCGATGTGGACCACGAGCTCTGTCTGTTCACCCTCTCCGCCCAAAACATTTAAAGAGAACATTTGTAACAAACCAGAATTATAAGTGTCAATAAACACCCCACCACACACCCTATCCATCCAACAACAAATTGAAAGCTTTTATAACATCCCTTCAATGTTGAACATTTCCAACAACACTTCAAAATCATACAACACAAATGCAAGAAACAAGATGCTCCCCCTCCCCCAAATCTGCCAAGAAAAGAGCATCAACTACATTAAATACTGTAACCAAGGCAACACCTGCGGCCATGCACTTCACTTTTCTTCCCGCCAACACCTTCACCTACACATTTCTACAACTTCCCCTCCTGTCTCCAAGCCGTGTGGTCGACAACTCCTCAGGTGCTACCTTATTGTGTGCGAATGACGGCAGAACCGTTGTTATGGACGGATACGAGAGAGGATGTTCCCGAGGTGGGAACATGCACCAAGCCAGAAGCAAGATCTTCCTACTGGCTCTCAGGTGACGTTGGTAATCGTGGTAATCATCAAGTGCTGCGCCCCGGGACTAGCAGGTTTTGTGGCAATCACCTCGTGGAGCTGTGCCATCCATGTCATGTGCTCGCTTATGCTGGCGGACAAGCTGGCGATTTGTTGGGATATACCACCAAATTGTCTGTATGCTTTGCTGACCGACGTCAAAATTCCTCCTGTACAATTGTACCATGTTGCCGCTCATTCTCGCGCTCGTGGAGCAGACCTGCTGCAAAAAACCAACCTCCGCATGGTCGGCGCCATCCGGGAGCCACCCCGGGCATCCTGCGGCAAGGTATTTGGGCCTGGTGCCTCAACGGTGGAACAGGGAATAGCCGCAGGAGTACTTGATATCATGGGTTTCGTCTGCATTATGGAGCTTTGCGATGCAAGCTCCTCTGGCTCTGCACTCTCATCCTGTAAGACGGCACCCAGTAGCTCCACGGTCGAGCATAGGGGCTCCTCAGCACCAGATACATGACGTCCGGCGACTGCGGCCCCGCAACCACAGCTTCTGGGTTCGGTGGCATTGCATGCGGCCGCGCTACTGGCTGAGCTACAAAGCTTAAGTGAGTTTATTAGAGGAGAAGGGGGTGCTCGCGTCACGAGGTGATTCCATCGCTCCACACAGCATATGCACGACCATAACACCACTGCTATCAAATTAATCACAGACGTCACAATTAATCACCATAAACTAATTTTGCATTGCAATGTTTCACGTGAGACCATCATTATTTATACAACACTTTTATCAATCATATATCATATATTATTAGTGGGATATTAGCGGGTGTAGCATTTATTTAATGTGCGTCAAGCAATCGTGTGTATTTCACTCACGTGGTATCATATTAAATTCTGCAGCTGGTTGCGTGGCCGGCCGAGCGTGGCTCCCCACTTGTACATGCTCCTCGATGTCGCGGAGCTCGATGATGACTCTTGAACCACCAACCTTTTGCCGCTGCTCGGCCCTATTCCTCGAAACTTCTTCTATCAAAGGTAGCACCAGCATGACATGGCATGATATCATTATGTGAGATCATTTGTAGGTACTGTCACCGAGACTGATACAACACTTAACCGAAAGATACAATCATGCTTATTATGATATTTATCATTCTTCAAGTCAAGTCGTGATGCAGCCTTGAGTAAAAATAAAATGGCGACAAATGTGCAAGACATCACATCTGATTTTAATCGCTCATTACACTTACAATTCAAATTAACTAAATATATAAGGACATGTAAATAAATATAATACGTACTCTGGCGGACCAACAAGGTTACTCCATCGCTGGTAGCATTTGTTGCCCTCAAGCACCTGGTTGTTAGCCGACAAGACCACCTCGGCTATGTCGGCCCATATCCTATGGTAGACCTATGGGTTGGGCTTCCCACACCCACCGTGGGGTCAATTGACCCCAGCGTGACTCCACCTCCTGCAGGAGGGAGGCATTTGCCTGCGCGGAGAATCTCCTCACTCGTTTGCATATTGCCAATTGTTCCACTCCCTCCTCACTACTTTTGTCAGCGTCAGTCTCCACAGCGGGCAGGGTCGCTTCCTCCATCCCCTCCATTTTAAATTTTATTTTCCCGACAGAAACATGGCGGAACCAACATTATTTGTCAGTAGCGGGCCTTTTCTTGCTTGATAATTCTCCCTCCAGCAGGTCCAAAACAGCGAAACAAGCACACACCACACCAAAACGCTCTTTCAATTTCGCGCTGCTCCCTCTCTCGCTCTCTTCTGTTCGGGACTTTTATTGATGATCCCTGACATGAAACGCGTGAAACGACCGTTGCCATGCCTTTATCTAGACATGTAAAAATCACCCCTGAAACGGTATGCGTGAATCGACCGTTGCCATGCCATTATCTGGACATGTACTGATCACCCCTGACACGATATGTTTGAATCGACAGTTGCCATGCCTTTACTCTGGACATGTCGTGATCACACCTGACACGATATGCGTGAATCAACCTTTGCCATGCCTTTATCTGGACATGTACTGATCACCCCTGACACAATACGCGTGAATCGACAGTTGTCATGCCGTTACTCTGGACATAAGAACATAAGAATATAAGAGTTAGGAACAGGAGTCGGCCATCTAGCCCCTCGAACCTGCTTCGCCATTCAATAAGATCATGGCTGCTCTGGCCGTAGACTCAGCTCCACTTACCCGCCCTCTCCCCGTAACCCTTCATTCCCTTATTGTTTAAAACATATCGTGATCACCCCTAACACGCTATTTGTGAATAGACCATTGCCATGCCGATACAATGAATGCAGACACTGTGGCAGAAAGTCAAAAAAATTAAACGCAAACGCCAATTTCAGATCGCTCGCGGTATCGCCAATTTTATATGATGGGCAGTAGGGATTTTGAAAATGGCTAATAATCCGTCGATGTCAAAACCCGTATTTACCACCAACGCTGGAAATAACGCCCATTTTGGGCGACCTGCACAGAAGTGAAAAGCCTAGCCAAAACTAACAGCCCTGGAATCAAGACCCAATACTTGGGCTTTCTGAGAAACAATGGACTTAATTGGCATTCTAACCCAAGCGACAAGATTGCTGTCTCTCTCTCTTTTTTAGCATATGCAAAGCAGGAACTTCTCTCCACAGCAGAAGCAAGGACTAACGCTTGTCCTTTGCCTGAGGAAGTGATGTATAACTTTTTATACATCATTATTGAAACTACAATGCTGTAACAACTAATGTAACAATTAACTTATGTTATTATCAGCTTCATTTGCAATTTAATGTTAAACAATTAACAGTGACATTTTGCTCAGCTCCTTGATTGAAAGTATAGGCCAGTTGTCCTAAAATCTTTCGCTTGGAAAATGTTGGAGTCCATTATTAAGGAAACAGGACATTCGGAAAGCATAATTCAGACAAACAGAGTCAGCATGTTTGAATTGAAGAGAATTCATATTGTCCAAATTTGCTGGAAGCATTTGAGGTGGAACGAGCAGGGTGGATAAGGGATGACCAGTGTATTTGGAATTTCAGAAGTTATTGGATAATATACCACGTACGATTTTTCTGAAGAAAAAACGTTCACCTGGTTGGGCGTTATATATTAGCATGGATAGAGGAGCCTGCAAATGTTGCGGATGGGAACGATCAGGAACAGTTCAGAAACAAGTTCCAACCCAACGCCACCCCTTGGTAAGAACGTCACTCGGCATATCTGTACAAGCTACCGATGAAAAACCATGTTCATTAACCAGCTCCACCTTTGGATAGAGCAGCTCTCGATATATGTGTATGAGTTAACAATCAAAAACTCTGTTCCCGAACCAACTTCACCCTTAGGTTCGATTGACTCTCGGTATATCTGTACAGGCTGCCGAACTAAACCATGTTACTGAACCAACTCCATCCTTGTGTTAGACCGACTCTTGGTATATCTGTACGAGATACCAATTGATGGATGCAAGTAGTGGAAAACGCTCATAGGGCATGTGAGGTAGTGAAGGATCAACTCTGGCGCAAGCGCCGAAATGGTTCGCATCGACAAAGCCGGTTGCAGCAGTAGAGGGACCTATACGTTATCCAGTCATGGGTCCCTGTTTTATTTGTGAGAAGAGCAGAAACTTCACAAAAGACTGCTGGAGACACACACGGGCACCAAACAACGAGGCAGCGCGTTGATATACTCTCAGCACAGCAACAGTTAGGCCAGTTAATTGCCAATTAAAACTCAAATAACTACGGGAGGACAAGGCCACTAACAAAAGTGCATGGTTACCAGTGCTAGTGCAACTCCATCCAAGGAGCCTCTAGAAGGAACCCAATGACACAGTTCGGCACCCTTTGATGTGTCAGAGGTGGGATACCGACACAATGGGAACGTCCTACAGGGTGCCAGCAATAGACTCTGCTCATTGATATGGCAACACTGTAAACATTATCTGCACTTCGAACTCCATGCAGTGGCTGCCAAGAGTTGTTTACTCCTTACATAATTTAATTGCGCAATATCTTCCTTTGGGAAGTCGCGTCTGCAAGGTCGCATCAACTGTGCTGATGCCAATCCTCGATAGTAGAAGAATCCTTGACACCGATGTGTTGTAGCGCACTTGCAACTGCGAAGGCACCTGCAGAATATTTGTATACATATGAGTAAAATGGCTACCAGACATAAGATTGCTGCCACGGATTCCGCAAAGCACTCAGGCTATTCAGCGAACCAAGTTGGCTAACTTTCTGGATAGCTGATGACGCTGCAGTTCAGCAGAATATCTTTAAATCAACAAACCCAGTCAGGATGTCCCAACAGATCACTGACAAAGGAATCCCTGAAACTATGTTAAGACAAGAAAGTCAGGCACAGGCAGAACCCAAGGACAGCAGAGATAAGGGATCTGGAAAAACATCACAAGGACATAAATCAGCTCCAGCTAAACATAAGCTGACCATTCAGCCCCTTTATGCTTGAGGGTCAATTCTATTGGCCTAAAGAAACCAGTGTGTAATCTATAATGGTTACGATTAGATTGTGTCCAACTGACATAGGTTGAGTAATTGTAGTGAACTGCTGTAAAACATCTAAATATCACTGAATTTCTTTGTTCGATGGAGAGTAGTTCCTGGAGTAATCCAGTGGCTTCCTCCCCGCCGGCGTAATAAATACCGTTTTGCAATTGGAACCGACCCAGAGTGGCAAATGATTCTTCGAGGAAAACATTTGCGCGAACAGACATATTACAATATGGGCGAAAATCGATGATATAATCGGGATTGTATATGGATGGGATTGAGCATTAGAGAAGCAGTCTCGGAATTACAGACGCTCCCTGTCTTTTCGCCATTCAAAAGCCATCCGTGTATGGATCCCCTGATCGGACAGATCAGAATGTTCAGCGATTAATTCAGATACCACCTGTCAGTTTTCACATCGGGCAAACAGGATAGTGGCACAATGGAGGGCGAGGTGTCCATTGATGGTTCTCTTCACCATTTATCAAATAATACCTCGCCCCAAGGGAAATATACCGATAAGTAAGGTACACCATTCAATCGATAGGTGAGCAGAGCTTTGTTAGACCACGAAATATTACTCCAAATCTACGTGCTTCATTTGTCAAGTAGTCGGATGATGCTTGGTGAATGACTACAGATAACCGAAAATTGAATTTATTGAAACCTGCCTGTTCACTGGTGTTTAGAAAACTCGCAAACTACAATCCCAAATCCCTTCCAGATCGAAATACTTCTGCACCGTTGAAATATCGAACAGATTTTGGAGCATTCCAGTTCGCAAAGAAGCGCAATACAAATTTGTTTTACTTTCGAAGAACAGAGTTAAACCTGGACTCGCCTGCCCCAGGGTTTCCGCAATGAGCCCTCGATTTTTCACAAGCGAATGGCCGCAGCTCTAAAGACCTTTACTCGACACGCGTGTCTGCAACAGTACATAGACGATCTACTGTTTGCGACCGAATGTAAGGAACAACGACTGTCCCTTAAACGAATTATTCTCGTTGCTAACTAAAAAGGGACCAAAGGTGAACCCACGCAAAACTCAGTTGCTAAAGAAACGGGTCAACTTCTTGCGGGTGCCCATCTCTCTGAATGGATCATTCCCTGATCGTCTCCACAGAGTGAACATTATCCAGTGACTGCCCTTACACACTTCCAAGAAAGCACCATGGCCGTTCCTTGGTTTGGTGGTATACCAAAGGGAATTTATCCCAAACTATGTGGAATGTGCAAACCCCGTTTACAAGCTCCTGAAACACAAGGATCATGACATATGCCCGGCGCGGCCGGCTAGCCACATTCAGTCGGTAACAAAGCTAAGAGCAACAGTAATACAGTAAGCATGCTTGATTTCCCAACACCTTTCACCTAAAGGTTGGGGCTATGAAACACAGTCTAACTGCTCTTCTCTTTCAAGAAAGAGATGACCGACTACAAACCTTTGCGTACGCATCTCAGATACGACATCAAGCAGAGAAGACATATACAATTTTTGAACGTCACTTGTTGGCTGCCTTCTGGGAGATGGCCTTCTTTGCTTAGATTACAGGACTAAAGGCCACGATTCTGTATAGCACACATAACCCACTAAAGTTACTGAGGAACTGGGGGTCTCGCTGATTTCCTTGCAACACCTCGGTAAATGGAAAATAGTGCTTTTCATATTCCTTACGTTTTGTTATTTAGGAACGCAGAAACATACACATTTATAGCGGAGAAGGAGGCTATATCGGCGCATCGTGCCCTCGCTAAACGAAAACGAGCCACATGGCGCTTGGTCAGCAACCCTAACGTTTATATATAAACCTATGATCAATGAAGGAAAGGCAATAGCACCCAGTCCAATCAGTCCGCTTCATACAACTGCAACACCCCTTATACTGAAAACACCTGCACTACACCCCAGCAGGAAACAAATGATTTCCTGTGAGAAGCAAAATCAGATAAAAAGCCAGGCCAAATTAGGGAGATAAAATCAGGGAAAATTCCTCTCCGACGCATCCAGCCAATGGACACTAGTCCAGGAGATCACCCTGCCCGTATTCTATTCCTGGCTGTGCTTACCATTATATCTGTATCGTCCAACAAAAGTTCATCCAGTCTAATCCCAATTACCAGCTCTGCGTCCGTAACCCAAATGCTTACTGCACTTTACTGCCAATCCAACAATTTCTTAAAAGTGGTGACGGCTCCTGATTGCACCGCTCTTCCAGGCAGCGAGTTCCAGATCCCCACAACACTCTGCGTAAAAAAGCACCTCCAAACATCCCGGCTATACATTCAACCAACCAGCTTAAAACTATGTCCCCACATAATAGACCTCTCGGCCAATGGAAATAGTCCGTTAGTAACCACTATATCCAGGTCCATCAATACATTGTACACCTCGACGAGGTTTACTCTCAACCACCACTGTTGCAATAAAACAAACCCAGCCTATCCACTTTGTCCTCATAACTAAGATTCTCCATTCCAGGCAACATCCTAGTAAATCACCTCTGTAACCTCTCAAATGTAATCACGATCTTCCTATAATAAGGCGACCAGAACTGCACGCAGTACTCCAGCTGTGGCCTAACCAATGTATTATAAAATTTAAGAGAAACCTCCCATCTATTATGTTTTATGTTTCAGCCAATAAAGTCAAGCATTACTTATGCCTTCTTAACCACCTTAGCCACGTTGTCTGCTATTTTCCGGGATCTGTGGACCAATGGTGGAGCTTTGTAGGCATGGCCTATTCACTTGGAGCCAGGAGCGGTGAGAGAAGGAGCGACCTGCTGTTGCTCCTGCCTGGAAAGCCTTTGTGAGACCTGTGAAACAGCCCAGGAAGAGGAGGAAGGGTGTTACTACAATTCCAATTCTTCCAGAGGGAAAGGAGGAGAGCAGAAAATTCAACAACTTTATTACTGCTACATAGAGTTGGAGAGAGGGGGAAAAAGAACAACAACTAACCAGTGTGGAGGGAGCGAGAAACTTCATCAACCAAAGTTGTGTGTGTTTTGGTGCATTCCGCTAAAGACTTTGTTGTATCGGTGGGGGGAAGAAAGAAGACCATTTCGAGGGCCGGAACATCGCGGGGGTTGTGTGTGTGTGCAAGTGTGTGTGGGGGTCGTCCTAAACAACTAGGCCCCACACAGCACTGAAGCACCCCTACCCCATTGCCTAGCTTGGGATAGCTGGAGCTATCTGGCTGAAGACTGATTAATTATCCTATTTAACATCGTTGGGAGTGTGTGCCTAGGTGGCTCCAGCTACCCCACGTGAAGACATCTTCTCCCCCCACCCGAAGATCATCCCATAAGACTGTGTCTTGTTTTTCCATCATCTGGGGAGTGCACCCCTGAAAAACATCCACCCATCGCTGTGAGGGGCTCTCTGCCCTCACAGCATCCCTCTTTCACACCCCTCACACTCTCTCTCTATCACTCTCTGTGTCTCTCCGCTCTCTTTCTGAGAGCCCCTTTCCTTCTAATTATAAAGAAAACAATTAAGACAACTGAGCAGAGGGAGCAAGGCCCCTCCCCAATTGTCAACTATGGGAGAGGTGTGCCTCATTGAGAGCTCCTCTGCTCATAAACTTAAACGAGGCAAATTTAAGAACATTAAGGCCTGTGACTATGGGGTGGGTGTAGCCATTAAAGGATACCCCTGATGGCGACCACATCCACGCCGGTGGCAGGGTCAGCTGCGACGTACGCGCATGCGGCGTCCACATCCACGGCGCCTCCTGCTGCCCTACCACCGTTCAGAATTATAAGAAAAAAACACGGGGTCAAGAACTACACTCGCCCTACAATGAGCATCGAGGAGTGCGTGCGGGCGATGGCTGTGGTAGTCGGCTCCTCGGCCATTGTCGCAGCCTCCAAGATGTCTGGGAAGGCTGTATTCTTCCTGGAGTCGGAGCGGGCGAAGGCCCTGGCCCTTGAAAAGGGGCTCTCGGTGGGCGGGACGTTCCTGCCGGTGGACCCTCTCGAGGCCACCGCCCAGAGGGTAATCCTTTCTAACGACCCCCCCTTTGTTCCCGCTGGGCTCTTCCTCCCTCACCTACACCAACTGGGGGAGGAAAGGTCGGGGATCAAACCCATACCGCTCGGCCTCAGGGAGAACAGCATGCGCCACGTTTTGTCCGGCTGGCGCGGGAGGAGAAGACAGAGGGTAGTTTTAATGCGGTGCACGAGGGGACTGCCTACCGCATCTTCTGGACGTCGGACGGCGTGCGGTGCCATGCATGTAGGGAGGTGGGGTATGTTCGTAAGAACTGCCCTGCCTCCAAGGCCGCCAAGCCACGGAGGGCGGCCAAGTCTGGCTCCGCCGCCACTCCTCCCTCTAGTAGCATCCGCGTGCCGGGAGCTGTGGGTGCGCGGGCATCAGCGGGGGCCTTTGTTTTCACGGCATCCGGCGGGGGGGAAAGAGAGCGTCCGATCGGAAAGAAGGCGCGGATGAAGGCGAAACACCTCGAGGTGGGTCCCCTCAGTGCGCCAGATAGTTTGATCACTGCGCTCAGACAAACCCAGTCATCGGCGAGCGCGGGGTGCCCTGAGCCTGTGCCCGAGCCCTTGACCAATAATGCAGAGGGGCACGGGTGCGGCCAAGATAAGGATAAGGGGGGGTGGAGCGGGAGGCCTCGGCAGACATGGAGGTCTCCCTGCTTCCGTGCACCCCCAGGAACAAAAGGAGGCGCCGCTCCAATGAGGCGGAGGGGGAACAACATCCCTCCGCGGAGGAGTTGGTGCCCGCTGCGTGTCCCGCGTCCCCCACCAGCGCCCCCAAACTGCGCCGTTGGCGAGAGGAGTCTGTCCACATGGAGAGTGAGACAGTCGAGGCTGCCCAGCCTCTGCCTCCCGGGGATGGCGTGGAAGATCAGCCTGTCGTGGTGGGCGTGGGGCCAGCGAAGGAATGCGTAGCCGCCGGGTCGAGCGTCCCGGCGACTGAGGCGGGCCGGGCCGAAAAGGCCGAACCTGAGCCCACCCAAATATTTATCCAACTTCTCCCGGGACTTGCACGATTCAGCAAAAAATGAAAATAAAAGAAAATGTAATATACATCCACACGCTGGGCCGGGGGTTGGCGGCGGGGAGGGGGAAGAAAACCAACCCTCGCCCCCTACTTTGGAGCTGGGGGGCAGGGTAGACCTGGAGAATTTCCTAAATCAGGTCTCTCCGTGTTCCCCGGCTCCTGTGGTGGAGGAGGAACCTCTTCCATTGTCGCTTCCTGACACAGCACCTCTTTTAAAAGAGCCCAGTTGGGACTCCTCTGCGGCGATACTTGGGGGTGGGATTGGGGTAGAACCAGTGCCGGATGGAGCGTCCGGGCCGTTTGCCGTACCTCATGCAGTCCACGGGCCGGCTGCTGGTGGCGACCTCCCGGAGGGGGACGAGGACTTGGTAAGGGGCCTCGGGAGAAGATCTCGAGTCCATCGCCAGTGAGGTTGTGGATCTCCGCGTGCCCGCCGCTGAGTCCCCCATCATTCCTGCAAAGGAACTCCAGGACTTTTTGGTCCAGAGCCCTGGTCGCCGCAACCGAGCCCATCTGGCCCGGGAAAGATGGTCCGAGCCGGGGCTGCTCATCGCGTCCGTCCGCGCCGCCGCTAAAACCATGGCCACGGGCGTGCCCTTATCCAATGCGCAAGGCCTTGAGCTGCGCCGGCTCAAAACGGTCCTCGGTGAGCTGCTGAGGGAGTGGATGTCAACAAACTAATCCACTCCCCCCCCCACAATAGGTTAGGTAGAGGTTGCACTCTGCTTTTGTCATGAAGATAACCATAGCCAGCCTCAACATCAACGGCGGCAGAGAGGCACGCTGTAGATTTAACAATTTTTCGCTCCTACGGGAGGGGAAATATGCGGTGTGCTTCCTGCAAGAAACCCACACCGTTCCCGGAGACTAAGCCACGTGGCTCCTGGAATGTCAAGGAGATGTCCACATGAGCCACCACACCGCCACTTCTTGTGGGGTGGCCATCTTGCTGGACCCGCATTTTCAGCCGGAGATTTTGGGGTCGAGGAGCCCGTGCCAGGCCACTTGCTGCACGTCACGTTTCGCCTGGGGGACGTGCCGCTCCATCTCGTGAACTTGTATGCCCCTCAGACCGGCCCGCATCAAACGCAATTCTTCGAAGAGGTGTTCGCTCTTCTTGGCTCCGTCGACGTCGGCGAGTGCATTGCCCTCCGGTGCCCCGCAGAGTATGACAGCGATTGAGAAGTTGAGGGACCTGATCGGGTCCTTCGAGTTGGTGGAGGTCGATCGAAATCTCCACCCCGACTCCAGCGCCTTTACTTGGGTGAGGCCTGCAGTAGGATGGTCCAGAATCGACCGCCTTTACGTGTCTCGGGCGTACGTTTCCTGCGTCCTGGCGGCCTTCATGCGGCCGGTGCCGTTTTCGGACCACCACCTAGTGTGGGCGGAGCTCGCTTCTCTCCGCGCGAGGACGGGGTCCGCGTAATGGCATTTTACCGACCAGCTGCTGGAGGACGTGCGGTTCCAGTACTCGTTCCGTCGTTTCTGGGCCGACTGGAGACGGAAGCAGGGGGGCGTCCCCTCCTTGAAGCTATGGCGGGACGTTGGCAAGGCTCACGTCCGTGTATTCTGTCAAGAGTATGCGAGGGTGTCGACCAAGAAGCGGGCGGCCAGGTTCGGGCGCATAGAAAAAGATGTGCTCAACCTGGGATCCCGTCTCGGTCAAGTCGTCGAGGACCCGGCCCTGAGGATGGTGTACGAAGCGAAGAAGGCCGCGCTGAATGACTTGCAGCTCGTCGGGTCCCGAGGCGCGTTCGTGAGGTCGCAGATCCGGTTCCTGTGGGATCTGGACCGCGGCTCCCCCTTCTTCTACTCGCTGGAAAAAAGATAGAGTGTCCGTAAGCAGCTCTTGACGCTGCTGGCCGACGACGAATCTCTCGTCTCAGATCCGGAGGGCGTCAACAACAGGGCCCGTGAATATTACGGGGCTCTGTTCTCTCCGGAGCCGTCTAGCGAGGAAGCGCGCAGAGTTTTCTGGAAGGAGCTGCCGAAGGTCTGCCCGGAGTTTGCCGAAAATCTAAAACTCCGCTAAGCCTGGCGGAGCTGACCGGCGCCATCGACCGGCTCTCGAGCGGAAAAGCCGTGGGACTAGACGGGATGACCGTGAAGTGCCACAGGGCGTTCTGGGACGTCCTTGGGGCGACTATGCGTGGGTCATAGAAATATAGAAACATAGAAAATAGGTGCAGGAGCAGGCCATTCAGCTCTTCTAGCCTGTACCGGCGAGCGCGAGGAGCCCTGAGCCCGTGCCCGAGTCCTTGACCAATATCACAGAGGGGCTCGGGCGTCGGAGAAATATGAAAAAGGGGGGAGTGGAGCGGGAGGCCTCGGCAGACATGGATGTCTCCCTGCCTCCGCGCCCCCCCAGGAACAAAAGGATGCGCCGCGCCAATGACGCGGAGGGGGAACAACATCCCTCCGCGAAGGAGTCGGTGCCCACCACGTTTCCCGCGTCCCCCACCAGCGCCCCCAAACTGCGCCGTAGGCGAGAGGAGTCTGTCCCCGGAGAGGGTGAGACAGTCGAGCCTGACGAGCCTCTGCCTCCCGGGGATGGCGTGGAAGATCTGCCTGTCGTGGGGGGCGTGGTGCAGCGGAGGAATGAGTAGATGCCGGGTCGAGGGTCCCGGGGACTGAGGCGGGCGGGGCCGAAACAGCCGAACCTGAGCCCGCCCAGCTATTAATCATCTTCCCCCGGGAGTCGCTCGGCCCGGAAGAAAGAAATATGTTAACAATTTTAATGATTCTGTACACGCTGGGCCGGGGGGTGGCGGCGGGGAGGGGGAAGAACAACAACCCTCGCCCCCTACTTTGGAGCTGGGGGACTTCGAGGACCTAGAACATTACTTTGGCCAGGTCTCTCAGGTTCCCCGGCTCCTGGGGCGGAGGACGAACCCCTTCCGCTGTCGCTTGCTCACCCAGCACCATTTTAAAAGAGCGCAGTGGGGACTCCTCTGCCGACGATCCTGGGGGTGGGATCGGGGCAGAACCAATGCCGGATGGAGCTGCCGGACCGTTTGCCTTACCTCGTGCGGTCGACGGGCCGGCTGCTGGCGGCGAACTCCCGGGGGAGGACGGGGACTCGGTGGGGGACTCGGGAGAAGATCTCGAGTCCATCGTAAGTGAGGCAGTGTATCTCCTCGTGCCCGCCGCTGATCCCCCCTCATTCTTGCAAAGGAACTCCGGGACTTTTTGGTCCAGAGCCAGGGTCGCCGCAACCGAGCCCATCTGGCCCGGGAAAAATAATCCGAGCCGGGACTGCTCGTAGCTTCTGTCCGCGCCGCCGCTAAAACCATGACCGCGAGCGGGCCCTTGTCAAAGGCGCAAGGCCTTGAGCTGTGCCAGCTCAAAAGGTTGCTCGCTGGGCTGCTGAAGGAGTGCACGTCAACAAACGACTCCACACCCCCCCCCACAATAGGTTAGGTAGAGTTTGCACTATGCTTGTGTCATGAAGATAACCATAGCCAGCCTCAACATCAACGGCGGCAGAGAGACACGTCATAGATTTAACAATTTTTCACTCCTGCGGTAGGGGAAATATGCGGTGTGCATTCTGCAAGAAACCCACACCGTTCTTGGAGACAAAGCCACGTGGCTCCTGTAATGGCAAGCAGAGGTCCGCATGAGCAACCTCACTACTTGTTCTTGTGGGGTGGCCATCTTGTTGTCCCCGCCTTTTCAGCCGAAGAAGTTGGGGGTCGAGGAGCCCGTGCCTGGCCGCTTGCTGCAAGTCACGGTTCGCCTGGGGGACGTGCCGCTCCATCTCGCGAACGTGTGCGCCCCTCAGCCCGGCCCGCAGCAAACGCGCTTCTTCTTGGCTCCGTCGACGCCGGCGACTGCATTTTCCTTGCAGGGGGCTTTTTACTGCACCCTCGAGGCGAGGGACCGCTCCGGTGCCCCGCAGAGCATGATGGCGATGGAGAAGTTGAGGGACCTGGTCGGGTCCTTCGACTTGGTCGACGTCTGGCGAAATCTCCATCCCGACTCCAGCTCCTTTAATTGGGTGAGGCCTGGAGTAGGATAGTCCAGAGTCGACCGCCTTTACGTGTCTCGGGCGTACGTTACCTGCCGTCCCGGCGGCCTCCATGGGACCGGTGCCGTGTTCGGACTACCACCTGGTGTGGGCGGAGCTCGCTTCACTCTGCGCGAGGACGGGGTTCGCGTACAGGCATTTTAACAACCAGCTGTTGGAGGACGTGCGGTTCCAGGACTCGTTCCGTCGATTCTGGGCCGACTGGAGAAGGAAGCAGGGGGGCTTCACGGCCTTGAGGCTATGGTGGGATGTGGGCAAGGCTCACATCCACGTCTTCTGTCAAGAGTACGCGAGGTGGTCGAACAAGAGGCGGGCGGCCAGGGTCGGGCGCCGAGAAAAAGAGGTGCTCGACATGGAGTCCCATCTCGGTCAAGTCGTCGAGGACCCGGCCCTGCGGACGGTGTATTAAGTGAAGAAGGCCGCGCTGAATGACCTGCATCTCGGCGGGTCCCGATGCGCATTCGTGAGCTCGCGGATCCGGTTTCTGCGGGATCTGGACCGCGGCTCCCCCTTCATCTACTCGCTGGAAAAAAGACAGAGTGTCTGTAAGCAGCTCTTGACGCTGCTCGCCGACGACAGCTCTCTCGTCTCGGATCCACAGGGCGGCAACAACAGGGCCTGTGAATATTACAGGGCTCTGTTCTCTCCGGAGCCGTCCAGCAAGGAAGCGCGTAGAGTTTTATGGGAGGACCTGCCGAAGGTCAGCCTGGAGGACGCCGAAAATCTGGAAGTTCCGCTAAGCCTGGCGGAGCAGACCGGCGCCCTCGACCGGCTCTCGAGGGGAAAAGCTCCGGGGATGGACGTGCTGACCGTTCAGTTCCACAGGGCATTCTGGGACGTCCTGGGGGGCGACTAATCGAGGGTCCTGGGGGAAAGTCTAGTGACCGGGGAGATGCCCCTCTCTTGGCACAGGGCAGTCATCGTCCTGTTGCCTAAGAAGGGCGATCTCCGCCTCCTTAAGAACTGGCGCCCGGTCTCCCTCCTCAGCACGGACTGCAAAATCTTCGCCAGGGCGAAGTCTGCTCGCCTTGGCGCCGTGCTGGACCACATGATCCACCCCTCCAGTCCTAAACGTTCCCGGGCCGGACAATCCACGATAACATCCATCTGGTCCGGGACCTCATCCATCATTTCCAGGAGGCTGGTCTGTCGGTCGCCTTCCTATCTCTCGATCAGGAGAAGGCGTTCAACAGGGTGGATCACGACGATCTGTTCGGAGCTCTGCGCGCTTTTGGGTTCGGGACGCATTTCGTCGCCCGGATCCGAGTTTTGTACGCCGCCGCGGAGTGTCTGATAAAGGTTAACGGGTCCTTGACGGCGCCCCTTTGCTTTGGGAGAGTGGTGCGCCAGGGATGCCCCATGTTCGGCCAGTTATATGCCATCTGCGTGGAGCCTTTCCTGCGCAACTGGGATGTAGACTATCAGGCCCTGGGGATTTATCGGCCTTCAATCCCGTCAATTTCCCTAACACAATTTCGCGCCCAATAAGGATATCCTTCAGTTCCTCCTTCTCACTAGACCTTCGGTCCCTGAGTACATCTGGAAGGTTATTTGTGTCTTCCTTTGTGAAGACAGAACCAAAGTACTTGTTTAATTGCTCTGCCATTTCTTTGTTCCCCATTAGAAATTCACGCGAATCCAGCTGCAAGGGACCTACCTTTGTCTTCACAAATCTATTTCTCTTCACATATTCATAGAAGCTTTTGCTGTCATGTTTTATGTTTCTGGCAAGCTTCCTCTCCTACTCTATTTTCCCCCTCTTAATTAAACCCTTTGTCCTCCTCTGCAGTATTCTAAATTTCTCCCACTCCTCCAGTTTCCCTCTTTCTACCTATGGTGCTGGTCCTGATATGGACCATGACCTCTAGCTGTTTACCATCTTCCCCACCCCGCCCCCCAAGAATGCCCTGTGTCTGCTCTGTCACATCCTTGATCCTGGCACCACGGAGGCACCATACTATTCTGGAGTCATGTCTGCGGCCGCAAAAACCCCTCTCTGTTCCCTTAACTATAGAATCCTCTATCACTACAGCTCTTTTATTCTTCGTCCTTCTCCCCTGTGCAGCTGAGCCACCCGTAGTGCCTTGGAATTGGCTCTGGCTACACTCCACAGAGGCACCATCGCCCTCACCGATGCTCAGAAGTGAATATCGGTTTGAAAGTGAGATGGACTCACGGGGGGCCTTCTGCACTAACTGCCTAGCGTTCTTACTCTGTCTGGGGGTCACCCACTTCCCCTCTGATTGCACGCTTTTACGCTGTGGGGTGACCACCTCTTAAAATGTGCTATCCACGTCGCTCTCAGCCTCGCGGATGCACCGTTGTCATTCCAGCCGCCGCTCAAGCTCCGAAACGTGGAGCTCGAGTAGTTGAAGCTGGAGACTCCTCCTGCACAGTCACTGACACCAATCTCCTCCTGTCTGAAATAAACCCACCCCACAGCCACTTACACCAATCCCCTCCTATCTGATATAAACCCACCCCACAGTCACTGACACCAATCTCCTCCTGTCTGATAAAAACCCACTCCACAGTCACTGACACCAATCTCCTCCTGTCTGATATAAACCCACCCCACAGTCACTGACACCAATCCCCTCCTGTCTGTTATAAACCCACCCCACAGTCACTGACACCAATCTCCTCCTGTCTGACATAAATCCACCCCACAGTCACTGACACCAATCCCCTCCTGTCTGATATAAACCAACCCCAGTCACAGGCACCCGTCCCCTCCAGTCTGATATAAACCCACCCTACAGTCACTGACACCAATCCCCTCCTGTCTGATAATAAACCCACCCCACAGTCACTGACACCAATTCATCCTGTCTGATATAAACCCACCCCACAGTCATTGCAACCAATCCCCTCCTGACTGATATAAACCCACCCCACATTCACTGACACCAATCCCCTTCTTTTTGATAATAAACCAACCATCATCATCATAGGCAGTCCCTTGGAGTCGAGGATGACTTGCATCCACATTACTAATGAGGTCTCAGAAGTCTGTTAAGACCAATGCGGGAGCTACAGTGTCTGTCGCAGGTTGGACAGACGGTGGTTGAAAGTACGTTGGTTGAAGTGCCGGTTTGTTGAAGTGCTTGGGTTGCCGTTTGGTCCTTCCGCCATAAGCAGTTGGTCTCCGCTTGCCCCAGGTGGATAGGCTCAAATTGTTCGACGCCCTCACGGATTATTCTCTTCCACTTTGAGCGATGTTGTGCCAGGGATTCCCAGGTGTCGGTGGGGATGTTGAACTTCAAGGTGGCCTTGAAGGTGTCCTTGAAGCGTTTCCTCTGCCCTCGGGGCTCGCTTGCCATGTTGAAGCTCCAAGTAGAGTGCTTGCTTTGGGAGTTTCGTATCGGGCATGTGGACGATGTGTCCCATCCATCCTAGCTGATCGAGCGTGGTCAATGCTTCAATGCTGACGATGTTGGCCTGTGAGAGAACAGACGTTGGTGTGTCTATCCTGCCAATGGATTTGGCGGATCTTCCGGAAGCAGTGTTGATGTTATTTCTCCAGTGCTTTGATGTGCTTGCTGTACATAGTCCATGTCTGAGAAGCATGTCTGAGGGCAGGTATCACTACTGCTCGGTAGAACATGAGCTTTGTGCCGGTTTTACGGTTCTGGTCTTCAAACACTCTATGTCTTAGACGACCGAAGGCTGCGCTGGCACACAGAAGGTGGTGTTAGACCTAGTCATTGAGATGTGCCCTTGTTGACAGGAGGGTCCCGAGGTATGAAAAATGCACCATTTTGCCAAAGGCCTTGTCATAGATTTTGATCATCCGGGGTGGCGGGGGTGGGGGTGAAGGGCAGTGCTGCGTGGTGGGGATAGGTTGATACAACACCTTACTTTTACGGAGATGTTAAGTGTAAGGCCTATATTCTCAGACACTACGGTGAATGTTTTGACGATGGTTTGGAGCTCGTCCTCTGAGTGAGCGCAGTCACAAGCATCATCTGCATATTGTAATTGATGACAGAGGATGGCACGACCTTGGATCTGGTCTGAAGGCGATGGAGGTTGAATAGTTTCCCATTTATTCTGTAGATTATCTCCACTCCAGCGGGAAGTTTACTGACTGAGATGTAGCAATGCAGCAAGGAAGATGGAGAAGAGCGTAGGTGCAGTGACACACCCTTGCTTCACCACGGTTCGTACATGAATTGGGTCTGTGATGGATCCATTGCTCAGGATCACAGATTGCATGTTATCACCAAGCAAGTGGAGGATGGTGACACATTTTTGAGGACGGCCGAATTTGAAGAGTACACCCCATAATCCCTCACGGTTGACAGTGGCAAAGGCCTTGATCAGGTCAAAGAAGGTTGACCTAACCTCACTGTCACTGACACCAATCTCCTCCCATGTGCTATAAACCAACCCTTGACACTGACACCAAGTGGACTGGGACAATATGTTCAAGGGTAAGACTGTAGAATCGCAGTTGCAAACATTTAAGGAGACATTTCATAACCTCAGCAAAGATTTATTCAAAAGAGAAATAAAGATGTTCAGAGAAGGATGAACCATCCCTGGCTAACCCAGGAAGTAAAGGATGGTATCAAATTGATAAAAAAGGCATACAATGTTGCGAAGGACAGTGGAAGGCCAGAGGATTGGGAAATTTTTAGAAACCAGCAAAGGTCGACTAAAAAAATGATAAAGACGGAGAAGATAGCAGATCAGAGCAAACTACAAGAAATAAAAAAACAGACAGCAAGAGCTTCTACAGGTATGTAAAAAGGAAACGAGTATCTAAAGGAAATGCTGGGCCCTTCGAGGATGTGACTGGAGAATTAATATTGGGAAACATGACAATGGCAGAGATTTTGAAAAAATATTTTACATCGGTCTTCACGGTAGAGGACACTAAAAACATCCCAACAGTTGTTATTCAAGGAGCTATTGTGGGGGGTGGGTGGGAACTTAAAACAGTCACTATCACTACAGATAATGTACTCAGCAAACTAATGGGACTAAAGGTGGACAAGTCCCCTGGAGCTGATGACATACATCCCAGGGTCTTCAGAGAAGTGGCTGCAGAGATAGTGGATGCACTGGTTGTAATCTACCAATATTCCCTGAATTCAGGAGAGGTCCCAGTGGACTGGACACTGCAAATGTAACACCCCTATTTAAGAAAGGAGTGAGACAGAGAGCAGGAAACTATAGACCAGTTAGTCTACCATCTGTCAATGGGAAAATACTGGAGCCCATCATTAAGGAAGTAGTCACAGGACATTTATAAAATCAGATTGCAGTCAGGCAGAGTCAGCATGGTTTTATAAAAGGGAAATCATGTTTGATAAATTTGCTGGAGTTGTTTGAGGATGTAACGAGCAGAGTGGATGAAGTAGAACCAGTTGATGTCGTATATGTGGATTTCCAGAAAGCATTTGATAAGTTGCCACACAAAAGGTTCCTGCAGAAGCTAAGAGCTCACGGAGGTGGGGCTAATAAATTAGCATGGATAGAGGATTGGCTAACTAATATAAAACAGAAAGTCAGGATAAATGGGTCATTTTTAGATTGCCAAACTGTAACTAGTGGGGTGACACATGGATCAGTGCTGGGGCCTCAACTATTTATAATTTATATTAATGACTTGGATGAAGGGATCGACAGTAACACAGCCAAATTTGCTGATACAAAGATAGGTGGGAAAGCAAGTTGTGAGGAGGATGCAACAAATCAACAAAATGATATATACAGTCTCAGTGAGTGGGCAAAAATCTGGCAGCTGGACTATAATGTGGTAAAATGTCAGGCTATCCCCTTTGGTAGGAAAAATAAAAATACAAATTATTATTTAAATGTGGACGAATACAAAATGCTGCAGTACAGAGGGATCTGGGGGTTCTTGAACATGAAACTCAAAAGGTTACCATGCAGGTACAGCAAATAATCAGGAAGGCAAATGGAATGCTGGCCTTTATTGCAAGGGAGATGGAGTATAAAAGTAGCGAAGTCCTGTTACACCTGTACAGGGCGTTGGTAAGACTACACTTGGAGTACTGCGCACAGTTTTTGTCTGGACTTGTCTCCATTCCCGCGCCGAGGGAATTGTTACACCAGTTGGGAGGGGCAACATTTGGGGACACTGATTCCCCACCAAATCCCGTTCCCCTTCTTTCTGGTGGATAATGGAGGGGCCACTTTGTGTAATGTGCAAGTCAGTAAGCATTGTCAGCAAGCTCTTTCTAACTGGAGGTTATATTCAGTGGAAATTTTGATACTATTGTAGATTTTGTACCAAAGATCGATGTGGTATGTAAGTAAAAATGCATAATTTTATTGCAAACTGAATTTCTGTTGAGATTCGCTGAATTAAGGGGAAAAGATCACACACAGCTTTTCTTAAATGGACACTGCAGCCCCGATAACAGAATCAGCAATATATCGAGAAAATTAAAGTCCATCCCAATTTTCGGGTTATTAACATCAGCAGAAACAAACCCCAACTGTCAGAATGAACATGGTTCAGTCGGGATCTGATTAACAGCAGATTCCAACCCCTGCAGTCACTTGTGAACTCGCTGATGTGTCAGCAGTGGGATGACCCAGTGAATCCCTTCCCACACATGGGGCAGGTGAACGGCCTCTCCCCTGTGTGAACTCGCTGGGGAGATACAAGTTCGGATGACCCAGTGAATCCCTTCCCACACTCAGAGCAGGTGAACGGCCTCTCCCCAGTGTGAATGCGTCGATGAATTTCCAGCACAGAAGGCGATCTAAATACCTTCCCACAGTCCCCACATTCCCACGGTTTCTCCATGGTGCGGGTATCCTTGTGACTCTGGATGGTTGGATGATCAGTTGAAGCCTCGCCCACACACACAACACGTTTACATATTCTCCCCGCTATGAATGGTGCGATGTTTTTTCAGGCTGTGTAACTGGTTAAAACACTTTCCACAGGCAGTGCACTGGAACACTCACTCGGGTGTGTGTGTCTCGGTGCTTTTCCAGTCACACTGATGTTTGAAATATTTTCGCACAGGCAGGAGAGACAAACATTTCTCCTTCCACTTTCCAAGGCTGATGATATTCAGGTCCTGATGAATCGATTGACTCTGTCAAATCTTGACGCGATGTTTGGTTTGTGTTTCCTGTCTGAAAATCTCCCCTTCTAATACACTGTAAAAGGAGATAACAAAACTCATCACTGTCAGTACATGACACAAATTCAGGATAGACACATCTAGTTTCCATGGAAAATTATTTCCCCTCTTGTTCTTCCAATGCTGTAAATCCCTGTCCCACACATTGTCCCTCCTGCTGTGCTGAAGTCCAAATCATCACACAATTCTAAACTTTTTCTCCTCCACTCCCAGTTTTCACCACCAATTCTGGCTGGGTTCAGATCTACACTCACTGGTTCCCCTCCCCTGAAGGTACTGACTCTGGCTGGGTTCAGTTCTGCACTCACTGGTTCCCGTCCCCTGAAGGAACTGACTCTGGCTGGGTCCAGTTCTACACTCGCTGGTTCCCCTCTCCTAAAGATGCTGACTGTGGCTGGATTCAGTTCTATATTCACTGTTTCCCCTCCCTCTCCTCCCATGAAGGTTTTTTCTCTGTTAAGTTAGTATTAAGTCTGTAAATAAAGGTTAGTTAAATCAGCGGATTGCTGAGTAGTTGCTGGGTGTATTTCTCTAAGGTTTAGAGTATAGTTCTACTTGATAGTTGCGAGTGTAACTAGAGAGATGACAGGACAGCTCAGTCCCGTCGATTATACATACTGTGGCATGTGGGAAATCCTGGAAGCTTCGCACAGCCGGGACGACTACATGTGCAGGAGTTGTCTCCAGCTGCACCAACTGGAGCTCCGCGTTTTGGAGCTTGAGCGGCGGCTGGAGTCACTGCGGTGCATCCATGAAACTGAGAGCTACGGGGATATCACCATTCTAGAGGTGGTCACCCCGCAGATTAAGAATGTGCAGGCAGATAGGGATTGGGTGACCCCTGGACAGAAGAGGAGGACTAGGCAGGTAGTGCAGGGGTCCCCTGAGTCCATCTCGTTCTCCAACTGGTTCTCTGTTCTGAGTACCGGTGAGGGCGATGGCGGCTCTGGGTAGTAAGCCAGAGCCAAGGCAACGGCACCACGGGTGTCTCAGCTGCACAGCGGGTGTGGGAGGAAGAAGAATGGAAGAGCTCTAGTGGTAGGGGATTCAATAGTCAGGGGAACAGATAGGCGTTTCTGCGGCCGCAGACGTAGCTCCAGGATGGTATGCTCCCTCCCTGGTGCCAGAGTCAAGGATGCCACTGAGCGGCTGCAGGGCATTTGCGGGGGAGAGGGTGAACAGCCGGAGGTTGTGGTCCACATCTGGACCAATGACACAGGTAGAATGAGGGGTGAGGTCTTGCAGGCAGCGTGTAGGGAGCTAGCAGAGAGATTAAAAAGCAAGACCTCAAAGCTTGTAATCTCCGGATTACTCCCGATGCCACGAGCTACTGAGTACAGAAATAGGTGGATAGAGCAGATGAATACGTGATTGGAGAGATGGTGCAGGGAGCAGGGCTTTAGTTTCCTGAGGCATTGGGACCGCTTCTGAGGGAGGTGCCACCGGTACAAGCCGGATGGGTTGCACCTCAACAGAGCCGGGACCAATATCCTCGCGGGGGCGGGGGCTGCTAGTGCTGTTGGGGAGGGTTTAATCTAGCTTGGCAGGAGGATGGGAACCTGAATATATATTCAGTAGGGAGGGGCGTAAAGCTGGAATTAGAAAGCAAAATTAAAAAAGTGAGTTTGAAGGCGAGAGGAAACAAGCAAGAAAAAAGTGCAAGAAAACAAACTTAAAGGAACTTTGTCTAAATGCACGTAGCATTCGTAACAAAATAGATGAGTTGACGGCACAAATAGATACAAATGGGTATGATCTGATAGGCAGATTACAGAGACGTGGTTGCAAGGTGACCAGGATTGGAATTAAATATTCAGGGGTATTTGACAATCCAGAAGGACAGACAGAAAGGAAAAGGAGGTGGGGCAGCTCTATTGATAAAGGATGGAATAATGAGAAACAATATTGGCTCAAATGACCAGATGTTGAAACAGTTTGGGTGGTAATAAGGAATAATAAATGGACAAAGTCACTGGTGGGCGTAGTAAATTGGTCCCCTAACAATAGCAACTGTGTTGGTCGGAGCTTAAACCAGGAAATAGTGGGCCTTGTAAAAAGGGAACAGAAATAATCATGGGTGATTTTAACCTCCATATTGATTGGACAAATCCAATTGGTCAGGGTAGCGTTGAGGAAGAGTTCATAGAGTGCATAAGGGACAGGTTCCTTGAGCAGTATGTAACGGAACCAACCAGGGGGCAGGCTATCTTTGATCTGGTTCAGTGTAATGAGACAGGATTAATAAACAATCTCCTAGTAAAGGATCCCTTGGAATGAGTGATCATAGCATGGGTGAATTTCAAATTCAGATGTAGGTTGAGAAAGTTGGATCTCTAACCAGCGTACCAAACTTAAATAAAGGAAACTATGAAGGTATGAGGGCAGAGTTGGGTAAAGTGGACTGGTAAAATAGATTAAAGTGTCGGACAGTTGATGACCAGTGGTGTAAATTTAAGGAGAATTTCACAACTCTCAAAAATATATTCCAGTGAGGAGGAAAGTGTGTAAAAGAAAAGATAGACATCCGTGGCGAACTGAAGAAATAAAGGACGGTATCCAATTAAAACAAGGGCATACAAAGTGGCCAAAACTAGTGGGAGGACGGAAGATTGGCTATCTTTTAAAAGCCAGCAAAGAAAGACTAAAAAAATGATTAAGAAAGGGAAGCTAGACTATAAATGTAAACTAGCACGAAACACAAAAACAGATAGCAAGAGTTTCTATAGGTATATAAAAAGGAAAAGAGTGGCGAAAGTAAATGTTGATCCCTCAGAGGACAAGACCGAGGAATTAGTAATGGGGAACATGGAGATGGCAGAAACTCTGAACAGATATTTTGTATAAGTCTTTACAGTAGAGGACACGAACAATATCCCAACAGTGGATCATCAAGGGGCTATAGCGAGGAAGGAACTTAACACAATCACTAAGGAGGAGGTGCTCAGTAAGATAATGCGACTCAAGGCGAATAAATCCCCTGGACCTGATGGCTTGCATCCTCGGGTCTTAAGAGAAGTAACGGCAGGGATAGTAGATGCATTGGTTGTAAATTTACATAATTCCCTGGATTTAGATTGGAAAACTGCAAATGTAATGCCTCTATTTAAAAAAGGAGGCAGACAAAAAGTAGGAAACTATAGACCAGTTAGCCTAACATCTGTGGTTGGGAAAATGTTGGAGTCCATTATTAAAGAAGCAGTAGCAGGACAATTGGAAAAGCACAATTCAGTCAGGCAGAGTCTGCATGGATTTATAAAGGGGAATCATGTTTGACATATTTGTTGGAATTCTTTGAGTTTGTAACAAACAGGGTGGATAAAGGGGAACCAGTGGATGTGGTGTATTTGGACTTCTAGAAAGCATTTGACAAAATGCCACATAAACGATTACGCACAAGATAAAATATCACGTGGTTGGGCGTAATATATTAGCATGGATAGAGGATTGTCTAACTGACAGAAAACACAGAGTCAGAATAAATGGTTCATTCTCGGGTTGACATCAGTAACTAGTGGGGTGTCGCATGGATCAGTGCTGGGACCCCTACTATTCACAATCTATATTAACAATGTGGAAGAAAGGACCGAGTGTAACAAAGCCACAGTTGCTGATGATACAAAGATGGGAGGAAAAGCAAAGTGTGAGGAGGTCACAAAAAATATGCAAAAGGACATAGACAGGCTAAATGAGTGCAAAAATTTGGTAGATGGTGTATAATGTTGGAAAGTGTGAGGTCATCTGCTTCGGCAGAAAAATTCAGAGAGAAAGTTATTAATTAAATGGAGAAATATTGTAAAATGTTGCAGTGCAGTGGGACCTGGGGGTTACTTGTGCATGAAACACAAAAGGTTAGTATGCAGGTACAGCAAGTGATCAGGAAGGCCAATTAAATCTTGGCCTTTATTGCAAAGGGAATGGAGTATAAACGCAGGGAAGTCTTGCTACAGTTATACAGGGTATTGGTGAGGGCACACCTGGAATACTGCGTGTAGTTTTGCTTTCCATATTTACAAAAGGATATACTTGCTTTGGTGGCAGATTCTTCTCTCGGAGGGAAGTAAATCTGTGGAATTCGCTGCCTCAGACAGCTGTGGAAGTTGGGTCATTGAGTAAATTTAAGACAGAGATAGACAGTTTATTAACCAATAAGGGAATAATGGGCTATGGAGAGAGGTCAGCGAAGTGATCCTGAGTTCATGATCGGATTAGCCATGATCGTGTTGAGTTGTTAAGAGTATGACCTGCTCCTGCTCCTATTTCTTACGTTCATTTGTGCTTATGTTCTACACTGTTTCATCAGACATTTCCAGGGCAGGTACAGCAAGGGTTAGATACAGAGTAAAGCTCCCTCTACACTGTCCTATCAAACGCTAAACTTTGCCCATAATGAGCAGGGCTCAGGGAGGTTGGTTGCTAGGCACTGCAGTGATATCATTCAGCTAGTTTGAACAGCTAATAGTTACTCCAAACTAACTTAGGCCAGCATATCTGGCTGCACAGGAAAACCTTGTGGAGAGTTAAGAAAGCACCAAGCACTAAACAAAGCAGAAAAATAAACATTCAAAAACAAATAAAAAATACAAGGAAGCTGAGAGGACATGCACCTAGCACCAAGATTTACAAAGCACAAAACAAAGCACAAAAAGTAATAAGCAATTAATTAACAAATAAAAAATTGAAGGAACCCTGTATCTAATGCACCAAGACCAAAGTAATTGGTGGGATTGAAGGCTAATAAATCCCCGGGGCCTGAGAGTCTGCATCCCAGACTACTTAAGGAAGTGGCCCGAGAAATAGTGGATGCATTGGTGATCATTTTCCAACAGTCTTTCGAATCTGGATTCGTTCCTATGGACTGTAGGGTAGCTAATGTAACACCACTTTTTAAAAAAAGGAGGGAGAGAGAAAACGGGTAATTATAGACCGGTTAACCTGACATCAGTAGTGGGGAAAATGTTGGAATCAATTATTAAAGATGAAATAGCAACGCATTTGGAAAGCAGTGACAGGATCGGTCCAAATCAGCATGGATTTATGAAAGGGAAATCATGCTCGACAAATCTTCTAGAATTTTTTGAGGATGTAACTGGTAGAGTGGACAAGGGAGAACCAGTGGAGGTGGTGTATTTGGACTTTCAAAAGGCTTATGACAAGGTCCCACACAAGAGATTGGTGTGCAAAATTAAAGCAGATGGTACTGGGGGTAATATACTGATGTGGATAGAGAACTGGTTGGCAGACAGGAAGCAGAGAGTCGGGATAAACGAGTCCTTTTCGGAATGGCAGGCAGTGACGATTGGGGTGCTGCAGGGCTCAGTGCTGGGACCCCAGCTATTTACAAAGTACATTAATGATTTAGATGAATGAATTGAGTGTAATATCTCCAAGTTTGCAGATGACACTAATCTGGGTGGCGGTGTGAGCTGTGAGGAGGACGCTAAGAGGCTGCAGGGTGACTTAGACAGGTTAGGTGAGTGCGCAAACGCATGGCAGATGCAGTATAATGTGGATACATCTGAGGTTATCCACTTTAATGGCAAAAACAGAAAGGCAGAATATTATCTGAATGGCAGCAGATTAGGAAAAGGGGAGGTGCGACGAGACCTGGGTGTCATTGTACATCAGTCATTGAAAAAAGAAATGCAGTTACAGCAGGCGGTGAAGAAGGCAAATGGTATGTTGGTCTTCATATCTAGGAAATTTGAGTATAGGAGCAGGGAGGTCTTACTGCAATTGTGCAGGGCATGGGTGAGGCCTCACCTGGAATATTGTGTTAAGTTTTGGTCTCCTAATCTGAGGAAGGACATTCTTGCTATTGAGCAAGTGCAGCGAAGTATCATCAGACTGATTCCCGGGATGACAGGACTGACATATTAGAAGAGACTGGATCAACTGGGCCTGTATTCACTGGAGTTCAGAAGGATGAGAGGGGATCTCCTAGAAACATATAAAATTCTGACAGGACTGGACAGATTAGATGGAGGAAAAATGTTCCCGATTTTGGGGAAGTCCAGAACCAGGGGAAGTAGTCTAAGTATAAGGGGTAGACCATTTAGGACTGAGATGAGGAGAAACTTCTTTACTTACAGTGTTGTTAACCTGTGGAATTCCCTACCGCAAAGAGTCGATGATGCCAGTTCATTGTATATATTCAAGAGGGAGTAGATATGGCCCTAGCGGCGATAGGGATCAAAGGGAATGGAGAGAAAGCTGGAAAGGGGTAATGAGATGAATGTTCAGCCATGATCTTATTGAATGGTGGTGCAGGCTCGAAGGGCCAAATGGCCTACTCCTGCATCTATTTTCTATGTTACTATGTAATAAGCAATCAATCAATAACAAATAAAAATGTTGGCGAATTGGTTCTTTCTCAATGTGTAGATCTGCTCCTGGTGATATATCCTCAACCTCCTACTGACTGCAACTCAACTTGCATGCATGTGCAGTTGAAAATCAAAGAAAGCTCAGAAACTCTTTAGTGAACTTAAACTGGGGTCTCAAGCGATCGCTTGCAACCCAGAAAGCAAAATGAAAAATGGACCACAATCAATCAATAAATAAATAAACACACAAAAAATAGAAGTCCTACCTTCAGCAGGCCGCCGATGAGGGAGCCCATTCGGCCAGGGTTAGGGGCGGCGTTCTTCGGGCCCCTCCCACACAGCCTGCAGACCACACACAGAGATTCTGGGGGCGAGGAGCTCCTGCACAAGCGCGCACACTCGAGCGTACATGTGCAGAGGTCCTGGCACTGTTTTCAACACCGGTACCTGGCTGCGCCTCCATCGAGGCGAGACTGGGGAGCGGCCAAACTCGGCCTGAAGATTTTTGGCGCCCTAATCGGTGTAGAAAAGCGGCGCACCTCTGGTGAGTTCGCCATAAATCTCTACTCGTCAAATTTGGGCCCCAAGAGTGGGACTTTTTCAAATTTAACAATTTAGCACTTTGTTCTCACCAATGTGCGCGGTCCATTTAAATCTGCTGCACGGTGTCTCTTCCAGCGGTGGGAGCTGGTGAGCGGTCCGTTTAAATCTGCTGCACGGTGTCTCTTCCAGCGGTGGAAGCTGGTGAGCACCCTGCCCGGGACCCCGCGATTGATGCGTGACCGTGCTGCTACCCACCTTGAGGGCCGCCCACCAATGTTCCACTTAACAGCTCAGCAAAACTTATTAATTGGCCCTGCAGTCCAAATAATGGCCTATCCCTGCACTAAACCATCTTTAATGGTCTTCTGCCGCCTGACGTAGCTGGAAAATCTTTTGCAATGACTACCATAATTGCGCACTCTCTTCTTTTCCAAAGATCTCTTAGCTTCACTAATGGCTGATTTTGTCTCCCTCAGTTGGGGGAGATATTTCTCTCCATCTTCTGTAAACTGAATTCATCTGGATCTGATGTGAAATAGTTCAGGGACTCAGGCATCATTCACCCCTAGGCCTACGCTGGACGTTTCCTCAGTAGAGAATCAGTGGTTACAGCACAGAAGGAGGCTATTTGGCCCATCAAGTCTGTGCCGGTTCTTTGCAAGAACCCTTCAGCTAGTCCCACTCACCCGCCCTTTCCCTGTAGCCCTGCAAATCTTTTTCTTTCAGGTACTTATACAATTCCCTTTAGAAAACCGCGATTGAGTCTGCCTCCACCAACCTCTCGGGCAGTGCATTCCAGATCTAACCAGTAAGGATTCCTCTGGTACCGTTCCCTATATTTGTCAGTATACCGAAATCCAGCTTTCTTACACTCCACTCCTGGAGTCCCACTCCCTGAGATTACAACCTTCAGCAGGGTCAGCGGAGTTCCACAGTGGAAAGGACATGGTTCAGTCCTGGATGTGATTATGAGCAGCAATAACAACACAATCCAAACCCTGCAGTCACTTGGGAACTCGCTGGTGTATCAGCAGGCGAATGATCGCGTGAATCCCTTCCCACACATGGAGCAAGTGAACGGCCTCTCCCCGGTATGATCTCGCTGGTGTCTCAGAAGGTGGTAATTGTTGTGCATGTATACACCCTGTACACTCAATGTACAGTTATACAAGACCTATGAATGTATCTTTACACTGTATATACTCTGCCTGTACCACCAGAGGGTGCAACAGCTGGAGACCGAGAGGTCACCTGCACACCGCAGGTATAAAAGGGAGCCCAATCAACTTACTGTAACCTCATTCAGGAGCTGCAATAAAAGGACTAAGGTCACAACAGTGCAAGTGCAATATCTTACCTCGTGAAGTCATTACTACAGTGCTGGCAAACACTACAGTAATTACTGTTGAATCTGTTTCCACACACGGAGCAGGTGAACGGCCACTCCCCAGTGTGAGTGCGCTGGTGTGCCAGCAGTTCCTTTTTGCTTTTAAAGCTCTTCTCACAGGCAGAACATTTAAAAGGTCTGACATTGGTGTGAACAAGTTGGTGTCTCAGTCGGTGGGTTGAATAAATGAATCCTGACCCACACACGGAGCAGGTGAAGGTCTCTCCCCAGTATGAACTCGCTGGTGTGTCAGCAGCTCACATGACCGAGTGAATCTCATCCCACACACGGAGCAGCTGAACAGCCTCCCCCGCCAGTGTGATTGTGTTGATGAGTTTCCAGCTCAGACGGGTAATTGAATCCTTTCACACAGTCCCCGTATTTTCACGGTTTCTCCCCAGTGTGACTGCGTTTGTGTTTCGCCAGGCCACATGATCGGCTCAATCCTCGTCCACACACACAACACGTGTACAGTTTCTCCCCGCTGTCAACTCTGCTTTTTGTTTCCATGTTATGTTTGATGATATTCAGGTCCCGATGAATAGACTGGCCGATCATGATGTGATGTTGGAGTTAAATTTCCTGTCTACAAATCGTCCCCTTCTAATAACCTGTAAAATGAATATAAAAGAGATAAAATGGAGTGAGAGAGAGAGCCCAGAAAAACACAAAGGCTTGTTGTAAAATTGAGCTTAATCAGTCGAGGAATTTGTGGGGCAGTCTCTAGAAAAACAGTCACCATGAAAGCTGCCGGATTGTCACTAAAATCCCAACTGGCCACTAATGTCCTTCAGTGATATGGGGATCGGGCGGGAGAGTCAAGTTGAGGTCCAAGATCAGATATGGTCGTATTGACCGGCGGAGAAGGCTCGAATAACCATATCGCTGACTCCTGCTCCTAATCCTTATATTCTGATGGAAGGGAACCTGCCACACAACTAGTCACACGGCTTTTACCACCCAGAAGGAAAAGGGCAGCAGGTGAATGGGAACACTATCATCTGCAAGTTCCCCTCCAAGTCACACACCATCCGGACTTGGTCATATATTGCCATTCCTTCATCGTCACGTGGTCAAAATCCTGGAACTGGCTCCCTAACAGCACTGTGGGAGTACCTTCACCACACAGACTGCAGCGGTTCAAGTAGGTGACTCCTCACCAGCTTCTCCAGTGTAATTAGGAATGGCCAATAAATGCCGGCCTTGGCAGCGACAGAAACAGCCTGGGACAAATTTAAAAATCTGTAAATGTTCAATGGATTAAAATTCTCTCCAGAAATATTTGTTCCTGAAAATCTTGCCCATTGTCTGGACAGGGTGTGTTTAACAATGTAATCGCCACAAGAGCCCACCTCCCCGGGGGCCCCGCACGGATCCAGAGACCTCGTTCCCGGGGGCCCCGCACGGGCCCAGAGACCAACTCCCCGGGGGCCCTGAACACAGGCCCAGAGCCCACGTCCCCGGGGGCCCCGCACGGGCCAGATCCAACCTCCCCGGCGGCCCCGCACGGACAAAGAGCCCACCTTCCCGGGGGCCCCGAACAGGCCCGAGCCCACCTCCCTGGGGGCCCAGAGCCCACCTCCCCGGGGGCCCCGCACCGGCCCAGAGCCCACCTCCCTGGGGGCCCCGCACAGGCCCGAGTCCACCTCCCCGTGGGCCCGGCACGGGCCCAGAGCCCACTACTCCGCGAGTCCCGCTTGGGGAAAGACCAGAGCCGCAGATTGTTGTTCTGAGCCTGAGGCCCACAGCGGGTGTGTGTGAAGCGGATAATGCGGAGTGTTGTCTCTCGGGCGGGCGGGGCCTGGGCCCGCACTCGGTGTGTGTGAAGCCCGCGGCCCCCCGGGGTTTATTAACCCGCTCCCTCCCTCCGCCCATCTATCAGCCGCTGCCTCAGACAAGCCGCCCCACCGCGCATGCTCGGCTCACATTGTCCGGGTGATTGACGGCGGCTCCGGGCCAATTGGAAAAGCGGGGGCGGGGCTGGATGACCGAGCGGGCGGTGGGTCCTCCAACCAATCGGAGTGTGCGTGGGGCGGGGCTGAGCCAGGATCTCCCGCACTGAGCATGCGCGGGCGGCGGCGGCGACAGTTGTGGGACCCGGATGACGTCGTTTGTCGGCGCGGGGTAGGAATTGGAGCCGCGCGTGGGGCTGGTGAGTGTCATGAACACCTGGTGTCGGGCACAGGGCCAATCACAGCCCAGAGGCTGATCGGGGGCTTGACCCGCGGTGACAGGCCACGGGACAGCGGGGTCACCGGCCGCCAGCTGTGAATTGGGAAGGAGGAAAACTGGGAGGCGTTCTAAAGCAAATGGTGCAATTTGCAGGTGAACACAAAGCTGTGAGGGGGCAGGGTCCGCAGATTAATCTGTTCCACCATTAACAGCAGTATATAATACTACAAGCAAGTTCTGGTCAACCTTTATCAGTCACTTTATGACCTCAGATATTGA
Organism: Pristiophorus japonicus; assembly: GCF_044704955.1. Taxonomy (NCBI): domain Eukaryota; kingdom Metazoa; phylum Chordata; class Chondrichthyes; family Pristiophoridae; genus Pristiophorus; species Pristiophorus japonicus. The sequence goes on from NW_027252779.1 coordinate 7,391,214, forward strand.
GGATTAGCCTCAATTCTGGGACATCAATAATAACTTTCAAAACCAGGAATGTTCAAAGGAAAGATTTTCTGGTGTTTTGAGGCAGGTGCAGTGAGTGGGTCTTTCAGTAAGTCGGACAGGCTCGATTGGCCGTATAGCCTCATTCTGTGCCGTATGATTCCCTGAAATGGTGAGAGTCAGGGAGTGTGTGGTAAGGGAGAGCCCATCACCAAAACAGAGAGATATTACAGATATATAGGGAGCGTCAGAGTGTATAAAAAGGTGACGAGTGCACAGACACCCAGAGTCAGCACCTTCAGGGGAAAGGAACCAGTGAGTGTAGAACTGAACCAAGCCAGAGTCAGCACCTTCACGGGAGGGGAACGAGTGAGTGTAGAACTGAACCCAGCCAGAGTCAGTACCTTCAGGGGAGGGGAACCAGTGAGTGTAGAACTGAACCCAGCCAGAGTCAGTGCCTTCAGGGCGGAGGCACAGACGTTTCGGGAGGGAGTTCCAGAGCTTGGGGCCTTGGCAGCAGAAGACAAGGCCACCAATGCTTGAGCGATTATAATCAGGGATGCTCAGGAGGGCAGAATTAGAAGAGCGCAGACATCTCTGGGGGTTTTGGGGCTGGAGGAGATTACAAAGATAGGGAGGGACGAGGCCATGGAGGGATTTGTAAACAAGGATGATAATTTTGAAATCGAAGCGTTGCTTAACCGGGAGCCAATGTAGGTCAGTGAGCACAGGGGGTGATGGGTGAACGAAACATGGTGCGAGTTAGGACCCGGGCAGCCGAGTTTTGGATGAGGTGAAGATTACGTGGGGTAGAATGTGGGAAGCCAGCCAGGAGTGTGTTGGAATAGTCAAGTCTAGAGGTAACCGAGGAATGGACGAGGGTTTCAGCAGAAGGGGAGCTGGGTCAGGAGTGGAGACGGCCGATATTACACAGGTGGAAATAGGCGGACTTGGTTTTCTGGGGATATGTGTTCGCAGCATTGTGCATAAGATCATCAGCCATTTTGACAGAATGAAAGCGCAGGAGGCCATTCGGCCCATCGTGGCTGTGCTGGCTCTATGGTAGAGCTATCCAGTTAGTTCCACTCCCCTTATCTTTCCCCATGGCTCTGCAAATATTGTCCCTTAATATTTATCCAATTCACTTTTGGAAGCCACTATTGAATCTGCTTCCACCACCCTATCAGGCAGTGCATTCCAGATTGCAACAACTCGCTGCTTATACAATGGTTCCTCATGTCGCCTCTGCTTCTTTTGCCAATCACCTGAACTCTGTGTCCTCTGGTTACCGACCCTTCTGCCACTGGAAAGTGTTTCTCCTTATTTTGTCTATTAATACCGTTCATGATTATGAACACTGTATCAAATCTCCTCATAACCTTTTCAGCTCCAAGGAGAATTACCGCAGCTTCTCCAGTATCTCCACATAACTGAAGTCCCTCCTCCTTCGTACCATTCTAGTAAATCTCTTCTGGTCCCTCTCTAAGGTGTAGATACCCTTCTGAAAGTGTGGTGCCCAGAATTGAGCACAATGTGTCAGCTGAGACCTCACCAGTGTTTATAAAGGTTGAGCAGAACTAAACATCAAATGCTGATATTTGTGTGATGGAGTTTAGATGGGCGAGGTTTATCCAGTCATTTGGATGTGAGCTGAAACTTGTGCACTTGGAGCCGGGAGCCAGGGACACGCTGTATAACCGGGCACAGACACTCTGCACAGCCCACAAATCACTTGTTTCCCACTTGGCCCAGAAGGAGTTATTAAATGCAACAATTCATTTGATTTGACTTTCAATAGTTTTGTTCATAAATTTAATTGTGCTTCTCTAATTTTATTTCTTAACTCAGATTCACGACCCCATTTTATTTCTTCCTCTGAGCCTCTCAACTTAATCTGGCAATGTAATGTTGGCGAGTGGTGATTGATTTTCCTGGGAACCAACAGGAAGAGAGCTCAGAGGCCGGAGGGCCCAGGGAGCAGCGTGTTCTGCAACCAATTGCGGTGCTTGAGGGGTGGATCCAGAGTCGGCCTGTCAGATGAGTCTGTATGAACCCCTGTTAAACTATTCATCTTTTAATGTTAAATCGAGATCTCTTTTGTCAGCAAAACAGTTTAACAATTTTCTGTATTTTGTTTCACTGGAGTTCCTATTATGAGTTTCAGACACTTCAGTGCCAAGTGGACCAGGTGTTTAAAGGTCATTCATTTCCCTCATGTCGCTGTTAGTTAAAGATACAGAGATTTATTTCCTTTCATTAAGCATCTTTTGTAAGTAAACACAAATCATTTCTGTTAGCAATGAGTCACATTCTGCACTGGGGGAGACGGCTGGTGGCTTCAGGCTTTAAAATTATCATCCTCTTGTTCAAATCCCTCCAAGGCCTCGCCCCTCCTTATCTCTGTAACCTCCTCTAGCACGCCAATCCTCTTAATAAGGAGAAACAATTTTCAGTGTCAGAAAGTTCAGTAACCAGAGGCACAGTTTGAATATGATTGGCAAATGAACCAGATGCTACATGAGGGGACTAATGAAGCAGCGAGATGTTATGGCCTGGAACGCACTGCCTGTTCGGGTGTTGGCTGCAGGTTCACTTGTAACTTTCGAAAGAGATGAACATGATTTGAAAACATTTTCAGCTTTATGGGGCAAGCGTACGACAGGAGTCCCCTGAGTACATCTCGCTCGCTAACCAGTATTGAGTTCTGGATACTGATGAGGGCGATGCTTTCTCTGGGGAGTGCAGCAAGAGCCATGTCCACGACACCGTGGGTGGCTCAGCTGCACAGGTCAGGGAGGAAGAAGAGTGGAAGAGTAATAGTGGGAGTAGATTTGATAGTTAGAGGATCAAACAAGCGCTTCTGCAGGCACAGACATGATTGCAAGATGGTATGTTGCCTCCCTGGTGTCAGGGTCAAGCATGTCACTGAATGGCTGCAGGACATTGTTGAGGGGGGAGGATCAACATCCAGAGGTTGTGGCCCATATCGGGACCAATGACATCGGTAGAAAGAGGGATGTGATCCTGTAGGCAAATTTTAGGGAGCTAGGAAAGAGATTAAAAAACAGGACCACAAAGGTAATAATGTCAGGATTACTCCAGGTGCCACGTGCTGGTGAGTACAGAAATAAGAGGAGAGAGCAGATGAATGCATGGCTGGAGTTTGGTGCAGGAGGGAGGGCTTTAGATTTCTGAGGCATTGGGAGCGTTTCTGGGGGAGGTGGGACCAGTACAAGCCAGACAGGCTGCACCCCAACAGCACCGGACAATATCCTCACTGGATAGAGAGAGGGGGCAGTATGGATAGAGAGAGGGAACGGTATGGATCGATAGAGAGAGAGGGCAAATTATGGATAGAGAGGGGGGACAGTATGGATAGAGAGTGGGGACAGTATGGATAGAGAGGGGGGACAGTGTGTATACAGAGGACAATATGGCTAGTGTTTGGAAGGCAGAGGAAACAAAGGCTAGAAAATAGAAAATAAGGGAGTTTGGCAGCGCTAAATGCCAGTGCCAGTGTGTTTCAATGAGATCACTCTCATTTTTCTAAACTCCAGAGAGTATAGGCCCATTCTACACAAACTCTCATCATAAGACAGCCCTCTCATCACAGGAATCAATCTACAAATACTTCAATGCCAATGCAAGGAGTCTAGGGATTAAGGCAGATAAGCTGAGGGCACAGACAGACATGTGGGGGTATGATATTGTAAATTTATTGAAACACGGCTAAAGGAACTGCAGGAATGGCAGCTCAACATTCCTGGTTACAGGATCTTAAGACGAGATAGAGATGGGGGATAAAAAAAGGATTGCGCGCCGCAATATTGATTCAATAAACAATTCCAGTTGTGGGGAGGGATGATATGTTCAAAGGATCATCAAATGAGGCCACATGGGAGATGTGAAGAAGAAAAAAAGGGCAGTCACACCGCTGGGGATGTAGTATACACCCCCAAACAGTCAGAGGGGGAAAGAAGAGCAAATATGTCGGCACATTTCTGATACGGGCAAAAATAATAGGGCAGTAATAGTCGGGGATTTCAACGAACCAAATATTAACTGGGATAGAATTAGTATGAAAGATATAGAAGTAGCAGAATTATTAAAATGCGTGCAGGAGAACTTTTTTAGCCATTACGTAGCAAGCCCAACAAGAGAGGGGGTGGTTCTGGAATTAGGTTTAATGAATGAAGCTTGGGCAGGTGGAAGGGGTATCAGTGGGAGAGCATTTTGGTGCTGGTGACCATAATTCACTGAGATTTAGGGTCGTTATGGAAAAGGAAAAGATGGACCAGGAATAAAAGTTCTCAATTGTGGTAAAGCTAATGTTACTAAGCAGAGATGTGATTTAACCAAAGTGGACTGGAAACAGCTACTTGAAGGTACATTATTGTCAGAGCAGTGGGAGGCATTCAAGGTGGAGATAGCGAGGGTTCAGAGCAAGTATGTTCCCTTAAGATAAAGAGTGGGACTATTAAATCTAGAGCCCCTTAGATGTCAATATTAGAATATCAGAGATAGGAGCAGGAGTAGGTCATACGGCCCCTCGGTCCTGCTGCGCCTTTCAATAAGATCATAGCCCTCAACTCCACTTTCCCACCTGATCTCCATATCCCTTGATTCCCCGAGAGTCCAAAAATCTATCCATCTCATCCTTGAATAGATTGAGCATTCACAGCCCTCTGGGGCAGAGAATTCCAAAGGTTCACAACCCTCTGAGTGAAGAGATTTCTCATCTCTGTCTTAAATGGCCTGCCCCTTATCTTTAACCGCGAGTTATAGTCACTCCATCCTGGGGGAATCGACCTCTCAGCATCTACCCTGTCAATACCATTCAGAATCTTGTCTGTTTCAATGAGATCCCCTCTCATTCTTCCAAACTCCAGAGAGTATCGGTCCATTCTACAGAATCTCTCATCGTAAGACAGCTCTCTCATCCCAGGAATCAATCTTGTGAACCTCCATTGCACCATCTCCAAGGCAAGTATATCTTTCCTTAGATAAGGAGACCGAAACTGCCCAGTACTCCAGGTGTGGTCTCACCAAGGCCCTGTACAATTGTAGCAATAGATCCTTACTCTTATACTCCACCCCTTTACAGCTTGCTGTAGCTGCATGCTCGCGTTCTGTGTTTCTTGCACAAGGATACCCAAATCTCTCTCAACACCAACATTAAAAGTTTCTCACCATTTAAAAGATATTCTGTTTTTCTATTCTTCCTACCAAAGTGAATAGCCTCACATTTCCCAACATTATACTCAATCTTCCAGCTTACTGCCCATTCACATCGTCTGTATATATATCTTTGCACTCTTGTGTTCTGCTCACAGCTTACTGTCTCACCGAGCTTTGTATCGTCAGCAAATATTACACTCGGTCCCTTTATCTCGGTCATTAATATAGATTGTAAATAGCTGAGGCCCCAGCACTGATGCTTGCTGCACCCCACCAGTTACAGCCTGACGGAATCCAAGCCCCTCACACACAACAATTGGTTGGATGACCAACCGCCCATTTGGTCCTCCAGCCCCGCCCCACTCTTCCGATTGGTGGGGAGCTGACGTCACTCACCCGGGCAGTGTGCGCTGAGCATGTGCAGGCGTCGGTGGCAGACGCTGACGGAGGAGGTGAGCGAGCTCCAGGGAGCGCGTTAAAGAAACGCAGGGGGCAACAACACCGAGTGCAGCCCCGGGCCCGGATATAAACCGGGGAACATTCTTCCCACACCGGGGGGGGGATATAAACCGGGGAACATTCTCCCCACACAGGGAGGAGGGGTACAAAACCAGGGAACATTTTCCACACACCGGGGGGGGGAATATAAACCGGGGAACAATCTCCCCACACCGGGGGGGGATTAAACCGGGGAACATTCTCCCCACACCGGGGAATATAAACCGGGGAACATTCTCCCCACACCGCGGAACATAAACCGGGGAACATTCTCCCCACACCGGGGGTGGGATATAAACCGGGAAACATTCTCCCCACACCGGGGAATATAAACCGGGGAACATTCTCCCCACACTGGGGAATACAAACTGGGGAACATTCTCCCCATACCGGGGGGGGATATAAACCGGGGTACATTCTCCCCACACCGGGGGATGACATAAACCGGGGAACATTCTCCCCACACCAGGGGGGAGGGGGGGATATAAACCAGGGAACATTCTCCCCACACCGCTGGGGGGGATATAAACCGGGGAACATTCTCCCCACACCGGGGGGGAATATAAACCGCGGAAAAATCTCCCCACACCGGTGAATATAAACCGGGGAACATTCTTCTCACACGGGGGGGGGAACGTAAACCGGGGAAAATTCTCCCCACACCGGGGAATATAAACCGGGGAACATTCTCCCCATACCGGGGAATATAAACCGGGGAACATTCTCCCCACACCGGCGGGGGGGATATAAACCGGGGAACATTCTCCCCACACCCGGGGGGGGGATATAAACCGGGGAACATTCTCCCCACACCGGGGGGGAGGGGGTAATATAATCCGGGGAACATTCTCCCCACACCGGGGGGGAGGGGGGGATATAAACCGGGGAACATTCTCCCCACACCGGTGGGGGGGATGCAAACCGGGGAACATTCTCCCCAAACTGGGGGGAGGGATATAAAGCGGTGAACATTCTCCCCACACCGGGGGGAGGGAATATAATCCGGGAAACATTCTCCCCACACCGGGGGGAGGGAATATAAATCGGGGAACATTCTCCCCACACCGGGGGGCGGATATAAACCGGGGAACATTCTCCCCAGACCGGGGGGGTAATATAAACCGGGGAAAATTCTCCCCACACCGGGGAATATAAACCGGGGAACATTCTCCCCAGACCGGGGATTATAAACCGGGGAACATTCTTCCCACACCGGGGGGGTATATAAACCGGGGAACATTCTCCCCATATCGGGGGGGGGGATATAAACCGGGGAACATTCTCCCCACACCGGGGGTGAGGGGGGATATAAAGCGGGGAACATTCTCCCCACACCGTGGGGCGGGATATAAAACGGGCAACATTCTCCCCACAACGGGGGGAGGGAAGGAGGAAATAGAAACCGGGGAACATTCTCCCCACACCGGGGAGAGGATATAAACCGGGGAACATTCTTCCCACACCGGGGTGGTATATAAACCGGGGAACATTCTCCCCACACCGGGGGGGTGATATAAACCGGGGAACATGCTCCCCACGCCGGTGGGGAGGGTGGATATAAACCGGGGAACATTCTCCCCACACCGGGGGGGGTGGATATAAACCGGGGAACATTCTCTCCACAACGGGGGGTGAGGGGGGATATAAATTGGGGAACATTCTCCCCCTGCCTGCCTGGTCCTGGGTCCGCTCCAGCCCGAAGGAGCGGTCCGTGCATGCGCTGTGTCTGCGTCAAACTCTCAGGGAGCCTCTGTAAATCAACGAGAAATAGTAATGGACCAGGGAGCGTCTGTAAATGAAGGAACAATGATGACTGAGCAGGGAGCGTCTGTAAAGGATTCTAGATTATAAGAACATTGTAGCACAGAAGTGGGCCATTCGGCCCATCGAGTCTGTGCCGAGACTTTCGGGGAGCACTCCGGTTATGCCACTTCCCCCGCTCTTTCCCCAAATCCCTGCAATGTCATTCTGCTTCAAGTGTTTGTCCATTTCACTTTTGAAGGCTACTATTGACTCTGTCTCCACCGCTCCGTCAGGCAGTGCATTCCAAACCCTAACCACTCCTTGTGTGAAAATGGTTTTCCTCATGTGACCTCTGTTTTTGCCAATTGCCTCTAAGCTGTGCCCTCTGGTTACCAGCCGTTAGAAACAGTTTCTCTATTTATTCTATCTAATCTTCATGAATTTTAACACCTCTATCAAATCTCGTCTTAGCCTTCTCTGCCCCAAGGAGAACAATCCCAGCTTCCCCAGTCTCCACGTAAATTAAGTTCCTCATCCCTGGAACCATTCCAGTAAATCTCTTCTGTCCCCTCTCCAAAGCCTTTGTGTCGTTCCTGAAGTTTGCCAAAATTAGACCCAATCCTCCAGCTGGGGTTGAGCTAGTGTTTTATATAGCTTAAGCATAACTTCGCGGCTTTAGTACTCTGTGCCTCGATTTATAAAGCCCAGGATCCTTTACACTTTATTAACAGCTTTGTTAACCTGTCCTGCGACCTTCAAAGATTTATTAAAAAATTTAAATATTACAAAAAATGGTGCAGAAATGGTGAGTGGTCAGAGAGCGTCTGTAAAGGAAGGAGAAATGGTGACTGGTCAGGGAGCGTCTGTAAAGGAAGGAGAAATGGAGAGTGGTGAGGGAGCGTCTGTAAAGGAAGGAGAAATGGGGAGTGGTCAGGGAGCGTCTGTAAAGGAAGGAGAAATGGAGAGTGGTGAGGGAGCGTCTGCAAAGGAAGGAGAAATGGAGAATGGTGAGGGAGCGTCTGTAAAGGAAGGAGAAATGGGGTGTGGTCAGGGAGCGTCTGTAAAAGAAGGAGAAATGGAGAATGATGAGGGAGCGTCTGTAAAGGAAGGAGAAATGGAGAGTGGTGAGGGAGCGTCTGTAAAGGAAGGAGAAATGACGACTGGGCACGAAGCTCAATTTTTAAATTCTCATCCTTGTTTTTAAATCGCTCCGTGGCCTCGCCTCTCCCTATCTCTGTAACCTCCTCCAACCCTACAACCCTCCAGGATCTCTGGCCTCCCTCGCATTCCTGGTTTTAATCACACCACAATAGGTGGCCATGCCCTCTGCTGCGTCGGCCCTAAGCTCCAGAATTACCGCTCCCTCCTCCTTTAAGTCCCAAACAACATAGGAAATAGGAGCAAGATTCGGCCATTTGGCCTCTCGAGCCTGCTGCGCCATTCAATAAGATCATGGCTGATCTGATCATGGACTCAGCTCCACTTTCCTGCCCGCTCCCCATAAGCCTTTACTCCCTTATCGTTCAAAAATCTGTCTATCTCCACCTTCAATGACCCAGCTTCTGCAGCTCTCTGGGGCAGAGAATTCCACAGGTTTACAACCTTCTGAGAGAAGACATTTTTTCCCCATCTCAGTTATAAATGGGCGGCCTCTTATTCTAAGACTATGTCCTTTAGTTTTAGATTCCTCTATGAGTGGATGCAAATACCCTCTCTGCATCCACCTTATCGAGCCCCCTCATTATATTGTATGTTTCAATAAGATCACCTCTCATTCTTCTGAACTCCAATGAGTATAGGCCCCACCTATTCAACCTATCTTCATAAGACAACTCCCTCATATCGGGAATCAACCTAGTGAACCTTCTCTGACAGCCTCCAATGCAAGTATATCCCCCCTTAAATAAGGAGCCTAAAACTGTACTCAGTACTCCAGGTGTGGCCGCACCAATACCCTGTACAGTTGGAGCAGGGTCTCTGCTTTTATACTCTTTCCCCCTTGCAATAAAGGCCAACATTCCATTTGCCTTCCTGATTACTTGCTGTACCTGCATACTAACTTTTTGTGTTCGATGCACAAGGACCACCAGGTCCCTCTGTACTGCAGCACTTGCAATTGTTCTCCATTTAAATTATAATTTGCTTTTCTATTATTTCTGCCAAAGTGGATAATCTCACAGTTTCCCAAATTATACTCCATCTGCCAAATGTTTTCCCACTCACTGAGCCTTTGCAGATTTTTTGTGTCCTCCTCACAACTTACTTTCCCACCCATCTTTCTATCATCAGCAAACTTGGCAACATTACACACTGTCTCTTCATCCAAGTCATTAATATGGATTGTAAATAGTTGATGACCCAGCACCGATCCCTGTGGCACCCCACTAGTCACTGTTTGTCAACTGGAAAATTACCCATTTATCCCGACACTGTGTTTTCTGTTAGTTCGCCAATCCTCTATCCATGCTAATATATTACCCCCAACCCAGTCAGCTTTTGTCCTGTGCAGTAACCTCTTATGTGCCACCTTATAGAATGCCTTCTGGAAATCCAAATACACCACATCCACTGGTTCCCCCTTATCCACCCTGCTCGTTACATCCTCAAAGTACTCCAGTGAATTTGTCAAACATGATTTCCCTTTCATAAAGCCATGCTGACTCTGCTTGATTGAATCATGCTTTTCCAAATGTCCCATTACTGCTTCCTTAATAATGGACTCCAACATTTTCCCAACGACAGATGTTTGGCTGACTGGTCTATAGTTTTCTGCTTTTTGTCTGCCTCCTTTTTTAAATAGGGACATCACCAGAATCCAGGGAATTTTGGAGGATTACAACCAATCCATCCACTATCTCTGCAGCCATTTCGCTAAGACCCTCGGATGTAAGGCATCAGGTCCAGGTGACTTGTCCACCTTTAGTCCCATTATTTTAGCAATACCACTTCATTACTGATATTGATTGTATTAAGTTCCTCCCTACAGTTGATTATCCACTATTGGGATGTTTTTAGTGTCTTCTACCGTGAAGACCGATACAAAATATTTGTTCAACGTCTCTGCTATTTCCCTGTTCTCCATTGTTAATTCCGCAGTCTCATCCTGCAGGGGACCAACATTTACTTTAGCCACTCTTTTCCTTTTTAACCTTCTTTAAAATGTGCCTCTTTGACCCTCGGTGTCAAATTCTATCTGCTAATGCTCATGTGAAGCACCAGGGGACATTTTACAGAGTTATTACAAGGCTGTGATAGATACATTTTTGGCGTTTCGGGAAATCGAGGGATATGGAGATCGGGCGGGAAAGTGGAGTTGAGGTTGATGATTAGCCATGATGTTATGAATGGTGGAGCAGGCTCGAGTGGCCGTATGGCCTACTCCTGATAATACTGTTATGTTCTTAAAGGCGCTGTATAAATGAAAGTTATTGTTGTCTATAAAGGAAGGAGAAATGGTGATGGGTCAGGGAGAGTATTAGATCAGGACTGGGAGATATGGCAGATGGACAGCTTATAGGGAGCGATAGAGTGAGGGAAAGAAGAGAGAGAGAGAGAGAGAGACCATGTACACAAGAAATGAACTGGAAAGTTCGGCGGGGAAGAGGAGATGGGGAAGTGACAGCAGACAAAAGGAGCCACAATGGGAGAAGGGAGAGTAATAAAAGACACATAGAAAATAAAAAGATTGCATTTGTTTTGCACCTTTCACCACCACCAGATGCCCCAAAGCACTTTACAGTCAATTAAGTTCTTTTTGAAGTGCAGTCACTATCGTAATGTAGGAAACGCAGCAACCAATTTACAATGTGATTACGACCAGATAATCTGCTTTATTGATGTTAAGGGAAAATATTGGTAAGGACATCGGGGGTAACTCCACTGTTCTGCTTGAAATAGTGCAATGGGACCTTTTACGTCCACCTGAGGGAGCAGAAGGGGCCTCGGTTTAACATCTTATCCAAAAGACAGCACCTCCGACAGTACAGCAGTCCCTCAGCACTGCACTGGAGCATCAGCCGAGATTTCTGTGTTCATGTCTCTGGAGTGCGACATCAACCCACAACCTTGTGACTCAGAGGCAAGTGTGTTACCCACTGAGTCACAGCTGACACAAATACTGACACATTTAGAGCAGTTTAGCTCAGTTGGAGATGTTAGAAGATCCATTTATCAATGCTTCGATATTTTGTCTATTCCTCAAAATCAGTAACATTTTGGAAGGTTCCAGTCAATGTTCACAGATTAACAATAAGAAATAGGAGCAGGAGTAGGCCATTTGATCCCTCGAGCCTGCTCTGCCATTCAATAAAATCATGGCTGATCTGTTCTTGACCTCAACTCCACTCTCCTGCCTGCTACCCATAACTCTTGAATCCATTACAATTCAAAAATCTGTCCATCTGCCCTTTAAATATATTGACTGGCTCAGCCTCCAAAGCTCCCTGGGGGAGAGAATTCCAAAGATTCACGACCCTCAAAGAAGAAATTCCTCCGCATCTCCGTTTTAAATGGGCGACCCCTTATTCTGAATCGATGCACCCCAGTCTAGATTCCTTCACAAGGGGAAACATCCTCTCTGCATCTACCCTGTCACGCCCCCTCAGAATCTTACACGTTTCAATAAGATCACCTCTCATTCTTCGAAACTCCAATGAGTACAGGCCCAACCTGTTCAAGCTTACTTCATAAGACAACCCCTTCATCTCAGGAATCAACCTCGTGAACCTTCTCTGAACTGCCTCCAATACAAGTATATCCGTCCTTAAATAAGGAAACCAAAACTGTACGCAGTACTCCAGGTGTGGTCTCACCAACACCCTGTACAGTTGTAGCAAGACTTCTCTACTCTTATACTCCATTCCCCTTGCAACATTGCATTTGCCTTCCTGATTACTTGCTGTACCTGCATTCTAACTTTTTGTGTTTCATGCACAAGGACCCCCAGATCCCTCTGTACTCCAGCATTTTGTAGTCGACATTTAAATAATAATTTGCCTTTTTATTCTTCCTATCAAAGTGCATAAACTCACATTTTCCCACATTATATTCCATCTGTCAATTTTTTGCCCACTCACTGAGCCTGTCTATAACCCTTTATTGATTCTTTGTGTCCTCCTCACAACTTGCTTTCCCACCTATCTTTGTATCAGCAGCATATCTGGCTGCAGTGCACTCCATCCCTTCATCCAAGTCATTAACATAGATTGTAAATAGTTGAGGCCCCAGCACTGATCCCTGTGGCACCCCACTAGTTACAGTTTGTCAGCCTGAAAATTACCCATTTATCCCGACTCTCTGTTTTCTGTTAGTTAGCCAATCCTACATCTATGCTAATATATTACACCCAACCCTCTGAGCTCTTATATTGTGCAGTAACCTTTTATCTGGCAACTTATCGAATGACTTCTGGAAATCCAAATACACAACTGCTACTCGTTCCTCTTCATCCACGCTGCTCGTTACATCCTCAAAGAACTCGAACAAGTTTGTCAAATGTGATTTCCCTTTCATAAAACCATGCCGTCTCCGCTTGACTATTATGGTTTTCTAAATGTCCTGATACTATTTCCTTAATAATGGACTCCAGCATTTTCCCAATGATAGATGTTAGACTAACTACTCTATAGTTTCCTGCTCTCCGTCTCCCTCCCTCCCTTGTTGAATAGGGGTGTTGCATTTGAGGTTTTCCAAACCACTGGGACCTTGCCAGAATCCAGGGAATTTTGGTAGATTACAAGCAATCCATCCACTTTCTCTGCAGCCACTACTTTTAAGACATTAGGATGCAGGCCATCAGGCCATCAGGTCCAGGAGACATCCACCTTTAGTCCCAATATTTTGTCTTGTACTTTTTCTCCAGTGACAGTGATTGTTTTACGTTCCTCGCTCCCTTTGACCCCTTGATTATCTATTATTATTGGGATGTTTTTCACCGTGAAGACCATACAAAATATTTGTTTAAAGTATCTGCCATTTCCCTGTTTCCCATTATTAAGTCCCCGTCTCATCCTCTGAGGGACCAACGTTTATTTTAGCTCTCTCTTCCTTTTTATATATCTGTAGAAGCTCTGACTGTATTTATATTTCTTGCCAGTTTACTCTCAGTCTATCTTCTCCCTCTTTATTATTTTATTAACACAATTCTTAAAACCACACAGCAGAAGGAAAGAATGTTCCATAACAAATAGAATTGTCTCTTCTGAATTTCGATCCTGTACTTACAGTGATGACTTTTGTAAACTCCTTTTGCAGGGTGTTAGAAGGGGACGATTTTAAGGAGGGAAATTGAAACTAAACATCACGTCAAGATCTGATAGTGTCACTCGATTCATCAGGACTTGAATATCATCGGCCTTTGAATTTGGAAGGAGAAATGTTTATTTATTCTGTCTGTGGGGTAAGATTACAAACATCAGTGTGACTGAAAAAGCAGAGACACACACACCCGAGTGATAGTGTTTCACTGCACTGATTGTGGAGAGAGCTTTTACCAGTTACACAGCCTGAAAAACCATCGCACCATTCACAGCAGCGAGAAACTGTAAACGTGTTGTGTGTGGAGGAGGCTTCAACTGATCATCCAACCTGGAGAGACGGAAGCACACACGCACCACGGAGAAACCGTTGAAATGTGGGGACTGTGGGAAGGGATTCAGCTACCCGTGTGCGCTGGAAATTCATCAACACAGTCACACTAGGGAGAGGCCGTTCACCTGCTCTGAATGTGGAAAAGGATTCACTCCGTCATCCGACCTGGTGGCACACCAGCGGGTTCACACCGGGGAGAGGCTGTACACCTGTTAAGAGTGTGGGAAGGGATTAATTGTGTCATCCCACCTGGTAACACACCAGCGAGTTCACACTGGAGAGATGCCGTTCACCTGCTCAGAGTGTGGGAAGGGATTTACTTTGTCATCCAGCCTGCTGACACACCAGCGAGTTGACACTGGAGAGAGCCGTTCACCTTCTCTGAGTGTGGGAAGGGATTCACTCAGTCATCCCACCTGCTGAGGCACCAGCGAGTTCACAAGGGACTGCAGTGCTTGTATTCTGCTGTCATTGGTGCTGTTAAACACATCCCGACTGAATCGTGTCCATTCCGACAGTTGAAGTTTGTTTCCGATTATAATAACCCTATAACTGGACTGGAATATAATATTTTGATGTTTCAATAACAGTGTGTCGAAATGTAATGTTCCAAAATAAGAGGAGACTAATTGATGTCCTGTTACTGACTGCACCATTTTGGGGCCTTTTCTCCTTTCTAACTCTGGATTATATCAGTTCTCATACCTTCGATTAATCTCGTGGACTAGTTCAAGTTCCCCTTACCTTCCAGTGTGCCTCTCCTAGCCTTGGTATTGAGGGAAGGTGTCGGTAACATGCCCGGGATCACTAAACGCAAGACCCAGTCTGTGAATCACTTTCAGATACTTGACTTAGTGTGTGCCCCACAGCATCTCCCTCACCTTCTATGTCTGAATGGAGTATCACGCCTGCAAACCTGGGTACAATTTAAATTTGAATCCATTCAGGAAATGTATTTAAGAAAATACAGGTCACATCAAATAATTGGCAATGTTTTCGAGTCAACAAGATGAACAAGTAAATACATCCCGGCCCAATATTCCAGCTCTACATTCACAGGATAAAGTCTGTTATCAAATTCCTCGAGTAGACAGAATAGAGAACAATGCTAACTCTAAGAATACCTAGCATCTGTTGTAAATATCTTTCAAACCCGACTGATACAATCTGGTATTTTCCTTTCAGTTGAAATGAATGGAAGATGAGAGGGGTGTTGGCAGAGGGAACTCGGTTAATTCAGCTTCTGAAAGGTGTTCATGTTTAGTTAATTCCATATCGGGGAAAATGTGGTTGTTATCATTAGAGAGAGATTTCACTGAGCAACAGTTACTGTTTCCAACCAACTGGCCGTGGATATTTTCATCACAGAATGTTTAGATTAGAAATATTATGTTAGAATAAGAAAAGTTCAGAGACTAGTGGTTTGTGCTTGCCACAGGAAGACCAGTGTTTTACGTGCTTCTAACATTGTTGATGTATGTTGAAGAAAATGCAGACTTGTGTCTCTGGAGTATGCCGTAGCCAAACGCGACCACATCAGGCAATGCCAGTTCCAGTTGGATAAGAGGTTGATGGCATAGCAAAACATCCAGAAGTTAAAACACAATTATCTCCAGTTATCTGCAGACATCGAATGTCACAGCATGCTGACAAAGTTGGACTTAAGAATTTAAAGTATTGAGTTAAATTATTGGGATCGATTGTTATAGAATTGAATTGTTATAGAATGGAAAAGTAGTGAAGTTATGCTAAACTTGTATCAAACCTTGGTCAGACTTTGTGTGTGCAATTCTGGTCACCATATTATAAAAAGGATATGGAGGCACTGGAGAGTGGCAGAGAAGATTTACAAGGATGATACCACAAAGGCGAGCGTATACATATCGGGAAAGGATGGACAGGCCAGGTCTCTTTTCTCTTGAAAAAAGAAGGCTGAGGGGTGACATAATGTATCTAAAATGAAGAAAGGTTTTGATAGAGTAGACACAGTGTTTCCACTTGTGGGGACCAGCATAATTAGAGGCCATCAACATAAGATAGTCACCAAGAAATCAAATAGGGAATTCAGAAGAAACTTCTACCCAGAGAGTGGTGAGAATGTGGAACTCGCTACCACAGAGAGTGGTTGAAGCGAATAGTATCAATGCATTTAAGGGGAGACTAGTCAAGCATATGAGGGAGAAGGGAATAGAGGGTTATGTGGATATAGTTCGATGAGGAAAGAAGGGAGGAGGCTCGAGTTGAGCATAAACGCCGGCATGGACTGGTTGGGCCGAATGACCTGTTTCTGTGCCGTATATCCGATGTAACCCTATTGTCCAAGACACATTGCTCGAAGGGGAAGATAAATGACTTGCATCCAATCGCAATTGTCACATTTGTCTTATTTGTAAAATGACAAAGTCTGGCCATAATTTGTTTGTGAAATTAAAACTGATTTTATATATACATATATATTGCTAAGCGTCGCCGGTCAAACACATGGGAAGGAAAGTCGAGAGAGGCAGCGGCCTATAAAAGGCTCAGCATTCCGGGGAGCGTCGAGAAAGACGGCAGTCGAGAGAGGCAGCGGCCTATAAAAGGCTCAGCAGTCCGGGGAGCGTCGAGAGAGGCGGGAGTCGAGAGAGGCAGCGGCTTATAAAAGGCTCCGCATTCCGGGGAGCGTTGAGAGAGGCAGCGGCCTATAAAAGGCTCAGCAGTCCGGGGAGCGTCGAGAGAGGCGGGAGTCGAGAGAGGCAGCGGCCTATAAAAGGCTCAGCAATCAGTGTAGCGTCGAGAGAGGCGGGAGTCGAGAGAGGCAGCGGCCTATAAAATGCTCAGCAGTCCGGGGAGCGTCGAGAGACGTGGGAGTCGAGAGAGGCAGCGGCCTATAAAAGGCTCAGCATTCCGGGAAGCATCGAGAGAGGCAGCGGCCTATAAAAGGCTCAGCAGTCCGGGGAGCGTCGAGAGAGGCGGGAGTCGAGAGAGCCAGCGGCCTATAAAAGGCTCAGCAGTCCGGGTAGCGTCGAGAGAGGCGGGAGTCGAGAGAGGCAGCGGCCTATAAAAGGCTCAGCAGTCCGGGGAGCGTCGAGAGAGGCGGGAGTCGAGAGAGGCAGCGGCCTATAAAAGGCTCAGCAGTCCTGGGAGCGTCGAGAGAGGCGGGAGTCGAGAGAGGCAGCGGCCTATAAAAGGCTCAGCAGTCCGGGGAGCGTCGAGAGAGGCGGGAGTCGAGAGAGGCAGCGGCCTATAAAAGGCTCAGCAGTCCTGGGAGCGTCGAGAGAGGCGGGAGTCGAGAGAGGCAGCGGCCTATAAAAGGCTCAGCACTCCGGGGAGCGTCGAGAGAGGCGGGAGTCGAGAGAGGCAGCGGCCTATAAAAGGCTCAGCAGTCCGGGGAACGTCGAGAGAGGCGGGAGTCGAGAGAGGCAGCGGCCTATAAAAGGCTCAGCAGTACAGGTAGCGTCGAGAGAGGCGGGAGTCGAGAGAGGCAGCGGCTATAAAAGGCTCAGCAGTCCGGGGAGCGTCGAGAGAGTCGGGAGTCGAGAGATGCAGCGGCCTATAAAAGGCTCAGCAGTCCGGGGAGCGTCGAGAGAGGCGGGAGTCGAGAGAGGCAGCGGCCTATAAAAGGTTCAGCAGTCCGGGGAGCGTCGAGAGAGGCGTACTTGTGCAGCTCCAGCTGAGAAGTCAAAAAATAAGTAGAAAGAAATCAAAAGGTGACGTCACAGCCAACGTGGTAAGAGATTGGCTGCTGATTGGTGAGTAGTTTTTCTTTTTTTCTTTATCTTTATTAGTCAGTAACTTTTAACATTGTTGTCGGCAATTTAAGTCTATCTAAGGGTTAAGTCATGGCAGGACAGCTCGGACACGTGATATGCTCCTCCTGTACCATGTGGGAACACGGGAACAACACCAGTGTCCCTGACGACTACATGTGCGGGAAATGTGTCCACCTCCGGCTCCTGACGGACCGCGTTGCGGAGTTGGAGCTGAGGGTGGACTCACTCTGGAGCATCCACGATGGTGAGAATGATGTCAGTATCACGTGTAGCGAGTTGGTCTTACCGCAGGATAATGGTCCACAGCCAGCGAGGGAATAGAAGACCAGCAGGAAGAGTAGTGCAAGGAAGGTAGTGCAGGGGTCCCCTGTGGTCATCCCACTGCAAAACAGATACACTGCTTTGAGTGCTGTTGAGGGGGATGACCCATCAGGAGAGGGCAGCAGCAGCCAAGTTCATGGCAACGTGGCTGGCTCTGTTGCACAGGAGGGCAGGAAAAAGAGTGGGCGAGCGATAGTGATAGGGGATTCAATTGTAAGGGGAATAGATAGGCGTTTCTGATGCCGCAACCGAGACTCCAGGATGGTATGTTGCCTCCCTTGTGCAAGGGTCAAGGATGTCTTGGAGCGGGTGCAGGACATTCTACAAAGGGAGGGAGAACAGCAAATTGTCGTGGTGCACGTTGGTACCAATGACATAGGTAAAAAAAGGGATGAGTTCCTACAAAATGAATTTAAGGAGCTAGGAGCTAAATTAAAAAGTAGGACCTCAAAAGTAGTAATCTCGGTATTGCTACCAGTGCCACGAGCTAGTCAGAGTAAGAATCGCAGGATAGCTCAGATGAATACGTGGCTTGAGCAATGGTGCAGCAGGGAGGGATTCAAATTCCTGGGGCATTTGAAACGGTTCTGGGGGAGGTGGGACGAGTACAATCCGGACGGTCTGCACCTGGGCAGAATCGGAACCAATGTTCTAGGGGGAGTGTTTGCTAGTGCTGTTGGGGAGGAGTTAAACTAATATGGCAGGGGGATGGGAACCAATGCAGGGAGATAGAGGGAAACAAAAAGGAGGCAAAAGGCAGAGAGGAGATGAGGAAAAGTGGTGGGCAGAGAAACCCAAGGCAAAGAACAAAAAGGGCCATTTACAGCAAAATTCTAAAAGGACAGAGGGTGTTAAAAAAACAAGCCTACAGGCTTTGTGTCTTAATGCAAGGAGTATCCGCAATTAGGTGGATGAATTAACTGTGCAAATAGATGTTAACAAATATGATGTGATTGGGATTACGGAGACATGGCTCCAGGATGATCAGTGCTGGGTACTCAACATCCAAGGGTATTCAACATTCAGGAAGGATAGAATAAAAGGAAAAGGAGGTAGGGTAGCATTGCTGGTTAAGGAGGAGATTAAGACAATAGTTAGGAAGGACATTAGCTTGGATGATGTGGAATGTATATGGGTAGAGCTGCAGAACACCAAAGGGCAAAAAACGTTAGTGGGTGTTGTGTACAGACCTCCAAACAGTAGTAGTGATGTTGGGGAGGGCATCAAACATGAAATTAGGGGTGCGTGCAACAAAGGTGCAGCAGTTATAATGGGTGACTTTAATATGCACATAGATTGGGCTAACCAAACTGGAAGCAATACGGTGGAGGAGGATTTCCTGGAGTGCATAAGGGATGGTTTTTTAGACCAATATATCTAGGAACCAACTAGGGGGGAGGCCATCTTAGACTGGGTGTTATGTAATGAGAGAGGAATAATTAGCAATCTCGTTGGGCAAGAGTGACCATAATATGGTGGAATTCTGCATTGGGATGGAGAATGAAACAGTTAATTCAGAGACCATGGTCCAGAACTTAATGAAGGCTAACTTTGAAGGTATGAGGCGTGAATTGGCTGGCATGGATTGGCGAATGATACTTAAGGGGTTGACTGTGGATGGGCAATGGCAGACATTTAGAGACCGCATGGATGAACTACAACAATTGTACATTCCTGTCTGGCATAAAAAATAAAAAAGGGAAGGTGGCTCAACCGTGGCTAGTATTAAAGCCAAGGAAGTGGCATACAAATTGGCCAGAAATAGCAGCGAACCTGGGGACTGGGAGAAATTTAGAACTCAGCAGAGGAGGACAAAGGATTTAATTAGGGCAGGGAAAATGGAGTATGTGAAGAAGCTTGCAGGGAACATTAAGACGGATTGCAAAAGTTTCCATCGATATGTAAAGAGAAAAAGGTTAGTAAAGACAAACGTAGGTCCCCTGCAGTCAGAATCAGGGGAAGTCATAACGGGGAACAAAGAAATGGCGGACCAATTTAACAAGTACTTTGGTTCGGTATTCCCGAAGGAGGACACGAACAACCTTCAGGTTATAAAAGGGGTCGGGGGGACAAGTGAGGAGGAGGAACTGAGGGAAATCCTTATTAGCCGGGAAATTGTGTTTTGGAAATTGATGGGATTGAAGGCCGATAAATCCCCAGGGCCTGATGGACTGCATCCCAGAGTACTTAAGGAGGTGGCCTTGGAAATAGTGGATGCGTTGACAGTCATTTTCCAACATTCCATTGACTCTGGATCAGTTCCTGTGGAGTGGAGGTTACCCATGCAACCCCACTTTTTAAAAGAGGAGGGAGAGAGAAAACAGCGAATTATAGACCGGTCAGCCTGACATCGGTAGTGGGTAAAATGATGGAATCAATTATTAAGGATGTCATAGCAGTGCATTTGGAAAGAGGTGACATGATAGGTCCAAGTCAGCATGGATTTGTGAAAGGGAAATCATGCTTGACAAATCTTCTGGAATTTTTTGAGGATGTTTCCAGTAGAGTGGATAAGGGAGAACCAGTTGATGTGGTATATTTGGACTTTCAGAAGGCGTTCGACAAGGTCCCACACAAGAGATTGATGTGCAAAGTTAGAGCACATGGGATTGGGGGTAGTGTACTGACATGGATTGAGAACTGGTTGTCAGACAGGCAGCAAAGAGTAGGAGTAAATGGCTACATTTCAGAATGGCAGGCAGTGACTCGTGGGGTACCGCAAGGTTCTGTGCTGGGGCCCCAGCTGTTTACACTGTACATTAATGATTTAGATGAGGGGATTAAATGTAGTATCTCCAAATTTGCGGATGACACTAAGTTGGGTGGCAGTGTGAACTGCGAGGAGGACGCTGTGAGGCTGCAGAGCGACTTGGATAGGTTAGATGAGTGTGCAAATGCATGGCAGATGAAATATAATGTGGATAAATGTGTGGTTATCCACTTTGGTGGTAAAAACAGAGAGACAGACTATTATCTGAATGGTGACAGATTAGGAAAAGGGGAGGTGCAAAGAGACCTGGGTGTCATGGTACATCAGTCATTGAAGGTTGGCATGCAGGTGCAGCAGGCGGTTAAGAAAGCCAATGGCATGTTGGCCTTCATAGCAAGGGGATTTGAGTACAGGGGCAGGGAGGTGTTGCTACAGTTGTACAGGGCATTGGTGAGGCCACACCTGGAGTATTGTGTGCAGTTTTGGTCTCCTAACCTGAGGAAGGACATTCTTGCTATTGAGGGAGTGCAGCGAAGGTTCACCAGACTGATTCCCGGGATGGCGGGACTGACCTATCAAGAAAGACTGGATCAACTGGGCTTGTATTCACTGGAGTTCAGAAGAATGAGAGGGGACCTCATAGAAACATTTAAAATTCTGACGGGGTTAGACAGGTTAGATGCAGGAAGAATGTTCCCAATGTTGGGGAAGTCCAGAACCAGAGGTCACAGTCTAAGGATAAGGGGTAAGCCATTTAGGACCGAGATGCGGAGGAACTTCTTCACCCAGAGAGTGGTGAACCTGTGGAATTCTCTACCACAGAAAGTTGTTGAGGGCAATTCACTAAATATATTCAAAAAGGATTTAGATGAGGTCCTTACTACTAGGGGGATCAAGGGGTATGGCGAGAAAGCACGAATGGGGTACTGAAGTTGAATGTTCAGCCATTAACTCATTGAATGGCGGTGCAGGCTAGAAGGGCCGAATGGCCTACCCCTGCACCTATTTTCTATGTTTCTATGTTTCTATGTAAAATGTGGCTGAAAATTGAGATAATTAATGTTTATTTTTGAAAAAGTCACGTCTGTGGTTCTGTCCAAACTATGTATTCAGAAATAAGTTTTTTGGGGGGACTGTTATGTTAAAGGTAACTAACATCCTTCCTCTTGTCGACTGAATTGCTCTCTGGCATATTTTGGAGAATAAAAGGGCCAAGAAGTGGTTCGGTTAAATAAAATTAAACAAAGAAACTGGGTCAAAACTTGGACCAAGTGGGAATGTTTGATCGATGTTTAAAGACTGTATGACAATATTGTATTAGACAGTAAAGTTCCTCCGGGCTCATGAATGAAATGGTGAACACTGAATAAAATGTAACGAGAGGAAATGAATGAGGATATAAGAGGAAAACAGGAAAGTTACACCTCCAAATAGAAATGTTTCTTCACTCAATGTTCCTAGACGAATTGTCATAATTCACCTGGGTACAATCTGGTGTTAATGTAAATTCTTGTTAAAGTCAGGGAAGTGTAGAAAATTGCTCAGATTTCTCTCTCAGATGTCTATGTCATTGCCTACACTGAACAATAAGAAAACTGAATTTGATCGCCTGGCAACTACCCGAGACATCCGGAGCGTGCTAAGGGAGATGTGCAAAGATCTTCAGACACCCCACGATCTTTTGATAAGATCACCTCAAATGGCTTGCATCAGGTGTCACATATGGCATGATATTGGCATACCGCTGCGTGTGTGTGTGAACGAGTCTCAGGCATGCTCAGTTATCGACAACAGCACAACATGAAATGGCTAATGTGGCTCAGAAGAGTGAGAGAACTTTTTAAACCATCGAGGCCGTGACAAATTCTCCATGGAGAAACCGACTTTGAAATAATCATGATAGAGTTAAACACACTGCTACCTGTCAGAGGCATTAGAATTAACAGTAGTGAGAATGCTGATCAAATTAGGATTTCCTTACAGTGAGAATGTTCGTCTGTTTCAAGGCCTCCACTAAGTACTGAACAAAGAAAGCTTTTAGAGAGTCTAAAAACAAAAAAAGTCAGCCTGTCTCTGTCTGGACAAGGTGGCGATGGCTGTGTACAGATCAGCGACAAGCTGAAGGTGAGAGATAAGGAGGCCAGACCTTACAGACTCCATAACAAAACATGGATCCATGTGAGAGGCCATCTCCAGGAGGAGGCAGAGGACCTCAAAAGGGTCAGTTTTGGCTTCTGTGATAAACCGATGTTTCGACCATCGAAAGCATAATTTTGGTGGTAATAGAGAAAGAATCCTAAAGCGTGCTCCTTGGGAAGATTGGGAGACCAGCAAGACTCCCCTGGACCAGGTTGATTGGGACACATCCTGACCCCAAACACTAAATTAATAGTGTTCACTTAACAAGTTAGTTCCACTCCAGAACAATCAGTAATTCAAGAACATTATAAAATACTTCAATACAAACTTAAAAGGTAATGACGGCAGGTTATTTTAAAGTAAGACATGTCGTATGTTGATCAGTAATGTTAACTATTGGTTTGCCAAGTACAAACGCTGACAGTGATCATCATGTGTGGTACTTAAATAAAATGACATCCCACCTCACAAAAAGAACTCGACCTGTCCCATCCAGTAAAAGAACCCACATTTAATGGACTAGAAGTAACTGAATCAGGAAATGTATTATATAACAATGTGTGCTTTTAAATTGTTCATTGAAATCAAAAGTATTTAAACATGAGCTTGAATCTATCAACTAGATTATGTGAAGGGAGATATTCACAATGTCTAGACAAAGTGGGAAGAGAATTAGAAAAGGATGTGTTAGTAAAGAATAGAAAACAGGAACCAAGGGATGAGGATCATGGGGAACACCAGGAGAATTAGTTTAAATCGCAAGGAAAGTTAGAGCTGAGAGATTAGCTCAGAATAGGAGCCACAGCAAGGTAAGCAGGAGTAAACAGAATAGATATAGAAAGAGAATGGGAACACTATGTGGCTTACTGGAGGTATCATGTATAGCCTCTGTCACATTTATGATGAACGTGGTACAGAAGGGACTGGACAAGAGAGAGAGGAATCAAATCCCTTTGTTTATTCATGAAGAATAATTGAGAAAATGGTTTAGGGGAACCAAGTCATAGGCTTTGATGTGATGCAGCCAATAGGAATGGGGATTTTGGTCCCTAGGGAAGGAGAAAGAAGTGAAGATATTAGACCAGTGGGATTGGTCTTGCCTTTGCTAAGGAAAAATGGAAATTAAACAAAACCTTGGACGGTATATAGGGTAGAACCGTTTGCAAGGGTGGAAGACTGAGTTCGGTCCGATCCATAAACAGTATGAGGAATATCCAAGACATCTGATTAAGAAGGGAAGAACTTGGATAGCACCAGATATGCCGTGTTGTACTCTGAAAGGGACAACATGGGTTTGTAGATGTTCCAGCTTGTGGGTTCACCCTCGTCAAAGAATCTCCAGAATGCCAGATTGAAATAAGTAAATTGGGCGAAGGCCAAACTAATACCATGTATAAAGGAAAAGGACAATATTGTGTGATTACTACTGTCACGTATATGACTGTGGGTTCAACCCGATGCCCCACACTAGAACATCACTTTAGCTTGATTCCACCGAGGAACACATGTATCGTTGCTAAACGTTGGTTCTGGAACATCATCCTAACGCAACTTATCTGCAGACAAGACTGCCTCTGGAGGATGAAGCCATTCGAGTCATTCCACATATAGGACACTATATTCTCCCTGTTTCTGGCTTTAACGCTCATAATTCAGCAAATTAGGACATCCCAGAAAGACACAGTGCAAATCATATGGACGGATAGAGAGACAAAACTGGCAATCCCGAGACTTGCCAATCAGGAATGGTGGAAAGTAGTATCGAGTTAGATTGATCCAGCTGGGATTGGTGATAGCACGGATAATAGCTTCAGGGATTCTGATCATTGCATTATGGTGTAAGGAATTCAATAAGGGACATTGAAAATATAAGGAAAGGGAAGGACGCTGAGAGGAAACCAGGATTACTAAGACAAAGAAGGATATAAAACACTTTGTCAACTGGTAATGTAACCCATAAAAAAAAACAGGTTGACATGTGGACCCTGGTTAATTCAGCTTCTGAAAGGGGTTTATGTTTCATTCATTCAATAGAGGGAAAAATGTGGTTCGTATTTTTAGGGAAAGAGAGGCAGATTTAACTTAGCAACAGCTGGTGTTTTGCGACCAACCAGGCTTCGATATTCATAATAGAATGGATTAGAAATATTGTTAGGCTAAGAAAGTACATAGCTCGTGGTTTATGATCACCGTAGTCAGGCCGCAATGCCTCTAAATGTGTTGCTGATGTAAACTTTTGTCTCTGGACTATGCAGTAGCCAGAGACTACCATATTAGGCAATGCTGGCTCCAATTTGAGAAGAAAACAGTCCATAAATGTCAGCTTTTTCCTTTGTTCGTTCACGTAGCGATACCCATGCCTGGTTAAACGTGCTGCATCAGTGACTGTATTCCACTTGTAAATTGCTTTTCATGCTGAAGGTAAAGAATAAATTGATTATAAACAGAAGACTGAATTCGTTACTACTCAAGTGAACAAACAGAAGTTCGTTTTAAATCAACACGTGGTTCTTTTTTTTAAGTTTGGAACTGCAAAACTTCCTTTCGAATTAAAAATCTGTTAAAACAGCAGAAATCATTAGTAAAGCTATCATTATTAACTTTGAATAACATATAGCTTAGTTAATTTCAATAGCTCCAATTTAATTTGGCCAATATTTTATTAACGAAACACAATACAGAACAGATAAAATAAAAAAAAATAGCACATGCTTACAGAACACAGTAAATTACATCATTGTTACCTTCAGGTGCTTTTCCAAATGACAAAAAATTCTGAATATGAGTTGACAAACATTGATTTAATTTGTTTAAATGTGAAAAAACAAAGTGCATTGGAAATTTCAAACCAAGCATCTGGGACATGGGAACCGTAACTTCAAGGTTGAAGCTTATCTTTTGTAAAACAAACTCGTCTGGCTTTCAGGGTTGCACAGCTTGCCCCAGTCAAAATATATCCACAGCAGCGTCTTTAACTTCAAAAAGTAAATCACAAAGATCCCCTGCTACTAATTCCACAATCTGAATTGAAATGAACATACTCAACATATCCACACTTCCTTAAAACTCCCAACATCCAAGACAACAAAGGGTTAAATGGCGTTTAGCTCCATGGAGAGAAAGGTAGGTGAAGCTAAAACAAATATAACAGGCGCTTTTTTCAAAGACAGACTTTCAGACAAAAAAAATACAGTAAATACTTGCAAATTCATGGTCAGGAAAACTTCCACTCTAACACAATTCACACAAACTGAAATTCCAGCATCCTTTAAGGTTCCTTTCACTCAGTAATCTTGTTCTTTATTTTTTTCGGCACAGGCACTGACAGCTTCAGTGTTGGTTTCAACTTTTAGTTTCCTTTTCTCGCCTTTAAAATTGTCATCTCAGCAACTTATTCCTTTATTCTGTTTTTTCCTTCCTCTGCTGAGTTCTCGCCTGGGTTAACTTGCACCTTAGATCTTTTCCCCTCTCTGTCTCGCCTGTTCCTTATGCTTCTCCTCCCTCACCTGTTAATTTCTCAAGTCTGCACGCAGAGGTGGGTTGCGTCAGCCAATATATGCTTCCCTTTGTCAAATTGGAACTTGCCCTCGTCAATTTGATTCTGGACCCAATCGACCGCTTTTCGGTACGAGTCACCTTCTGGACTCACGAGGAATAATGGCAAGTCAGTGGTAGGGAGCAGCTTCCCATGTCCATTGTCCCTGGCACGCTCTGTCAGGTTAGCCATGCTTAGCAAACCCATCGCTCAACTACTGGTAGGAGATTAGTCCTACATCTCCCAGAAATTCTCCATCCTGGATTGATAGCCTGGCCGAGTAAAACTAATTGGCCACAGATCGCCGGACCCCAGTTCCACTGAACAAAATGTTGATTAATTACTATGTGTCAAGTCATTTTGTTGAGTTTTTGGGTCTGTGCCAATTAGCCCTTTCACACCTAAGTTCTGAAAGATTTGACTTAATTCATATTGGTGACAGTAATTATATATTATGAAATTGAAACACTACTATTCACCAAACCCGTCATCCCAGCTCCTCTTACACCTCTGTCTCAAACCATCTTCATCCCAACTCCTTTCACCCTTATTCTCCACCCTCACTTAGCCCTCCTCTTAAAACCCTCTCATCTTCCATTCATTTCAATTGAAAGGAAACCAAGAGATTGGACCAGTCAGGATTTGAAAGATATTTACAACAGATTCTACAGGTTCTTAGACTTATGGTCTTTCTATATTCAATCCACACGATCAGTTAGATAACAGACATTCTCCTGTGAATACAGAGCTGGACTATTGGGCTGTGATGTGTTTACTTGTTCATCTTGGTGACTCTAAAGCTTTGCCAATTATTTGATGTGATCGGTTTACTTGTTTGTCTTTTGTTAAATACATTTCCTGAGTGGATTGAAATTTAAATTAAATCCAGGTTTGCATCCGTGATGCTCTATTGACACATCGAGGGTGAGAGAGATGCTATGGGGCACACGCGAAGTTCAGCAGCGGAAAGCCTCTCTCCAGTGTGAACTCGCTGGTATGTCAGCAGGTGGGATGACCAAGTGAATCCCCTCCCACACTGGGCGCAGGTGAATGGCCTCTTCCCGGTGTGAACTCAATGGTGTTTTGGCATGCTGGATGGCTGAGTCAATTCCTTCCCCCGTTGTGACTGCGCCGATGAATATCCAGGTTAGACAGGGAACTAAATCCCCTTCCCACAGTCACCACATTTCCACGGTTTCTCCATGGTGCGGGTATCCTTGTGTCTCTCCAGGTTGGATGATCAGTTGAAGCCTCGTCCACACACAACACATGTACGGTTCTCCCTGCTGTGAATGGTGCGATGTTTTTTCAGACTGTGTAACTTGTTGAAGCTCCACAGTCAGTGCACTGGAACAATCACTCGGGTGTGTATGTCTCGGTGCTTCTCCAGTCGCACGGATGTTTTAAATTTTTCCCACAGGCTGAACAGACAAACATTTCTCCTTCTATATTGAAAGACCGATGATATTCAGGTCCTGAGGAATCAAGTGACTCCGTCAGATCTTGGTGTGATGTTTGGGTTGAGTTTTCCGTCTCCAAATCCTTCGATTACCTGTAAAAGGAGATTACAGATCTCATCACCATAAGTACAGAAAAAACAATTCAGAACAGTAAACTCTTGTTTCTATGGAAAAATTTTTCCTCTCTTGTTCCTCTAAAGCTGTAAATTGCTGCCTCCTCCCTGTGCTGAAATCCAAACACATTGCACGTCTCAAGACATTTTATCCTCCACTCCCAGTTTTCCCCACCAACACTGGCTGGGTTCAGTTCTACACTCACTGGTTCCCCTCCCTCTTCTCCCCTGAAGGTGCTGACTCTGGCTGGGTTCAGTTCGACACTCACTGGTTCCGCTCCCTCTCCTCCACTGATGGTGCTGACTCTGGCTGGGTTCAGTTCTACACTCACTGGTTACCCTCCCTCTCCTCCCCTGATGGTGCTGACTCTGGCTGGGTTCAGTTCTACACTCACGGGTTCCCTTCCCTCTCCTCCCCTGATGGTGCTAACTCTGGCTGGGTTCACTTCTAAACTCACTGGTTCCCCTCCCTCTCCTCCTCTGATGGTGGTAACTCTGGCTGGATTCACTTCTACACTCACTGGGACCCTAAAGACCCAAGCACTCTGTGTTCGTTTACATAGATGGCCAAACATGCGCTCTACGGCTCAACGAACAGCAACAGCGGTGCACAAACCTGCGGCGTTCCTTTACAAAAGCCGCCAACCTGGGCCTATTCCCATAAAAAAATCCCGGTGTTGCAAACGTGAGAGCTCTCGGTTCCTTGTCAGGGTTTACGACCAACTCCAGTTATAAATGGGTATGATCTGATAGCCATTACAGAGACGTGGTTGCAAGGTGACCAAGACTGGGAACTTAACATTTCGGGTACTTGACAATCCGGAAGAACAGATAGAAAAGAAAAGGAGTTGGGGTAGCTTTCATGATAAAGGATGGAATCACTGCCACAGTGAGAAACGATATTGGCTCAAATGATCAGGATGTTGAAACAGTTTAAGTTACCAACGGTTGGCTATCTTTTCTCTTACGCCCTTTCCGACTCATTGGGATATATTATTCTTGAGAGTTGTGAAATATCTCCTGAAATGTACACCAACCGTTCTACACTTTAATCTATTTTCCCAGTCCAATTTAGCCAATTCAACTCTCATCCCTTCATAGTCTCCTTTATTTAAGCTTAGTACGCTGGTTAGAGATCCTCCATCTGAATTTGAAATTGACTCATGCTATTCATTCCAAGGGGATCTTTTACTAGGAGATTGTTTATTAATCCTGTCTCATTACACTGGACTAGATCTAAGATAGCCTTCCCCCTGGTTGCTTCCGTTGAAAACTGTTGAAGGAACCCATCCATTATGCATTCTATGAACTCTTCCTCAAGGATACCTGACCAATTTGATTTGTCCAATCAATATGGAGGTTAAAATCACACATGATTATTGCTGTTCCCTTTTTACAAGCCCCCACTATTTCCTGGTTTATACTTCGACCAACAGAGTTGCTACTGTTAGGGGGCTTGTAGATGACACCCACCAAGTGACTTTTTAAGAATTAGGAACAGGAGTCGGCCATCTAGCCCCTCGAGCCTGCTCCACCACTAAACAAGATCATGGCTGATCTGGCCGTGGACTAAGCTCCACTTCCCCGCCCGCTCTACTTAAGCCTTAATTACCTTATTGGTTAAAAATCTATCTATCTGTGACTTGAATACATTCAATGAGCTAGCCTCAACTGCTTCCCTGGGCAGAGAATTCCACAGATTCACAACCCTGTCGGAGAAGCAATTCCTTCTCAACTCGGTTTTAAATTGGCTCCCCCATATTTTGAGGCTGTGCCCCCTAGTTCTAGTCTCCCCGACCAGTGAAAACAACCTCTCTGCCTCTATCTTGTCTATCCCTTTCATTATTTTAAATGTTTCTATAAGATCACCCCTCATTCTTTTGAACTCCAACGAGTAAAGACCCAGTCTACTCAATCTATCATCATAAAGTAACCCCCTCATCTCCGGAATCAGCCTCTGTACTCCCTCCAAAGCTAGTATATCCTTCCTTAAGTCAGGTGAACAAAACTGCACGCAGTACTCCACGTGCGGCCTCACCAATACCTGTACAGTTGTAGCAGGACCTCCCTGCTTCTGTACTCCATCTCTCTCGCAATGAAGGCCAACATTCCCTTCGCCTTCCTGATTACCTGCTGCACCTGCAAACTAACTTTTTGAGATTCATGCACAAGGACCAATTGTGGAGCAGTGGAGGCGTGTCCTGCTCAGTTGGCTGAGTGAGCAGTGAGGAGAGCTGCTATCAACTTTTGTTCCTGCCTGGAGAGCCCTGAGACCAGCCCAGGAAGAGAAGGAAGGAAGGGGCTTCACCACCAACTTTCACCCAGAGGGAGAGGAGGAGAACAGAAAACTTTTTAACAACTTTACCATTTCTGCAAGGAGTTGGAGAGAGGGGGAAAAACCAACAACATCCAGTGTGGAAGGAGGGAGACTCTACACTTTCTACAGGTGAACTCCAAAAAGAGTTTCATGCACAAGGACCAATTGTGGAGCAGTGCAGGCGTGTCCTGCTCAGTTGGCTGAGTGAGCAGTGAGGAGAGCTGCTATCAACTTTTGCTCCTGCCTGGAGAGCCCTGAGACCAGCCCAGGAAGAGAAGGAAGGAAGGGGCTTCACCACCAACTTTCACCCAGAGAGAGAGGAGGAGAACAGAAAACTTTTTAACAACTTTACCATTTCTGCAAGGAGTTGGAGAGAGGGGGAAAAACCAACAACATCCAGTGTGGAAGGAGGGAGACTCTACACTTTCTAAAGGTGGGTGTGGGTGCATTTTCCAAACAGAATTTGTTGTATCGGTGGGGGGAGGAAAGAAGACCACTGAGGGCCGGAACATCGCGGGGGGGGTGTGTGTGTGTGGAAGTGTGCGTGGGGGCCTTGCTTACAACTAGGCCCCCCCCACAATTGGAACCCCCCCACCCCCCACATTTGCCTAGCCTGGGATAGCTGGAGCTACCAGGCTGAAGTTTCATTAAATCACCAATTGAATATCGTTAGGAGTGTGTGCCTGGTGGCTCTAGCTACCCCAGGTGAAGACATCTTCTCCCCCCACCTGAAGACCAACCCAAAGACTGTGCTTGTGTGTTTTGCCATCTGGGGAGTGCACCCACCACAGCTGCGAGGGGAGACCTGCCCTCGCAGTTCCCCCCCCCTTCCCACCCCCCTCTCTCTTTCTCCGTTACTCTCTGTTTCTCCCCTCTCTCTCTGAGAGCCCTTTTCCTCCCAAATCAATTAAAAAAACAACAAACAAACAATTGAGGCAACTGAGCAGAGGGAGCAAGGCCCCTCCCCAATTGCCAACTAGGGGAGAGGTACCTCATTAAGGGCTCCTCTGCTCAGTCTAATCAAACGAGGCCAATTAAGACCATTAAGGCCTGTGATAATGGGGTGGGTGTAGCCCTTAAAGGGACCCCGTGATGGCGACCCCATCCACGCCGGTGGCAGGGCCAGCGAAGACGTATGCGCAGGTGGCAACCGCTTCCACGGCACCTCCTGCGCCACCCGCTGCCCTGCCACCTTTCAGATTAATCACCAAAAAACACGGGGTCAAGAGCTAACTCAGCCCACAATGAGCATTGAGGAGTGCGTGCGGGCGATGGCTGGGGTAGTCGGCCCCTCGGCCATTGTCTCAGCCTCCAAGATGTCTGGGAAGGCCGTGTTCTTCCTGGGGTCGGAGCGGGCGGTGTCCCTGGCCCTCGAAAAGGGGCTCACGGTGGGCGGGACGTTCCTGCCGGTGGACCCTCTTGAGGCCACCGCGCAGAGGGTCATCATATCGAACGTCCCGCCCTTTGTTCCCGCTGAGCTCCTCCTCCCTCACCTACACCAACTGAGGGAGGTACGGTCGGGGATCAACCCCATACCGCTCGGCCTCAGGGAGAGCAACCTGCGCCACGTGTTCTCCTTCCGCCGCCAGCTCTTTGTCCGGCTGGCGCGGGAGGAGACGACGGAGGGGAACTTTAATGTGGTGCACGAGGGGACTGCCTACCGCGTCTTTTGGACGTCGGACGGCGTGCGGTGCCATGCCTGCAGGGAGGTGGGGCACGTTCGCAAGAACTGCCCCGCCTCCAAGGCCGCCAAACCACCGAAGGCGGCCAAGGCTGGCCCCGCCGCCACCCCTCCCCCTAGTTGCATCCGCGTGCCGGGAGCCGTAGGTGCGCGGGCATCGTCGGAGGCCTTTGTTTTTGGGGTCTCCGGCGGGGGGGAGGGAGAGCGTCCGAACGGAAAGAAGGCGCGGAACAAGAAGAAACATCTAGAGGCGGGTCCCCTTAGTGCGCCAGAAAGATTGACCACCGCGCTCGGCCCAACCCAGCCACCAGCGAGCGCGGGGTGCCCTGAGCCCGTGCCCGAGCCCTTGTCCAATACCGCAGAGGGGCCCGGGCGCGGGCAAGAAAAGAAAAAGGGGGGGCGGAGCGGGAGGCCTCGGCAGACATGGAGGTCTCCCTGCCTCAGCGCACCTCCAGCAAAAAAAGTAGGCGCCGCTCCGTTGAGGCGGAGGGGGAACAACATCCCTCCGCGGAGGAGTCGGTGCCCGCCGCGTGTCCCGCGTCCCCCACCAGGGCCCCCAAGCAGCGCCGTAGGCGGGAGGAGTCTGTCCCCAGGGAGGGTGAGACAGTCGAGGCTGCCCAGCCTCTGCCTCCCGGGGATGGCATGGAAGATCTGCCTGTCGTGGCGGGCGTGCGGACCGTGGAGGAATGCATTGCCGCCGGGCCGGGCGTCCCGGGGACTGAGGCGGGCGGGGCCGAAAAGGCCGAACCTGAGCCCACCCAGCTATTAATCAACTTCCCCCGGGAGTCGCTCGACCCGGCAGAAAAACAAATTATTGATTTTAATGAAACTGTAGATGCTGAGCCGGGTGGTGGCAGCGGGGAGGGGGAGGAACACCCACCCTCGCCTCTTGCTGTGGAGCTGGAGCACTTGGAGAGCCTGGGGATTTCCTATGACCGGGTCTCTCCTTGTTCCCCGGTTCCTGGGGCGGAGGGGGAACCCCTTCCGCTGTCATTTCCCGACCCAGCACCATTTTTAAAAGAGCCCAGTGGGGACTCCTTTGCCGACGATCCTGGCGGTGGGATCGGTGCAGAGCCAGGGCCGGTTGGAGCGGCCGGTTCATTTGCCGTACCTTGTGCGGTCGATGTGCCGGCTGCTGGGGGCCACCTCCCGGAGGAGGACGGGGACTCGGTGGGGGACGCGGGTGAAGACCTAGAGACCACCGCCAGCGAGGTGGTGGATCTGCTCGCGGCCGCCGCCGAGACCATCCTCATTCCTGCAAAGGAACTCCGGGACTTTTTGGCCCAGAGCCGGGGTCGCTGCAACCAAGCCCGACTGGCCCTGAAAAAATGGTCCGAGCCAGAGCTGATCAAGGGGTCCGTCC
This sequence comes from Pristiophorus japonicus, assembly GCF_044704955.1. NCBI lineage: Eukaryota > Metazoa > Chordata > Chondrichthyes > Pristiophoridae > Pristiophorus > Pristiophorus japonicus. The sequence continues at coordinate 7,424,609 of NW_027252779.1, forward strand.
GCGCCGCCATCAAAACATTGGCCGCGGGCGGGCCCTTGACAAAGGCGCAACACCTTGAGCTGCGCGAGCTCGAGGGACTCCTCGCTGGGCTGCGGAGGGAGCGGAGTTCAACAAAAGACTCCGCTCCCTCCCCCACAATAGGTTAAGGTAGAGGTTGCACTATGCTTTTGCCATGAAGATAACCATAGCCAGCCTCAACATCAACGGCGGCAGAGGGGCACGCCGTAGATTTGACAATTTTTCTCTCCTGCGGGAGGGGAAATATGCGGTGTGCTTCCTGCAAGAAACCCACACCGTTCCGGGAGACGAAGCCACGTGGCTCCTGGAATGGCAAGGAGAGGTCCGCATGAGCCACCTCACCGCCATTTCTAGTGGGGTGGCCATCTTGCTCGGCCCGCATTTTCAGCCGGAGATCTTGGGGGTCGAGGAGCCCGTGCCAGGCCGCTTGCTGCACGTAACGGTTCGCCTGGGGGACGTGCCGCTCCATCTCGTGAACGTGTACGCCCCTCAGCCCGGCCCGCAGCAAACGCGCTTCTTTGAAGAGGTGTCCGCTCTTCTTGGCTCCGTCGACGTCGGCGATTGCATTGTCCTCGGGGGGGATTTTAACTGCACCCTCGAGGCGAGGGACCGCTCCGGTGCCCCGCAGTGCATGACGGCGATGGAGAAGTTGAGGGACCTGGTTGGGTCCTTCCACTTGCTGGACGTCTGGCGAAATCTCCACCCCGACTCCAGCGCCGTTACTTGGGTGAGGCCTGGAGTTGGATGGTCTAGAGTCGACCGCCTTTACGTGTCTCGGGCGTACGTTTCCTGCGTCCCGGCGGCCTCCATGCGGCCGGTGCCGTGTTCGGACCACCACCTGCTGTGGGCGGAGCTCGCTTCGCTCCGCGCGAGGACGGGGTCCGCGTACTGGCACTTTAACAACCGGCTGCTGGAGGACGTGCAGTTCCAGGACTCGTTCCATCGATTCTGGTCCGAGTGGATAAGGAAGCAGGGGGGCTTCTCCTCCTTGAGGCTATGGTGGGACGTGGGCAAGGCTCACGTCCGCTTCTTCTGTCAAGAGTACTCGAGGGGGTCGACCAAGAGGCGGGCGGCCAGAGTCGGGCACCTAGAAAAAGAGGTGCTCGATCTGGAAGCCCGTCTCGGTCAAGTCGTCCAGGGCCCGGCCCTGCGGAGGTTTACGAAGTGAAGAAGGCTGCGCTGAAGGACCTGCAGCTCGTCGGGTCCCGAGGCGCGTTCGTGAGGTCGCGGATCCGGTTCCTGCGGGATCTGGACCGCGGCTCCCCCTTCTTCTACTCGCTGGAATAAAGGCAGAGTGTCCGTAAGCAGCTCTTGACGCTGCTGGCCGACGACGGCTCTCTCGTCTCGGATCCGGAGGGCGTCAACAACAGGGCCCGTGAATATTACGGGGCTCTGTTCTCTCCGGATCCGTCCAGCGAGGAAGCGCGTAGAGTTTTGTGGGAGGACCTGCCGAAGGTCAGCCCGGAGGGCGCCGAAAATCTGGAAGCTCCGCTAAGCCTGGCGGAGCTGACCGGTGCCCTCGCCCGGCTCTCGAGGGGAAAATCCCCGGGGCTGGACGGGCTGACCGTGGAGTTCCACAGGGCGTTCTGGAACGTTCTGGGGAGCGACTACGCGCGGCTCCTGGGGGAAAGTCTGGCGACCGGGGAGATGCCCCTCTCTTGGCGCAGGGCAGTCATCGTCCTGCTGCCTAAGAAGGGCGATCTCCGCCTCCTTAAGAACTGGCGCCCGTTCTCCCTCCTCAGCACGGACTACAAAATCTTCGCCAGGGCGATGTCTGCTCGCCTTGGTGCCGTGCTGGACCACATGATCCACCCCGACCAGTCCTACACGTTCCCGGGCCGGACAATCCACGATAACATCCATCTGGTCCGGGACCTCATCCATTGTTCCCAGGAGGCTGGTCTGTCGGTCGCCTTCCTATCCCTCGACCAAGAGAAGGCGTTCGACAGGGTGGATCACGACTATCTGCTCGGAAATCTGCGCGCTTTCGGGTTCGGGACGCATTTCGTCGCCCGGATCCGACTTTTGTACGCCGCCGCGGAGTGTCTGATTAAGGTTAACGGGTCCTTGACTGCGCCCCTGCGCTTTAGGAGACGGGTGCGCCAGGGATGCCCCATGTCCGGCCAGTTATACGCTGTTTGCGTGGAGCCTTTCCTGCGCCTCTTGCGGACGAGGTTGACGGGACTGGCTCTGCAAGGGCCGGGCGTGGAGGTCGTCCTCTCGGCTTACGCCGATGACGTGCTCCTCGCGGTAGAGGATCCCGCTGACCTGCGGAGGATGCGTGAGTGCCAGGAGATTTACTCGGCCGGGTCCTCCGCCAGGATCAACTGGGAGAAATATTCCGGACTCCTGGTGGGTCAGTTGCGGGTGGACTCACTGCCGGAGGAGCTCAGGCCTGTTGCCTGGAGCACGTCCCATCTCCTCTATCTCTGAGTCTACCTTAGCCCCGACGAGGGAGCCTGGCCGGCGAACTGGCAGCAGCTGGAGGCCAAGGTCGCCGCTCGCCTAGGGCGCTGGACAGGACTGCTCCGAGTGCTGTCCTACAGGGGTCGAGCGCTAGTCATAAACCAGCTGGTGGCCGCAATGCTGTGGTACCGGCTGGTCACTTTGACCCCTCCCCCTGCGTTTGTCGCCAAGATACAGAAGAGGCTGGTGGACTTCTTCTGGAACAGCAGGAAGCACTGGGTCTCTGCCGCGGTCTTGAGTCTCCCGCTTGAGGAGGGCGGTCAGTCGTTGGTGTGCGTCAGCGCCCAGCTCGCGACTTTCCGTCTTCAGATCCTGCAGAGATACCTTTACTTCGAGCCCCCTCCTAGGTGGTGTGCTCTGGCGAGGTATTTCTTCCGCCAGCAGCGCGACCTCAATTATGACACGCAGCTCCTGTTTGTGAACTTGGGGGGTGCCAGGACCGCCCTCCGGGAGCTGCCTGTCTTTTACAGGGAACTCATCAGGGTCTGGAACAAAGTCTCCACCAAGCGCAGCTCTCCGCCGGCTGGAGTGGCGGCCGTCCTGTAGGAACCGCTGCGCCGAAATCCGTACCTCCACGGCCGAGGTTTTATGTGGCGGTCGGAAGAGAGGGCTGTGGCTGGTGAGGTGACCAGGGTCAGGGACCTGCTCGATGGCGGAGGAGCGGGCTGGATGGCGCCAGACACGCTGGCGCGGCACCTAAATTCTGCCACCGTCCGCCACGCGGCCGATGCCAACGAGTCGCTAAAAACAGCTCTGGACCCTGACTCCGTTAGGTGCATCGAGGAGGCTCAAGCACGTGGGGAGATCCCGTCCGAAGTGACCCCCGTCCGGACGGAATTCCTCATCGGCGCCAAACCCCGGATCCTTCCTCGGGGGCCGGCACCTCACAACTTGAGCCGCCTCGGGGAAATCCCCTCCGTGCCTTTCAGTTCCGCGCGGAGGGGTTTCCTGTACGGGCTGCTCCTGCACACCCTCAACTTTGCCAGCCTCGCCGGCCGTCCGGACACGCCATGGCGTACCATCTTGCCGTCCGGAGGAGGCGGGGGGCCCCGATGGAGGGCACTCTACGCAGGGGTCCTCCCACTATTCATCGGGGACTTGGCCTGGAGGGTGGTGCATGGAGCAGTGCCGTGCAACAAATTTTTAAGCCGGTTCACGGACTCCCAAGCCGCCTGCAATTTCTGCGGTCTGGAGGAGTCCGTGTTCCATGTTTTTATTTAGTGCACGTAGTTGCAGCCCCTGTACCATTATTTGCAGGGGCTGCTCCGGAAATTCTGGCTGCACTTCAGTCCCACTCTCCTGATCTTTGGGCACCCTGTGCGGAGGGGAGCGGGTAGGTCCGAAGGCCTCCTCGTAGGACTGCTCCTGGGCACGGCCAAGGGTGCCATCAGCCGGTCCAGGCAGCGGGCGGTCGAGGGGGTCGTTCAACCTGACTGCCTGCCTCTCTTCCGCTCTTACATCCGGTCCAGGGTGTCCTTGGAGATGGAGCACGCGTTGTCCACCGGTACGCTCGCGGCCTTCCGCGAGAGGTGGGCACCGGAGTGACTGGAGTGCATCATCACGCCCGGCAACCAAATTTTTCTTTGATTTTACGTTTTTAAGTTTAATTTGTTTTAATTGCCGGTGCTTTTAGTGTCCCCCTTCCCTTTTATAGGGGGCACTGGAAAAATTTTATTTTAGCGCCCCAAAAAAAAAAAAGAAAAAAGGGGCCGTGAAAATGTCTGCTGTGTCACCCAGGCGGGTGGCATGGTTTTAATGTTTATGTTTTGCATGTAAACTCCAAAAAGAGTTTCATGCACAGGGACCCCCAGGTCCCTCTGCAACGCAGCATGTTGTAATTTCTCCCCATTCAAATAATATTCCCTTTTACTGTTTTTTTTCCAAGGTGGATGACCTCACATTTTCCGACATTGTATTCAATCTGCCAAACCTTAGCCCATTCGCTTAACTTATCTAAATCTGTTTGCAGCCTCTCTTTGTCCTCTACACAACCCGCTTTCCCACTAATCTTTATGTCATCTGCAAATTTTGTTACACATCACTCTGTCCCCTCTTCCAGGTCATCGATGTATATTGTACGCAGTTGTGGCCCCAGCAGCAATCGCTGTGGCACACCACTAACCACCGATTTCCAACCCGAAAAGGACCCATTTATCCCATCTCTCTGCTTTCTGTTCGCCAGCCAATTCTCGATCCATGCTAATATATTTCGTCTGACTCCGCATACCTTTATCTTCTGCAGTAACCTTTTGTGTGGCACCTTCTCGAATGCCTTTTGGAAATCTAAATACACCACACCCATCGGTACACCTCTATCCACCATGCTCGTTATATCCTCAAAGAATTCCAGTAAATTCGTTGAACATGATTTCCCCTTCATGAATCCATGTTGCGTCTGCTTGATTGCACTATTCCTATCTAGATGTCCCGCTATTTCTTGCTTAATGTTAGCTTCAAACATTTTCCCCACTACAGATGTTAAACTAACCTGCCTTTTGTCTCAGCCATTTCCAGATTTCCCATTATTAAATCCCCGTTCTCATCTTCTAAGGGACCAACATTTACTTTAGTCACACTTTTCCGTTTTATATCCTGGTAAAAGCTTTTACTATCTGTTTTTATGTTTTGCGCAAGTTTACTTTCGTAATCTATCATTCCTTTCTTTATTGCTTTCTTAATCATTCTTGGTGTCGTTTAAAATTTTCCCAATTTTCCAGTTTCCCACTAACCAAGGATACCTTATATGCATTGGTTTTTAATTTGATACTCTATTTCCTTGGTTATCCACGGCTGCTTATCCCTTCTTTTTCACTGGAATATATTTTTGTTGAGCACTATGAAAGAGCTCCTTAAAATCCTCCACTGTTCCTCAATTGTGCCACCGTTTCGTCTGTGTTGCCAGTCTACTTTAGCCAACTCTGCCCTCATTCCACTATAGTCCCCTTTGTTTAAGCATAGCATGCTCGTTTGAGACACTACTTCTTTACCCTCAATCTGTATTACAAATTGAACCATACTGTTATCATTCATTCCGAGAGGATCTTTTATTAGGAAATCATTTATTATTCCTGTCTCATTACACAGGACCAGATTTAAGATAGCTTGCTGTATTGTTGGTTCTGTAACATACTGTTCGAAGAAATAATCTCGTATGCATTCGATGAATTCCTCCTCAAGGCTACCCCGTGCGAATTGATTTGACGAATCGATATATAGGTTAAAATCCCCCATGATTACTGCCATTCCTTTTTCACATGCCTCCATTATTGCCTTGATTATTGTCCGCCCCACCATGAAGTTATTATTTGGGGGCCTATAAATACACCACCAGTGACTTTTTCCCCTTACTATCTCTAATCTCCACCCACAATGATTCAACATTTTGTTCATTGGAGCAAATATCGTCTCTCACAACTGCCCTGATATCATCCTTTATTAACAGAGCTACCCCACCTCCTTCCCCTTCTTGTCTATCTTTCCGAATTTTCAGATACCCCTGTATGTTTAATTCCCAGTCTTGGCCACCCTGTAACCACGTTTCTGTAATGGCCACCAAATCATACCCATTTGTAATGATTTGTGGCATCAACTCATTTATTTTATTTCGAATGCTGCGTGCATTTAGGTAAAGTGTTTTAATACTAGTTTTTAAAACGATGATTTTTAGTTGTGACCCCTCCTGCAACCCCTTTATATTCATACATATTGTCCCTTCCTATCACCTTGTGGTTTACACTTACCCCAGTGCTGCTCTGCTCTGTTGCCTCCTGCCTTTTGCATTCTTTCTTGGGGTTCTGTTTATCTGAGCTCTCAACCCCTCTAACTAGCTCAGAGTCCTCTCCTGGGTTCCCATCCTCCTGCCAAGCTAGTTTAAAGCCCTCCCAGCCGCACTATCAAAACCACCCGTGAGAACATCGGTCCCATCTCTGTTGAGGTGTAATTTGTCCGACTTGTACAGATCCCACCCTCCCCAGAAGCAGTCCCAATTGTTCAGGAAACTAAAGCCCTCCCTCCTACACCAATGCCTCAGCCACGTATTTATCTGACTAGCCTTCCTATTTCTACCCTCACTCGTACGCAGCACTGGCAGTAATCCCGAGATTACCACCTTTGAGGTCCTTGCTTTCAATCTTACTCCTAGCTCCCTAAACTCAGCTTTCAGGACCTCACCCCTCTTTCTACCTATGTCGTTGGTATCAATGTGGACCACAAACATTGGCTGTTCCCCTTCCCTCCACAGAATGCCCTGCAGTCGCTCAGTGACATCATTGACCCTTGCACCAGGGAGGCAACACACAATCCTGATATCACTTTTGCTGCTGCAGAAGCGCCTATCTGCTCCCCTAACTATTGAATCTCCTATCACGATAGGCTTTTCCGTCTTCTTCCTTCACCCCTGTGCAGCTGAGCCACCCACGGTGCTGTGGACTTGGCCCTGGCTGCACTCCCCAGAGGCATCACCGCCCTCGCCAGTAGTCAGAATAGATTACCAGTTGTTGATCGGGAAAGTCTCAGGGGACTCCTGCACTACCTGCCTCGCCATACTCTTGTGTGCGACGGTCACCCATTCCCTATCCTCCTGTACCATTTTAATCTGTGGGGTTTCCCTTTATTATTCCTTATCTCCACCCAAACCGTTTCAGCACAGAGCCGATTTCATTAACTGGTTCTCCTTAGATAATGAAGATCACATATATTTAATTGGAGTTCCTAACCTACAGCAATGCCAAAGATTTCTTAAAGAAAAGAAATACTCACCAATCCACCAGCCAATCACTTACCTGCTTGGCTGTGACGTCACACTTCGATTTCGATTTTTTTTTTTACTTTATGATTTTGCTGCAACTGGCCTCCTCCTGATTACTGCCCTTTGTACTCCCGCGTCCGCTCAGGTCTCGCGATGCTGGCCTCCTCCTGACTGCTGCCCTTTGTACTCCTGCGTCCGCTCAGGTCTCACGATGCTGGCCTCCTCCTGACTGCTGCCCTTTGTACTCCCGCGTCTGCTCAGGTCTCGCGATGCTGGCCTCCTCCTAACTGCTGCCCTTTGTACTCCTGCGTCCGCTCAGGTCTCGCGATGCTGGCCTCCTCCTGACTGCTGCCCTTTGTACTCCCGCGTCCGCTCAGGTTTCGCGATGCTGGCCTCCTCCTGACTGCTGCCCTTTGTACTCCCGCGTCCACTCGGGTCTCGCGATGCTGGCCTCCTCCCGACTATGGCCCTTTGTAATCCCGCGTCCACTCAGGTCTAGCGATGCTGGTCTCCTCCCGACTGTGGCCCTTTGTACTCCCGCGTCCACTCAGATCTCACGATGCAGGCCTCCTCTTGACTATGGCCCTTTGTACTCCCGCGTCCACTCAGGTCTCACGATGCTGGCCTCCTCCTGACTGTGGCCCTTTGTACTCCCGCGTCCACTCAGGTCTCACGATGCTGGCCTCCTCCTGACTATGGCCCTTTGTACTCCCGCGTCCACTCAGGTCTCGCGATGCTGGCCTCCTCCTGACTGCTGCCTTTTGTACTCCCGCGTCCGCTCAGGTCTCGCGATGCTGGCCTCCTCCTAACTGTTCCACAGAAGCACGGGGTTTGTCTGCTTTTATTTATCAATTTAACAAGTCTATATTAAAATGATGAATTGAAAAATCTGCATTAAAATGTGAGCCAGTGGGTTGTGAGCCCCAGAGCCTTGTATCCACGGCAAACGAGCCAAAGGTGGGCAGCAGAAATGTTACAAGGACACCTCAAAGCTTCGTTGAGAAAGTGCGACATCACCACATCACCTGGGAGTCCCTGGCCAAAGAATGCCCTGGATGGAGAAAGCGCATCCGGGAGGGCACTGAGCGCCTCGAGTCTCAACGCCGAGAGCAAGAAGAGGTCAAGCGCAGGCAGTGGAAGGAGTGTGCGGCAAGGCTGCCCCACCCACCAGTGACACACTCTGTGGTTCCTGTATTGGACTGTTTAGCCACCAAAGAACGCACTTCAGGAGTGGAAGCAAGCTTCCTCGATTCCGAGGACCTGCCGATGATGATGATGATGATGTGTCCACAAGAGCCCACAATAAAGGCCTATAGCCTCCCCTGGCTCCAGGCCCTGAACAAGAGACTGCACAAGGTCGTGCCCTGCGTCTCAGACAATCAGCTGCACAAATCCCGCCCCTCGGGCTCCCCGATTGGTTGGAGGACCTGCCCCAGCTCACTCCTCCAGCCCCGCCCCGTTCGCTCCGCATTGGTCGGAAGCTCCCATCAATCAGACCCGGGTCACGTGTCCCTCGAGCACGCTCCGCCAAACTGGTGGAAACTGGTCTCGGGGACCCGGATGGGCGGACTCTCGGGATTGGATTTCCCTTTATTCTCTCCCTATCCCCCCGCACGATTCTCTACCCAATCGGAGCGGAGAAAACTCACTGTGCGTCACTGCTCGCGGCTCTTTACACAGACGCCTTTCCCCGGAAGACACTGCGCTGACTCGACGCCACATGATCCGAGTGCGCAGGCGCAGCTCCGAGTGTGAGGCAGAGGAGGTGGTTGGTGTCCACTGGGCATGCGCGGTTATTACCAATGGGGACCGACAGGGGGCGCTGTGCCGGACGTGGTTGCCGGTGCGCATGCGCAGACTCTCGACTGTCAATCACCCATTCTGTGACATCATCGAATCCCAGACATTGATAGCACAGAAGGAGGTTATTCAGCCCATCATGTCCCTGCCGGCCGGCACAGAGCTCTCCAGCCGAATCCAACTGCACAGCTCTTGGTCTGTAGCCCTGTAGTTAACGGCACAAAAAAGAAAGCCTTACATTTATATCGCGCCTTTCACGACAACCGCTCTTCACAGAGAATGAAGTACTTTTGGAGCAAAGTCACTGTTGTAATCTGCGAAACACTGCAGCTAATTTGCGAATATTGGCCACGATGCTGGGGATAACTTCCCTGCTCTTCTTCGAAATAATGCCATGGGATCTTTTACGTCCACCAGAGAGAGAGTTGACGGGGCTTCGGTTTAAAGCCTCATCCGAAAGACGGCTCTTCTGACATTGCAGTAACACTGGTGTGTCAGCCAGATTATATGCGCTCAAGTCCCTGGAGTGAGATTGAACCCACAACCTTCTGACTCACTGAGCCACATCTGACAGCTCTGCTAAGGGAAATATGTCTTTGCTATCTACTCAATCTCGGCCCCTCATAATTGTATACATCCCAATAAGGTCTCCCCTCTAATCCTTCTCCCAATTACTTTAATTCTATTCCCCACGAGTTAATGACCATTCTGCTAAGGCAAATAGGTCCTTCCTATCCACTCTATCTCGGACCCTCAAGTGCATATCCAAGTACTTTTAAATGTTATGAGGGTTTCTGCCTCTACCACCCTTTCAGGCAGTGAGTTCCAGAATCCCACCATCCTCTGGTAGAAAAAGCTTCTCAAATCCCATCTAAACCTTCCACCAATTACTTTAAATCTATGCACCCCAGTTATTGACCCTCTGCTAAGGGAAATAGGTCTTTCCTATCTATTCTATCTAGGCCTCTCATCATTTTATACACCTCAATAAGGTCTCCCCTCAGCGTCCTCTTTCTGAAGAAAACAACCCCAGCCTTTCCAATCTTTCCTCATAGCTAAAATTCTCCAGTCCAGGTAACATCCTCGTAAATCTTTGTACCCTGTCTGCTGCAATCACATATTTCTTATAATGTGGTGACCAGAACTGCACACAGTACTCTAGCTGTGGACTAACTAGAACCCAGCCAGAGTCAGCACCATCAGGGGAAGAGAGGGAGGGGTACCAGTGAGTGTAGAACTGAATCCAGCCAGTGTCAGCACCTTCACGGGAGGAGAGGGAAGGGACCCAGTGAGTGTAGAACTGAACCCTGCCAGAGTCAGCACCTTCAGCAAGAAGGAACAAATGTTGGCGATGATGTAATGGGTTTGGATTTCAGCATGGAGAGCAGGGATAGTTTGTGGGATAGGGATTTACAGCTGTGGAGAAACTAGAGAGGAATATGTGTACCACAGAAACTAGAATAGTCTCTTCTCAATATCTATCCTGTCCTTACTTTTGTAAACTCCTTTTTCAGATGATTAGAAGGGGAGGATTTGAAGATGGGAAACACGAACCAAACATTACCAAGATCTCACAGAGTCACTTGATCCACCGCAACATGAATATCAGCGGCCTTTGAATGTGGAAGGAGAAATGTTTGTCTGTTCTGCCTGTTGGCAAATATTTCAAATATCAGAGTGACTGCAAAAGTAACGAGACACACACACCCGAGTGAGAGTGTTCCAGTATACTGCCTGTGAAAAGAGCTTTAATCGGTTACACAGCCTGAAAAGACATCACACCATTCACAGCGAGGAGAAACTGTAAACATGTTGTGTGTGTGGGCGAGGCTTCAACTGATCATCCAACCTGGAGGGACATAAGGGTACCCGCACCATGGAGAAACCGTGGGAATGTGGAGACCCTGGGAATGGATTCAGTTACCCGTCTGAGCTGGAAATTCACCAGCGCAATCACACTGAGGAGAGGCCGTTCACTTGTTCAGAGTGTAGGAAAGGATTCACTCGGCCATCCGACCTGCAGAGACACTAGCGAGTTCATACCGGGGAGAGGCCGTTCACCTCCTCCATGTGTGGGAAGCGATTCAGTGATTCTTCCAGCCGACTGGCACACCAGCCAGTTCACACTGGGGAGAGGCCGTTCACCTGCTCCGTGTGTGGGAAGGGATTCACTTGTTCATCCAACCTGCTGGCACACCAACATGTTCACACCAATAAGAGACTGTTTAAATGTTCTGACTGTGAGAAGTGCTTTAAAATCAGAAGTGATCTGAGGAAACACCAGCGAGTTCACACTGGGGAGAGGCCGTTCACCTGCTCTGAGTGTGGGAAGGAATTCACTCAGAAATCCAACCTGCTGATACACCAGCGAGTTCACACTGGGGAGAGGCCGTTCATCTGCTCTGAGTGTGGGAAGGAATTCACTCAGAAATCCAACCTGCTGATACACCAGCGAGTTCACACTGGGGAAAGACCGTTCATCTGCTCCGTGCGTGGGAAGGGATTCAATACCCCATCCAACCTGCTGAGACATCAGCGAGTTCACAAGTGACTGCAGGTTTGGATTCTGCTGTGAATCACGTCGGGACTGACTCGTGTTCATTCTGACAGTCGGGCTGTGTTTCCCCTGTAACTGGGTTGGAGCTTAACGTTCTGGATATCAGCTTTGGTTCCAACACACAGTTTGAAGATTCCTTGATCTCTCCAATATAAGAGGAGACTAATTGTTATCCTGTTACCAAATGTTCCTATTTTGGAACTTTTCTCCTTCACTTAACAAAGACCTGTCCTTATGTAGCATTTCACATGACCTCAGGTTGTCCCAAAGTGCTTTACAACCAATGAAATACAACAAAAGCAAAGTACATTTGAAGTGCATTCACTGTTGTAGTATCGGAAATGCAGCAGATGATTTGCACACAGCAAGCTGCCATGAACAACAATGGCCAGATAATCTGTTTGAGTATTGCTTGAGAACTGATCGGGCCTTGGTTGAACGACGCATCTGAAAGATGGCAACACTGAGAGTTCAGCAATCCTGTGTGGTACCTGCCCTGGGATTGTTTGATGGGACAGTGTAGAGGGAGCTTTACACTGTATCTAACCCGTGCTGTACCTGCCCTGGGAGTGTTTGATGGGACAGTGTAGAGGGAGCTTTACACTGTATCTAACCCGTGCTGTACCTGCCCTGGGAGTGTTTGATGGGACAGTGTAGAGGGGGCTTTACGCTGTATCCAACCCGTTCTGTACCTGCCCTGGGATTGTTTGATGGGACAGTGTAGAGGGAGCTTTACTCTGCATCTAACCCGTTCTGTACCTGCCCTGGGAGTGTTTGATGAAACAGTGTAGAATGAGCTTTACTCTGTATCTAACCCGTTTCTGTACCTGCCCTGGGAGTCTTTGATGAGACAGTGTAGAGAGAACTTTAATCTGTATCTAAACCGTGCTGTAACTGCCCTGGAAGTGCTTTCGGCAGACACTAGGTGCTCAGAATGACCCATTCCCAAACACTGACATCCATCACCTCGATGAGAACATTATTTAACCCAAAGATAAGGAAAAACCCATTAGTTCCTCCCCTGGACACAGATGCGGAGGGACAGTGAGTGTCACGAACATTGTTGTACAGTGTGTTTGATAGCTCATCCCTGGGTCTAAGACTTTTGGTGATGTATTTAATTTGATGCCCTCGAATTACTGACTCACCGACCGGTGGAAATAGTTTTTCCTCATTTACCGATCAAACTTTGTACATCTCCCTCAGATCTCCAATGACCCTTTGTTCTAATGAAAAGAGTCCCAGTTTCTCCAATCTCCCCTGATAACTAAAGCCTCTCTTCCCTGGTATCATCTCAGTGAATCTCTCTGCACCCTCTCCATGGCCTCCACATCCTTCCTGGTGTAAGATCCCCAAAACCTGAAACAATATTCGAACTGCAGCCTAACCAATGATTTGTGCAGGTTTACATGACCTCTGTTCTTTTGTACTCCACACCCCTATTTATAAACCCGTGGACCGCATGTGCTTCTTTAACCATTTTATCAACATAAAATGGCTAAAATACATTGACTTTGACTTAAATGTGCATCATCGGAAAAAGAAGTTTAGTTATAAACTCAAACAATCAATTCGCTGCAGACAGGTCACAATGGCAACACTGATCAGACATTCCATTCACTGAACCCACTGTTGCAATCAGTAATCAGATCAGGAGAAAGAACAGGGCTTGTCTGTTAGTAACCACAATGTAAGCTTAAACCAGAGTGAGTAAGACAATAGATTAGAGTATAATGTGTGATGTTTATACCTATAATTGTGAAACTATAAGAAATAACAAGTAACAGCAGGCAGGGGAGTTTAGGGATAATGAGAAAATTACTGAGTAATTTAACTTCTGGGAACCAGGGAAAGTGTCCTTGTAAATCACAGATTAGAGAAGTTCCAGCTGTCTTTTCCTCACTTCCTGCCCAAACCCAGCAGAGAAGACAAAGAAGAGTCCGGTGCCAGAGTTGGATCAGTGCAGGGTATAAAAGTGAAGGGTGACTGATGTAAGGGGGCAGTGGGGACTGGTGACACCGGAGATCAAGCTCAGGGCGCGCGAGGTTTCATCCAGCGGGCTGATCTGGTGTCAGTTACCGTGGACAAGCGGGACTTGCATCTTTACTCTGATGTGGTAGAGCACAGATAATCTGCTCAAGTTATATTTCTTAAGATATTAAAGTTGCTGATAATCATTGAATCTATTTAAGGTGGAGATAGACAGAGTTTTGAGTGATAAGGGAGTGAAGGGTTCCGGGGAGTGAGCAGGGAAGTGGAGTTGAGATCAGGATCAGATCAGCCATGATATTATCGAATGGTGGAGCAGGCTCAAGGAGCCAGATGGTCCAGTCCTGCTCCTATTTCTTATGTTCTTGTGTTCGAACACTCGTCTCTCAATCCTCAACAAGACAAGGAATTAGCTAGAATCTTACAACCATAAATCTCTCTGCTCCTCTACTCCATTGAAAGTTTTACCACTTAATGTACATGTCCTCCCTTTTTCTTCCTCCCGAAATCTATTGCAGCACATTTCTCTGCATTAAATTTCATTTCACATCTACCTGCCCTAATTACTAACCTGTGTTTTGACAATGAAGGCATTATAGTCCTCTTCACAGTTGTCCATGGGCCCTTTTTGGCTTTCCCTGGAGATTTTGATCCTGTACCCAAGCCCAGATCATTTCTCTATATTGAGCAGAGCAATGTTCCCTACACTGACTCTAGGGACACCACTGTTTACATCACTCCAGTCTGAAGAACCTCCATTAACCGCTACTCTCTGGTTTCTGCCCTTTATCCAACTTCCTCTCCACGCTTCCCCACTCCCTTTAATACTGTGAGCCTTAATTTGATCAACAAGCCTCCTTTTGACAATCCATCTACACATCCCCTGCATTTCCTTTCTCACTGCACTGTGATTTCCTGAAACCCTGCTGTCTTTCTTGAATGAATCCATTTCATTACCAAATGTTGCAATGTTTGCTCCACCCCACAGGCTTCCATCTGTTTGAAGACACAACAAAAAGGTCCCGTTTCCTCCTTGAGTTTGAGAGACAAAACTCCGCATTATTCGCCTCCCCACAACTACCCGCCAGTTTCAGACGCAGACTCCAGGACAACCAGGAAGTGCTGGGAAAACACCAGTGAGTCAGGGAGCGTCTGTAAATGGGCGAGTAAATGGGACTGCTCAGGGAGTGTCTGCAATTGGGGGAGAAATGGGGACTGGTCAGGGAGTGTCTGTAAATGGAAAAGAAATGGGGACAGGTCAGGAAGTGTCTGTAAATGGGGGAGAAATGGGGACCAGTCAAGGAGTGTCTGTAAATGGAGAAATTTGAGAATCACAGTCCCTGTCACAGGTGGGACAGATAGTCGTTGAGGGAAAGGTTGGGTGGGACAGGTATGCCGCACGGTCCTTCCGCTGTCTACACTTCATTCTGCATGCTCTCGGCAATGAGACTCGAGGTGCTCAGCGCCCTCCCGGATGGTCAATGGCCAGGGACTCCCAGGTGTCGGTGGGGATGTTGCACTTTATCAGGAGGGTTTGAAGGTGTCCTTGTAATGTTTTCTCTGCCCACGTTGGGCTCATTTGCCGTTAAGGAGTTCCGAGTAGAGCGCTTGCTTTGGGAATCTCGTATCTGGCTTGTGAACAATGTGGCCTGCCCAGCGGAGCTGATCAATTGTGGTCAGTGCTTCAATGCTGGAGATATTGGCCTGGTCGAGGACGCAAATGTTGGTGCATCTGTCCTCCCAGGGGATTTTCAGGATCTTGCGGATCCTCGATTGTTCATTCACCTGAGAACTCACTTTTAGAGTGGAAGTAAGTCTTCTTCGATTGCCAGGGAAGGAAAAATTGCTTTCTAAACTCTCGCTCCCTTCTCCCCCATGCAGTCCTCCAATGCAGCAGGACCCTGATCAACCCGCTAAGACCATTAACAATTAAAATGACATAATCCCTCCTTCCCCATCCTACAACTGTATTACTCATTAAAACATCCCTCACCCAAAAACATACATTGTTCAATAAATTTAAAAAATAACAAAAAACAACTAATAACATTTAAAATCTTAAAACAAATATCAGCACTTCCATGTTCATAAATCAAGCTTTACAGAGACCAATCCCTTCCCTGGGAAGAACAAGACCTCCGCTCCAACCCGCCCCCATGGGCACACGTTAAATCCAGCCCGAGGCTTTTAATCGGCACTGGGCCCAAAAATAACTAACAACGAATTTGCCCGACTACTCGATCTCTAAAAGCCTGTAAAATGAAAGAGAGCCACCCAAACAACCTAACCGAGACCCCAACTCCCAAAGAAACTAACCGAGACCCCCTCACACACACACACACACACAACCTAACCTATAAACCCTCACACACAATCTAACCCAGACTCCCCCCACAAACCTAACCCTGACGCACCCTCCCACACACACAACCTAACCGAGGACCCCCCTCCACACACAACCTAACCCTGACCCCCCACACACAACCTAACCGAGACCCCCCCATACACACAACCTAACTGCGACCGCCCCCACACACAAACTAACTGAGACCCCCCCACACGCAACCTAACCGAGAACCCCCCCACACAAAATCCATCGGAGACCCACCCCACACAAAATCCATCGGAGACCCCACCCCAAATACTCACAACCTAACTGAGACCCCCCCACAAACAACCTAACTGATACCCCTGCACACACAAAAGCTAACTGAGACTCCCCAACACACACGCAATATAACCATGACCCCCCCATGCACACTACCTAACCGTGATCCCCCTGACACACACAATCTGAACAAAACCGCCCCAAACACACAACCTAACTGAGACCGACTCACACACACAATGTAACCAAGATCCCAACCACACAACTAACCATGACCTCCCCCGGCACACACACAACCTAACCATGAACCCCGGAAACACAATCTAATTGTGACCCCACCCAAACAATCTAACCTTGATGACACCCGCACATACAACCTAACCGAGACCTCCCCCCAGACACACAACCTAACCCTGAACCCCCAAACACAACCTAACCGAGACACCCCCCACACACATAACCTAACCGAGACACCCCCACATACACTGCCTAACCGAGACCCCCCAAATACACAACCTAACCGAGACCCCCCGCACACAACCTAACCGAGACCCCCCCACACATACAAACAAACCGAGACCCCCCCACACACACAACCTTACTGAGACACCCCACACACACACAACCTAACCGAGACCTCCCATACACACACCACGTAACCGAGCCACCCCCCACATACACAACCTAACCGAGACGCCCCCGCACACAACCGAACCGAGACCCCCCTCACACACACAACCTAACCGAGACCCCCACACACACAACCTAACCGAGACCCCCCCACACACACACAACCTAACCAAGACACCCCCACATACACAACCTAACCGAGACCCCCCACATACACAACCTAACCGAGACGCCCCCACACACAACCTCCCCGAGACGCCCCCGCACACAACCTAACCGAGACCCCCCCACATACACAACCTAACCGAGTCCCAGCATACAACCTATCGCAGACTACACCACCACCGCCCCCGCCACACAACCCCACCGAGATCCCACAGCAAGATAAAGATGCACGCAAAAAATAAAATTGGCGATCCCAGCAAAACAAACTGCCACAACAAACGGAGGTCATCATCATAGGCAATCCCTTTTAATCGAGGACGAATTGCTTCCAGTCTATAAGTGAGTTCTCAGGTGGCTGTGCAGTCCAACACGAGAATTACAGACTCTGTCACAGTTGTTGATGGAAACAGAGGGTGGGGCTGGTTTGCCACACTCTCCTTCCGCTGCCTGCGCTTGATTTCTGCATGCTCTTGGCGATGAGAATAGAGATGCTCAGCGCCCTTCCGGATGCACTTCCTCCACTTATGGCGGTCTTTGGCCAGGGACTCCCAGGTGTCTGTGGGGATGTTGCTTTTATCAAGGAGAGTTTCAGGGTGTCATTGTAACATTTCCTCTGCCCACCTTTGGCTCGTTTGCCATGAAGGAGTTCCGAGTGCAGCGCTTGCTTTGGGAGTCTCGTGTCTGGTATGCGAACAATGCGGCCCTGCCCAGCAGAGCTGATCAAGTGTGGTCAGTGCTTCAATGCTGAGGATGTTGGCCTGGTCGAGGACGCTAATTTTATTGTGTCTGTCCTCCCAGGGGATTTGTAGGATCTTGCGTAGACTTCGTTGGTGGTATTTATCCAGTGAATTGAAGTGTCGACTGTACATGGTCCATGTATCTGAGCCATACAGGCGGGCGGGTATTACTACAGCCCTGTAGACCATGAGCTTGGTGACAGATTTGAGAGACTGATCTTCGAACACTCTTTTCCTCAGCCACCGCTCGCTGCAACCCCGATAAACAAACAACGGCCCACTCTTCACAACCAAAAAGTTAACAAACCCACCTCCCCCAGTCACTGCCCCACGTAACCGAAACTTAATCCACAAATTCACAAATTGTTAAATGAATCAAATGGGAAGACACAGACTCGGGAACACGCAGCTCCATGCTGTGACCAATCAGCATTCTGACTAATAGCAGCAGCAAATCTCCATTTCCAACAGGCGGCTTCCACAGATCCTTGAACAGTTTAAACAATAACAATAACTCCCCAATTAATATCCCTAACTTAGAACACCAATAATAATATTATTAATAAATCCAAAAAATACAATTGACTTACTTACAATTAATAAGTTGCCGAACTCCACAGAAACAAATTGAATACATAGTAAGGAACTAACAACCTACCTAATAACCAATTTGAAACGACAAACCCAACCCACCAACCACCCACCCACCCGCATCATCTAAAAAAAAATTCTTCCTAAACCAACATTCCCTAAGAGGGACTGTACATAAATACAATCCAATCTCCATATATTTAATCTCTTGGTACAATTCAATTTACCATCAAATTTATTATTAATAAAACACTTCCATAAAAGTTCCAAAGGAACATTACCCCACTGTCCCAAACAACAAAGGCCCTAACCCGAGAAATAGAATGGTACACCAGTATCCAGAATAAATTAGAGCAAGGCGTCAGCGTCCAGAATGACATACAAAGCCACAGCAGCTCTGATACTGCAAATAACGGACAGGAGAAAACCAAGTCAACAAAAAGAGGAAGCCAGAACAGAATGTATATTGCCGATATTAACCTCACACCAGATCTAATCTAAAAACAGAGCGGTGCATCAGTATCCTGAACGACACACAAAGGCACAGCGGTCCAGACACAGTAAATAGGGGGCATTAGATAATCCAATTTCCAAAACAGAAGAAACTAGAACCTAAAAGATCATATTATTAATCAAAATAATTCAAAATAATGAAAATAACCAAAGAGGACAAATCAAGGGACAAGGCAAGAAAGGCTGAGTAGTAAACTCGGGAAAGTGTGAGTAGTAAGGAATGCAAAATTCCAAAGGGGCGTCACCCCACTGACCGAAAAACCAACAACAACCTCAAAAAATTTAACAGACTTGTCAAGTACATTTACCACTTCTTCGATCCGTGTTGATTCTGCCCAATCCTGTTATTACTTCCAGAGTGCCGTGTTACCACATGTTTAATAATAGATTCAAGCATTTTCGCTACCACTGATTTTAAGACTACCGGTATTGCACGGCTTAGATACAGAGTAAATCTCACTCCATCCTGTCTCAAACACTACCAGTGTTGATACAGAGTAAATCTCAGTCTACAATATACCAAACACTCCCAGGGCACGTACAGCATGAGTTAGATGCAGAGTAAAGCTCCCGCTACACAGTCCCATCAAACACTCCCTGTACAGGTAGAGTACAGGTTAGACACAGAGTATATCTTCCTCTACACTGTCCCATCGAACACTCCCCGTTCAGGTAGAGTACAGGTTAGACACAGAATATATCTTCCTCTACCCTGCCTCAAATATTCTCAAGGCACATACAGCACGGGGGAGATATCGAGTAAAGCTCCCTCCACGCTGTCCCATCAAACACTTCCCGGGCAGGTACAGTACAGGTTAGACACAGAGTACATCTTCCTCTATCCTGCCTCAAATACTTCCAGGCCATGTGCCGCACGGGTCCGAGACAGAGCAATCCCCACCCACTGACTGGACCCCATCCACTGATTAGACCACACCCACTGACTGCTTAACCAGAAGGCAATGTCGATCAGCGAGCACAAGGGTGATGGGTGAGCTGGACTTATTTCGAGTGAGGACGCAGGCAGCCGAGTTTTGGATCAACTCTAGTTTATGTTGGGTAGAATGTGGGAGGAGTGTGTTGGAATAGGCAAGTCCTGAAGTAACAAAGGCACGGATGAGGACGTCAGTAGTGGATGAGCTGAGGCAAGAATGGAGACGGGTGATGCAACAGATGTGGAAGTAGGCAATTTTAGGTATGCTGCAGATATATGGTCACAAACTTATATCAGCGTCAAGTATAACACGAAGGTTGCGAACAGTATGGTTGAGCATCAGACAGAAGTTGGGGAGAGGGATGGAGTCGGTGGCTAGGGAAAGGAGTTTGTGACAATGACAATTACAAATATCAGAAAATGTCACAGGCTGACATGCGCAAAATGTGTGAACACGTTCTTTAAATTAAATTGCTTCCAAAAACGGGTTAGCTGATACAAAATTAACGGATTTTCAAATATTATGCAAGGCAGTTCAATAAAGGGTGGTTCAAAGGATTTCAGCGAAGTTTAAAGTGAGACTATGCAGTTAAGTCTACTACAACCACAAGTTATGTACTCAAATGTTACATGTTTAGGGTTTGATATGATGGAAGGCTAACGAGGGGTGAGAAGTGAAATAAGTTAGATTAAGGAAAAGCCCTAAAATGGAACAGTCAGTAATAGAACATCAACTAAACTCCTCTGATCAAGGAGAAATCAAATATTCGACACTGTGTTTGAAACAAAGCTGATTTATTCAATATTTATACAGGATATTAATCTCCAGCCCAAATATAGGGGTTATTAAGATCATCAGAAACAAAGATTAACTGCCAGAATGTACATGGTTTAGCGCCCAATGTTATCCCAGAAAATCCTGATCCCTTCAATAAAGAGGGCTTGCAGTGGCAGTATTTCTACCAAGCATTCCACATGGGGGAGAATGTGCCTCACCCAGAGTACATGAGCTCAGTGCGCAGGCACGGGATGTGCTGTTTGTGCAGCATGCTCAGGGCGTGCAATGGCGGAAGGACACGCAACATAAAGGATGCACAGGAGCAGTCATTTTTAGCTGGTTCGAGGGAAGCAGTAGTTCAGGCGGGAGCCGGGGAGGCTTCATAAACAACCGGTTCCCGCCATCAGCCTGGAATAATAATCGGAATATCGGCGGTTGCAGCTTCGGGGCAAAAGAACCAAAGGCAACACAAGAAAAACCTTTTTCCGTAGCGAGTGGTTAATATCTGGAATACACGGCCTGAAACGGTGGTGGAGCCAGACTCAATCACAGCTTTCAAAAGGGAGTTGGTTAAGTATCTGAAAGAAAACATTTGCAGGGCTGTGGGTTGAGGACGGTGGAGTGGGACTAGCTGAGATGCTCTTGCAGAGAGCTGGCACGGGCTCGACGGGCCGAATGGTCTTGTTCCGTGCTGTAACCATGCTCTGATTCTATGGTTCTAACTCTCTCAGCATAAGCCTCTATTCCCTTTTCACTCATATACTGATCTTCAGTGCATTGATACTGGAAACAATAAGTGACCAATCCAGAGCCGCGCTGGATACGGAAGTCGCTCCCTGGCCTCCTGTGTGGGTCTATTTGTTGCATCAGTTTGAGCTGGAGCGGAGATGGGGGCTAAGCTGCTGGGTTTAACCCCCAGTACCTCTGAGCCCAGTCGGGCCCAACAATTCACGATGAGAGACTGTCAACGGCGGTGGATTCTCGGGGAGATTAGGTTGTGAAACAGACACTATCCGCACAATGTAGAAGAGTATTGTTTTAGGAACAAGTATTTCTGTAGAGGCTTTCAATATACTGATTTGTTTTAATCCATTCTTGGTATGTGGGTGTTGCTAGTAGGGCCAGAATATATTTTCAATTTCCATTTGCCCCTCGACAAGGTGATGGTGGGCCTTCTCGCACCGCTGCAGTCCTTGTGGTGAAGGCCCACCCACAATGCAGTTAGGTGAGGAGTTCCAGGATGTTCAACCAGTGACGATGTAGGAACGGGGATATATGCACAAGTCAGGATGGTGTGAAACTTGGAGGGGAACTTGTAGGTGATGGATTTCCCATGCACCTGCTGCCCTGCTCCATCTGGGTGCGAGAGGTTGTGGGTTTGGGAGGTCCTGTCAAAGTTCTGGTCGATTGCAGATGTATAAATTCTCTCCCCTTCACTCCCCCCAACTCTCCCTCCTCTCATAGAGGCCAGAGTCTTGTGCAGGCCCAGGACCGGGTGTTGGGTTTGTCAGCCTTTTTTGACTTTGATGGTTCGAATCGTCCCACTCCCTGGTTCTAGGGCTTGGAATTATTTAGGAGATATGAAAGATGTAGACAAACAACTGTTTGGTGCAAGAACAAATATTTTATTTAGAAAATAGCACACCACACTAATTACCTTAATAGCACATAAGAAAATTTACAGGAAAAGGGGGAAAATGTATATGCAACGGGTACAGGGGCTATGCAGTGAAACAAAACACCTCCCACCACTACACTAACTAAGGTAAGCTCTAAAAATACAGGGATTATGTTCACCAAAGGACTTCTCCACAGTTTAGACCAGTTGCACACTGCTTTCTCTCTCCAGCAGTTTTCATGGGCGACTTTAATCTAAATATTGATTGGGCTAACCAAACTGGTCACAATGCGGTGGAGCAGGATTTCCTGGAGTGTATTAGGGATGCTTTCCTAGACCAATATGTCCAAGGAACTAACTAGAGGGCTGGCCATCCTAGTCTGGGTGTTATGTAATGAGAAAGGAGTAATTAGCTATCTTGTTGTGCGAGGCCCCTTGGGGAACAGTGACCATAATATGGTAGAATTCTTATTAAGTTGGAGAGTGAAAGTTATTTCAGAGACTAGGGTCCTGAACTTAAGGAAAGGTGACTTTGATGGTATGAGACATGAATTGGCTAGAATAGACTGGCGAGTGCTACTTAAAAGGTTGATGGTGGATAGGCCATGGCAAACATTTAAAGATCACATGGATGAACTTCAACAATTGTACTTTCCTGTCTGGAGCAAAAATAAAACAGGGAAGGTGATTCAACCGTGGCTAAGAAGGGAAATTAAGGATAGTGTTAAATGCAAGGAAGAGGCTTATAAATTGGCCAGAAAAATCAGCAAACATGAGGACTGGGAGAATTTTGTAATACAGCAGAGGAAGACAATGGGTTTAATTAGGAGGAGGAAAATAGAGTATGGCTGTCAAAGGGCTTTTGACAAGGTGCCACACAAGGGATTGGTGTGCAAAATTGAAGCACATGGTATTGGGGGTAATGTATTGACGTGGATAGAGAACTGGTTGGCAGACAGGAAGCTAAGAGTCGGGATAAATGCATCCTTTTCAGAATGGGCGGCAGTGACTAGTAGGTTACCGCAGGGCTCAGTGCTGGGACCCCCGCAATTTACAATATACATCAATGATTTGGATGAGGGAATTGAGTGTAATATCTCCAAGCTTGCAGATGACCCTAAGCGAGGTGGCAGTGTGAGCTGTGAGGAGGACACTAAAAGGCTGTAGTGTGATTGGACAGGTTAGGTGAGTGGGCAATCGCATGGCAGATGCAGTACAAGGTGAGGTTCTCCACTTTGGTGGCAAAAACACAACGGAAGAATATTATCTGAATGGCGACAGATTAAGAAAAGGGGAGGTGCAGCGAGACCTGGGTGTCATGGTACATCAGTCACTGAAGGTTGGTATGCAGGTTCAACAGGCGGTGAAGAAGGCAAATGGTATGTTGGCCTTCACAGCGAGAGGATTTGAGTATAGGAGCAGGGAGGTCGTACTGCAGTTGTACAGGACCTTAGTGAGGCCTCACCCGGAATATTGTGTTCAGTTTTGGTCTCCTAATCTGAGGAAGGATGTTCTTGTTATTGAGGGAGTGCAGCGAAGGTTCACCAGACTGAGTCCCGGGATGGCAGGACTGACATATGAGGAGAAACTGGATCTACTGGGCCTGTATTCACTGGGGTTTAGAAGGATGAGAGGGGATCTCATAGAAACATATAACATTCTGACGGGACTGGACAGCTGAGATGCAGGACGAATGTTCCCGATATTGGGGAATTCCAGAACCAGGGGACATAAGGGCTAGGCCATTTAGGACTTAGATGCGGAGAAACTTCTTCACTCAGAGTTAACCTGTGGAATTCCCTACCGCAGAGAGTAGTTGATGCCAGTTCATTGGATATATTCAAGGGCAAGTTAGATATGGCCCTTACGGCTAAAGGGATCAAGGGTCAGGAGCGAAAGCAGAAAAGGGGCACTGAGGTGAATGATCAGTCATGATCCTATTGCATGGTGGTGCAGGCTTGAAGGACCGAATGGCCTACTCCTGCACCTCTTTTTTATGTTTCCTCAATCTTGTAGATTTTCTGGCTGGTTGCAGTGTCTTCGGTATTAGCACTGGTTGAGGGTTTGATGGTAAATACTTTTTTCCTTGAGTCAGCGCTGGATGATTCTTGGTTTTTCAGTGACTCCGAGGCTTCATGTTAGGTTCTTCTTGTTGCATTGCTGTAACCTCGTGGGGCAAGTTAGATGTTTCAAAGACAGAGTCCAAGTGCTTTTCCAGAGTGTTCTTGGGTACGTTTCTTCAGAAGTGTTTCCTCAGCCCTAAATGTACCACAGCCCAAAAGTCACCACCAAGGCCCCCAGTTATAACTGAGTGCACAGTTGAATTCTGATGACTGCCTTTATGCGATTTTTGCAGCCTGATCAACTCTAATGTGATCCCTTTGTGAGATATTTTGGTGGGCTGATTGAGCATTGGCATGATACAAGATTCCCAAAGGTGTTGATGGGGTTTTCGAATGGTGCCGTTAGAATATAATCAGGTCTTGTTGCTGTCCATTGTGTGTTTTGCTGATGCCAGGGTTTTTCTGTGTAGCCGTTTTAAGAACTATTAAAATATGTATGTATCTGGGTCCCTGGTAAGTGGGCTTTTGTTAGACTGCTAATGTCTCCCTGAGGTCTGTCTCCCAGGTGGTTTAGCAACCTATGCAGACCCAGCATACAATTTAAAATGTCCAAACTCAATCTAAAAGGCCATGGTTTAGTCCAAAGACGCCTAATAGTGAGATATTTCTGCCCACATTTCTCCTCCAAAAGTCTAACACAGTTCCAATTTAAATTCCAGACACGTGCCCATTGAGTAGGGGGTCCAGAATTTTGTGCATCATAGAGACATTAGTAATCAGTTGGGTTATTTCGACAATCCAACAGCTTTCATGCTCACTTTGTTTCTGCTGGCGTCCACACAAATAGCCAGGTTCATTCAGCTCAATTTCACAATCTGCCTTTGTGTTTTTGTTGGTTCTCTCTGACCCAACCTAACAACTTCTTTACAAACTCGAACTGGTTTGTAAGTCGTGACCATGTTTACCGGAATCCATGTTCAGTATCTGTAATGGCCCCTTCCCTTTCCCCATGATGGAAAACAGCATCTCTCAGGATCCCTTCAATCACCTTCCCAGTGATCGAGGTCACGTTGATGGGCTTTCAGTTCCCGAGCTGACTTGTGCCCGATTTGCAAAATGAGAACTACATGTGCTACCTTCCAATCTCAGGGATCAACGCATGGCTCTACTGAGCTTGTTGGAGATCTTGGCAAGGGGTTGACAGAGCACCCGTCCCATCTCTTTAAACACTCTTGTGTGGATATCACCTGCACCTTACACCGTCAAGGTTAACCCGCACGGAGACTTTTCTGTCAGTGAAGAGTGATGAGAAAGATCAAAGTTCCATTTGCCCCTCTCAGTATGACCGTGAAGGACTGTGTCCATGTTGAAGTTCTTCCACCATATGATCCTACCCCCAGATTGTCCTCTCTGAACTCCAGCCAGATGATGCTCAACACTAGGGTGGGAAAGACAAATATCTGCAGCAATGTGTTGAAAGCAACACTAATTTATTTGTCTAAAACCCAAATATTAAACTCCAGTCCAGTTCCAGGAGTTATAACATCAGCGGAAACAAACCCCAACTGTCAGAATGAACATGGTTCAGCCGGGATGTGATTAACAGCAGCAATAACAGCAGATCCCAACCCCTGCAGTCACTTGTGAACTCGCTGGTCCCTCAACACATGGGCTAACGTACTGAATCCCTTCCCACATTCAGAGCAGGTGAAAAGCCTTTCTCCAGTGTGAACTCAGCGATGTCTAAGCAGGCGGGATGATGTAGTGAATCCCTTCCCGCATTCAGAGCAGGTGAACAGCCTCTCCCCAGTGTGAATTAGGTGGTCTTTCAGCAGGATGAATGAATGAGTGAATCTATCCCCACACTCTGAGCAGCTGAACAGCCTCTCCCCAGTGTGGACTCGCCGATGTGTTTCCAGCTGGGACGGGCAGTTGAAACATTTCCCACAGTCCTCACATTTACAGTTTCTCCCCAGTGTGACTGTACTTGTGTCTCTCCAGGTTGGATGACCGGCTTGAGCCGTGTACTGTTTCTCCGCGCTGTGAACAGTGCTTTTCGCTTCCATGGTCAAAGGCCGATGATATTCTGATCACGATGAATTGAGTGACTCCGTCAGCTCTTAATGTGATGTTTGGTTTGAGCCTCTGGTCGACAAATCCTTCCCTTTTAATACCCTGTAAAGTGGGGGAATCCGGTTGACATTGTCTACCTCAAGATGTCAAACTCATTTTCTATGGTGGGCATGCTCCAATATCCTGGCACTTGGCATGGGCCACACTCAGCAAAAGCTATTAAAATAGGAATAAATGAAGATAAACTACATTGGAATTTACATTTAGATTTTATTTACTGCTTCTGCTCCCGATCCCTGGCACCTCTTAGCTTGAGCATTCATGAATTGACCCTGCTCAAATCATAACCACAATGATATCCGTGCATGGTTCTGCCTGTGTCCACAAGACTGTGTCACTGCCACACACAGATACCGATTCCATGTTTCACATCTCCATACAAAGAACATCTCTTCACACATCCCCTTTCTACACAATTGCAGCAGACATGAGCAAGGAAGTGAGGCTTATTAAAAGAAACATTTCATTGCAGCAAAGGTTACACTGGGAGAAATGTTCATTTATTTTCCATTACAGGCAAAATGCCGGGCAAACCAGCTGCACAATGGCACCTGAACAGTGTCTCATCGGCCTACAGGCTTTTGTTAAATAAATTTGCTGACTGGATATAAACTTAAACCAGCTTTGCAGGCGTGATGCCCTATTCACACATTGAAGGTGAGAGAGGTGCTGTGGGGCACATGATAAGTCCAGTAGCTGAAAGTGATTAACAGACTGGGTTTTGTGTTTAGTGATCCCGGGCGTGTACCAATATCGGGAAAGATGAAGCCCATGGAATAAAAGGGAGAATGGATACTGTCTCAATGTGAGCGAGTCAGAATGAGAAGCTTTAACAACAGCCGATGTTTCACAAAAGGAGACCTCACCAGACCAAAGGACATAGGTGGCGTTTAATGGGCTGTTTTTGTCACTGGGCTACAGGAGACTATTTGTGACAGAAGGAAAGCTGGTCACAGCTAACAAACAGTTTACCGTCCTGTCCAGGGCCCACTCTGACCTTATCTTCTCTCTCTCACTATTGATGGACACTGTTACAGTAATTGTTCCTCTGACCTTTCCTCTCTTGTCCCTGCTTCACCCCTAATACACGGCCCGACACAATCTCACTCCCCCTACATCCACACTGTGCTGGAATCCACACCAGTCTCCCCATCTGCTCCTTGTTCTTTCCCTGGATCCTGAAACTACAGAACTCACTGATCTCTCCTGAAGTCTCCAGGCTCTAAATCTGAAGCTTGGCAGCCGTCAGTCCCCACTCCTTGATTTACCTCCCTTTCTCTCCTCCTCTTTCCCCCTTGGTTGTGTTCCACACTCTGGGCCTTGGGCCTTCCCCGGGGACTCTCAGTATGAATAGGGGGATGTGTGTGGAGACAGGATGTCCCAGCTTTCCACCTTTAAAGGGACAAGGAGAGGACCAGCTGGGCTGAATGTCCCTGCTTTTTGACATCACTGCAGTGCCTAGCAACTACCCTCACTGAGCCCTGCTCATTATGGGCTGGTTTGAGCTCAGTGCTGTTACAGGAAGGGAAACAGGAGCATGATTTTACCCGTGTGGAGCCCAGGATTAATGGGGAGAGGTACAGGGTCAATTAATACCTTACGGAGTGAGAAATGTCAGTGTCCCGGACACTCCCTGTCCCTCAGTATCTCTATCGGGGAGCGAACGATTGGTTCACTCTGTATCTAACTCGTGCTGTGCTCGACTGGAGAGTGTTTGATGCTGGCATGAGGTGCTCAGCTCAATGAACACGACATTTAACCCAAAGATGATCAGATAAACCCATAAGCTTCTCCCCTGGACACAGGTCCTGAAGGACAGGGAGTGTCTCTATTAATTTGGCTGGTGTCCTTGATCAAATTTAAACAACTCTTCCCTTTTAAAAATTTGTTCATGGGATGTGTGTGTCGCCTCTCACCTCTCATTCTTCTAAACGCTGGAGAATATAGGCCTGGTCTATTAAATCTCTCATAGGACAATCCCCCCATCCCAGGAATCAGTCTGATGGACCTTCATTGCACTCCCTCCACAACAAGTTTATCTTTCCTTAAAAGCATCTGAAGGTAATAATGATGTAATTTACTGTGTTCTGTAAGCATTTGCTGTTTTGTTTTATTTTATCTGTTCTGTATTGTGTTTAGTTAATAAAATATTGGTCCGAATTAAATTGGAGTTAATGAAATTAACTAAGCTATGTTTTAATAATGATAGCTTTACTAATGATTTCTGCTGTTTTAACGGATTTTTAATTCCTAAGGAAGTTTTGAAGTTCCAAACTTAAAAAAAAGAACCAAGTGTTGATTTAAAACAAACTTCTGTTTGTTTACTTGAGTAGTAACGAATTCAGTCTTCTGGTTATAATCTATTTGCAATTGGAGTATAGTCACAGATGGAGCACGTGTAACCAGGCACGGGTATCTCCACGCTAACGAACCAAGGAAAAAGCTTACATTTATAGACTGTTTTCTTATCAAACTGGAGCCGGCATTGCCTAATATGGTAGTCTCTGGCTACTGCATAGTCCAAAGACGCAAGTTTACATCAGCAACACATTTAGAAGCATTGCGGCCTGGCTCCGGTGAACATAAACCACTATTCCTGGACTTTTCTTATCCTAACAATATTTCTAATCCATTCTATTATGAATATCGAAGCCTGGTTGGTCGCAAAACATCAGCTGTTGCTAAGTGAAATCTGTCTCTCCCGAATAAAACGAACCAAATTCTTCCCTCTATCGAATGTATTAAACATAAACCCCTTTCAGAAGCTGAATTAACCAGGGTCCACATGTCAACCTGCCCCACAGGTTTTTTTATGGGTTACCATTATCCTTGTTTGTCTTTAGTAATCCTGGTTTCCTCTCAGCGTCCTTCCCTTTCCTTATATTTTCAATGTCCTTTATTGACTTCCTTACAGCATAATGCAATGGCCAGAATCCCTGAAGCTATTATCCGTGCTATCACCAAACCCAGCTGGAACAATCTAACTAGACACTACTTTCCACCATTCCTGATTCGCAAGCCTGTTCTGTCTCTCTCTTCCTCCATATGATTTGCACTGTGTCTTTCTGGGATGTCCTAATTTGAAGAATTATGAGCTTTAAAGCCAGAAACAGGGAGAATATAGTGTCCTATATGTGGAATGACTCGAATGGCTTCATCCTCCAGAGGCCGTCTTGTCTGCAGATAAGTTGCGTTATGATGATGTACCAGAACCAACGTTTAGCACCGATACATGTGTTCCTCGGTGGAATCAAGCTCAAGTGATGTTCTAGTGTGGGGCATCGGGTTGAACCCACAGTCTTTTACATGACAGTAGTAATCACACAATACTGTCCTATTTCTTTATACACGGTATTAGTTTGGCCTTCGCCCAATTTACTTATTTCAATCTGGCATTCTGGAGATTCTTTGTCGAGGGTGAACCCACAAGCTGCAACATCTACAAACCCACGATGTTCCTTTCAGAGTACAACACTGCATATCTGGTGCTATCCAAATTCCTCCCTTCTTAATCAGATATCTTGGATATTCATCATACTGTTTATGGATCGGAATTAACTCAGTCTTCCACCCTTGCAAACGATTCTACCCTATACACCGTCCAAGGTTTCGATTCATTTCCATTTTTCCTTCGCAAAGGCAAGACCAATCCCACTGGTCTAATATCTTCACTTCTTTCTCCTTCCCTCGGGGCCAAAATCCCCATTCCTATTGGCTGTATCACATCAAAGCCTATGACTTGGTTCCCCTAAACCATTTTCTCAGTTGTTCTTCATGAATAAACAAAGAGATTTGATTTCTCTCTCTCTTGTCCAGTCCCTTCTGTACCACATTCATCATAAATGTCACAGAGGCAACACACAATACCTCCAGTAAGCCGCATCGTGTTCCCATTCACTTTCTAGATCTATTCTGTTTACTCCTGCTAACCTTGCTGAGGGTCCTATTCTGAGCTATCCTGTCAGCTCTCACTATCCTTGCGATTTAAACTGATTCTCCTGGTGTTTCCCAGGATCCTCATCCTTTCGTTCCTGTTTTCTATTCTTTACTAACACATCCTTTACTAATTCTCTTCCCATTTTGTCTATTAATTGTGAATATCTCCCTTCACATAATCTAGTTGATAGATTCAAGCTCATGTTTAAAACTTTTGATATCAATGAACAATTTAAAAACACACATTGTTATTAAATACATTTCCTGATTCAGTTACTTCTAGTTCATTAACTGTGGGTTTATTTACTGGATGGGACAGGTCGAGTTCTTTTTGTGAGGTGGGATGTCATTTTATTTAAGTCCCACATATGATGATCACCATCAGCGTTTGTACTTGGCAAACCAATAGTTAACATTACTGATCAACATACGACATTTCTTACTTTAAAATAACCTGCCATCATTACTTTTAAGTTTGTATTGAAGTATTTTAAAATGTTCTTGAATTATTTATTGCCCTGGTGTGATACTAACTCTTTAATTGAACACTATTAATTTAGTATTTGGGGTCAGGATGTGTCCCAACCCACCTGGTTCAGGGGAGTCTTCCTGGTCTCCCAATCTTCCCAAGGAGCACGCTTTAGGATTATTTCTCTATTACCACAAAAATTACGCTTTTCAGGGTCTATACTCGGTTTATCACGGATTCCAAAAGTAACCCTTTTGAGGTGCTCTGCTTCCTCCTGGAGATGGTCTCCCACTTGCATTCATGTTTTGTTATGGAGCCTGTAAGGTCTGGCCTCCTTATCTCCCACCTTCAGCATGTAGCTGATCTGTACACAGCCATGGCCACCTTGTCCAAACAGAGACAGGCTGACTTTTTTTGTTTTTATCCTCTCTACAAGCTTTCTTTGTTCAGTACTTAGTGGAGGCCTTGACACTGACGAACATTCTCGCTGTAAGGAAATCCTAATTTGGTCAGCATTCTCGCTACTGTTCGTTCTAATGCCTCTGACAGGTAGCAGTGTGTTTAACTCTATCCTGATTATTTCAAAGTCGGTTTCTCTATGGAAAATTTGTCATGGCCTTGATGGTTTAAAAAGTTATCTCACTCTCCTGAGCCACATTAGCCATTTCAGGTTGTGCTATTGTCGATAGATGAGCATGCCTGAGACTCGTTCACACACACACAGCGGTATCCCAGTATCATGCCACATGTGACAGCTGATCCAAGTCATTTGAGGTGATCTTATCAAAAGATCGTGGGATGTCTGAAGTTCTTTGCTCATCTCCCTCTGCACGGTCCTGATGTCTCGGGTAGTAGCCAGGCGATCAAATTCAGTTTTCTTATTTTTCAGTGCAGACAATGAAACAAACATCTGAGAGAGAAATCTTAGCAATTTCCTACACTTCCCTGACTTCAACAAGAATTTACATTAACACCAGATTGTACCCAGGTGAATTATGACAATTTGCCCAGGAACAATGAGTGAAGAAACATTTCTATTTGGAGGTGTAACTTTCCTGTTTTCCTCTTATATCTTCACTCATTTCCTCTCATTACATTTTATTCAGTGTTCACCATTTCATTCATGAGCCCGGAGGAACTTTACTGTCCAATACAAAATTGTCATACTGTCTTTAAACATCGATCAAACATTCCCACTTGGTCCAAGTTTTGACCCAGTTTCTTTGTTTAATTTTATTTAACCGAACCTCTTCTTGGTCCTTTTATTCTCCAAAATATGCCAGAGAGCAATTCAGTCTACAAGAGGAAGGATGTTAGTTACCTTTAACATAACAGTCGCCCCAAAAAACCTATTTCTGAATACATAGTTTGGACAGAACCACAGACGTGACTTTTTCAAAAATAAAACTTAATTATCTCAATTTTCAGCCACATTTTCCTTCCCATGTGTTTGACCAGCGACGCTTAGCAATATATATATATATATAAAATCACGTTTAATTTCACAAACAAATTATGCCCAGACTTTGTCATTTTACAAAGAAGACAAAAGTAACAATTGCGTTTGGATGCAAGTCATTTATCTTCCCCTTCGAGCAGTGTGTCTTGGACAATAGGATTACATCGGATATACGGCACAGAAACAGGTCATTCGGCCCAACCAGTCCATGCCGGCGTTTAAGCTCCACTCGAGCCTCTTCCCTTCTTTCCTCATCTAACTATATCCACATAACCCTCTGTTCCCTTCTCCCTCATATGCTTGTCTAGCCTCCCCTTAAATGCATCGATACTATTCGCTTCAACCACTCCCTGTGGCAGCGAGTTCCACATTCTCACCACTCTCTGGGTAGAGGTTTCTTCTGAATTCCCTATTTGATTTCTTGGTGACTATCTTATGTTGATGGCCTCTAATTATGCTGGTCCCGACAATGGAAACACTGAATACTCTTTCAAAACCTTTCAACATTTTAAAGACATTAGGTCACCCCTCAACTTCTTTTTTCAAGAGAAAAGAGACCCGGCCTGTCCAGCCTTTCCCGATAGGTATACGCTCGCCTTTCTGGTATCATCCTTGTAAATCTTCTCTGCACCCTCTCCAGTGCCTCTATATCCTTTTTATAATATGGTGACCAGATTTGCACACACAAAGTCTAACCAAGTTTCGATACAAGTTTAGCATAACTTCACCACTTTTTCATTCTATTACAATTCAATTCGAGAACAATCGATCCGAATAATTTAAATCAATGCTTTAAATTCTTAAGTCCAACTTTGTCAGCATGCTGCGTCATTCGATGTCTGCAGATAACTGGAGATAATTTTGTTTTAACTGCTGAATCTTTTTCTATGCCATCAACCTTTTATCCAACTGGAACTGGCATTGCCTGATGTGGTCGTATTTGGCTACGGCGTAGTCCAGGGACACAAGTCTGCATTTTCTTCAACATACATCAGCAATGTTAGAAGCACGTAAAATACTGGTCTTCCTGTGGCAAGCACAAACCACTACTCTCTGAACTTTTCTTATTCAAACATAATATTTCTAATCTAAACATTCTATGATGAAAATATCCACGGCCAGTTGGTTGCAAACACCAACTGTTGCTCAGTGAAATCTCTCCCTAATGATAACAACCACATTTTCCCCGATATGGAATGAACTAAACATAAACACCTTTCAGAAGCTGAATTAACCGAGTTCCCGATGCCAACACCCCTCTCATCTTCCATTCACTTCAACTGAAAGGAAAACACCAGATTGCATCAGGCGTGGTTTGAAAGATAGTTACAACAGATGCTAGATATTCTTAGAGTTAGCATTGTTCTCTATTCTGTCTGCTCGAGGAGATTCAGAACAGGCTTTCTCCTGTGAATGTAGAGCTGGAATATTGGGCCGGGATTTATTTACTTGTTCATCTTGTTGACTCGAAAACATTACCAATTATTTGATGTGATCTGTATTTTCTTAAATCCATTTCCGGAGTGGATTCAAATTTAAATTGTACCCAGGTTTGCAGGCGTGATGCTCCATTCACACATCAAAAGTGAGAGAGATGCTGTGGGGCACACACTAAGTCCAGTATATGAAAGTGATTCACAGACTGGGTTTTGTGTTTAGTGATCCCAGTCATGTTACCGACACCTTCCCTCAATACCAAGGCTAGGAGAGGCACGCTGGAAGATATGGGGAACTGGGACTTGTCCACGAGAGTAACCAAAGGTATGAGAACCGAAATAATCCAGAGTTAGAAAGGAGAAAAGGCCCCAAAATGGTGCAGTCAGTAACAAGACATCAATTCGTCTCCTCTTATCTTGGAACATTAAATATCGACACACTCTGTTATTGAAACATCAAATATTATATTCCAGCCCATTTATAGGGGTTATTATCATCAGAAACAAACGTCAACTGTCGGAATGGACACGATTCAGTCACGATGTGATTAACAGCAGAATCCAACCACTGCAGTCACTTGTGAACCCGCTGGTGTGTCAGCAGGTTCGATGACCGAGTGAATCGCTTCCCACACTCAGAGCAGCTGAACGGCTTCTCCCCAGTGTGAACGCGCTGGTGACTCAGTAGGCTGGATGACTGAATTAATCGCTTGCCACACACAGGGCAGGTGAGCGGCCTCTCCCCAGTGTGAATGTGTTGATGAATTTCCAGCGCAGCCGGGTGCTGAATCCCTTCCCACAGTCCCCACATTTCCACGGTTTCTCCGTGGTGCTTGTGTGCTTCCGTCTCTCCAGGTTGGATGATCAGTTGAATCCTCCTCCATACATAACACGTTTACAGTTTCTCCCCGCTCTGAATGGTGCGATGGTTTTTCAGGCTGTGTAACTGGTTAAAGCTCTTTCCACATTCAGTGCAGTGAAACATTCTCACTCGGGTATGTGTGTCTCTGCTTTTTCAATCACACTGATTTTGTAATCATTCCCCACAGACAGAATAAACAATAATTTCTCCTTCCAAATTCAAAGGCCGATGATATTCAAGTCCTGATGAATCGAGTGACTCTATCAGATCTTGTCCTGACGTTTAGTTTGAGTTTCCCTCCTTCAAATCCTCCCCTTCTAATACCCTGCAAAAGGAGTTTACAAAAGCCATCACTGTCAGTACAGGATCGAAATTCAGAAGAGACAATTCTAGTTTCTATGGAACATTCTTTCCTTCTGCTGTGTGGTTTTAAGTATTGACTTAATAAAAATAATAAAGAGGGAAAATATAGATTTAGAGTAAACTGGCAAGAAATATAAATACAGTCAGAGCTTCTACAGATATATAAAAAGGGAGAGATAGCTAAAATAAACTTTGGTCCTTAGAGGATGAGACGGGATATTAATAATAGAAAACTGAAATGGCAGAGACTTTAAACAAATATTTTGTATGGTCGTCATAGTGGAAGATATTGAAAGCATCCCAATAATAATAGATAATCAAGGGGTTACAGGGAGCGAGGAACTTAAAACAATCACTATCACTAGAGAAAAAGTACGAGACACACTATTGGGACTAAAGGTGGACGTCCCCAGGACCTGATGGCCTGCATTCTAGTATCTTAAAAGAAGTGGCAGCAGAGAAAGTTGATGGATTGGTTGAAATCTACCAAAATTCCCTGGATTCTGGCAAGGTCCCAGTCGATTGGAAAACCTCAAATGTAACACCCCTATTCAACAAGGGAGGGAGGGAGACAGAAAGCAGGAAACTATAGAGCAGTTAGCCTAACATCTATCATTGGGAAAATGCTGGAGTCCATTATTAAGGAAATAGTAGCAGGACATTTAGAAAATCATAATAGTCAAGCAGGGAGTTCTTTGAGGATGTAACGAGCAGGGTGGATGAAGAGGAACCAGTAGCAGTTGTGTATTTGGATTTCCAGAAGGCATTCGATAAGGTGCCAGATAAAAGGTTACTGCACAATATAAGAGCTCACAGTGTTGGGAGTAATATATTAGCATAGATGTAGGATTGGCTTACTAACAGAAAACAGAGAGTCGGGATAAATGGGTCATTTTCAGGTTGGCAAACTGTAACTAGTAGGTTGCCACAGGGATCAGTGCTGGGACCTCAACTATTAGCAATCTATATTAATGACTTAGATGAAGGGACGGAGTGCACTGCAGCCAAATATGCTGCTGATACAAAGATAGGTGGGAAAGCAAGTTGTGAGGAGGACACAAATAATCTGAAATTGGTTCTCGAGAGGCTCAGTGAGTGTGCAAAAATTTGGCAGATGGAGTATAATGTGGGAAAATGTGAGGTTATGCACTTTGATAGGAAGAATAAAAGAGCAAATTATTATTTAAATGGAGACTACAAAATGCTGTGGTACAGAGGGATCTGGGGATCCTTGTGCATGAAACACAAAAAGTTAGCATGCAGTTACAGCAAGAAATCAGGAAGGCAAATGGAATGTTGTCCTTTATTGCAAGGGGAATGGAGTATAAAAGTAGATGAAATCTTGCTACAACTGTACAGGGTGTTCGTGAGACCACACCTGCAGTACTGCGTGCAGTTTTCGTCTCTTTATTTAAGGAGGGATATACTTGCATTGGACGCATTTCAGAGAAGGTTCGCGAGGTTGATTCGTGAAATGAAGGGGATGTCTTATGAAGTAAGCTTGAGCAGGTTGGGCATGTACTCATTGCAGTTTCGACGAATGAGAGGTGATCTTTTTGAAACGTATAAGATTCTGATGGGGCTTGTCAGTTTAGATGCAGAGAGGATGTTTCCCCTTGTGGAGGAATCTAGAACTGAGGTGCCTAGTTTCAGGATAAGGGGTCGCCCATTTAAAACGGAGATGCAGACAATTTTTTTCTCAGAGGGTCGTGAATCTTTGAAATTCTTTACCCCAGAGAGGTGTGAAGGCTGAGTCAGTCAATATATTTAAAGGGGAGATAGACAGATTTTTGAATTATATGGGAGTCAAGAGTTATGGTGAGCAGGCAGGAAAGTGGAGTTGAGGTCAAGATTAGATCAGCCATGATTGTATTGAATGGCATAGCAGGCTCGAGGGATCAAATGGCCTACTCCTTCTCCTACTTCTTCTTGTTAATCTGTGAACCTTGACCTGAACCTTCCAAAATGTTACTGATTTTGAGGAATCGAAAAAATATCTAAGCATTGATAAATGCATCATCTAGCATCTCCAACTGAGTTAACCTGCTCTAACTATGTCAGTATTTGTGTCAGCTGTGACTCAGTGGGTAACACACTTGCCTCTGAGTCACAAGGTTGTGGGTTGATGTCGCACTCCAGAGACATGAACACAGAAATCTCGGCTGATGCTCCAGTGCAGTGCTGAGGGACTGCTGTACTGTCGGAGGTGCTGTCTTTTGGATAAGATGTTAAAACGAGGCCCCTCTGCTCCCTCAGGTGGACGTAAAAGGTCCCATTGCACTATTTCAAGCAGAACAGGGGAGTTATCCCCGATGTCCTGGCCAATATTTTCCTTTAACATCAGTAAAGCAGATTATCTGGTCATTATCACATTGTAAATTGGTTGCTGCGTTTCCTACATTACGATCGTGACTACACTTCAAAAATAACTTAATTGACTGTAAAGCGCTTTGGGGCATCTGGTGGTGGTGAAAGGTGCGAAATAAATGCAAGTGTTTTTATTTTCTATGTGTCTTTTATTACTCTCCCTTCTCCCATTGTGCCTCCTATTGTCTGCTGTCACTTCCCCATCTCCTCTTACCCACCCAACTTTACAGTTCATTTCTTGTGTACATGGTCTCTCTCTCTCACTTCTTTCACTCACTCTATCGCTCCCTATAAGCTGTCCATCTGCCATATCACCCAGTTCTTATCAAATGCTCTCCCTACCCCATCACCATTTCTCCTTCCTTTAAAGACAACAACAACTTTCCTTTAAATAGGGCCTTTAAAAACATAAGAGCTATGAGCAGGAAAAGCCATACGGCCCCTCGAACCGGCTCCACCATTCAATAACATTATGGCTGATCATCAACCTCAACTCCACTTTCCCGCCCGATCTCCATATCCCTTGATTCCCCAAAACGCCAAAATTGTATCTATCTCAGCCTTGAAATAATTCTGTAAAATGGCCCTTGGTGCTTCACAGGAGTATTATCAGACAGAATTTGACTCCGAGGGTGAAAGTGGCACATTTTAAAGAGGGTTAAAAATTTTAAAAGTCGCTAAAGTAAATGTTGGTTCTCTGGAGGATGAGACTGGGGAATTAATAATGGAGAACAGGGAAATGGCAGACACGTTGAGCAAATATTTCGTATTGGTCTTCATGGTAGAAGACACTAAAAACATCCCAATAGTGGATAATCAAGGGGCTATATGTAGGGAAGAACTTAATACAATCACTATCAGTAATGAAGTGGTACTAGGTAAAATTTTGGGACTAAAGGTGGACAAGTCCCCTGGACCTGATGCCTTACATCCGAGGGTCTTAAGATAAATGGCTGCAGAGATAGTGGATGGATTGGTTGTAATCTACCAACATTCCCTGGATTCTGGGGCGGTCCCAGCAGATTGGAAAAGAACAACTGTAACGCCCCTATTTAAAAAAGAAGGCAGACAAAATCAGGAAACTATAGACCAATCAGCCTAACATCTGTCGTTGGGAAAATGATGGAGTCCATTATTAAGGAAGCAGTAATGAGGCATTTGGAAAAGCATGATTCCATCAAGCAGAGTCAGCATGGTTTTTGAAAGGGAAATCAAGTTTGACAAATTTGCTGGAGTTCTTCGAGGATGTAACGAGCAGGGTGGAAAGGGGGAACCAGTGGATGTGGTGTATTTGGATTTCCAGAAGACATTCGATAAGTTGCCACAAAAGAGGTGACTGCACAAGATAAAAGCTCACTGGGTTAGGGGTAATATATCAGCATGGATAGAGGATTGGCTAACTAACAGAAAACACAGAGTCGGGATAAATGGTTCATTTTCGAGTTGACAAACAGTGACTAGTGGGGTGCCACACGGATCGGTTCTGGGTCCTCAACTATTTACAATCCATATTAATGACTTGGATGAAGGGACAGAGTGTAATGTTGCCAAGTTTGCTGATGACACAAAGATGGGTGCGAAAGCAAATTTTGAGAAGGACACAAAAAATCTGTAAAGGCTCAGTGAGTGGACAAAAATTTGGCAGATGGAGTATAATGTGGGAAACTGTGAGATTAACCACTTTGGCAGAAATAATAGAAAAGCAAATTATAATTTAAATGGAGAAAAACTGCAAAGTGGTGGAGCACAGAGAGATCTGGGGGTCCTTGTGCATGAAACACAAAAAGTTAGTGTGTCGGTACAGCAAGTAATCAGGAAGGCAAATGGAATGTTGGCCTTTATTGCAAGGGGGATAGAGAATAAAAGCAGAGAAGTCCTGCTACAACTGGACAGTGTGTTGGTGAGGCCACACCTGGAGTTCTGAGTACTGTTTTAGGCTCCTTATTTAAGGAGGGATATACTTGCATTGGAGGCTGTCAGAGAAGGTTCACTTGGTTGATTCGGATATAAGGGGGTTGTCTTATGAAGATAGGTTGAATAGTTTGGGACTATACTCATTGGAGTTCAGAAGAATGAGAGGTGATCTAATTGAAACATATAAGATAATGAGGGGGCTCGATAAGGTGGATGCAGAGAAGATATTTGCACTCATAGGGGAAACTAAAACTAGAGGACATAGTCTTAGAATAAGGGGCCGCCCATTTAAAACTGAGGTGAGGCGAAATTTCTTCTCCGAGGGTTGTAAATCTGTGGAATTCTCTGCCCCAGAGAGCTGTCGAAGCTGGGTCATTGAATATATTTAAGGTGGAGATAGACAGATTTTTGAACGATGAGGGAGTAGAGGGTTATGGGGAGCGAGCAGGGAGGTGGAGCAGAGTCCATGATCAGATCAGCCATGATCTTACTGAATGGCGGAGCAGGCTCGAGGGGCCAAAGGGTCACCTTCTGCTCCTATTTCTTATGTTCTTTGGTTCTTAAATTAGGAGAGAGAGGATAAGGGAGAGAATTCTGGAACTTAGGGCCTAGGCAGCTGCAGGCATGGCCACCAATTGTGGTTTGATTAAAACCAGGAATGCGCAGGAGGCCAGAGATACTGGAGGATTGTAGGGCTGGAGGAGGTTACAGAGATAGGGAGGGGCGAAGCCACGGAGGGATTTGAATAAAAGGATGAGAATTTTAAAATTGAGCTTCGTGCCAATTCGTCATTTCTCCTTCCATTAAAGAAGCTCCTTGAACACTCTCCATTTCTCCTTCCTTTACGGACAATCCCTGACCACTCTCCATTTCTGCGACATTTTTTGAAATATTTAAATATGTTAATACATCTTTGAAGGTCGCAGGACAGGTTAACAAAGCTATTAATAAAGCGTAAAGGATCCTTGGCTTTATAAATTGAGGCACAGAGTACTAAAGCCGGGAAGTTATGCTAAAGCTATATCAAACAGTAGCTCAACCCCAGCTGGAGGATTGGGTCCAATTCTAGGCACACTTCAGGAAGGACACAAAGGCTTTCGAGAGGGTACAGAAGACATTTACTGGAGTGGGGCCAGAGATGAGGAACTTCTTTTATGTGGAGACTGGAGAAGCTGGGATTGTTCTCCTTGGGGCAGAGAAGGCTAAGACGAGATTTGATAGAGGTGTTAAAATTCATGAAGATGAGATAGAATAAATAGAGAAACTGTTTCGAACGGTTGATAATCAGGGGGCACAGATTTGAGGCGATTGTCAAAAACAGAGTTCACATGAGGAAATCCATTTTCCCACAAGGAGTGGTTAGGGTTTGGAATGCACTGCCTGACGCAGTGGTGGAGACAGAGTCAATACTGGCCTTCAAAAGTGAATTGGACAAACAGTTGAAGCAGAATGATATAGCAGGGATTTGGGGAAAGAGTGGGGGAAGTGGGATACCGGATTGCTCCCCAAAAGTATCGGCACAGACTCGATGGGCCGAATGGCCCCCTTATGTGCTATAATATTCTGTGATTCTAGAATTCTTTACAGACGCTCCCTGCTCAGTCACCATTGCTCCTTCATTTACAGACGCTCCCTGGTTTATTACTATTTCTCGTTGATTTACAGACACTCCCTGAGAGTTTGACACAGACACAGCGCATGCACTGAACGCTCCATCGGGCTGGAGCGGACCCAGGACCAGGCAGGTAGGGGGAGAATGTTACCCGGTTTATATCCCCCCGCCACCCCGGTGTAGGGAGAATCTTCCCCGGTTTATATTCCCCCCCCGGTGTGGGGAGAATGTTCCCCGGTTTATATGCCCACCCCGGTGTGGGGAGAATGTTCCCCGGTTGATATCCGCCCCCCCGGTGTGGGGAGAATGTTCCCCCGTTTATATCACCCCCCTCGGTGTGGGGAGAATGTTCCCCGGTTTATATCCCCCCCCCGGTGTGGGGAGAATGTTCCCCGGTTTATATCCCCCCACCCCGGTGTGGGGAGATTATTCCCCGGCTTATATCCCCCCGCCCCGGTGTGAGGAGAATGTTCCCCGGTTTATATCCCCCCCCCGGTGTGGAGAGAATTTTTCCCGGTTTATATCCCCCCCGCCCTGGTGTGGGGAGAATTTTCCCCAGTTTATTTCCCCCCTGGCCGGTGTGGGGAGAATGTTCCCCGGTTTATATCCCCCCCTCACGGTGTGTGGAGAATGTTCCCCGGTTTATACCCCCCCCCGGTGTGGGGAGAATGTTCCCCGGGTTATTTTCCCCCCCGCGGTGTGGGGATAATGTTCCACGGTTTATATCCAGGCCCGGGGCTGCACTCGGTGTTGTTGCCCCCAGCATGTCTTTAACCCGCTCCCTGGAGCTCGTTCACCTCCTGCGTCAGCGTCTGCCACCCTGGTGCCAGATAGTGTCAATTTTCAGGAGAGAGAGG
Source organism: Pristiophorus japonicus (assembly GCF_044704955.1). Taxonomy (NCBI): domain Eukaryota; kingdom Metazoa; phylum Chordata; class Chondrichthyes; family Pristiophoridae; genus Pristiophorus; species Pristiophorus japonicus. Next base: position 7,466,231 of record NW_027252779.1, read on the forward strand.
GGAACCAGTGATCACCAGCAACAAAATGCTCTCCCACTGATACCCGTTCCACCTGCCCAAGCTTCATTCATTAAACATAAGTCCAGAACCACCCCCTCTCTTGTTGGGCTTGCTACGCAATGGCTAAAAAAGTTCTCCTGAATGCATTTTAAGAATTCTGCTCCTTCTATATCTTTCATACTAATTCTATCCCAGTTAAAATTTGGGCAGTTAAAATCTCCGACTATTACTGCCCTATTATTTTTTGCACGTATCGGAAATGTGCCGACATATTTGCTCTTCTGTCTCCCTCTGACTGTTTGGGGGTCTATAGTACCTTCCCAGCAGTGTGATTGCCCTTTTTTTGTTCTTCACTTCTCCCTTGTGGCCTCATTTGATGATCCTTTGAACATATCATCCCTCCCCACAGCTGGAATTGTTTCTTTAATCAACACTGCGACACGCCCTCCATTTTTTATTCCCATCTCTATCTCATCTTAAAACCCTGTAACCAGGAATGTTGAGCTGCCATTCCTGCAGTTCTTTTAGCCGTGTTTCACTCATAGTTACAATATCATATCCCCACACGTCTGTCTGTGCCCTCAGCTTATCTGCCTTAACCCTAGACTCCTTGCACTGGCAGTGAAGTATTTCTAGAGTGATTCCTGTGATGAGAGGACTGTCTTATGATGAGAATTTCTGTAGAATGGGCCTATACCCTCTGGAGTTTTGACGAATGAGAGGTGATCTCATTGAAACACATTGGCACTGGCATTTAGCGCTGCCAGACTCCCTATTGTCTACTTTCTAGCCTTTGTTTCCTCTGCCTTTCAAACACTAGCAAAACCGCCAGTGAGGATACTGTCCGGTCCTGTTGAGGTGTAACCTGTCCGGGTTCTCCTGGTCCCACCTCCCCCAGAAACGCTCCCAATGTCTCAGGAATCTAAAGCCCTCCCTCCTGCACCAAACTCCAGCCATCATTCATCTGCTCTACCATCATATTTCTTGTACTCACCAGCACGTGGCATCGGGAGTAATCCAGACATTACTACCTTTGATGTCCTGTTTTTTAATCTCTTTCCTAGCTCCCTAAATTCTGCCTTCAGGATCTCATCCCTCTTTCTACCGATATCATTGGTCCCGGTATGGACTACAACCTCTGGATGTTCATCCTCCACCCTCAACAATGTCCTACAGCCGCTCAATGACATCCTTGACCCTGGCACCAGGGAGGCAACATACCATCCTGAAATCAGGTCTGTGTCTGCAGAAGCGCTTGTTTGTTCCCCGAACTATCAAATCTACTCTCACTATTGCTCTTCCACTCTTTTTCCTCCCCGCCCTGTGTAGCTGAGCCACCAACGGTGTCGTGGTCATGGCTCTGGCTGCACTCCCCAGAGAAATTATCGCCCTCATCAATATCCAGAACTGAAAACTGGTTAGCGAGCGAGATGCACTCAGGGGACTCCTGTCCTACTCTTGCCCCATAACGCTGAAAATTTTTTCAACTCATATTTATTTATTTCGAAAGTTACAAGTGAATCTGCTCCCATCACGCTAACAGGCAGTGCGTTCCAGGCCATAAAATCTAGCTGCTTCATTAGTCCCCTCATGTAGCTTCTGGTTCATTTGCCAATCACATTCAATCTGTGCCTCTGGTTACTGAACTTTCTGACACTGAAAATCGTTTCTCCTTATTAAGTGGATTGGTGGGCTGAAGGAGGTTGCAGAGATAGGGAGGGGCGAGGCCTTGGCGGGATTTGAACAAGAGGATGATCATTTTAAAGCCTGAAGCCACCAGCCGTCTGCCCCAGTGCAGAATGTGACTCATTGCTAACAGAAAGGATTTTTGTTTACTTACAAAAGATGCATAATGAAGGGAAATCAATCTCTGTATCTTTAACTAACAGCGACATGAGGGAAATGAATGACCTTTAAACACCTGGTCCACTTGGCACTGAAGTGTCTGAAACTCATAATAGGAACTCCAGGGAAACAACATGCTGACAAATGTTAAACTGTTTGGTTGACAAAAGAAATCTCGATTTATCTTTAAAAGTTAAATTGTTTAACAGGGGTTCACACAGACTCACCTGACAGGCCGACTCAGGATCCATCCCTCATGCACCGCGATTGGTTACAGAACACGCTGCTCCCTGGGCCCTCCGGCCTCTGAGCTCTCTTTCTGTTGGTTCCCAGGGCAATCAATCACCACTCGCCAACATTACACTGCCACATTAAGTTGAAAGGCTCGGAGGAAGAAATAAAATGGGGCCGTGAATCTGAGTTATGAAATAAAATTAGAGAAGAATAATTAAATTTATAAACAAAACTATTTAAAGTCAAATCGAATGAATTGTTGCATTTAATACATCCTTCTGGGCCAAGTGTTAAACAAGTGATGTGTGGACTGTGCAGAGTGTCTGTGCCCGGTTACACAGCATGTCCCTGGCTTCCCGCTCCAAGGGCATATGTTTCAGCTCACATCCAACTGACTGGATAAACCTCGCCCGTCTAAAGCCCATCACACAAATAGCAGCATTTGATGTTTAGTTATGCTCAACCTTAAAAAACACTGGTTCGGCCTCAGCTGACACATTGTGCTCAATCCTGGGCACCACAATTTCAGAAGGGTATCTACGCTTGTGAGAGGGACCAGAAGAGATTTACTTGAATGGTACGAAGAAGGAGGCACTTAAGTTATGTGGAGATACTGGAGAAGCTGCGGTAATTCTCCTTGGAGCAGAAAAGGTTAAGAGGAGATTTGATCGAGTGTTCAAATTCATGAACGGTTTTGATCGACTAAATAAGGAGAAACACTTTCCAGTGGCAGAAGGATCGGTAACCAGAGGACACAGAGTTCAGGTGATTGGCAAAATAAGCAGAGGCGACATGAGGAACCATTGTATAAGCAGCGAATTGTTGCAATCTGGAATGCACTACCTGATAGGGTGGTGGAAGCAGATTCAACAGTGGCTTTCAAAACTGAATTGGATAAATACTAAAGGGACAATATTTGCAGAGCTTTGGGGAAAGAGCAGGGGAGTGGAACTAACTCTATAGCTCTACCATAGAGCCAGCTCAGGCACTATGTGCCGAATGGCCTCTTGCGCTTTCATTCTCTGAAAATGGCGGATGATCTTATCCAGAATGCTGCGACCACATATCCCCAGAAAACCAAGACCGCCTATTTCCACCTATGTAATATCGGCCATCTCCATCCCTGCCTCAGCTCACCCTCTGCTGAAACCCTCATCCATTCCTCGGTTACCTCCAGACTTGACGATTCCAAAACACTCCTGACTGGCCTCCCACATCCTACCCCACGTAATCTTCACCTCATCCAAATCTCGGCTGCCCGTGTCCTAACTCGCTCCAAGTCTCGTTCACCCATCACCTCCTATGCTCGCTGACCTACATTGGCTCCCGGTTAAGCTCATCCTTGTTCACAAATACCTCCATGACCTCGCCCCTCCCTACCTCTGTAATCTCCTCCAGCCACACAACCCCCAGAGATGTCTACGCTCCTCTAATTCTGCCCTCCTGAGCATCCATGATTATAATCGCTCCACCATTGGTTACCTTGTTTTTTATTGCCGAGGCCCCAAGTTCTGGAAATCCCTCCCTAAACCTTGTACCTCCTCTCTGAAAGCACTGACCCTGGCTGGGTTCAGTTCTACACTCACTGCTTCCCCTCCCCTGAAGGTACTGACTCTGGCTGGGTTCAGTTCTACACTCACTGGTTCCCCTACCTGAAGGTACTGACTCTGGCTTTGTTCAGTTCGACACTCACTGGTTCCCCTACTTGAAGTTACTGACTCTGGATGGGTTCAGTTCTACACTCACTGGTTCCCCTCCCCTGAAGGTACTGACTCTGGCTGGGTTCAGCTCTACACACACTGGTTCACCTCCCCTGAAGGTAGTGACTCTGGCTGGGTTCAGTTATACACTCACTGTTTCCCCTCCCCTGAAGGTACTGACTCTGGCTGGCTTCAGTTCTACACTCACTGGTTCCCCTCCCCTGAAGGTACTGACTCTGGCTGGGTTCAGCTCTACACTCACTGGTTTCCCTCCCCTGAAAGAGCTGACTCTGGGTATCTTTGCTCTCGTCACCTCTTTATACACTCTGATCCTCCCTATATATCTGTAATATCTCCCTGTTTTGGTGATGGGCTCTCCCTGACCACTCACGCCCTGACTCTCACCATTTCGGGGAATCATACGGCACAGAATGAGGCCATTCGGCCCATCGAGCCTGTCCGACTCACTGAAAGACCCATTCCCTGCACCTGCACCAAAATACCAGAAAACGTTCCCTTTGAACATTCCTGGTTTTGAAAGTTATTATTGATGTCCCAGAATTGAGGCCAACCCTCAATATCTGAGGTTTAACTAGTGAGTGACAAATGTTGATCAGAACTTGCTTGTTGTACTCTATACTGCTATTAATGCTGGAACAGATTGATCAGCGGACCCTGCCCCCTCACAGCTTTGTGTTCACCTACAAATTGGACCATTTGCTTTAGAATGCCTCCCATTTTTCCTCCTTCCCAAATCCCAGCTGGCGGCCGGTGATCCCGCTGACCCCGGGCCTTTCACCGCGGGTCAAGCCCGGGGTCAGCCTCTGGGCTGTGATTGGCCCTGGGCCCTACACCAGGTGTTTATGACGCTCACAAACCCCACGCGTGGCTCCAATTCCTGCCCCGCGCCGACAACCGACGTTATCCTGGCTCCTCCTACTGTCGCCGCCGCCGCCCGCACATGCTCAGTGCGGGAGATCCGGGCTCAGCCCCGCCCCTCGCACACTCCGATTGTTTGAAGGACCCACCGCCCGCTCGGTCCTCCAGCCCGCCTCCGCTCTTCCTATCGGCCCGGAGCCGTCGTCAATCACCCGGCCAGTGTGCGCTGAGCATGCGCAGTAGGGCGGCTCTGTCTGAGGCAGCAGCTGAGAGATGGGCGGAGGGAGGGAGCGGGTTAATAAACCCCGGGGGGGCCGCGGGCTTCACATACACCGAGTGCGGGCCCAGGTCCCGCCCGCCCGAGAGACAACACTCCGCATTATCCACTTCACATACCCGCTGTGGGCCTCAGGCCCCAAACAACAACCTGCGGTTCCGGCCTTTCCCCAAGCGGGGCCCCCGGGGAGGTGCGCTCTGGACCCCCGGGGAGGTGGGCTCTGGGCCTGTGCGGGGCCCCCAGGGAGGTGGGCTCTGGGCCTGTGCGGGGCCCCCGGACGGGTGGGCTCTGGGCTCGTGGCCCCCGGGGAGGTGGGCCCTCGGCCCGAGCGGAGCCCCCGGGGAGGTGGGCTCTGGGCCAGTGCGGGGCCCCCGGGGAGGTGGGCTCTGGGCCCGTTCAGAGCCCCCGGGGAGGCGGGCTCTGGGCCCGAGCGAGGCCCCCGGGGAGGTTGGCTCTGGGCCCGAGCCGGGCCCCCGGGGAGGTGGGCTCTGGGCCCGTGCGGGGCCCCTGGGGAGGTGCGCTCTGGGCTCGAGCAGGGCCTCCGGGGAGATGGGCTCTGGGCCCGTGCGGGGCCCCCGGGGATGTGGGCTCTGGGGGTGATTAGATTGTTAAACACACCCTTGCCACACAATGGTAAAGTGTTTGCGGAACAAGTATTTCTGGAGAGACTTTTAATCCATTGAACACATACAGATTTTTAAATTTGTTCCGGGCTGTGGCCGTCGCCGCCAAGGCCGGCATTTATTGGCCATTCCTAATTACACTGGAGAAGGTTGTGGGGAGTCACCTATTTAGTCACCAGTTTTTTTCACAGTTTTTTTCTAAGTTTTTGTTCAGTTTTTTCAGTCTTTATTTCTCAGTTTTTCTTCTCAGTTTTTTTTCTCAGTTTTTCTGCTCAGTTTTTCTGGTCTGTTTTTTCTCAGTTTCTTTTCTCAGTTCTTTTTTTTCACAGTTTTTTTCTCAGTTTTTTTCTAAGTTTTCCTTAAGTTTTTTCAGTCTTTTTCGCTCATTTTTCTTCTCAGTTTTTTTCACCTTTTTCTTCAGTTTTTTTTAAAGTTTTTTTTCTCAGTTTTTCTGTTTAGTTTTTCTCATCAGTTTTTTTCTCAGTTTTTCTTCTCTGTTCTTTTTTTTCACAGTTTTTTTCGAAGTTTTTCTTCAGTTTTTTCAGTCTTTTTTTCTCAGTTTTTCTTCTCAGTTTTTTTCCTCCGTTTTTCTTCAGCTTTTTTAAATAGTTTTTTTTCTCAGTTTTCCTGCTCAGTTTTCCTGCTCAGTTTTTCTGGTCTGTTTTTTCTCAGTTTTTTTTGTCAGTTCCTTTTTTCACAGCTTTTTCACAGTTTTTTCCTAAGTTTTTCTGCAGTTTTTTTTTCTGTTCTTCTTTTTTTCACGGTTTTTTTCACAGTTTTTTTCACAGTTTTTTTCTAAGTTTTTCTTAAGTTTTTGCAGTCTTTTTCGCTCATTTTTTTTCTCAGTTTTTTTCCTCCGTTTTTCTTCAGTTTTTTTTAAAAGTTTTTTTTCTCAGTTTTTCTGCTCACTTATTCTCGTCAGTTTTTTTCTCAGTTTTTCTTCTCAGTTCTTTTTTTTCACAGTTTTTTTCACAGATTTTTTCGAAGTTTTTCTTCAGTTTTTTCAGTCTTTTTTTCTCAGTTTTTCTTCTAAGTTTTTATCCTCGTTTTTCTTCAGCTTTTTTAAATAGTTTTTTTCTCAGTTTTCCTGCTCAGTTTTTCTGCTCAGTTTTTCTGGTCTGTTTGTTCTCAGTTTTTTTTGTCAGTTCCTTTTTTTCACAGCTTTTTCCTAAGTTTTTCTTCAGTTTTTTTTCTGAGTTCTTTTTTTTCACAGTTTTTTTCACAGTTTTTATCTAAGTTTTTCTTAAGTTTTTTCAGTCTTTTTGCTCAGTTTTGTTCTCAATTTTTTTCCTCCGTTTTTCTTCAGTTTTTTTTAAAGTTTTTTTTCTCAGTTTTTCTGCTCACTTTTTCTCGTCAGTTTTTTTCGAAGTTTTTCTTAATTTTTTTTGTCTTTTTTTCTCAGATTTTCTTCTAAGTTTTTTTTCTCCGTTTTTCTTCAGCTTTTGAAAATAGTTTTTTTTCTCAGTTTTTCTGCTCAGTTTTTCTCATCAGTTTTTTTCTCAGTTTTTCTTCTCAGTTCTTTTTTTTCACAGTTTTTTTTCACAGTTTTTTTCGAAGTTTTTCTTCAGTTTTTTTTCTCATTTCTTCTTTTTTTCTCAGTTTTTTTCAGTTTTTTCAGTCTTTTTTTCTCAGTTTTTTTCTCAGTTTTTCTCCTCAGTTTTTCTGCTCAATTTTTCTAGTCAGTTTTTTCTCAGTTTTTTTTCTCAGTTCTTCTTTTTTTTCACAGTTTTTTTCAGTTTTTTTCTAAGTTTTTCTTCAGTTTTTTCAGTCTTTTTTTCTCAGTTTTTGTCTCAGTTTTTTTCCTCCGTTTTTATTCAGTTTTTTTTTAAAGTTTTTTTTCTCAGTTTTTCTGCTCACTTTTTCTCGTCAGTTTTTTTCTCAGTTTTTCTTCTCAGTTCTTTTTATTCACAGTTTTTTTCACAGTTTTTTTCTAAGTTTTTCTTCAGTTTTTTCAGTCTTTATTTCTCAGTTTTTTTTCTCAGTTTTTCTGCTCAGTTTTTCTGGTCTGTTTTTTCACAGTTTCTTTTCTCAGTTCTTTTTTTTCACAGTTTTGTGCACAGTTTTTTTCTAAGTTTTCTAAAGTTTTTTTTCTCAGTTTTTCTGCTCACTTTTTCTCGTCAGTTTTTTTCGAAGTTTTTCTTAATTTTTTTAGTCTTTTTTTCTCAGTTTTTCTTCTCAGATTTTTTTCTCCGTTTTTCTTCAGCTTTTTTAAATAATTTTTTTTCTCAGTTTTCCTGCTCAGTTTTTCTAATCAGTTTTTGTCTCAGTTTTTCTTCTCAGTTCTTTTTTTTCACAGTTTTTTTCACAGTTTTTTCCTAAGTTTTTCTTCAGTTTTTTCAGTCTTTTTTTCTCAGTTTTTCTTCTCAGTTTTTTTCCTCCGTTTTTCTTCAGTTTTTTAAAAAACATTTTTCTCAGTTTTTCTCCTCAGTTTTTCTGCTCAGTTTTTCTAGTCAGTTTTTTCTCAGTTTTTTTTCTTAGTTCTTCTTTTTTTTCACTGTTATTTTCACAGTTTTTTTCTAAGTTTTTCTTCAGTATTTTTTATGAGTTCTTTTTTTCTCAGTTTTTTTCAGTTTTTTCAGTCTTTTTTTCTCAGTTTTTTTCTCAGTTTTTTTCCTCCGTTTTTCTTCAGTTTTTTTTAAAAGTTTTTTTTCTCAGTTTTTCTGCTCACTTTTTCTCGTCAGTTTTTTTCTCAGTTTTTCTTCTCAGTTCTTTTTTTTCACAGTTTTTTTCACAGTTTTTTCCTAAGTTTTTCTTCAGTTTTTTCAGTCTTTTTTTCTCAGTTTTTCTTCTCAGTTTTTTTCCTCCGTTTTTCTTCAGTTTTTTTTAATAGTGTTTTTTCTCAGTTTTTCTTCTCAGTTTTTCTGCTCAGTTTTTCTAGTCAGTTTTTTGCTCAGCTTTTTGTCTCAGTTCCTTTTTTTCAGTTTTTTTCACAGTTTTTCCCGAAGTTTTTCTTCAGTTTTTTCAGTTTTTCTGCTGTTTTTCTGCTCAGTTTTTTCTCAGTTTCTTTTCTCAGTTCTTTTTTTTCACAGTTTTGTGCACAGTTTTTTTTCTAAGTTTTTCTTCAGTTTTTTTTCTCAGTTCTTTTTTTTCACAGTTTTTTTCACAGTTTTTTCTAAGTTTTTCTTAAGTTTTTTCAGTCTTTTTCGCTCATTTTTTTTTCTCAGTTTTTTTCACCTTTTTCTTCAGTTTTTTTTAAAGTTTTTTTTCTCAGTTTTTCTGCTTAGTTTTTCTCATCAGTTTTTTTCTCAGTTTTTCTTCTCTGTTCTTTTTTTTCACAGTTTTTTTCACAGATTTTTCGAAGTTTTTCTTCAGTTTTTTCAGTCTTTTTTTCTCAGTTTTTCTTCTCAGTTTTTTTCCTCCGTTTTTCTTCAGCTTTTTTAATTAGTTTTTTTTCTCAGTTTTCCTGCTCAGTTTTTCTGCTCAGTTTTTCTGGTCTGTTTTTTCTCAGTTTTTTTTGTCAGTTCCATTTTTTCACAGCTTTTTCCTAAGTTTTTCTGCAGTTTTTTTCTCTGTTCTTCTTTTTTTCACGGTTTTTTTCACAGTTTATTTCACAGTTTTTTTCTAAGTTTTTCTTAAGTTTTTTCAGTCTTTTTCGCTCATTTTTTTTCTCAGTTTTTTTCCTCCGTTTTTCTTCAGTTTTTTTTTTTATTTTTTTTTCTCAGTTTTTCTGCTCAGTTTTTCTCATCGGTTTTTTTCTCAGTTTTTCTTCTCAGTTCTTTTTTTTCACAGTTTTTTTCACAGTTTTTTTCGAAGTTATTCTTCAGTTTTTTCAGTCTTTTTTTCTCAGTTTTTCTGCTCAGTTTTTCTGGTCTGTTTTTTCTCAGTTTTTTTTGTCAGTTCCTTTTTTTCACAGCTTTTTCACAGTTTTTTCCTAAGTTTTTCTGCAGTTTTTTTTCTCTGTTCTTTTTTGCACGGTTTTTTTCACAGTTTTTTTCACAGTTTTTTTCTAAGTTTTTCTTAAGTTTTTTCAGTCTTTTTCGCTCATTTTTTTTCTCAGTTTTTTTCACCTTTTTCTTCAGTTTTTTTTAAAGTTTTTTTTCTCAGTTTTTCTGCTCAGTTTTTCTCATCAGTTTTTTTCTCAGTTTTTCTTCTCTGTTCTTTTTTTTCACAGTTTTTTTCACAGTTTTTTTCACAGTTTTTTTCGAAGTTTTTCTTCAGTTTTTTCAGTCTTTTTTTCTCAGTTTTTCTTCTCAGTTTTTTTCCTCCGTTTTTCTTCAGCTTTTTTAAAAGGTTTTTTTCTCAGTTTTCCTGCTCAGTTTTTCTGCTCAGTTTTTCTGGTCTGTTCTTTCTCAGTTTTTTTTGTCAGTTCCTTTTTTTCACAGCTTTTTCACAGTTTCTTCTTAAGTTTTTCTGCAGTTTTTTTTCTCAGTTCTTCTTTTTTTTCACGGTTTTTTTCACAGTTTTTTTCACAGTTTTTTTCTAAGTTTTTCTTAAGTTTTTTCAGTCTTTTTCGCTCATTTTTTTTCTCAGTTTTATTCCTTCGTTTTTCTTCAGTTTTTTTTTAAAGTTTTTTTTCTCAGTTTTTCTGCTCACTTATTCTCGTCAGTTTTTTTCTCAGTTTTTCTTCTCAGTTCTTTTTTTTCACAGTTTTTTTCACAGTTTTTTTCGAAGTTTTTCTTCAGTTTTTTCAGTCTTTTTTTCTCAGTTTTTCTTCTCAGTTTTTTTCCTCGTTTTTCTTCAGCTTTTTAAAATAGTTTTTTTCTCAGTTTTCCTGCTCAGTTTTTCTGCTCAGTTTTTCTGGTCTGTTTGTTCTCAGTTTTTTTTGTCAGTTCCTTTTTTTCACAGCTTTTTCACAGTTTTTTCCTAAGTTTTTCTTCAGTTTTTTTTCTCAGTTCTTTTTTTTCACAGTTTTTTTCACAGTTTTTTTCTAAGTTTTTCTTAAGTTTTTTCAGTCTTTTTTTCTCAGTTTTTTTCTCAGTTTTTTTTCTCCGTTTTTCTTCAGCTTTTTAAAATAGTTTTTTTTCTCAGTTTTTCTGCTCAGTTTTTCTCATCAGTTTTTTTCTCAGTTTTTCTTCTCAGTTCTTTTTTTTCACAGTTTTTTTTCACAGTTTTTTTCGAAGTTTTTCTTCAGTTTTTTTTCTCACTTCTTCTTTTTTTCTCAGTTTTTTTCAGTTTTTTCAGTCTTTTTTTCTCAGTTTTTTTCTCAGTTTTTTTCCTCCGTTTTTCTTCAGTTTTTTTTTAAAGTTTTTTTTTTCAGTTTTTCTTCTCAGTTTTTCTCCTCAGTTTTTCTGCTCAATTTTTCTAGTCAGTTTTTTCTCAGTTTTTTTTCTTAGTACTTCTTTTATTTCACTGCTTTTTTCACAGTTTTTTTCTAAGATTTTCTTCAGTTTTTTTTCTCAGTTCTTCTTTTTTTTCACAGTTTTTTTCAGTTTTTTTCTAAGTTTATCTTCAGTTTTTTCAGTCTTTTTTTCTCAGTTTTTGTCTCAGTTTTTTTCCTCCGTTTTTCTTCAGTTTTTTTCTCAGTTTTTCTGCTCACTTTTTCTCGTCAGTTTTTTTCTCAGTTTTTCTTCTCAGTTCTTTTTTTTCACAGTTTTTTTCACAGTTTTTTTCTAAGTTTTTCTTCAGTTTTTTCAGTCTTTATTTCTCAGTTTTTTTTCTCAGTTTTTCTGCTCAGTTTTTCTGGTCTGTTTTTTCTCAGTTTCTTTTCTCAGTTCTTTTTTTTCACAGTTTTGTGCACAGTTATTTTCTAAGTTTTCTTCAGTTTTTTTTCTCAGTTTTTCTGTTCACTTTTTCTCGTCAGTTTTTTTCGAAATTTTTCTTAATTTTTTTATTCTTTTTTTCTCAGTTTTTTTTCTCCGTTTTTCTTCAGCTTTTTTAAATAATTTTTTTTCTCAGTTTTCCTGCTCAGTTTTTCGAATCAGTTTTTTTCTCAGTTTTTCTTCTCAGTTCTTTTTTTTCACAGTTTTTTTCACAGTTTTTTCCTAAGTTTTTCTTCAGTTTTTTCAGTCTTTTTTTCTCAGTTTTTCTTCTCAGTTTTTTTCCTCCGTTTTTCTTCAGTTTTTTTAAAGTTTTTTTTCTCAGTTTTTCTCCTCAGTTTTTCTGCTCAGTTTTTCTAGTCAGTTTTTTCTCAGTTTTTTTTCTTAGTTCTTCTTTTTTTTCACTGTTTTTTTCACAGTTTATTTCTAAGTTTTTCTTCAGTTTTTTTTCTCAGTTCTTCTTTTTTTCTCAGTTTTTTTCAGTTTTTTCAGTCTTTTTTTCTCAGTTTTTTTCTCAGTTTTTTTCCTCCTTTTTCTTCAGTTTTTTTTAAAGTTTTTTTTCTCAGTTTTTCTGCTCAGTTTTTCTCATCAGTTTTTTTCTCAGTTTTTCTTCTCAGTTCTTTTTTTTCACAGTTTTTTTCACAGTTTTTTTCGAAGTTTTTCTTCAGTTTTTTCAGTCTTTTTTTCTCAGTTTTTCTTCTCAGTTTTTTTCCTCCGTTTTTCTTCAGCTTTTTTAAATAGTTTTTTTTCTCAGTTTTTCTGCTCAGTTTTTCTCATCAGTTTTTTTCTCAGTTTTTCTTCTCAGTTCTTTTTTTTCACAGTTTTTTTTCACAGTTTTTTTCGAAGTTTTTCTTCAGTTTTTTCAGTCTTTTTTTCTCAGTTTTTCTTCTCAGTTTTTTTCTTCAGCTTTTTTAAATAGTTTTTTTTCTCAGTTTTCCTGCTCAGTTTTTCTGCTCAGTTTTTCTGGTCTGTTTTTTCTCAGTTTTTTTTGTCAGTTCCTTTTTTTCACAGCTTTTTCACAGTTTTTTCCTAAGTTTTTCTGCAGTTTTTTTTCTCTGTTCTTTTTTGCACGGTTTTTTTCACAGTTTTTTTCACAGTTTTTTTCTAAGTTTTTCTTAAGTTTTTTCAGTCTTTTTCGCTCATTTTTTTTCTCAGTTTTTTTCACCTTTTTCTTCAGTTTTTTTTAAAGTTTTTTTTCTCAGTTTTTCTGCTCAGTTTTTCTGCTCAGTTTTTTTCTCAGTTTTTCTTCTCTGTTCTTTTTTTTCACAGTTTTTTTCACAGTTTTTTTCGAAGATTTTCTTCAGTTTTTTCAGTCTTTTTTTCTCAGTTTTTCTTCTCAGTTTTTTTCCTCCGTTTTTCTTCAGCTTTTTTAAAAGGTTTTTTTCTCAGTTTTCCTGCTCAGTTTTTCTGCTCAGTTTTTCTGGTCTGTTTTTTTCTCAGTTTTTTTTGTCAGTTCCTTTTTTTCACAGCTTTTTCACAGTTTTTTCCTAAGTTTTTCGGCAGTTTTTTTTCTCAGTTATTCTTTTTTTTCACAGTTTTTTTCAGTTTTTTTCTAAGTTTTTCTTCAGTTTTTTCAGTCTTTTTTCTCAGTTTTTTTCTCAGTTTTTTTCCTCCGTTTTTCTTCAGTTTTTTTTTAAAGTTTTTTTTCTCAGTTTTTCTGCTCACTTATTCTCGTCAGTTTTTTTCTCAGTTTTTCTTCTCAGTTCTTTTTTTTCACAGTTTTTTTCACAGTTTTTTTCGAAGTTTTTCTTCAGTTTTTTCAGTCTTTTCTTTCTCAGTTTTTCTTCTCAGTTTTTTTTCTCCGTTTTTCTTCAGCTTTTTAAATAGTTTTCTTTCTCAGTTTTCCTGCTCAGTTTTTCTGCTCAGTTTTTCTATTCTGTTTTTTCTCAGTTTTTTTTCTCAGTTCCTTTTTTTCACAGTTTTATTCACAGTTTTTTCCTAAGTTTTTCTTCAGTTTTTTCAGTCTTTTTTTCTCAGTTATTCTTCTCAGTTTTTTTTCTCAGTTTTTCTGCTCAGTTTTTCTGCTCAGTTTTTTCTCAGTTTCTTTTCTCAGTTCTTTTTTTTCACATTTTTATGCACAGTTTTTTTCTAAGTTTTCTTCAGTTTTTTTTCTCAGTTCTTTTTTTTCACAGTATTTTTCACAGTTTTTTTCCAAGTTTTTCTTAAGTTTTTTTTAGTCTTATTTTCTCAGTTTTTTTCTCAGTTTTTTTCCTCCGTTTTTCTTCATTTTTTTTTTTAAGTTTTTTTTCTCAGTTTTTCTGCTCACTTTTTCTCGTCAGTTTTTTTCGAAGTTTTTCTTCTCAGTTCTATTTTTTCACAGTTTTTTTCAGTTTTTTTCGAAGTTTTTCTTCTCAGTTCTTCTTTTCTTTCACAGTTTTTTTCCTAAGTTTTTCTTCAGTTTTTTCAGTCTTTTTTTCTCAGTTTTTCTTCTCAGTTTTATTTCTCCGTTTTTCTTCAGCTTTTTTAAATAGTTTTTTTTCTCAGTTTTCCTGCTCAGTTTTTCTGCTCAGTTTTTCTATTCTGTTTTTTCTCAGTTTTTTTTCTCAGTTCCTTTTTTTCACAGTTTTATTCACAGTTTTTTCCTAAGTTTTTCTTCAGTTTTTTCAGTCTTTTTTTCTCAGTTATTCTTCTCAGTTTTTTTTCTCAGTTTTTCTGCTCAGTTTTTCTGCTCAGTTTTTTCTCAGTTTCTTTTCTCAGTTCTTTTTTTTCACATTTTTATGCACAGTTTTTTTCTAAGTTTTCTTCAGTTTTTTTTCTCAGTCTTTTTTTTCACAGTATTTTTCACAGTTTTTTTCTAAGTTTTTCTTAAGTTTTTTCAGTCTTTTTTTCTCAGTTTTTTTCTCAGTTTTTTTCCTCCGTTTTTCTTCAGTTTTTTTTTTAAGTTTTTTTTCTCAGTTTTTCTGCTCACTTTTTCTCGTCAGTTTTTTTCGAAATTTTTCTGCTCAGTTTTTCTAATCTATTTTTTTCTCAGTTTTTTTTCTCAGTTCCTTTTTTTCACAGTTTTTTTCACAGTTTTTTCCTAGGTTTTTCTTCAGTTTTTTCAGTTTTTCTGCACAGTTTTTCTACTCAGTTTTTTCAGTCTTTTTTTCTCAGTTATTCTTCTCAGTTTTTTTTCTCAGTTTTTCTGCTCAGTTTTTCTGCTCAGTTTTTTCTCAGTTTCTTTTCTCAGTTCTTTTTTTTCACATTTTTATGCACAGTTTTTTCTAAGTTTTTCTTAAGTTTTTTCAGTCTTCTTCGCTCATTTTTTTTCTCAGTTTTTTTCACCTTTTTCTTCAGTTTTTTTTAAAGTTTTTTTTCTCAGTTTTTCTGCTTAGTTTTTCTCATCAGTTTTTTTCTCAGTTTTTCTTCTCTGTTCTTTTTTTTCACAGTTTTTTTCACAGATTTTTCGAAGTTTTTCTTCAGTTTTTTCAGTCTTTTTTTCTCAGTTTTTCTTCTCAGTTTTTTTCCTCCGTTTTTCTTCAGCTTTTTTAATTAGTTTTTTTTCTCAGTTTTCCTGCTCAGTTTTTCTGCTCAGTTTTTCTGGTCTGTTTTTTCTCAGTTTTTTTTGTCAGTTCCATTTTTTCACAGCTTTTTCCTAAGTTTTTCTGCAGTTTTTTTCTCTGTTCTTCTTTTTTTCACGGTTTTTTTCACAGTTTATTTCACAGTTTTTTTCTAAGTTTTTCTTAAGTTTTTTCAGTCTTTTTCGCTCATTTTTTTTCTCAGTTTTTTTCCTCCGTTTTTCTTCAGTTTTTTTTTTTATTTTTTTTTCTCAGTTTTTCTGCTCAGTTTTTCTCATCGGTTTTTTTCTCAGTTTTTCTTCTCAGTTCTTTTTTTTCACAGTTTTTTTCACAGTTTTTTTCGAAGTTATTCTTCAGTTTTTTCAGTCTTTTTTTCTCAGTTTTTCTGCTCAGTTTTTCTGGTCTGTTTTTTCTCAGTTTTTTTTGTCAGTTCCTTTTTTTCACAGCTTTTTCACAGTTTTTTCCTAAGTTTTTCTGCAGTTTTTTTTCTCTGTTCTTTTTTGCACGGTTTTTTTCACAGTTTTTTTCACAGTTTTTTTCTAAGTTTTTCTTAAGTTTTTTCAGTCTTTTTCGCTCATTTTTTTTCTCAGTTTTTTTCACCTTTTTCTTCAGTTTTTTTTAAAGTTTTTTTTCTCAGTTTTTCTGCTCAGTTTTTCTCATCAGTTTTTTTCTCAGTTTTTCTTCTCTGTTCTTTTTTTTCACAGTTTTTTTCACAGTTTTTTTCGAAGATTTTCTTCAGTTTTTTCAGTCTTTTTTTCTCAGTTTTTCTTCTCAGTTTTTTTCCTCCGTTTTTCTTCAGCTTTTTTAAAAGGTTTTTTTCTCAGTTTTCCTGCTCAGTTTTTCTGCTCAGTTTTTCTGGTCTGTTTTTTTCTCAGTTTTTTTTGTCAGTTCCTTTTTTTCACAGCTTTTTCACAGTTTTTTCCTAAGTTTTTCGGCAGTTTTTTTTCTCAGTTATTCTTTTTTTTCACAGTTTTTTTCAGTTTTTTTCTAAGTTTTTCTTCAGTTTTTTCAGTCTTTTTTCTCAGTTTTTTTCTCAGTTTTTTTCCTCCGTTTTTCTTCAGTTTTTTTTTAAAGTTTTTTTTCTCAGTTTTTCTGCTCACTTATTCTCGTCAGTTTTTTTCTCAGTTTTTCTTCTCAGTTCTTTTTTTTCACAGTTTTTTTCACAGTTTTTTTCGAAGTTTTTCTTCAGTTTTTTCAGTCTTTTCTTTCTCAGTTTTTCTTCTCAGTTTTTTTTCTCCGTTTTTCTTCAGCTTTTTAAATAGTTTTCTTTCTCAGTTTTCCTGCTCAGTTTTTCTGCTCAGTTTTTCTATTCTGTTTTTTCTCAGTTTTTTTTCTCAGTTCCTTTTTTTCACAGTTTTATTCACAGTTTTTTCCTAAGTTTTTCTTCAGTTTTTTCAGTCTTTTTTTCTCAGTTATTCTTCTCAGTTTTTTTTCTCAGTTTTTCTGCTCAGTTTTTCTGCTCAGTTTTTTCTCAGTTTCTTTTCTCAGTTCTTTTTTTTCACATTTTTATGCACAGTTTTTTTCTAAGTTTTCTTCAGTTTTTTTTCTCAGTTCTTTTTTTTCACAGTATTTTTCACAGTTTTTTTCCAAGTTTTTCTTAAGTTTTTTTTAGTCTTATTTTCTCAGTTTTTTTCTCAGTTTTTTTCCTCCGTTTTTCTTCATTTTTTTTTTTAAGTTTTTTTTCTCAGTTTTTCTGCTCACTTTTTCTCGTCAGTTTTTTTCGAAGTTTTTCTTCTCAGTTCTATTTTTTCACAGTTTTTTTCAGTTTTTTTCGAAGTTTTTCTTCTCAGTTCTTCTTTTCTTTCACAGTTTTTTTCCTAAGTTTTTCTTCAGTTTTTTCAGTCTTTTTTTCTCAGTTTTTCTTCTCAGTTTTATTTCTCCGTTTTTCTTCAGCTTTTTTAAATAGTTTTTTTTCTCAGTTTTCCTGCTCAGTTTTTCTGCTCAGTTTTTCTATTCTGTTTTTTCTCAGTTTTTTTTCTCAGTTCCTTTTTTTCACAGTTTTATTCACAGTTTTTTCCTAAGTTTTTCTTCAGTTTTTTCAGTCTTTTTTTCTCAGTTATTCTTCTCAGTTTTTTTTCTCAGTTTTTCTGCTCAGTTTTTCTGCTCAGTTTTTTCTCAGTTTCTTTTCTCAGTTCTTTTTTTTCACATTTTTATGCACAGTTTTTTTCTAAGTTTTCTTCAGTTTTTTTTCTCAGTCTTTTTTTTCACAGTATTTTTCACAGTTTTTTTCTAAGTTTTTCTTAAGTTTTTTCAGTCTTTTTTTCTCAGTTTTTTTCTCAGTTTTTTTCCTCCGTTTTTCTTCAGTTTTTTTTTTAAGTTTTTTTTCTCAGTTTTTCTGCTCACTTTTTCTCGTCAGTTTTTTTCGAAATTTTTCTGCTCAGTTTTTCTAATCTATTTTTTTCTCAGTTTTTTTTCTCAGTTCCTTTTTTTCACAGTTTTTTTCACAGTTTTTTCCTAGGTTTTTCTTCAGTTTTTTCAGTTTTTCTGCACAGTTTTTCTACTCAGTTTTTTCAGTCTTTTTTTCTCAGTTATTCTTCTCAGTTTTTTTTCTCAGTTTTTCTGCTCAGTTTTTCTGCTCAGTTTTTTCTCAGTTTCTTTTCTCAGTTCTTTTTTTTCACATTTTTATGCACAGTTTTTTCTAAGTTTTTCTTAAGTTTTTTCAGTCTTCTTCGCTCATTTTTTTTCTCAGTTTTTTTCACCTTTTTCTTCAGTTTTTTTTAAAGTTTTTTTTCTCAGTTTTTCTGCTTAGTTTTTCTCATCAGTTTTTTTCTCAGTTTTTCTTCTCTGTTCTTTTTTTTCACAGTTTTTTTCACAGATTTTTCGAAGTTTTTCTTCAGTTTTTTCAGTCTTTTTTTCTCAGTTTTTCTTCTCAGTTTTTTTCCTCCGTTTTTCTTCAGCTTTTTTAATTAGTTTTTTTTCTCAGTTTTCCTGCTCAGTTTTTCTGCTCAGTTTTTCTGGTCTGTTTTTTCTCAGTTTTTTTTGTCAGTTCCATTTTTTCACAGCTTTTTCCTAAGTTTTTCTGCAGTTTTTTTCTCTGTTCTTCTTTTTTTCACGGTTTTTTTCACAGTTTATTTCACAGTTTTTTTCTAAGTTTTTCTTAAGTTTTTTCAGTCTTTTTCGCTCATTTTTTTTCTCAGTTTTTTTCCTCCGTTTTTCTTCAGTTTTTTTTTTTATTTTTTTTTCTCAGTTTTTCTGCTCAGTTTTTCTCATCGGTTTTTTTCTCAGTTTTTCTTCTCAGTTCTTTTTTTTCACAGTTTTTTTCACAGTTTTTTTCGAAGTTATTCTTCAGTTTTTTCAGTCTTTTTTTCTCAGTTTTTCTGCTCAGTTTTTCTGGTCTGTTTTTTCTCAGTTTTTTTTGTCAGTTCCTTTTTTTCACAGCTTTTTCACAGTTTTTTCCTAAGTTTTTCTGCAGTTTTTTTTCTCTGTTCTTTTTTGCACGGTTTTTTTCACAGTTTTTTTCACAGTTTTTTTCTAAGTTTTTCTTAAGTTTTTTCAGTCTTTTTCGCTCATTTTTTTTCTCAGTTTTTTTCACCTTTTTCTTCAGTTTTTTTTAAAGTTTTTTTTCTCAGTTTTTCTGCTCAGTTTTTCTCATCAGTTTTTTTCTCAGTTTTTCTTCTCTGTTCTTTTTTTTCACAGTTTTTTTCACAGTTTTTTTCGAAGATTTTCTTCAGTTTTTTCAGTCTTTTTTTCTCAGTTTTTCTTCTCAGTTTTTTTCCTCCGTTTTTCTTCAGCTTTTTTAAAAGGTTTTTTTCTCAGTTTTCCTGCTCAGTTTTTCTGCTCAGTTTTTCTGGTCTGTTTTTTTCTCAGTTTTTTTTGTCAGTTCCTTTTTTTCACAGCTTTTTCACAGTTTTTTCCTAAGTTTTTCGGCAGTTTTTTTTCTCAGTTATTCTTTTTTTTCACAGTTTTTTTCAGTTTTTTTCTAAGTTTTTCTTCAGTTTTTTCAGTCTTTTTTCTCAGTTTTTTTCTCAGTTTTTTTCCTCCGTTTTTCTTCAGTTTTTTTTTAAAGTTTTTTTTCTCAGTTTTTCTGCTCACTTATTCTCGTCAGTTTTTTTCTCAGTTTTTCTTCTCAGTTCTTTTTTTTCACAGTTTTTTTCACAGTTTTTTTCGAAGTTTTTCTTCAGTTTTTTCAGTCTTTTCTTTCTCAGTTTTTCTTCTCAGTTTTTTTTCTCCGTTTTTCTTCAGCTTTTTAAATAGTTTTCTTTCTCAGTTTTCCTGCTCAGTTTTTCTGCTCAGTTTTTCTATTCTGTTTTTTCTCAGTTTTTTTTCTCAGTTCCTTTTTTTCACAGTTTTATTCACAGTTTTTTCCTAAGTTTTTCTTCAGTTTTTTCAGTCTTTTTTTCTCAGTTATTCTTCTCAGTTTTTTTTCTCAGTTTTTCTGCTCAGTTTTTCTGCTCAGTTTTTTCTCAGTTTCTTTTCTCAGTTCTTTTTTTTCACATTTTTATGCACAGTTTTTTTCTAAGTTTTCTTCAGTTTTTTTTCTCAGTTCTTTTTTTTCACAGTATTTTTCACAGTTTTTTTCCAAGTTTTTCTTAAGTTTTTTTTAGTCTTATTTTCTCAGTTTTTTTCTCAGTTTTTTTCCTCCGTTTTTCTTCATTTTTTTTTTTAAGTTTTTTTTCTCAGTTTTTCTGCTCACTTTTTCTCGTCAGTTTTTTTCGAAGTTTTTCTTCTCAGTTCTATTTTTTCACAGTTTTTTTCAGTTTTTTTCGAAGTTTTTCTTCTCAGTTCTTCTTTTCTTTCACAGTTTTTTTCCTAAGTTTTTCTTCAGTTTTTTCAGTCTTTTTTTCTCAGTTTTTCTTCTCAGTTTTATTTCTCCGTTTTTCTTCAGCTTTTTTAAATAGTTTTTTTTCTCAGTTTTCCTGCTCAGTTTTTCTGCTCAGTTTTTCTATTCTGTTTTTTCTCAGTTTTTTTTCTCAGTTCCTTTTTTTCACAGTTTTATTCACAGTTTTTTCCTAAGTTTTTCTTCAGTTTTTTCAGTCTTTTTTTCTCAGTTATTCTTCTCAGTTTTTTTTCTCAGTTTTTCTGCTCAGTTTTTCTGCTCAGTTTTTTCTCAGTTTCTTTTCTCAGTTCTTTTTTTTCACATTTTTATGCACAGTTTTTTTCTAAGTTTTCTTCAGTTTTTTTTCTCAGTCTTTTTTTTCACAGTATTTTTCACAGTTTTTTTCTAAGTTTTTCTTAAGTTTTTTCAGTCTTTTTTTCTCAGTTTTTTTCTCAGTTTTTTTCCTCCGTTTTTCTTCAGTTTTTTTTTTAAGTTTTTTTTCTCAGTTTTTCTGCTCACTTTTTCTCGTCAGTTTTTTTCGAAATTTTTCTGCTCAGTTTTTCTAATCTATTTTTTTCTCAGTTTTTTTTCTCAGTTCCTTTTTTTCACAGTTTTTTTCACAGTTTTTTCCTAGGTTTTTCTTCAGTTTTTTCAGTTTTTCTGCACAGTTTTTCTACTCAGTTTTTTCAGTCTTTTTTTCTCAGTTATTCTTCTCAGTTTTTTTTCTCAGTTTTTCTGCTCAGTTTTTCTGCTCAGTTTTTTCTCAGTTTCTTTTCTCAGTTCTTTTTTTTCACATTTTTATGCACAGTTTTTTCTAAGTTTTTCTTAAGTTTTTTCAGTCTTCTTCGCTCATTTTTTTTCTCAGTTTTTTTCACCTTTTTCTTCAGTTTTTTTTAAAGTTTTTTTTCTCAGTTTTTCTGCTTAGTTTTTCTCATCAGTTTTTTTCTCAGTTTTTCTTCTCTGTTCTTTTTTTTCACAGTTTTTTTCACAGATTTTTCGAAGTTTTTCTTCAGTTTTTTCAGTCTTTTTTTCTCAGTTTTTCTTCTCAGTTTTTTTCCTCCGTTTTTCTTCAGCTTTTTTAATTAGTTTTTTTTCTCAGTTTTCCTGCTCAGTTTTTCTGCTCAGTTTTTCTGGTCTGTTTTTTCTCAGTTTTTTTTGTCAGTTCCATTTTTTCACAGCTTTTTCCTAAGTTTTTCTGCAGTTTTTTTCTCTGTTCTTCTTTTTTTCACGGTTTTTTTCACAGTTTATTTCACAGTTTTTTTCTAAGTTTTTCTTAAGTTTTTTCAGTCTTTTTCGCTCATTTTTTTTCTCAGTTTTTTTCCTCCGTTTTTCTTCAGTTTTTTTTTTTATTTTTTTTTCTCAGTTTTTCTGCTCAGTTTTTCTCATCGGTTTTTTTCTCAGTTTTTCTTCTCAGTTCTTTTTTTTCACAGTTTTTTTCACAGTTTTTTTCGAAGTTATTCTTCAGTTTTTTCAGTCTTTTTTTCTCAGTTTTTCTGCTCAGTTTTTCTGGTCTGTTTTTTCTCAGTTTTTTTTGTCAGTTCCTTTTTTTCACAGCTTTTTCACAGTTTTTTCCTAAGTTTTTCTGCAGTTTTTTTTCTCTGTTCTTTTTTGCACGGTTTTTTTCACAGTTTTTTTCACAGTTTTTTTCTAAGTTTTTCTTAAGTTTTTTCAGTCTTTTTCGCTCATTTTTTTTCTCAGTTTTTTTCACCTTTTTCTTCAGTTTTTTTTAAAGTTTTTTTTCTCAGTTTTTCTGCTCAGTTTTTCTCATCAGTTTTTTTCTCAGTTTTTCTTCTCTGTTCTTTTTTTTCACAGTTTTTTTCACAGTTTTTTTCGAAGATTTTCTTCAGTTTTTTCAGTCTTTTTTTCTCAGTTTTTCTTCTCAGTTTTTTTCCTCCGTTTTTCTTCAGCTTTTTTAAAAGGTTTTTTTCTCAGTTTTCCTGCTCAGTTTTTCTGCTCAGTTTTTCTGGTCTGTTTTTTTCTCAGTTTTTTTTGTCAGTTCCTTTTTTTCACAGCTTTTTCACAGTTTTTTCCTAAGTTTTTCGGCAGTTTTTTTTCTCAGTTATTCTTTTTTTTCACAGTTTTTTTCAGTTTTTTTCTAAGTTTTTCTTCAGTTTTTTCAGTCTTTTTTCTCAGTTTTTTTCTCAGTTTTTTTCCTCCGTTTTTCTTCAGTTTTTTTTTAAAGTTTTTTTTCTCAGTTTTTCTGCTCACTTATTCTCGTCAGTTTTTTTCTCAGTTTTTCTTCTCAGTTCTTTTTTTTCACAGTTTTTTTCACAGTTTTTTTCGAAGTTTTTCTTCAGTTTTTTCAGTCTTTTCTTTCTCAGTTTTTCTTCTCAGTTTTTTTTCTCCGTTTTTCTTCAGCTTTTTAAATAGTTTTCTTTCTCAGTTTTCCTGCTCAGTTTTTCTGCTCAGTTTTTCTATTCTGTTTTTTCTCAGTTTTTTTTCTCAGTTCCTTTTTTTCACAGTTTTCTTCACAGTTTTTTCCTAAGTTTTTCTTCAGTTTTTTCAGTCTTTTTTTCTCAGTTATTCTTCTCAGTTTTTTTTCTCAGTTTTTCTGCTCAGTTTTTCTGCTCAGTTTTTTCTCAGTTTCTTTTCTCAGTTCTTTTTTTTCACATTTTTATGCACAGTTTTTTTCTAAGTTTTCTTCAGTTTTTTTTCTCAGTTCTTTTTTTTCACAGTATTTTTCACAGTTTTTTTCCAAGTTTTTCTTAAGTTTTTTTTAGTCTTATTTTCTCAGTTTTTTTCTCAGTTTTTTTCCTCCGTTTTTCTTCATTTTTTTTTTTAAGTTTTTTTTCTCAGTTTTTCTGCTCACTTTTTCTCGTCAGTTTTTTTCGAAGTTTTTCTTCT
Organism: Pristiophorus japonicus; assembly: GCF_044704955.1. Classification (NCBI taxonomy): domain Eukaryota; kingdom Metazoa; phylum Chordata; class Chondrichthyes; family Pristiophoridae; genus Pristiophorus; species Pristiophorus japonicus. Next base: position 7,488,582 of record NW_027252779.1, read on the forward strand.
CAGTTCTATTTTTTCACAGTTTTTTTCAGTTTTTTTCGAAGTTTTTCTTCTCAGTTCTTCTTTTCTTTCACAGTTTTTTTCCTAAGTTTTTCTTCAGTTTTTTCAGTCTTTTTTTCTCAGTTTTTCTTCTCAGTTTTATTTCTCCGTTTTTCTTCAGCTTTTTTAAATAGTTTTTTTTCTCAGTTTTCCTGCTCAGTTTTTCTGCTCAGTTTTTCTATTCTGTTTTTTCTCAGTTTTTTTTCTCAGTTCCTTTTTTTCACAGTTTTATTCACAGTTTTTTCCTAAGTTTTTCTTCAGTTTTTTCAGTCTTTTTTTCTCAGTTATTCTTCTCAGTTTTTTTTCTCAGTTTTTCTGCTCAGTTTTTCTGCTCAGTTTTTTCTCAGTTTCTTTTCTCAGTTCTTTTTTTTCACATTTTTATGCACAGTTTTTTTCTAAGTTTTCTTCAGTTTTTTTTCTCAGTCTTTTTTTTCACAGTATTTTTCACAGTTTTTTTCTAAGTTTTTCTTAAGTTTTTTCAGTCTTTTTTTCTCAGTTTTTTTCTCAGTTTTTTTCCTCCGTTTTTCTTCAGTTTTTTTTTTAAGTTTTTTTTCTCAGTTTTTCTGCTCACTTTTTCTCGTCAGTTTTTTTCGAAATTTTTCTGCTCAGTTTTTCTAATCTATTTTTTTCTCAGTTTTTTTTCTCAGTTCCTTTTTTTCACAGTTTTTTTCACAGTTTTTTCCTAGGTTTTTCTTCAGTTTTTTCAGTTTTTCTGCACAGTTTTTCTACTCAGTTTTTTCAGTCTTTTTTTCTCAGTTATTCTTCTCAGTTTTTTTTCTCAGTTTTTCTGCTCAGTTTTTCTGCTCAGTTTTTTCTCAGTTTCTTTTCTCAGTTCTTTTTTTTCACATTTTTATGCACAGTTTTTTCTAAGTTTTTCTTAAGTTTTTTCAGTCTTCTTCGCTCATTTTTTTTCTCAGTTTTTTTCACCTTTTTCTTCAGTTTTTTTTAAAGTTTTTTTTCTCAGTTTTTCTGCTTAGTTTTTCTCATCAGTTTTTTTCTCAGTTTTTCTTCTCTGTTCTTTTTTTTCACAGTTTTTTTCACAGATTTTTCGAAGTTTTTCTTCAGTTTTTTCAGTCTTTTTTTCTCAGTTTTTCTTCTCAGTTTTTTTCCTCCGTTTTTCTTCAGCTTTTTTAATTAGTTTTTTTTCTCAGTTTTCCTGCTCAGTTTTTCTGCTCAGTTTTTCTGGTCTGTTTTTTCTCAGTTTTTTTTGTCAGTTCCATTTTTTCACAGCTTTTTCCTAAGTTTTTCTGCAGTTTTTTTCTCTGTTCTTCTTTTTTTCACGGTTTTTTTCACAGTTTATTTCACAGTTTTTTTCTAAGTTTTTCTTAAGTTTTTTCAGTCTTTTTCGCTCATTTTTTTTCTCAGTTTTTTTCCTCCGTTTTTCTTCAGTTTTTTTTTTTATTTTTTTTTCTCAGTTTTTCTGCTCAGTTTTTCTCATCGGTTTTTTTCTCAGTTTTTCTTCTCAGTTCTTTTTTTTCACAGTTTTTTTCACAGTTTTTTTCGAAGTTATTCTTCAGTTTTTTCAGTCTTTTTTTCTCAGTTTTTCTGCTCAGTTTTTCTGGTCTGTTTTTTCTCAGTTTTTTTTGTCAGTTCCTTTTTTTCACAGCTTTTTCACAGTTTTTTCCTAAGTTTTTCTGCAGTTTTTTTTCTCTGTTCTTTTTTGCACGGTTTTTTTCACAGTTTTTTTCACAGTTTTTTTCTAAGTTTTTCTTAAGTTTTTTCAGTCTTTTTCGCTCATTTTTTTTCTCAGTTTTTTTCACCTTTTTCTTCAGTTTTTTTTAAAGTTTTTTTTCTCAGTTTTTCTGCTCAGTTTTTCTCATCAGTTTTTTTCTCAGTTTTTCTTCTCTGTTCTTTTTTTTCACAGTTTTTTTCACAGTTTTTTTCGAAGATTTTCTTCAGTTTTTTCAGTCTTTTTTTCTCAGTTTTTCTTCTCAGTTTTTTTCCTCCGTTTTTCTTCAGCTTTTTTAAAAGGTTTTTTTCTCAGTTTTCCTGCTCAGTTTTTCTGCTCAGTTTTTCTGGTCTGTTTTTTTCTCAGTTTTTTTTGTCAGTTCCTTTTTTTCACAGCTTTTTCACAGTTTTTTCCTAAGTTTTTCGGCAGTTTTTTTTCTCAGTTATTCTTTTTTTTCACAGTTTTTTTCAGTTTTTTTCTAAGTTTTTCTTCAGTTTTTTCAGACTTTTTTTCTCAGTTTTTTTCTCAGTTTTTTTCCTCCGTTTTTCTTCAGTTTTTTTTTAAAGTTTTTTTTCTCAGTTTTTCTGCTCACTTATTCTCGTCAGTTTTTTTCTCAGTTTTTCTTCTCAGTTCTTTTTTTTCACAGTTTTTTTCACAGTTTTTTTCGAAGTTTTTCTTCAGTTTTTTCAGTCTTTTTTTCTCAGTTTTTCTTCTCAGTTTTTTTTCTCCGTTTTTCTTCAGCTTTTTAAATAGTTTTTTTTCTCAGTTTTCCTGCTCAGTTTTTCTGCTCAGTTTTTCTATTCTGTTTTTTCTCAGTTTTTTTTCTCAGTTCCTTTTTTTCACAGTTTTATTCACAGTTTTTTCCTAAGTTTTTCTTCAGTTTTTTCAGTCTTTTTTTCTCAGTTATTCTTCTCAGTTTTTTTTCTCAGTTTTTCTGCTCAGTTTTTCTGCTCAGTTTTTTCTCAGTTTCTTTTCTCAGTTCTTTTTTTTCACATTTTTATGCACAGTTTTTTTCTAAGTTTTCTTCAGTTTTTTTTCTCAGTTCTTTTTTTTCACAGTATTTTTCACAGTTTTTTTCTAAGTTTTTCTTAAGTTTTTTTTAGTCTTTTTTTCTCAGTTTTTTTCTCAGTTTTTTTCCTCCGTTTTTCTTCAGTTTTTTTTTCAGTTTTTTTTCTCAGTTTTTCTGCTCACTTTTTCTCGTCAGTTTTTTTCGAAGTTTTTCTTCTCAGTTCTTCTTTTCTTTCACAGTTTTTTCCTAAGTTTTTCTTCAGTTTTTTCAGTCTTTTTTTCTCAGTTTTTCTTCTCAGTTTTTTTTCCTCCGTTTTTCTTCAGCTTTTTTAAATAGTTTTTTTTCTCAGTTTTCCTGCTCAGTTTTTCTGCTCAGTTTTTCTATTCTGTTTTTTCTCAGTTTTTTTTCTCAGTTCCTTTTTTTCACAGTTTTATTCACAGTTTTTTCCTAAGTTTTTCTTCAGTTTTTTCAGTCTTTTTTTCTCAGTTATTCTTCTCAGTTTTTTTCCTCCGTTTTTCTAGTCAGTTTTTTCTCAGTTTTTTTTCTTAGTTCTTCTTTTTTTTCACTGTTTTTTTCACAGTTTTTTTCTAAGTTTTTCTTCAGTTTTCTTTCTCAGTTCTTCTTTTTTTCTCAGTTTTTTTCAGTTTTTTCAGTCTTTTTTTCTCAGTTTTTTTCTCAGTTTTTTTCCTCCTTTTTCTTCAGTTTTTTTTAAAGTTTTTTTTCTCAGTTTTTCTGCTCAGTTTTTCTCATCAGTTTTTTTCTCAGTTTTTCTTCTCAGTTCTTTTTTTTCACAGTTTTTTTCACAGTTTTTTTCGAAGTTTTTCTTCAGTTTTTTCAGTCTTTTTTTCTCAGTTTTTCTTCTCAGTTTTTTTCCTCCGTTTTTCTTCAGCTTTTTTAAATAGTTTTTTTTCTCAGTTTTTCTGCTCAGTTTTTCTCATCAGTTTTTTTCTCAGTTTTTCTTCTCAGTTCTTTTTTTTCACAGTTTTTTTTCACAGTTTTTTTCGAAGTTTTTCTTCAGTTTTTTCAGTCTTTTTTTCTCAGTTTTTCTTCTCAGTTTTTTTCTTCAGCTTTTTTAAATAGTTTTTTTTCTCAGTTTTCCTGCTCAGTTTTTCTGCTCAGTTTTTCCTCAGTTTTTTTTTGTCAGTTCCTTTTTTTCACAGCTTTTTCACAGTTTTTTCCTAAGTTTTTCTGCAGTTTTTTTTCTCTGTTCTTTTTTGCACGGTTTTTTTCACAGTTTTTTTCACAGTTTTTTTCTAAGTTTTTCTTAAGTTTTTTCAGTCTTTTTCGCTCATTTTTTTTCTCAGTTTTTTTCACCTTTTTCTTCAGTTTTTTTTAAAGTTTTTTTTCTCAGTTTTTCTGCTCAATTTTTCTGCTCAGTTTTTTTCTCAGTTTTTCTTCTCTGTTCTTTTTTTTCACAGTTTTTTTCACAGTTTTTTTCGAAGATTTTCTTCAGTTTTTTCAGTCTTTTTTTCTCAGTTTTTCTTCTCAGTTTTTTTCCTCCGTTTTTCTTCAGCTTTTTTAAAAGGTTTTTTTCTCTGTTTTCCTGCTCAGTTTTTCTGCTCAGTTTTTCTGGTCTGTTTTTTTCTCAGTTTTTTTTGTCAGTTCCTTTTTTTCACAGCTTTTTCACAGTTTTTTCCTAAGTTTTTCGGCAGTTTTTTTTCTCAGTTATTCTTTTTTTTCACAGTTTTTTTCAGTTTTTTTCTAAGTTTTTCTTCAGTTTTTTCAGTCTTTTTTTCTCAGTTTTTTTCTCAGTTTTTTTCCTCCGTTTTTCTTCAGTTTTTTTTTAAAGTTTTTTTTCTCAGTTTTTCTGCTCACTTATTCTCGTCAGTTTTTTTCTCAGTTTTTCTTCTCAGTTCTTTTTTTTCACAGTTTTTTTCACAGTTTTTTTCGAAGTTTTTCTTCAGTTTTTTCAGTCTTTTTTTCTCAGTTTTTCTTCTCAGTTTTTTTCCTCGTTTTTCTTCAGCTTTTTTAAATAGTTTTTTTTCTCAGTTTTCCTGCTCAGTTTTTCTGCTCAGTTTTTCTATTCTGTTTTTTCTCAGTTTTTTTTCTCAGTTCCTTTTTTTCACAGTTTTATTCACAGTTTTTTCCTAAGTTTTTCTTCAGTTTTTTCAGTCTTTTTTTCTCAGTTATTCTTCTCAGTTTTTTTTCTCAGTTTTTCTGCTCAGTTTTTCTGCTCAGTTTTTTCTCAGTTTCTTTTCTCAGTTCTTTTTTTTCACATTTTTATGCACAGTTTTTTTCTAAGTTTTCTTCAGTTTTTTTTCTCAGTTCTTTTTTTTCACAGTATTTTTCACAGTTTTTTTCCAAGTTTTTCTTAAGTTTTTTTTAGTCTTATTTTCTCAGTTTTTTTCTCAGTTTTTTTCCTCCGTTTTTCTTCAGTTTTTTTTTTAAGTTTTTTTTCTCAGTTTTTCTGCTCACTTTTTCTCGTCAGTTTTTTTCGAAGTTTTTCTTCTCAGTTCTATTTTTTCACAGTTTTTTTCAGTTTTTTTCGAAGTTTTTCTTCTCAGTTCTTCTTTTCTTTCACAGTTTTTTCCTAAGTTTTTCTTCAGTTTTTTCAGTCTTTTTTTCTCAGTTATTCTTCTCAGTTTTTTTTCTCAGTTTTTCTGCTCAGTTTTTCTGCTCAGTTTTTTCTCAGTTTCTTTTCTCAGTTCTTTTTTTTCACATTTTTATGCACAGTTTTTTTCTAAGTTTTCTTCAGTTTTTTTTCTCAGTCTTTTTTTTCACAGTATTTTTCACAGTTTTTTTCTAAGTTTTTCTTAAGTTTTTTCAGTCTTTTTTTCTCAGTTTTTTTCTCAGTTTTTTTCCTCCGTTTTTCTTCAGTTTTTTTTTAAAGTTTTTTTTCTCAGTTTTTCTGCTCACTTTTTCTCGTCAGTTTTTTTCGAAATTTTTCTGCTCAGTTTTTCTAATCTATTTTTTTCTCAGTTTTTTTTCTCAGTTCCTTTTTTTCACAGTTTTTTTCACAGTTTTTTCCTAGGTTTTTCTTCAGTTTTTTCAGTTTTTCTGCACAGTTTTTCTACTCAGTTTTTTCAGTCTTTTTTTCTCAGTTATTCTTCTCAGTTTTTTTTCTCAGTTTTTCTGCTCAGTTTTTCTGCTCAGTTTTTTCTCAGTTTCTTTTCTCAGTTCTTTTTTTTCACATTTTTATGCACAGTTTTTTCTAAGTTTTTCTTAAGTTTTTTCAGTCTTCTTCGCTCATTTTTTTTCTCAGTTTTTTTCACCTTTTTCTTCAGTTTTTTTTAAAGTTTTTTTTCTCAGTTTTTCTGCTTAGTTTTTCTCATCAGTTTTTTTCTCAGTTTTTCTTCTCTGTTCTTTTTTTTCACAGTTTTTTTCACAGATTTTTCGAAGTTTTTCTTCAGTTTTTTCAGTCTTTTTTTCTCAGTTTTTCTTCTCAGTTTTTTTCCTCCGTTTTTCTTCAGCTTTTTTAATTAGTTTTTTTTCTCAGTTTTCCTGCTCAGTTTTTCTGCTCAGTTTTTCTGGTCTGTTTTTTCTCAGTTTTTTTTGTCAGTTCCATTTTTTCACAGCTTTTTCCTAAGTTTTTCTGCAGTTTTTTTCTCTGTTCTTCTTTTTTTCACGGTTTTTTTCACAGTTTATTTCACAGTTTTTTTCTAAGTTTTTCTTAAGTTTTTTCAGTCTTTTTCGCTCATTTTTTTTCTCAGTTTTTTTCCTCCGTTTTTCTTCAGTTTTTTTTTTTATTTTTTTTTCTCAGTTTTTCTGCTCAGTTTTTCTCATCGGTTTTTTTCTCAGTTTTTCTTCTCAGTTCTTTTTTTTCACAGTTTTTTTCACAGTTTTTTTCGAAGTTATTCTTCAGTTTTTTCAGTCTTTTTTTCTCAGTTTTTCTGCTCAGTTTTTCTGGTCTGTTTTTTCTCAGTTTTTTTTGTCAGTTCCTTTTTTTCACAGCTTTTTCACAGTTTTTTCCTAAGTTTTTCTGCAGTTTTTTTTCTCTGTTCTTTTTTGCACGGTTTTTTTCACAGTTTTTTTCACAGTTTTTTTCTAAGTTTTTCTTAAGTTTTTTCAGTCTTTTTCGCTCATTTTTTTTCTCAGTTTTTTTCACCTTTTTCTTCAGTTTTTTTTAAAGTTTTTTTTCTCAGTTTTTCTGCTCAGTTTTTCTCATCAGTTTTTTTCTCAGTTTTTCTTCTCTGTTCTTTTTTTTCACAGTTTTTTTCACAGTTTTTTTCGAAGATTTTCTTCAGTTTTTTCAGTCTTTTTTTCTCAGTTTTTCTTCTCAGTTTTTTTCCTCCGTTTTTCTTCAGCTTTTTTAAAAGGTTTTTTTCTCAGTTTTCCTGCTCAGTTTTTCTGCTCAGTTTTTCTGGTCTGTTTTTTTCTCAGTTTTTTTTGTCAGTTCCTTTTTTTCACAGCTTTTTCACAGTTTTTTCCTAAGTTTTTCGGCAGTTTTTTTTCTCAGTTATTCTTTTTTTTCACAGTTTTTTTCAGTTTTTTTCTAAGTTTTTCTTCAGTTTTTTCAGACTTTTTTTCTCAGTTTTTTTCTCAGTTTTTTTCCTCCGTTTTTCTTCAGTTTTTTTTTAAAGTTTTTTTTCTCAGTTTTTCTGCTCACTTATTCTCGTCAGTTTTTTTCTCAGTTTTTCTTCTCAGTTCTTTTTTTTCACAGTTTTTTTCACAGTTTTTTTCGAAGTTTTTCTTCAGTTTTTTCAGTCTTTTTTTCTCAGTTTTTCTTCTCAGTTTTTTTTCTCCGTTTTTCTTCAGCTTTTTAAATAGTTTTTTTTCTCAGTTTTCCTGCTCAGTTTTTCTGCTCAGTTTTTCTATTCTGTTTTTTCTCAGTTTTTTTTCTCAGTTCCTTTTTTTCACAGTTTTATTCACAGTTTTTTCCTAAGTTTTTCTTCAGTTTTTTCAGTCTTTTTTTCTCAGTTATTCTTCTCAGTTTTTTTTCTCAGTTTTTCTGCTCAGTTTTTCTGCTCAGTTTTTTCTCAGTTTCTTTTCTCAGTTCTTTTTTTTCACATTTTTATGCACAGTTTTTTTCTAAGTTTTCTTCAGTTTTTTTTCTCAGTTCTTTTTTTTCACAGTATTTTTCACAGTTTTTTTCTAAGTTTTTCTTAAGTTTTTTTTAGTCTTTTTTTCTCAGTTTTTTTCTCAGTTTTTTTCCTCCGTTTTTCTTCAGTTTTTTTTTCAGTTTTTTTTCTCAGTTTTTCTGCTCACTTTTTCTCGTCAGTTTTTTTCGAAGTTTTTCTTCTCAGTTCTTCTTTTCTTTCACAGTTTTTTCCTAAGTTTTTCTTCAGTTTTTTCAGTCTTTTTTTCTCAGTTTTTCTTCTCAGTTTTTTTTCCTCCGTTTTTCTTCAGCTTTTTTAAATAGTTTTTTTTCTCAGTTTTCCTGCTCAGTTTTTCTGCTCAGTTTTTCTATTCTGTTTTTTCTCAGTTTTTTTTCTCAGTTCCTTTTTTTCACAGTTTTATTCACCGTTTTTTCCTAAGTTTTTCTTCAGTTTTTTCAGTCTTTTTTTCTCAGTTATTCTTCTCAGTTTTTTTCCTCCGTTTTTCTAGTCAGTTTTTTCTCAGTTTTTTTTCTTAGTTCTTCTTTTTTTTCACTGTTTTTTTCACAGTTTTTTTCTAAGTTTTTCTTCAGTTTTCTTTCTCAGTTCTTCTTTTTTTCTCAGTTTTTTTCAGTTTTTTCAGTCTTTTTTTCTCAGTTTTTTTCTCAGTTTTTTTCCTCCTTTTTCTTCAGTTTTTTTTAAAGTTTTTTTTCTCAGTTTTTCTGCTCAGTTTTTCTCATCAGTTTTTTTCTCAGTTTTTCTTCTCAGTTCTTTTTTTTCACAGTTTTTTTCACAGTTTTTTTCGAAGTTTTTCTTCAGTTTTTTCAGTCTTTTTTTCTCAGTTTTTCTTCTCAGTTTTTTTCCTCCGTTTTTCTTCAGCTTTTTTAAATAGTTTTTTTTCTCAGTTTTTCTGCTCAGTTTTTCTCATCAGTTTTTTTCTCAGTTTTTCTTCTCAGTTCTTTTTTTTCACAGTTTTTTTTCACAGTTTTTTTCGAAGTTTTTCTTCAGTTTTTTCAGTCTTTTTTTCTCAGTTTTTCTTCTCAGTTTTTTTCTTCAGCTTTTTTAAATAGTTTTTTTTCTCAGTTTTCCTGCTCAGTTTTTCTGCTCAGTTTTTCCTCAGTTTTTTTTTGTCAGTTCCTTTTTTTCACAGCTTTTTCACAGTTTTTTCCTAAGTTTTTCTGCAGTTTTTTTTCTCTGTTCTTTTTTGCACGGTTTTTTTCACAGTTTTTTTCACAGTTTTTTTCTAAGTTTTTCTTAAGTTTTTTCAGTCTTTTTCGCTCATTTTTTTTCTCAGTTTTTTTCACCTTTTTCTTCAGTTTTTTTTAAAGTTTTTTTTCTCAGTTTTTCTGCTCAATTTTTCTGCTCAGTTTTTTTCTCAGTTTTTCTTCTCTGTTCTTTTTTTTCACAGTTTTTTTCACAGTTTTTTTCGAAGATTTTCTTCAGTTTTTTCAGTCTTTTTTTCTCAGTTTTTCTTCTCAGTTTTTTTCCTCCGTTTTTCTTCAGCTTTTTTAAAAGGTTTTTTTCTCTGTTTTCCTGCTCAGTTTTTCTGCTCAGTTTTTCTGGTCTGTTTTTTTCTCAGTTTTTTTTGTCAGTTCCTTTTTTTCACAGCTTTTTCACAGTTTTTTCCTAAGTTTTTCGGCAGTTTTTTTTCTCAGTTATTCTTTTTTTTCACAGTTTTTTTCAGTTTTTTTCTAAGTTTTTCTTCAGTTTTTTCAGTCTTTTTTTCTCAGTTTTTTTCTCAGTTTTTTTCCTCCGTTTTTCTTCAGTTTTTTTTTAAAGTTTTTTTTCTCAGTTTTTCTGCTCACTTATTCTCGTCAGTTTTTTTCTCAGTTTTTCTTCTCAGTTCTTTTTTTTCACAGTTTTTTTCACAGTTTTTTTCGAAGTTTTTCTTCAGTTTTTTCAGTCTTTTTTTCTCAGTTTTTCTTCTCAGTTTTTTTCCTCGTTTTTCTTCAGCTTTTTTAAATAGTTTTTTTTCTCAGTTTTCCTGCTCAGTTTTTCTGCTCAGTTTTTCTATTCTGTTTTTTCTCAGTTTTTTTTCTCAGTTCCTTTTTTTCACAGTTTTATTCACAGTTTTTTCCTAAGTTTTTCTTCAGTTTTTTCAGTCTTTTTTTCTCAGTTATTCTTCTCAGTTTTTTTTCTCAGTTTTTCTGCTCAGTTTTTCTGCTCAGTTTTTTCTCAGTTTCTTTTCTCAGTTCTTTTTTTTCACATTTTTATGCACAGTTTTTTTCTAAGTTTTCTTCAGTTTTTTTTCTCAGTTCTTTTTTTTCACAGTATTTTTCACAGTTTTTTTCCAAGTTTTTCTTAAGTTTTTTTTAGTCTTATTTTCTCAGTTTTTTTCTCAGTTTTTTTCCTCCGTTTTTCTTCAGTTTTTTTTTTAAGTTTTTTTTCTCAGTTTTTCTGCTCACTTTTTCTCGTCAGTTTTTTTCGAAGTTTTTCTTCTCAGTTCTATTTTTTCACAGTTTTTTTCAGTTTTTTTCGAAGTTTTTCTTCTCAGTTCTTCTTTTCTTTCACAGTTTTTTCCTAAGTTTTTCTTCAGTTTTTTCAGTCTTTTTTTCTGTTATTCTTCTCAGTTTTTTTCTCAGTTTTTCTGCTCAGTTTTTCTGCTCAGTTTTTTCTCAGTTTCTTTTCTCAGTTCTTTTTTTTCACATTTTTATGCACAGTTTTTTTCTAAGTTTTCTTCAGTTTTTTTTCTCAGTTCTTTTTTTTCACAGTATTTTTCACAGTTTTTTTCTAAGTTTTTCTTAAGTGTTTTCAGTCTTTTTTTCTCAGTTTTTTTCTCAGTTTTTTTCCTCCGTTTTTCTTCAGTTTTTTTTTTAAGTTTTTTTTCTCAGTTTTTCTGCTCACTTTTTCTCGTCAGTTTTTTTCGAAATTTTTCTGCTCAGTTTTTCTAGTCTATTTTTTTCTCAGTTTTTTTTCTCAGTTCCTTTTTTTCACAGTTTTTTTCACAGTTTTTTCCTAGGTTTTTCTTCAGTTTTTTCAGTTTTTCTGCACAGTTTTTCTGCTCAGTTTTTTCTCAGTTTCTTTTCTCAGTTCTTTTTTTTCACAGTTTTGTGCACAGTTTTTTTCTAAGTTTTTCTTGAGTTTGTTTTCTCAGTTCTTCTTTTTTTTCACAGTTTTTTTCACAGTTTTTTTCTAAGTTTTTCTTAAGTTTTATCAGTCTTTTTTTCTCAGTTTTTTTCTCAGTTTTTCTCCTCAGTTTTTCTGCTCAGTTATTCTAGTCAGTTTTTTCTCAGTTTTTTTTCTCAGTTCTTCGTTTTTTTCACTGTTTTTTTCACAGTTTTTTTCTAAGTTTTTCTTAAGTTTTTTCAGTCTTTTTTTCTCAGTTTTTTTCTGTTTTTTTCCTCCGTTTTTCTTCAGTTTTTTTTTAAAGTTTTTTTTCTCAGTTTATCTGCTCAGTTTTTCTCATGAGTTTTTTTCTCAGTTTTTCTTCTCAGTACTTTTTTTTCACAGTTTTTTTCACAGATTTTTTCGAAGTTTTTCTTCAGTTTTTTCAGGTTTTTTTTCTCAGTTTTTCTTCTCAGTTTTTTTCCTCCGTTTTTCTTCAGCTTTTTTAAATTGATAATTGCTACAATTAGCAGTTCAGTGACAGAGGAAGAAATGAACAGAAAACTAATTGAAAATAAGTCATGAATGGTCAATTCTAAATTGTGAGATGTTTGTGGAGCGGTGAGAATGAAGCCTGATCGAAATGCAATTAATGCTAAAGTGGAACAACCGAGGTTGATACAAAGTGCGGGATTTGGGTCCGTGGACAGGAAAGGGGAGCGGATACAAGGTGTGGGTACGAAATGACTCAGAATTCTCATGTTGTATTCGCAGACTGGAGGCTATGAGTAAAGACCGTTGAACAGACTACTGTCAAACACCATGATCATAGGGGAGTTGGTATGTTTTAACTCAACCAAGTTGCAACAGTTACGTTTATAATCCACCAGGTGAACATTTAATCAGATCAACTGACTTCTTGGCTGGAAGTCGCAGGTTTTTACATTGGCCCCCTGAACAGTGCAATCCCCATCTGGACAAACGCCAACAATAACCACAAGGGGGAGACGTTGAGGTGTGACCCTGAAAAAGCAACATTACCTTGCACCTTCTTCTGTGATCCGAGGAAAAATATACATTCCAATGTACACAATGTCACAAGGGGCATAATCTTCACCTCGCATTTGACGCCTCTAATAATGGAGCAAACTTCAGAGGGAGTTGTAGGCAGTGATATCCAGAGCAAAGCAAAGATAGAGTACAAGTGACAATATAGGCTGCAGTCCAGCCCAGGAGATACCTGTGTGGAGTCAGCTTCAGAAAGGCTCCGTGGTAAGTTCTTAGCTCTGAGTTGGCAGAACCCATCTTTAATATTAATCCGGCACATAGTTATATGGAGAAGCTGTCTCTCTGGCGAGAAAGACTGGCGGAATGTACATCCCAGCGGATGAGGGACATTATATGTACCTGAGCTTCCAGCGCAATCTATCAATAATGTAATATATGCTCAGAAGTGTTTGATTCGGATTCCGTTGGTGTGCAGGACAGTGTGACATATAGCAGTTGTTCCGACTTGATATACGTAAAGTGCTCCATGTGTTCATTTGTAAAGAAATACAGACAGACAGAGAGTGAGACAGAGACTACATATGCAAAATAAATAGCTGCACTGAAAAGACATCCTGAACAAGCTAAGGCGGCTGATGAAGAAATAATTAACTGGATTCCTGTTCAACTGTGTTTAGACAATACAGTCTTAGATGGAAATTAAATCACATGAGTATATAAGGTTAATATAGTTAAGTATGAGTGTGTGGTGTGTGGGGTGGGGGGTGGAGGAGCGTGTGGTTACCATGGATACAGAAGTATAGTGAAAATCTATGGAGAAAGAAGGATGAAGTAACTCTGAATCAAATACAAGAGATGGGCTGTCCTGTGCTTTTTACAAGATGGAGGTGTGCCTCCTTGTTGAACCGCTGCAGTCCGTGTGGTCACGGTGCTCCCCAGAGTTGTTAGGTGGTGAGTTGCATGAAATAATGGCGAAGATATGAGGAGATAATATTTCCAACTGGAATTTGCAAATGGCCAAATCTGTTAATAATTTATGTATATGAACTATACAGTCTTATAATTTTTTCTAAAATCATTTCCCATATTCAGTATTTGTCAAACCACTTAATTTATTCCACAATTGGAACATTATTACAACAACAACAATCATTTGTACTTATATAGCGCCTTTAACGGTGGAAACCTTCCCGAGAGGCTTCACAGGAGTGGTATAATAAAAAACAAATAAACTTGGCACCGAGCCACAAAAGAACAAATTACGGCAGATGACCAAAAGCTTGTTTGGAGGTAGGTTATAAGCAGTGTATTCAAGGAAGAAAGAGAGCTAGAGAGGCGGTGAGGATTAGGAAGGCTGTTCCAGAGCTCAGGTCTCGGGCAGCTGAAGGCACGGCCACGAATGGTTGAGCAGTTTTAATCAGGGATGCACAAGAGTGTAGAATTTGAGGAGCGCAGACATCTTGGGTGGTTGCGATGCTAAAGCAGATGACAGAGATATTGAGGGATTAAGCCATGGAGGGATTTGCACACAGAAGGAGAATTTTGAAGTCGAGGTATTGTTGAACCGGGATGAAAGTAGCTCAGCGAGCACAGCGGTGATGGGTGATTGGGATTCCGTGCGAGATTGGACATGCATTGGCGAGTTTTGAACGGCCTCAAGTTTACATCGGATATAATGTAGCAGGTCAGCCAGGAGTGTGTTGGAGCTGTACAAACTAGAGGTAACAAAGGCATGGATGAGGGTTTCAGCAACAGAGGAGCTGAGGCAGGGGCGGAGACGGGCAATGTTATGGAGGTTATACCACAGATATGTGGCCAGAAGATTATTTCACGTTCCAATAGGATACCTAGATTGCGAACTGTCTGCTTCAGACACAGACAGAAGCACGGGAGAGGAATAGAGTCGATGGTTAGTGAATACAGTTTGTGGCGGGGACCAAAGAGAATGTCATCGGTCTTCCCAATATTTAATTAGAGACATTTTCTGTTCATCCAGTACTGGATGTCGGACAAGCAGTCTGCCAATTTAGAGACCTTGGCGGGGTCGAGAGAAGTGTTGGTGAGGTAGAGCTTGGTATCATCAACCTACATGTGGAAACTGACGCTGTGTTTTCGGATGATGTCGTCAAGAGGCAGCTTATAATGAAGATACAGGAGGGGGCTAAGGATAGATCCTTCGGGTACACGATATGCAACGATTTGGTCGCGAGAATAGAAGCGAGTGCAAGTGATTTTCTGGTTACGATTAGAGAGATATGGATGGAACAAGGTGAGTGCAGTCCCATCCAGCTGGACGGTGGTGGAGAGGCACTGGAGGAACAAGGAGTGCTCAACCATATCAAAGGTTGCGGACAGATCGACAATGACGAGGAGGCATCGTTAACTTTTGTCAATGTCACAAAGGATGACTTTTGTGACTTTGATGAGAGCTGTTTCAGTAGCGTGGCTTGGCGGAAACCAGACTGAAGGATTTAGAACATGGAGTTCCGGCAGGTGACAACATGTTCAAGGACTTTGAAGTGGAAATTAAGGTTGGAGAGGGGGCGGTAGCTTGCAAGCCCAGTGTGGTGAAGGGTTGTTTTTTGAGGAGAGGGGTGATAACGATAGATTTGAAGGAGACGAGACGACCTGAGCTGAGAGGACCATAAACAATGTCAGCTAACACGGGAGCCAGAAAAGAAATTTGGCTGATCAGCAGCTTGGTGGGAATAGGATCAAGTGAGCAGGAAGTGGGTCTCAGTGATAAGATGAGCATGGAGAGATCAAGAGGGGCAGATCAGAGAGAGACTAGAGAGAGATGCGACTTCATGGCAAGGGCAGGGTGGAAACTTAGGGGCAGTTTGACCCGTTTGGCTAGAGGAAGGAAGCGAAATGGCAGAAGCAGCTGATTGGATGGTCTCAATCTTTGAGACAAATAATTCCATGAGCTACTCTCACTTGTTGTTGGAGATGAGTGTGGTGGAGACTGGGGAGCGGAGTTTCACAAGACGGTTAACGTTGAAACTAGAAGCCGGTGTTTATGTTTGTGTTCTTTAATGATGCTGGATTAGTGAGCAGCTTTAGCAGACACGAGTAGGGCCCGATAAGACTTTATATTGTCGAGGCATATCTGGTGTTGAATGGTTAAATCAGTTGGCCGTTACATACATACAAGTCTGCGGCCCTTGGACGTAAATGAGGGAGAATGACGGCTATACAAGCGGAAAGGCGAGGGTGAGAGAGATTAATTGTTTTAATAGGAAATAGTGCATCAGAGGTGTTGGTGAGGGGATATTTGGGGAGATTGATGGCTGCAGAAATGTCATTGGCAATTAATTCATTATATCCTCGGCTTAAACAGAGTCATAGTTTAAATAGTGGTGATACCTGATTAACAAATAATCTAGCAACAAAACGATTTATCAATTATTCTTGTTTCTATTTGCAGCTGCTCTGTAATTACAGGACAAAAAGGAAACAATGTCCTCTCACAGAATCCAAACACCACTGTTCGCAGTTACAAATCAAAATGTCATTACTACTTCGTCTTAATATTTCTATTTTCCAAGCTCTCCATCCCTTCAGTCTCCGGTTTCACTGCATGTGCAATGTCCCAAATTTAATCATTACATGTGTGTATAACTGACTGCAAATATTTAAAATTTAAATTTGCGGCCACAGGGCATTACTGTGCTTGGTGCACGAATTCAACTCTGAATAAATACATCAACACTGTGGTTTCAGGAATTGCTTGAAAACACAAGATATTTCCCAGAAATGGCGTGCAATAAAACATTTAAGAACATAAGAACATAAGAACATAAGAATTAGGAACAGGAGTAGGTCATCGAGCCCCTCGAGCCTGCTACGCCATTCAACAAGATCATGGCTGATCTGGCCGTGGACTCAGCTCGACTTACCCGCCCGCTACTCGTAACCCTTAATTACATTATTGGTTAAAAATCTATCTATCTGTGACTGGAATAGATTCAATGAGCTATCCTCAACTGCTTCCTTGGGCAGAGAACTCCACAGATTCACAACCCTCTGGGAGTAGAAATTCCTTCTCAACTCGGTTTTAAATTGGCTCCCCCGTATTTTGAGGCTGTGCCCCTTAGTTCTAGTCTCCCCGAACAGTGAAAACAACCTCTCTGCCTCTATCTTGTCTATCCCTTTCATTATTTTAAATATTTCTATAAGATCACCTCTCATCCTTCTGACCTCCAACGAGTAAAGACCCAGTCTACTCAATCGATCATCATAAGGTAACCCCCTGATCTCCGGAATCAGCCTCGTGAATCGTCCCTGTACCCACTCCAAAGCTAGTATATCCTTCCTTAAGTAAGGTTACCAAAACTGCACGCAGTACTCCAGGTGCAGCCTCACCCATACCCTATACAGTTGCAGAAGGACCTCCCTGCTTTTGTACTCCATCCCTCTAGCAATGAAGGCCAACATTCCATTCGCCTTCCTGATTACCTGCTGCACCTGCAAACTAACTTTTTGGGATTCATGCACAAGGACCCCCAGGTCCCTCTGCACCGCAGCATATTGTAATGTCTCCCCATTCAAATAATATTCCCTTTTACTGTTTTTTTTCCCAAGGTGGATGACCTCACACTTTCCGACACGGTATTCCATCTGCCAAACATTAGCCCATTCGCTTAACCTATCCAAATCTCTTTGCAGCCTTTCAGTGTCCTCTACACAACCCGCTTTCCCACTAATCTTTGTGTCATCTGCAAATTTTGTTACACTACCCTCTGTCCCCTCTTCCAGGTCATATATGTACATTGTAAACAGTTGTGGTCCCAGCACCGATCCATGTGGTACACCAAGAACCACCAATTTCCAACCCGAAAAGGACCCATTTATCCCGACTCTCTGCTTTCCGTTCGCCAGCCAATTCTCGATCCATGCTAATACATTTCTTCTGACTCCACGTACCTCTATCTTCTGCAGTAACCTTTTGTGTGGCACCTTATCGAATGCATTTTGAAAATCTAAATGCAACACATCCATCGGTACACCTCTATCCACCATGCTCGTTATATCATCAAAGAATTCCAGTAAATTATTAAACATGATTTCCCCTTCATGAATCCATGCTGCGTCTGCTTGATTGCACTCTTCCGATCTAGATGTCCCGCTATTTCTTCCTTAATGGTAGTTTAAAGCATTTTCCCCCACCACGGATGTTAAACTAACCGGCCTATAGTTACCTGCCTTTTGACTGCCCCCTTTTTCTAAACAGAGGCGTTACATTAACTGTTTTCCAATCCGCTGGTACCTCCCGAGAGTGCAGAGACTTTTGGTAGATTATAACAAATGCATTTGCGTTAACTTCCGCCATCTCTTTTAATACCCTGTGATGCATTTCATCAGGACCAGGTGACTTGTCTACCTGGAGTCCCATTAGCCTGTCCAGCACTACCCTGCTAGTGATAGTGATTGTCTCAAGGTCCTCCCTTCCCAGATTCATGTGACCAGCAATTTATGGCATGGTTTTTTGTCTTTCACTGTGAAGACCGAAGCAAAATAATTGTTTAAGGTTCAGACGTTTCCACTTTTCCCATTATTAATTCCCCCTTATCCTCTTCTAAGGGACTGTTGTAGGAGGTAGGCACCTTTAGAATACACCAGAATACTAGGCATTAGGCACCTGCTAGATATATCTAAACGCATATAAGTGTAAAGTGGCCACACATAAAATGGCTGTCCAGGCATGATGGGAAATCAGGTATTCAAGCTGTGAACTGTAAAATGTTCAATGACCGAGCAATAACCCTGTGAGGCCCACTAGAGGAATGCCTTGGATGCAGGATAAGAATAATGAGGAGAGAACCCATCTCCCGTATTCAAGGCCATAAACCAATTAATTCCCCAGGAAGAAAGAGATAAGACAACCCATCTCCTGTAAACAAGGTTAGAAACCAATTATTTATCCAAGAAGAAAGAACTAGTGAGAGAACCTATATCAATCAGCCCAAGCTGACAAAAGACGAACACATGGTTCCTGAGACATAAGGGGAATTCTATTGGGTTAAAAGAACCTATATGTAATCTATAATCGTTGTGATTGGCTTGTGTCCAGCCGCGATGGGCTGTGTAGCTGTAGTAAACTGTTTTGTAACTGTTGTGAAACATATAAAAGTGCTTGTAACCCTTTGTTCTGTGGAGAGAAACCTGGATACTGTCCTGAGTTTTTCCTCCCCGCTGAGCGTTATAAAAGCTGCATCAGCATTGGAACCGACTCTGAGTGTTGAGTGATTCTTCTGAGAAAACACTAACGCTAACAATGGCGTAGTCGACGGGATTTCCCAGAGTCGCTGGACGCCCTTGGAAAAAACCCGGGTGAGTATGAAAAACAATTTTTAAGTATAAAGGGTGCGGAAGGTGGAAGCTGGTTGATCGACATGAGGAGACGGTCTAATATCTCAAACGCCTAGCTTGAGCCTGAATTAAGAGGACTTTTGTCTCACGTGACGGCCAGGAACCAAGTAGGCGTAGGAAACACACTTAGACCGTGGGATCATGATACCGAGAGACATCTTCCGGACCCAGTAGTGTAATTTGAAATACCCCGGGGTAGGACCAAGCGGTGTACAGCGGCTAACGGAATCCAAACCTGTGAACAGGGTCGGACCAACGGGCTGAGCGGTGGTAGGTAGTCGTTAAGGATACGTAGAGCACTGCGGGAATTGCTTAAACGCGTTTTTAAGAATTGTATAAGTTTGTGTAACAGCAGAACTTGTGACCTGACAGTAGGCAAGAGACAGTTTACTACAAGTCGCGCTAGAAAGAAAGCGGACCTCTGAGAGTAGATTCCTAACGGTACTAGTCCTACCCAGGAATGGCCATGAAAACAAGTAAACTCGAGTGGGGACCAGAAGGGTCGCTTACCCGCCACCTGGCGGAAAAACAAAAGAAGCTAATTGAAAAAATGATTAAAGCAGTGTGGAATCCTCAAGAATTAGTTATGTGAGGAATCCCTGAAAGGTCATGGATCCAAAAATAGAGCCGGCCAAAACAAGAAGAGAGACCGTTGTAAATGTCTGATCGTTGAGTGAGAAGTGTCTGTGTGATTTTTGACTGCAGAATGAATTTTTTATGTTTTCATGTTCCGAAAGCCTGGTTGGAAGAGGAATGCAAGTGTCTGTTTATTTTAGAAACAGAGTGAAAGTCTTTTTTTAACCCTTTGTAATGTTGTCCTGTATGTGGGAATTTTTAAGAAATTTAAGTTCGAAACGCAGGTGTGGATTTATTCGGATGATAAGTTACGGAGCTAGGAAAATAAACAAATAAAGAATAGGTTTGTTGAGCAAAATATTTATTTGTCATGCTCACTTACTTGCCGAAAGAAAACATGCAATGATTGATTGGGTTGAAAGACATAAATTTAGTCTCGGAATGAGATAAAGAATGCTTTAAAAAAAAAAAGAGCTTTCAAAAAAAAAAAAGTTTTAAATAAAGATTGAAATTACAAAGTTTGAATTGGGATTTTGAGATATTCAGAGAAGGCACAGGAAATACTGAGGTGGATTTAAAAGAAAAGAAAAAGATTAAATTAAATCTGATCAGGTCAAACTCCTGGGCAAGTGGCGAGCTATCTGCGAAGGTGTAAAAGGAACTTTTGGAAAATGTTAAAAAACTGCAAGCTTTAGTAACGACTTTGAAACTGGAGCATTTTGAGATAACGAAAGGCAGCACTCAAACTCTCAAAGCTGGACTCCATTCCAGTTATGGAGAAAAAGAAAAAGATAAAGACGCCACTTTGAAAGTAAACAAATGATTTTAAATTAACAACTTTATAGAGTTACGAACCCTCCGTGTAAAATACAAAACCTAATTTGAAGAAATAAAAAAAAAAGATGTAACGGACTAAATGGAAAAAGACATAACTTATTAAATACTAGTTGATGTTTGCTGTGAAAAAGATATTGGTTTAATTAGAAGGAAAAAAAAATTGGAATAAGTGAAAAACACTGTACATGGATTCGAATTTTCAATTATGAAAAAGTTTCAATGCAGTTTGAAAAGATTTCCAAAATGGACAGTGTTTATCAAAAATGTCCCGAACAGTCTAAACAAGCAGGAGGGTTTTGAAGATAACGAGGAGAAAGAGAGAAATAAAAAAAAAACAGAATTGAATTTCAGTAAACAAAATTGCTATTGTATGTGTGGTCTTGTTTTAAAACAATTAAAAAAAAATTATTTGGCAAGTACTTGAATTAGAAGTTAAGAAAACATTGGAGTTTCCTCTAATGATTTATGCTGTTTTTAACGGATTCCTAATTTCGAAGCCAGTTTTGAAGGCACAAAGACTTTTTTTTTTCAAATGATTACGTGAAGTCACGTAATGACATCAGGTCTTCTTACAAACCTGGAAAGGAGTTAACCCTTTCCATTGACAGCCGTTTTATACTGAACATTATTAATTTGGATTTCTTAACAGGAAAAGAAAAGACTCACCTAACAGAGGAAAAAAAATAAAAACAGAACTAGCTTATGTAATAATACTTGCCTGATACAATAAAGAAATAGATATTCAATAAAACAAATTGAAGAGTTAAAAGCTAAGATAAACAGGCTGGAAGAGAAAACAGGACGAGACGGATAGTGCAGTGCGCAGCCATAGCACCATCACCTCTGGCAATAGAGCCAAAGTACCCCACGGTGGGTAGGTGTAGTCCACAAACCCAACCTAACGGTAAAGCAGACAGCGATGTTTGGAGGAATAGCTTTGGCCTTGGTCATAGGAGTTTGGGTAATATTTAAGTGGGTAAAGACACGGGCGCACGCCCTACAGATTCAGCTCGAAATGGTTCGATTATAACCTTGTCCTTCTGATTTTGCAGGGTGACAGGGACACTCTTAGAGCAAAAAACTTAACCCCTGGTGACGACCAGGCCCTCTGTTTAAAATTACAGATAATACTTACCGGAATGGGAATACGAACGGCGCTACTCGTAATATGTATAGCCCTGCGACATGCACGTACCCTGGGCAACACCGACGGACAGCAGAGCACGCTGGAAATAAACAACTATATGAACTATGGAGTCTTGTTTAATTTAACGGACGGAATGTGCATCCGAGCAGCCAAGGACTGGAGCAAGGACAGGACTTATTTTAATGCATGGTTAAAAGTGATTCCTAATAAGAATCCTAATAAGAATAAGAGTATGTGTACAGTGCTCCACGGGCATTAAACGGAGGGATGTCAAAGGGCCTAATGAATGTACTTTCGGCATAATTTGCGCGCCTCCGGACCAATCCCAGCAATCAGTCATCCGCAAGAAGGGAATGGAGCTGTGTGGGTATTACGAGGAGGCGGGGGCGGCTGCAATATCATTGTATGTGTGTTTCTCACCCCCTCCGACACCGCGCCCCATAAGAATCACTACATTGCCCGAGGAACTGCCTTGCCCCATAACTACGAAGGGACCAGAGAATGGGATTGTAATGTACAGCGAGGCGGAACTGTTGTGTGATAATGTTAGACATGAAATTGTGCCTGTTCTGATCAATATTTCAGGCATCCAGATGCCGGAATACTGTACAGAACAGTCAAGGAAGATGTACAATGTATTAAGTAAAGTTGTAATGCAGCAGGATGCCGATGCAATGGGTGCCAGTAGGTTCCGGGGACAGGGGTTAGCCCCCAGGATGAAGAGGGAAATACAATGATTAAATGAGAGGGTGGAACAGCTTAGAGGGGTGATGAAGGGGTTATTGGAGAGGGTGGAGCAAAACCAGGAAGACCAAGCCAACCTAGGAAAGGAGGGTGCCAAAATCCAGCTGGATGGCATCTCAGTCCTGGAAGCTCACGCCAGAACCATCAATCACCTCATTGATAGAGAACAGGAAGATACAGGGAAAGCAAAGACAGGGGCAACTCTGTCACGCTTATGGTTTGTGGATGGTGGGACAGATCCGCCACAATCTCGACCAGATCCAACGCGGGGAAGTACCCGATTGGATAGACAGTTCACATTTAGCTCAGGGGGACACTGGATAATTGTACTCTGAAGGGACTGACCAGAGTATACCCAGCAATTCCAGATTGCCAGATGGGTAGGACTACCGCGATAGGGATAGTCCTGATGATCCCTATAGCCACGCCGTACTCAGGGCCGTTCCCCCTATACCAACGAGAGAATATCGGAATAATCCGGGAAAATGTCTCCATACGCTACTACCTGACCACCACCTCTGCCGTTCGTCGAAACAACATACTTACCGGGATTTCCCTAGCAGATTGCAAGCAAAAGGGGGAAATCACAGTATGCCCTCACCCAGTGGGCAGAGGGGAGCGAGACGAGTGCGGGTTTAACCGAACCGACGGGTGTGTACTAGAAATAGTGCCCGCACACATGCACTTCGCGAGGGCAGGCTACGGAGGGAAGGGAAGATACTGCGTCTCTACTACTGAGCGTTCATTCCAGTATAATGACCTGCAGTGCCCTATACCACAGCCAAACTTTTGCTTTACACCACTACGACCTGTCGCGATTGGGCAAGCGCATATCACCCAGGTTAGGCGCAGGAAGTCCGAAGTTATTGAGGTAACCGATCAGCTCCATGATCATTTACAGGCTTATGATGAACCAGATCAGGTCCTTATCCCACATTTAACCGAAGTATTACGAGAGTTGAGGCTCAGAGTGGATCAATCCGTAAAGCCATACCACCAACTACAAACTAAAATCAAAGTACTGGAAGAGGATACCGAGGTAGACTTACAAAGTCAGAGTTGGTGGAGAAAGGTCTGGGACTGGGGAATAAATGTGAACATCCACCCATGAATTCGAATAATTTCACATATACTGGTCGGGATACAATTGATCTTAGCAATAACATGGGGCGTAATGACCTGCCAGGCATGCAGACACCACGCACAACGAAGACGGACAAATCACCGTTCCCAGGATACTAAACAAGCCTGTTTTATAAGGGGGCAGGTGGATTTGGCCTTTGTAAATTCGATTTAAGCAACCGGGACTCGTGAAACCGCGTGACTGGCCAGCACGTTGAGGCAGGGAGTACCGGGCCGTGCACAAAATCTAATAAAGGTCGAATGGTCGGTTAAAAGGGGACTAGGACTGGTCCCTTTACCGAAAGGGGGAGTTGTTGTAGGAGGTAGGCACCTTTAGAATACACCAGAATACTAGGCATTAGACACCTGCTAGATATATCAAAACGTATATAAGTGTAAAGTGGCCACACATAAAATGGCTGCCCAGGCATGATGGGAAATCAGGTAGTCAAGCTGTGAACTGTAAAATGTTCAATGACCGAGCAATAACCCTGTGAGGCCCACTATAGGAATGCCTTGGATGCAGGATAAGAATAATGAGGAGAGAACCCATCTCCCGTATTCAAGGCCATAAACCAATTAATTCCCCAGGAAGAAAGAGATAAGACAATCCATCTCCTGTAAACAAGGTTAGAAACCAATTATTTATCCAAGAAGAAAGAACTAGTGAGAGAACCTATATCAATCATCCCAAACTGACAAAAGACGAACACATGGTTCCTGAGACATGAGGGGAATTCTATTGGGTTAAAAGAACCTATATGTAATCTATAATCGTTGCGATTGGCTTGTGTCCAGCTGTGATGGGCTGTGTAGCTGTAGGAAACTGTTTTGTAACTGTTGTGAAACATATAAAAGTGCTTGTAACCCTTTGTTCTGTGGAGAGAAACCTGGATACGGTCCTGAGTTTTTCCTCCCCGCTGATCGTTATAAAAGCTGCATCAGCATTGGAACCGACTCTGAGTGTTGAGTGATTCTTCTGAGAAAACACTAACGCTAACAGGGACCAACATTTACTTTATTCACTCTTTTCCGTTTTATATAACTGTAAAAAATTTTACTATCCGTTTTTATGTTTTGCGCAAGTTTACCTTCGTAATCTATCTTTCCTTTCTTTATTGCTTACTTAGTTTTTCTTTGCTGTCGTTTAAAATTTTCCCAATCTTTTATTTTCCCACTAACCTTGGTCACCTTATACACATTGGTTTTTAATTTGATATTCTCCTTTATTTCCTTGTTCATCCACGGCTGGTTATCTCTTCTCTTACCGCCCTTATTTTTCACTGGTATATATTTTTGTTGAGCACTATGAAAGAGCTCCTTAAAAGTCCTCCACTCTTCCTCAATTGTGCCACCGTTTAGGCTGTGTTTCCAGTCTACTTTAGCCAACTCTGCCCTCACTGTAGTCCCCTTTGTTTAAGCATAATACGCTCGTTTGTGACACCAATTCCTCATCCTCAATCTGTATTACAAATTCAACCATACTGTGATCACTCATTCCGAGGGGATCTTTTACTAGTAGATCGTTTATTATTCATGTCTCATTACACAGGACCAGATCTAAGATAGCTTGCTTCCTTTTAGGTTCTGTAACATACTGTTCTAAGAAACAATTCGGTATGCATTCTATGAATTTCTCCTCAAGGCTACCCCGTGGGATTTGATCTGACCAATCGATATGTAGGTTAAAATCCCCCATGATTACTGCCGTTCCTTTTTCACATGCCTCCATTATTCCCTTGATTATTGCCCTCTCCACCGTGTAGTTATTATTTGGGGGCCTATAAACTACACCCACCAGTGACTTTTTCCCCTTATTATCTCTAATCTCCACCCACAATGATTCAACATTTTGTTCATTAGAGCCAATATCGTCTCTCACAAGTGCCCTAATATCATTCTTTATTAACAGAGCTACCCCACCTCCTTTCCTTTCTTGTCTATTTTTCCGAATTGTCAGATATCCCTGTATGTTTAATTCCAAATCTTGGCCACCCTGCAACTACGTTTCTGTAATGGCCACCAAATCATACCCATTTGCAATGATTTGTGCCGTCAACTCATTTACTTTATTTCGAATGATGCGTGCGTTTCAGTAGAGTGTTTTAATACTGGTTTTTAAACCATGAATTTTAGTTTTGAACGCTCCTGCAGCCCCTTTATATTCGTTGCCCTTTTTGTTTTTTGCCTTGGGTTTCTCTGCCCTCCACTTTTAGACATCTCCTTTCTGTCTTTTGCTTTTGTTTCCTTTTTGTTTCCCTCTATCTCTCTGCATTGGTTCCCATCCCCCTGCCATATTAGTTCAACTCCTCCCCATCAGCACAAGCAAACACTCCCCCTCGAACATTGGTTCTTGTCCTCCCCAGGTGCAGACCGTCCGGTTTGTACTGCTCCCACCTACCCCAGAACCGGTTCCAATGCCGCAGGAATTTGAATCCCTCCCTGCTGCACCACTGCTCAAGCCACGTATTGATCTGAGCTATCCTGCGATTTCTACTCTGACGAGCACGTGGCACTGGTAGCAATCCTGAGATTACTACTTTTGAGGTGCTACATTTTAATTTACCTCCTAGCTCCTTAAATTCATCTTGTAGGAACTCAGCCCGTTTTTTACCTATATCATTGGTACCAATGTGCACCACGACATCTGGCTGTTCACCCTCCCTTTTCAGAATGTCCTGCAGACACTCCGAGACATCCTTGACCCTTGCACCAGGGAGGCAACATACCATCCTGGAGTCTCGGTTGCGGCTGCAGAAATGCCTATCTATTCCGCTTACAATCGAAGCCTCGATCACTATCGCTCTCCCACTCTTTTTCCTGCCCTCCTGTGCAGCAGAACCAGCCACGGTACCATGAACTTGGCTGCTGCTGCCCTCCCCTGGTGAGTCATCCCCTTCAACACTAATCAAAACTGTGTATCTGTTTTGCAGGGGAATGACCGTAGGGGACCCCTGCACTACCTTCCTTGCACTGCTCTTCCTGCTGGTCTTCCATTCCCTACCTGGCTGTGGATCCTTCACCTGTGGTAAGACCAGCTTGCTACGTGTGCTACTCACGTCATTCTCAGCATTGTGGATGCTCCAGAGTAAATCCACCCTCAGCTCCAATTCCACATCGTGGTCCGTCAGCAGCAGGAGGCGGTCGCACTTCCCGCACACGTAGTCGTCACGGACAACAGAAGTGTCTCTGAGTTCCCACATGGTACAGGAGGAGCATATCACGTGACCCTTAGATACACTTAAATTGGCAACAACAATGTTAACAAGTTAATTACTGTTATAGGAGAGAAAATGAAAAACTACTCACCAATCGCCAGCCAATCACTTACCCCCTTGGCTGCGACGTCACCTTTCTGTTTCTTTCTACTTCTTTTTTCTTTCTCCCTGTAGCTGCACAAGTACGCCTTTTATAGGCCTCACCAACGAACTCCCGACGTATGTTACAGTCTAGCCATGTTAATATGGGCCTTCACTGTTTGTCAGAAGATGGTTTCTACAACTTCGTAGCATATATTTTAATCTAACTAAATGTCAATATATGCAAAGAGCAAGTTCCACAAAAAGAAAATCTGTTTGGTAAAGTTGGCTAACGTTTGCTTTATTCGGAAAAACTTCCATGGGAAAGTTAGTGCTTGCGAATATCAGCCTAGGTTTTCGGCAGGGTATCAAACCCATAAACTTCTGATTCAGATGGGAGCACCGGCTGATACAGTTAAAGGCGAGGTAGATAAGTTAACCAGAGCATGCAAAGAGGAGATCATTAACTAGGGGTTCCTGACGTTGCTAACGATGAACTGAAACAATTCCACACTCTAACGACATCCCTCAGTGTGAATACTGCGCTCATTCTCACTTAGAACCGCATCTCTCTGAGACATACAACGTGGAAAAATGTTAGATTTTGAGTTGGAGATTCAAAAACATTGCAATATCAAAATTCAACTCGCAAAGTTTGGAGGAAATGGAGGACAGATATTCTCTGAATTTCCGATAGTGAGCCAAATCTAACAAATAATCACCTCAGGACCGACAGAGCAATGACCAGGCCCTCCAGGTAATAAAGCGAGACACGGATTTATGCTATCGGTAACCTGTTAAAATGAGTGGCGGAAACTCTGTGGGCTGAAAGAATATCATCGGACATTTTTTCGTGTAGAACATTCAGATACACTGAAATTGGAACTGTGATTAACGGAACTCGCATTGCAGAACTGATGCCTCTGGGTGCTTGACACACAGGAACGCAGATGTAGATCATTCTGCCCCACATGCCTTTTCCGCCATTCCAGTCGACCATGGGTGATCGGCACCCTAACCCCAATTACCATCTTGGTTCCATACCCCTTGAAACCCTGACCTTAACAAATGTATCGATCAGTGTCTGTAAAATTACAATTGATCATTAATTGACAGGATTTTGGGAAAACGACTGTTAGATTTCTATTAAACTTTGTGTGAGAAAGTGTTCCAATTTTAAGATAATGCCTTTGGGTTTAGATTACACCGCCATAGGAAACAGTTTCTATCGAACAACTTTATCAATTTAAATAGCTCGGTTTTATCACGCTTCACCTTTCTGACCACAGTGAAATATAAAGCAAGGTTATGTAACCTTTCTTCATATTTGAATACGTTACCGTGGTATCAGTCTGGTGAACTTGCGTTGAAACCCCTCGAAGGCCAATCCATCTATCCTGCGATGTGCTGCCCAAAACCGAACGTATATACTCCAAATGGGATCTGAACAAATCTCTGTACAGCGGCAACAGCACTTCCTCAATTGTAAATATCTTCCCCCTTGTGATAAAAGCCAAAATTCGCTTAACATGTATCCCTATTCTGTGTTTCCTTCCGTGCAACCAACTATCGATCCAAGTCGTAACATTAACGCTAATTATGTGGGTTCCAAATTTTACGAATAATAACTGAGCAAGATTATCAAAGCAGAGACTTAACTGACACTGTAATACAATATGAGACGATGGGAACAGACATTCCAATGCACCGAGTACTGATCATATTTATAGTTAAAATTACCGCAGCTGACACAATATTGAATGGAAATAACAATTTGGTGCTTTTGCATCACAAACTAAGCACGTTACCGGGAACACTAATTACCACGCCGAGAACTGGAACACCGCAAATGGTAATACAATAAATCAAACTGTATTGATCTCTGAGAAATGATGGGGATTCTTGGTGCGGCACATGTTACAACGGGCCATATGAACTGATATATTCAGAGATACACTTCATAATACAGGGGCGAAACTTGCAGAAGGAGCATTAGGCTGCATTGATCCTGAGATTTGTGAGGGTCAGCGGGACAGTGAGACAACTCACTTCAATCTGTTCTCATTGAGTAACCTCTTCAAACAGACTCTGTAGAGTGTTAAAAACAACAGCCGTAATATTGGACTTTAATGCTGATCATGTTTCTTCAAACAGAAACATGCAAGGTCATTTATTAGTACAGGGTGGTGGGAACTCATGAGACAGAATGTGAAATTTCAGTTTCCCAACTGAAGTGGGGAAAGTTAGTCAGTGGTACAATGGGTGATAAAACACATGGTTCGATACCCTGGGCTCTGCCACATAACCTGTAAATGTGAGGTAGAGGAATGTTACACAGACACAGATTACAGGGCGATATGACAGATGTGTTTAAAATTATTGACAGGATGGAAGAAGGTAGATAGAAGCAGACTGATTCCAGCAGATGTGTGTTGCAGAACGAGGCGCTGTAGAAACTAGATGAAATAGAAGACAATGGAACAGAGAGAAGAGAGACCGGGTGAAGCTTTTTTATACAGGGATTGGGCAAGCGGTGGAGTTCAGTTACATGGATAGAGGTTGAGGCAGAAACTGTCAGAATTCAAAGTAGATTGGGTCCGTGGCTGGAGGAAGAGGCGATAAAGGGATATGGTGGATAAATGTGACCAGAAATTCGTCTATCTGTAAGTATCTAAAGCGAAATTAAAGTGAATGTGTGTGGATCACTGAGCGGACAGACTTACTAAGGGTATAGCGGATGTTCTATCACCCTGCAAGCGTTTGGTCTGAACAATAAATTTGTGCGATTAGCATAAGGGGACCATGACCTGGTATCTAAACGGTGCTGTGGTTAAAATGCAGCTATTGAATCTAAAACGGGTTTTTAAATGTGGTCAAACCCAGGACAGCTGCATAGAGCGCCGCTGTCTTGTTTCAATCGTTCTCTCACAGCACGGATTCCCGGTCTGACCTGTACCACTGCAGGAATGGATGTGACAGAAACCAGCTGCCTCCCACCGACTGAAGGCAGAAAAATATCCGCCCGGTGGGCGAGGGCTAGACTGAGAATATGCTGGTCACCGGTCAGTGGTGAAGATGAGGGAGAGAGTCTGTGTTCCTGCATGGAGCACAATCCCACACTCGGCATGGATTGTGATCACCAGCACTTTGCTGGAACCAGACCGAGAACAGCGGGTAGATTCTGATTAACTGGACTGAACAAATGTCGGTCCTGACTGTTCGAATTCCCAGGTATATGTCCATGATCGACTGTCAGTGTGTATCTCTACAGAGGAGACAATGGGAGACAAACTTGAGCATTTTCCAACATGCTGAATGTTCAGTAAAATATAATCTGTCAGATATTACCGAGTGTTAGGGGAGACAAGACGAGTCACGGAAAAATGGAATGAAAATAGTCCATTGAATAAAAATTGCACGACTCTCAGTTAAAACGGAACAGGTTTGAAAGACATTACATGTAGAAATTAATCTGCAGGTATTATACGGGGTTAAAGAACATTAAAAGGCACCAAACGATCAGTCAATGAACAAGGTTGAGCGAGAAATACTATCACTGAATTTCTGCCTTTGGATTGAATTGTGAAGGATCGTTACAAAAAGACAGTTACTGAGATAGGAATACATTTAATCACAACTTTAGTAACGGCATATAATCACTTACAGGGGATTCTAATGGCTGCTATAATCGGATAGTACATCATTAGTGCATGTAGAATTGGTGGTAACCAGGAAAATGGATAGGCAATGTACGGAACTCTCATTCTGTCTGACAAATGATGATGACTCTTGGCACTGGAAACAGAGATCCAAATAATTGTGAGACGAGAGCTTAAGAGAAAACATAATTTATAATTGCGGGACACATCCCGTGGGACCATGAAAGATCAGGAGCATTGATATTACTTCCAATTATTTGGCAGCGCGTCAACTCCCTTCACTGTAATGTTTGTGCTGCACTGATTATATCCAAACTGATAATACAAGTGTTTGACGTGAAACCGCCCAAAAGCTTGGCTTGATATATTGCTCACATTTCTAACTAATAATATACAGAAAGCCGAGCTCTACTGGCATGACTGCCGCACCTTAAACAGAAACAGCTTCAGTTTTCCTCCTGTTATATGACGCAGTTCACTCCTGTCGATGCACCAAGTGAATTCCCTGAATTCCCAATCAAATTTCAAATTTTACACCACTCCCGGCGTTTGATAATCATCCCTTTCAATCTGGAAGTTGAGGCTTGCAATTGAATGAGCAATGCATATCTTTAGAACGGCATGAAGTCGGGTTTTGCAACAATACCTAGAATAAAATTAATCTAAAAACCCGGATAGAAAAATGTAACCATAGAAAAGGGCTCGAAATAAGCCTCGTTTCACTGCAATTAACATTTTTCAAACGTTACAGATGATGTTAAAACCGTTTCCAGAGGGCTAACTGTGACAAGGGACCTGTACAGTATTAGAATAGCTTCTGTCACGTGAGAAGCAGAATCTCTCTGGAAATGTACCTCCCCATGGATTTTGTGGGCTGCGGTGGGGATTCGAGACTCTGCTCCATTCATTATCTTCTAGTATTATCCATTGCCGTAGTTTCACGTTGATATGTTCTGTGATATTATAGAGGCCGAGGAATGCAGGGACACGAGTAGGCCATTTAGTCGCTCGGACATGCTCCACCATTCAATTATTCCCCAACTCAATATTTCCCGCATTAACAGAAGCACTTGAATTTCATAGCTCCTTTCACATCCAACGGATGTCGCAAAAGGCTTTACAGCCAACTACTTAATTTTTGACCTTTAGTTATGTATTTTTGTAGCAAATGCTGCAGGTAATGTGTACACAGCTGGGTCCCACAAACAGCAATGTTACAATAGCAAGATAATCTCC
Source organism: Pristiophorus japonicus (assembly GCF_044704955.1). Classification (NCBI taxonomy): domain Eukaryota; kingdom Metazoa; phylum Chordata; class Chondrichthyes; family Pristiophoridae; genus Pristiophorus; species Pristiophorus japonicus. Next base: position 7,519,314 of record NW_027252779.1, read on the forward strand.
ATTAGTCATGAATTTGATTGCGAGATAAATATAAGTTTGTGCAGCTGGATAACTCCCCTGCTCTTCTTGGAAATGATACCATAGGATCGCCTACGCCCTCCTCGGAGAACATAACACTCATCTGAAAGATGGCACCGCCGCCAGTACAGCATTCCCTCTATATTTTACTGGATTTTCAGCCAGATATGTGTGATGAAGTCTCTGGAGAGGGAGTTTCTTGCTCCAGTCTGCATTATTTACTGCAGCACTACTTAACACAGGTTCATCTGTGAAATAACATTCCACTATATGTTAAATCTGGATTGGATATGCATTTTTTTAATCTGATTTGTATTCGCCAGAGATGTACTTAATGATTACGAACTGATAGTCGACCCTTCTTACAACCTTACACACGTGTTTAGATTCAATGTATCACATGCATTTTTGAAATATAACTTTTTCTTTTTTTTATATGTTCATCTTTTTCATGTTAATCGAACAAATATACAGTAGTCCTATAGGCTAAAATTTGTCAAGCACTGAAAAACTGAGAAAAAGAAGCATTCTGGCTTCATGCAATTGGTACAATGTGAAAATCAACTAACTGGTCTTGAGACTACATAAGACACTGTCTTTACAATTGGTTCTTGGAAGTACGAAGACTGGGACAGGATAATATTTGTAGAATAGGAGATCACATGTTCTGAAGTTGCTGGCTGAGGCATTGATAAAAAGCAAGAGCCAGATAAAATGGAAGAACAACACTCTTCCCCTCTTGTAGGCCGATAATTGGTCAGCCAGAAATATATGACATCTTGAGAACCAGTCAATCAGCCCTTGTCCATCAAAGTTATGGATATGATGAGGGACGACTCTTCATTCCTTCGTCTGAAAGGATATAGACACCCTATTGGCCAGCCCACCATTTGGAAAGACCCCAAAATGGTACCTGTGTCAATATCGACTCATGGTACCGCCTGGAAAAGTAGTATAAAAAGGGGACCACTTATGAGAGTTAGACTGTAGAGTACCACGAGCAAGGGCTGACCCTGGAGAGGGACTAGGGAGTAGTGGCGCACAGGAGGAGGATCCGGATCCAAACAGACAAGATAAGGGCCAATGAACATAGAATAGCCCAAGCGGCTTGATTCCAAGGAAAAGGCCAACGAACAGAGAACACCTCTCGTGGGATGAGTCCAACCCAAGCGGCAATAAGCAGAAGATATTCCAGGCGGGGTGAGGCTGAAGAGACCCTTTGTGCGGTGGATTGTTTCTTTCAGACTACTATCAAAAGGGAACTAAAACTACCGAAGGCAGCACGGGTGATATCATTTTCGTTCTATACTGTAAACTACTGATAAATGCTCACCTTTGTGTAATACCTAAAAGAACATTGTGCCATATTGAAGTCACGTCAAAGAATTGGTAAAGCTTGCCAAAACCATAGCAAAATCTGGTGTGACCAAACGGTGGTGTTTATTTTGTTTTAAAAAACATTCTAAGCCTGACCTATTTTGCTGGTACATCGTTCTAGGAAAGTTAGCCAGTAAGGGATATTAGTACACCTGCCAGTTGCCATAATGTCGCAGAATTTCTGACTGTACAACTGACATAGTAATAGCTTTAGAGAAACACTTGGGTAAGTTGAGTGGGACGGATTTAATCAAGGCGATTCTGTCCTGTAATTATAAAGCTAATTTGCAGCGGTGGCTTTCATCCAAAAGAAGGTGGATGACAATGCAATCAGGTTGGAAAAGTGCAGACCGTGGTTGGGATTTGCTGCATTCGTTTGCAACAAATGAGTGAGCAGCTAATAATTGATCTAGAAAACAGGTAAGCCTGAAAAAACTGCAATTCCTTGATGTGAAAAAGTAACTTAGCCAAACAATGCAGACTTTCAAGGCATACCTCATAAGTGCCCAGGACCTGTTACGTATGCAAAGCAGCAAAATCAGGTGTATGTATCAGCTGTAGTCGCAGGCGGGCCACGAACGATAAATGATAGAAATACAGAATTAGAAAACGAGTTTGAAGTTTGGCCCCAAATGTTGGAAGAAGCGACAGGAGCTTTATTGCTAAATAATGATCCAACCAGCCAGGGAGGCTGATCATACCAATGTGAACATATGGCCGACGAGCTGTGGGACAAATTGGGACCCCGGAATGCGGTGATTTCATCTGTTACAATGTTTCAGCGTATAAACCGATATAAACTATGGTGGAACTGGTTGAAAGGACAAGTTATCCCTCACTATTACACGGACAGAAGCAAAGACAGAAAGAGAAAGAAAAATTTACGGAAAAAGTGATCCATCCATGGCTAAGTGAGCAAGTTAAGCAGAGCATTAGATTGAAATAAGCTTATAATATTGCAAAGAATGGTAGTAAGCCTGCGGAGTGCGAGAATTTCGAAACCAGCAAAGAATGACAACTAATTGATAAAATGGGGAAAAATACAATATGAGAGAAAACTAGCAAGAAATATAAAAACAGATTGTAATAGCTTCTGCCACAATGTAAAAAGGAACAGAGTAGCACAAGTGTTCTTCGGTCCCGTGGAGGCTGAGACAGGAGAAAACATTATGAGATATCAGTAAATGGCAGAAACGTTAAAAAATATTTTGTACCAGTCTTTACATTTGAATATACAAAAAGCATACCAACAATTTTGGGGAACCAAAGGTCTAATGAGGGTGAGGAAATTAATGCAATGAATAGAAATGAGAAAAAGTACGAGGCAATGAATAGGACGAATAGCCGAAAACCCCCCAAGATCTGAAGGGCTGCAACCTTGGTTTATAAAAGGGTTGGATGCAGAGATAATGGGTGTATTGGTATTGATCTTCCAAAATTCAATAGATTACTGATGCTGTTCTGGGATGGAATTGAGCAAATATAACACTGCTATGCAATCTGCCCTCATAGATATGAATGAGTGATCATAGCATGATTGAATTTCAAATTCAGATGGAGGGTGAGAAATTTGGATCTCTACCTAACTAGCGTACTGAGCTTAAATAAAGGAAACAATGAAGGTATGAGGGCTCAGTTGGCTGAAGTGGACTGGGAACATAGATTAAAGTGTATGACGGTTGATGAACAGTGGTGTACATTTAAGGAGATATTTCACAACTCTCATGAAAAATGAGGAGGAAAGGGCGTGAGTCTGACATCAATTGTGGGGGAAAATGCTGGAATCCATTGTTAAAGAAGTGGAATTTTGGACACATAGAAAATCATATCACGCAGAGCAAATCTGGTTTTATGAAAGGGTAATCATGTTTGACAAATTTACTATAATGCTTTTAGGATGTAGTGAGGAACATATATAAAGGGGAACCAATGGATGCAGTATATTTGGATTTCCAGAACACATACCAAAATGCCAAATAGATAGTTATTACACAAGATAAGGGCTCAGGTATTTGGGTATTATATCAGCTTAAGTGGTTTTCTTAATGGAGAGGTACAAAGAATAGGCTTCATTTGATCTTTTTCAGGTAAGTAGCTGGTAACTAGTGTGGAGCCTCAATGATCAGTGCTGCGGATTCAGCTATTTAAAAACTATATTAACTACCGATATGAAGGGACCGAGTGTGCTGTAATCCTGTTTGCTGATGCTACAAAGCTAGGTGGGACAGTAAGCTTGTAAGGAGAACACAAAGCGTCTGAAAAGGGACATAGATAGATTGTGAGTGCCAGTTAGCTGACAGATGGAGTTTAATGTCGGGTAATGTAATCTTATGTACTTTGGGAAGAAAAATAGGAAAACATAATATGTTTAAATGGTACGAACTTTTAAATGCTGTTGTTCAGCGAGATTTGCATGTCCTTTTGCAAGAAACACACATGCTGGTACAGCAAGTAATACGGAATGCAAATGGCATGTTGTCCTTTGTTGTAAGGGGGTTGGATTGGAAGAGTGGGGAAATCTTGCTAACATTGTGCAGTATCTTGGCGGGACCATACCTGTAAATTGTCTCCTGATCTAAGGTAGGATAAAGTTGTCTTGGAAATAGTGCAACAAAGGATCGCTAACCGATGCAGGGGATGCGAGGGTTGTCATATGGTGAGAGATTTAGTAGAATTGGCCTATACTTTCTGGCATTTAGTAAAGGGAGGTGATCTCATTGAAACATCGAAGATGCTGAAAGAGGGTTGATAGGCGAAATAATGAGTGATTGTTTCCCCTAGCTGGAGTTTTTGGAACAAGGAGGCACAGTCCCAGGATAAGGGGTAGACCATTAAAACCGAGATAAGGAAGACATTCTTCACTCAGTAGGTTGTGAATGTTTACAATTTTTTGCCTCAGAAGGCTGTGGATGCTAATGTTTGAGTATATTCAAGGCTGACTTGGATCGATTTTTTGGACTCTCGGGGAATCAAGTAATGTGGGGATTGGGCCGGAAAGTGGAGTTAAGGTCGACGATCTCCTATTTCTTATGTTCTTATAGAATCATAAAATCATAAAAGTTTACAGCACAGAAGGAGGCCATTTCGATCCATCGTGTCTGTGTCAGCCAACAAGTGGCTAATCGCACTTTCCAGCTCTGGGTCCATAGCCCTGCAGGTCATTGCACTTCAGGTGCCTATCCAATACGTTTATAACGTGGTGAGGCTTTCAGGCAGTGAGTTCAGCTGCCCTGCAATCATCTGGGTGAAGAAATATCCTCTCAAACACCCTCTAAACTTTCTGCCAATTAATTTAAATTTGTGTCCCTGCTTGTAGACACCGCTGCTAAGCGAAATAGAACCTTTCTATAGGCACTGCAGAATTTGAGCACAATTTCCCAATTCTTTACACTCCAACCCCTTACAGGATAGCATGCCATTTGCATTCCTTATATCTAGGCATTAACAATATTATATAGCTCGATGAGGTCACCGCTTATTCTCCTCTATTCTAAGGAAAACAAACGCAGCCTATGCAATCTGCCCTCATAGATATGAATGAGTGATCATAGCATGATTGAATTTCAAATTCAGATTGAGGGTGAGAAATTTGGATCTCTAACTAGCGTACTGAGCTTAAATAAAGGAAACAATGAAGGTATGAGGGCTCAGTTGGCTGAAGTGGACTGGGAAAATAGATTAAAGTGTATGACGGTTGATGAACAGTGGTGTACATTTAAGGAGATATTTCACAACTCTCATGAAAAATTAGGAGGAAAGGGCGTGAGAGAAAAGATAGCCACCCGTGGCATATTAAAGAAATAAAGCATGGTATCTAACTAAAAACAAGGGTATACAAGTTGTCAAAACTAGTGTGAGGACACAAGATTGGGAAGCGTTTAAAAGCCAACAAAGAATGGCTAAAAAAATTATTAAGAAAGGGAAGATAGACTATGAAAGTAAACTAGCACGAAATATAAAAACAGTTATCAAGGATCTATAGGTATATAAAATGGATAAGAATGGTTAGAGTAAATGTTGGTCCCTTGGAGGAGGAGACCGGGGAATTAGTAATGGGGAACATGGAGATGACAGAAACTCTGAACAAACATTTTGTATCAATCTTTATGGGTGAGTACACTAATATTATTCCAACAGTGGATAGTCAAGGGGCTTTCGGGGTGAGGAACTTAACACAATAAGGAAGTGGCACTCAGTAAGATAATGGGACGAAAAGCAGATAAATACACTGGACCTGATGCATGCATCCTAGGGTCTTTAGAGAAGAAGCGGCAGGGACATTGGATGCTTAGGTTGTAATTTACAAAAATTCGCTGGATTCTGGGGAAGTCTCAGCAGATTGGAAAACTGCAAATGTAACATCACTATTTAAAAAAAGGAGGCAGACTAAAAGCCGGAAACTAAAGACCAGTTAGCCTAACATCTGAGGTTGGAAAGATGTTGGAGTCCATTATTAAAGTAGCAGTAGCAGGACATTTGGAAAAGCAAAATTTGGCCAGGCAGATTCAACATGGATTTATGAAGGGGAAGTCATGTTTGACAAATTTGCTAGATTTCATAGAGGATTTAACGAACAGGGTGGATGTGGAACCAGTGGATGTAGTGTATTTGGACTTCCAGAGGGCATTTGACAATATGCCACATTAAAGGTTACTGCACAAGATAAAAGTTCACGGGGTAGGGGGTAATATATTAGCATGGATAGGGGATTAGCTCACGAACAGAGAACAGAGAGTAGCAATAAATGATTCATTCTGTGTTTGGCAAATAGTAACCAGTGGGGTGTCGAAGCATTCAGTGCTAGGACCCCCAACTACTTCCAATCTGTATTAGCGACTTGTCGGAAGCGACTGAATGTAAAATAGCCAATTTTGCCGACGATACAAAGATTGGAGGAAAAGAAATTTGTAAGCCGGACGCACAAAATCTGAAAAGGGACATAAACAGGCTCAGTTAGTGTGCAAAAATTTGGCAGATCGAATATAATGTTGGCAATTTGAGGTCATGCACTTTAGCAGAGAAAAATCAAAGAACAAATTATTATTTAAATTGAGAAGGATTGCAAAGTGCTGCAGTACAGCGGGACCTGGAGGTACTTGTGCATGAAACACAAAAGATGAGTATGCAGGTAAAGCAAGTGATCAGGAAGGCCAATTGAATCTTGGCCTTTAATGCAACGGGGCTGGAGATTAAAAAAAGGGAAGTCTTGCTGCAGTTGTATAGGGTATTGGTGAGGCCACACCTGGAACACTGCATGCAGTTTTGCTTTCCGTATTTACAAAAGGATATACTTGGTTTGGAGGCAGTTCAGAGAGGGTTCACAAGGTTGATTCCAGAGATGACGGGGTTAAATTCTGAGAAAACGTTGTGTAGGTTGGGCCTCTACTCATGGGAAATTAAGAACAATGAGAGGTAATCTTACCGAAACGTGTAACATTATGAGGTGACTTGACAGGGTAAATGCAGAGAGAATGTGTCCACTGATAGGGGAGAGTAAACCTAGTGGGCATAATCTTAGAATAAGGGGCTGCCCATTTATAACTGAGATGACGAGACATTTATTCTCTCAGTTGGATGTGGATCTGTGGAATTCGCTGCCTCAGCGAGCTGTAGAAGCTGGGACATTGAATACATTTAGGACAGAAATAGTCAGTTTCTTAAACAATAAGGAAATGAAGGGTTATGGATAGCGGGCAGGGAAGTGGAACTGAGTCCACGATCAAATCAGCCATGATCGTATTAAATGGTGGAGCAGGCTGGAAGGGCCGTATGGCGTTTTCCTCCTCCTATTTCTTATGTTCTTATGTTCGCATAAGATTCTCCACTCCTGGAAACATCTTTGCAAATCTTCTATGTAACTTCTCCAGTGCAATCACATCCTTCCTTTAATGCGGTGACCAGTGCTGCTTAACCAATATTTTATCCAGTTCAAGCATAACCCATCTGGTCTTGTATTTTATGCTTCAGCTAACAAAGGCAAGCATTCTGTAAAGCTTCTTAACCACCTGATCTTGCTGGCCTGCTACCTTCAGGGATCTGTGGACAGGCATTCCATGGTTCCTTTGTCCTTCTAAACTTCTCAGTGTCTTACCATTTAATCTGTATTCCCTTTCCCCTTGTTAGCCTTCCTCAAAATGCATTATTAACAATCTCCGGATTAAATTCCATTTGCCACTGTTCAGCACACCTGACCAGTTCATTGATATCTTCCTGCAGTCAGCAGCTTTCTTCTTCATTATTAACCACAAAGCCGATTTTAGTACCATCTGCAAACTTTTTAATCATACCCCCGATATTCATAGGATCATAAGAACATAAGAATTAGGAACAGGAGTAGGCCATCTACCCCCTGGAGCCTGCTCCGCCATTAAAAAATACCATGGCTGATCTGGCCGTGGACTCAGCTCCACTTACCGGCCCGCTACCCATAACCCTTAATTCCCTTATTTGTTAAAAATCTATCTATCTGAGATTTGAATACATTCAATGAGCTAGCCTCAACTGCTAACTTGGGCAGAGAATTCCACAGATTCACAACCCTCTGGGATAAGAATTTCCTTCTCAACTCGGTTTTAAATTGCCTCCCGCGTATTTTGAGGCTGTGCCCCCTAGTTCTAATCTCCCCGATCAGTGAAAACAACACTACTGCCTCTATCTTGTCTATCCCTTTCATTATTTTAAATGTTGCTATAAGATCCTCCCTCATCCTTCTGAACTCCAACGAGTAAATAGCCAGTCTACTCAATCTATCATCATAAGGTAACTCCCTCATCTCCGGAATCAGCCTAGTGAATCGTCCCTGTACCCCCTCCAAAGATCTATATCCTTCCTTAAGTAAGGTGACCAAAACTGCATGCAGTACTCCAGGTGCGGCCTCACCAATATCCTGTACAGTTGCAGCAGGACCTCCGTACTTTTGTACTCCATCACTCACGCAATGAATGTCAAAATTCTTTTCGCCTTCCTGATTAACTGCTGCACCTGCAAACGAACTTTTTGGGATTCATGCACAAGGACCCCCAAGTCCCTTCTCACCGCAGCATGTTGTAATTTCTCCCCATTCAACTAATATTCCCTTTTACTGCTTTTATTCCAAGGTGGATGACCTCACATTTTCCGACATTGTATTACATCTGCGAAACCTTAGCCCATTCACTTAACTTATCTAAATCTCTCTGCAGCCTCTATGTGTCCTCTGCACAACCCGCTTTCCCACTAATCTTTGAGTCATCTGCAAATGTTGTTACTCTACACTCTGTTCCCTCTTCCAGGTTATCTATGTATATTGTAAACAGTTGTGGTTCCAGCACCGATCCCTGTGGCACACCACTAACCACCGATTTCCAAACCTAAAAGGACCCATTTATCCCGACTCTCTGCTTTCTGTTAGCCAGCCAATTCTCTATCCATGCTAATACATTTCCTCTGACTCTGCGTACCTTTATCTTCTGCAGTAACCTTTTGTGTGGCACCTTATCGAATGCCTTTTGGAAATCTAAATACACCTCATCCATCGGTACAACTCTATCCACCATGCTCGTTATATCCTCAAAGAATTCCAGTAAATTAGTTACACATGATTTCTCTTTCATGAATCCATGTTGCCTCTGCTGGATTGCACTTTTACTATCTAGATGTCCCGCTATTTCTTCCTTAATGATAGCTTCAAGCATTTTCCCCATTACAGATGTTAAACTAACCGGCCTATAGTTACCTGCCTTTTGTCTGCCCCCTTTTTTTAAACAGAGGCGGTACATTAGCTGCTTTCCAATCCGCAGATACCTCCCCAGAGTCCAGAGAATTTTGGTTGATTATAACGAATGCATCTGCTATAACTTACGCCATCTCTTTTAATACCCTGGGATGCATTTCATCAGGACCAGGGGACTTGTCTACCTTGAGTCCCATTAGCCTGTCCAGCACTACCCCTCTAGTGATAGTGATTGTCTCAAGGTCCTCCCTTCTCACATTCCCGTGACCAGCAATATTTGGCATGGTTTTTATCTAGTCATGATCAGTGATGTATAGCACAATAATTAAGGTATTCAGTACTGAGCCCTGCGGAACCCCACTGGAAACAGCCTGCAAGTCACAAAAACACCTCTCAACCTTCACCCTCTGCTTCCTGCCTTTGACCCAATGTTAGATTCAACATGCCACTTTGCCCTGGATCCCTGCGCTTTTACTTTCGTGGTCAGTCTGCCGAATGGGACCTTATCAAGAGTCTTGCTGAAATCCATATACACTACATAAAACACATTACTCTTTTCGACACTCCTTGTTACATCCTCAAAAAATTCAATCAAGTTAGTCAGACACACCCGTCCCTTAACAAATCTGAATCGAATCGTGTGGGAATGGACCAATGCACGTTAATGTGGTAACAAGATATACAACTAAGTAGCAGAGTGGGAAAAACTCAACAGTGCGCGAATAATTGTGGGTAACACAGGAGGAGGGCCTGGACTTAGTCCTGGACCTTGGCAATATTACAAACAGGGAATTAGAAAAAAAGCTGCTGAGGCGAATATTCAACTGTCGATGGAGAAGAAAGTTAAAGTTGAACCGACACTGAAGTTGACAGTTTGTGTTCCAAAAAAAATAAAACTGAACATCTGCTGAGTTTAAATTACCGTTTATGTGGAACGACGTGTTAAAGTGCGGAATTTTTGTTTTTAATTAGGTTGCTGATAATTCGGCACCCCACCCTCGAAGATTTTGTAAATATGAAGTAATTAGTAAATATAAATGTGGTTGAAAGAGAAAGGATATATTGACCTATGATTAAATAAAGGAAGAAAGGAAACCTTTATTAAGTCCCTTTTCTATATTCAGAGTTGTGTCCCTTTAAATAAAAACGGTCTGTTGGAATGTTTCGATGACAGAAGCTGAGGGAAGCTCCGTTCCATGGAGAGCGACCAGTTGATAGATAAGCGAAAATCGCCACCATGGATTACCAATAATCACGTTAGGAAGTGGAACATGGCACATGACGCTCAACATTCTCGTGTGTGCCAGATTCGTACAGTCGCAAAAGACATTCGTGGTCCAGCATGCCTGGAGTATGTTATGGAATTATGTACTGGGAAACCGATCTTATATGGGACTGATACTCAGAGTGCCCATTATTAGACGAGTGAAGTTCGCAATCCATGTGATTTGCGTTGAAAACAAACACGTGATACAGAGCCAGCTAGGACAAAAGGATGAACGAGCCCCAGCTTATGCCACAGTAATTAATAATTATATCTGGGCGGTTCCATATTTATCGGGCTGCACCCTCATAAAAGACACGTGCTTATGCCCTGATTACACTGCCGAACAGTATGTCCCTTTTTGTGGGTTTAACTAGGATTCAGGCAGTATTAATTGCACCATGTCAGCAGAATTTGTATGGAGCTCTGTATTCAGCCGTAGATATGAGGGAAAAGGAATCTACGAAGTCACTTCTACCGCAACTACCATTTTTCAGGGTCTCGCAGGATCTGTCCCATTAATAGCCCCAGTTTTTGCTTCTCACAACATCTAGCCACAGCCATCAAGCAACATGTTTTACTCAATATAAAAGTCTATGGCAAAATGAAACTGACAATAAATGGGATACTTAAATATTAGCTGCAACATTATGTGGCACTTCAGTTTGCTCGTGAGACGACTGATCTTCTCCCTAAAGCATGTCTCTGTGTTGGAGGAGGACAACTCGAAAATAGATATCGAAATTGACAGCATAGGGAATTGTTCGCACTGGAGGGATATTTATTTCGTATTGCCTGAAAGGTGCTAGTATACTTCAACTCTTGATGGTTATCTATTAAATGAATGTAACTCGTTTGATCAAAAACATGTTGAATAGACTCAAACGCCACATTGGTCAGTTAAAAGAAGCACCGTTCACAAGGGATATAAAGGAAATTTCGGAGGGTCCACCTCTAGGCGGGGGATGGAAGATTCCACTGTATGTTAAATCTGTATTGGATATGTATGTTGTGCAATCACGTGTGTATTAACCAAGAATGCAGCTAATGTCTACTAACAGATTGTAAGCACTTGTTATAATCTCACACGTGTACCTTCATGTACCACGTGCATTTTTGACATGTAACTTTTACAGTTCTTTATATGATCACCTTTCACTTATTAACCACACAATTGCGTCATAGTGGGAAGACCTCAAATTTGTCAAGATTTAAAACCTGAGAAAAAGAAGCATTTTGCCTTCACACAATTCACACATTGTGAGAATGAACTAACTGGTAATCCCATACCTCGGGCGCCTATTATCAACAAGGGTACACATCGACCACAAGGTTCAACGCCGCCTCCAGTGTGCCAGTGCAGCTTTCGGCCGCCTGAGGAAGAGAGTTTTCGAACATCACGCCCTCAAATCTGGCACTAAGCTTATGGACGACAGGGCTGTAGTGATACACGCAACATTTCGAGGACAACAGAGGAAACAGATTGAAGGTAATTGCCAAAGTAACCAGAAGGGAGATCAGAACAAATGTTTTTTATTAAACTGCGTTTGGTTATGATCTGTGATGCTCAGCCTGAAAGGGTGATCGAAGTAAATTCAACAGCAGTCTACAGAGGTAATTGGATAAATACTGGAAGAGTAAGATTTTTCCGGGGGAAGCGGAGAGAGTTGGGTCGAATTGGTAAGCTCTTTCAAGGGCACGATGGGCCAAATGGCCATCCTTCGGTGATATTGTGATACTATGAAGTTATGACACAGTGAAGTTATGATAGTTTGAAAGGTTTTATTACATAATTCATATAAATGAGGCGGATCAGTTGCCCGCCCCACACTGCCACTTTATTTCTGCGAGTATGTGCCTGTGCAATTTCAAACTAATTGGAATGATTTGAGGTTCATTTCCCACGACACTCGAATCTAGTTACGACAGTGGATGCACTGGTGGCCAGGTTGTACGGCATCGCACTCATAAACCGAAGATCACGGCTTGCATCCCCAGCTATGGCTGGAAAGATGATCACATCTTTAATGCAACTTAAAAAATAATTTATCCTTATTAACTCGATCAAAAATATTCATAAGTTTGAGCATTTATGTAAACGTTCCTCGACGTTCTCTGCTTTAAAGAGGAAAATCGCAGCTTCTGCCGTCTCTTTGCATGAATGAGATCCCTCATCTCTGGTCCCATTCCAGTAAATCTATTCTACACCCTCTCCAAGGATTTAATTTTATTTCAAATGCACGGTGCCCAGAATTGAACACAACACTTCGGCTGAGGACTCCCCAATATTTAATAAAGATTTCGCTTAACTTTCTTGCTTTTGAGCTTATTCCTTTGTTAATAAAGGCAATTATCCCCTATGTTTTTTTAACAGCAATCTAAATTTGACCTTACAGCTTCAAAGATTTGTGTCAGCACACCCCCTGATCTCGGTGCTTCTACACCCTCTTTAAAATTGAACCATTGAGAGCTCGTTAATAAAATGCAATGAGAGCATTCTGACTGAGTTCGAGGTCAGTGATCTCCAGAGGGAAGGATATAATCGGTCCCGTTAAATTCATAATTACTCTGCTTATTTTACTACCCACATATATCACTTCACACTTCTCTCTGTTAACTATTCAACTGCCCTCTGCCTGCCTATTTAACCAATCTGTATGTGTGCTCCTATAGAATGTTACCATGCTCCTCACGATTTAGTGCATGACCATATTTCGTATCATCTGCAAACGCTTCATGAAAAAAGCAGCAAACCTGATATGTGCCACCGGGGAACACCACTCTAAACTTCCTTGCAGTCCCAGCATTTAAAACCTTCAATTTTCTGCTCTCCCTGCACCAACTGCCTGACCTGTGGACCAATTCAAGTGGAGGGAGTGAGAAGCCAGAGCAGCGAAATTACAAAACTCAAATCCATAGACTTTTATTAGGCGAGGTTATTAAAAGTTGAGGAACAATGGTATTAATATACAGACCAGCAATGACCTAATTAAATGGCGGAACAAGATCGATGGGCTGAATGGCCTAATCAATTACATGTGTACAGAGTTGCACACCCACAAATGCAAACACTGCATCACACGCCCGCAGATTTAGGTAGGTGGAGAAACCGAGATAGATAGACAGATACACAGACAGGTAGAGAATCAGAATCGGATAGAAGGACAGTGACAGAGAGAGAGAGAGAGAGAAATATAGAGGGAGAGAGAAAGGGAGAGAGGAAGAGGGCGGGAGAGAGAGAGAGAGACAAGGCAGGGCGAGAACTAGAATGCGAGGTCGAACTAGTTACAGAGAGAGACAGATAAAGAGCAACAATCAGACAGTGAGAGAGAAGAGAGAGAGAAAGAAGCAGCTACAGGGATACCGAGCCATTGGAAAGCTTAGCATCTGAAATAGAACATTATAAAATGAAACAAATGAATACCAATGAACATATAACCCCATTATTCATTGTTTCCTCATTGCGTACAGGAAGAATGTGGTCCTCGTGATGTCCCAGAGTTACACACCCGGCTAAGGCAGATATTGCATGCAGCCGTTCAGCTACAAGGAAGAAGTGCCACAAGTTAAAATAATATAATCTTTGCAAGTGATGGTTCAGTATTTATATTTTACATTTCGAGGCAGCGCTCTTACATTTGCAACAGGTGCACTGCCGATTGACGGGAAATAGGAGCAGCAGTAGGTCGTTCAGTCCCTCGAGCCTCTTCCGCCATTGAGAAAGAGCATGTCCGACCTGTAACTGAAATTTATCCACCGGCTTTGACTCCAAATCCATCCCTGCCCTTGTCTAGAATAACATCTATCAATCTAAGATTGAAATTATTTAATTTAGATGGAAAAGGAATCAAGGCGAGATGAGGAAAATATTGTGCTAGTCAGAGAGAAGTTAAGGTTTGGAATGCATTGCTTGAAAAGTTGGTGGACACAGATCCGATAGTAACTTTCACAAGGGAATTGGATAAATAGTTGATGGCGAATAATTTACAGTGCTCTAGCGAAAGAGAAACGGCAGGGAGGGAAACACATTACGAGGCAGAAATATGGACAGGGAGCGAGAGAGACTGAGAAAGAGTAAAAGACAGAGGCAGGAGAGAGAGGGAGATAGAGGGACAAAGGAAGAAAAATGCGCAGGGATCGCGAGTCACTGCATAGCGCAGCATCTCAAATAGACCATTACAAAATGTTAGAAATAACTACCACAGAAAACATGACGCCATTAGTCACCGTTTCTACACTGTCTGCATCTTTCGTCAGGCTACCCATCTAAGGAGGAGACCTTACAGGGAGCTTGTGTCCCAGTGATCCCCATAATAACTCATCCCGGCACAGGCAGTGATTGCACGTCGCTGTTCGTTATAAAGAAGGAGGGACACGGGAGAGCTAACCAGATAGAGAGAGAGAGAGAGAGAGAGAGAGAGAGAGAGAAGCAAACAGAGAGAGAGAGGGAGACAGACAGAGAGAGAGGAGAGAGACCGTGAGGGAGGGGGATATATAAAGGGGGATATAAAAAGTGAGAGAAATGGTTGAGTGTGGGAGAGCAAGAGGGAAGCAAACAGAGAGAGGGGAGAGGGATAGTGTGAGGGAGTGGGAGGATGACAGAGAGGCAGAAAGGGATAGAGGGGGAGAGAAAGAGAGAGAGGGAGAGAAAGAGAAAAGGAGAGAGAGAGAGATCGGGAGTGCATGAGAGAAAAACCGAAAGAGAGCGAGTGAGAGCGAGCGAGAGAGAGGGCTGGGCGGGGTGGGGGAGAGTGAATGAGAGAGAGAGAGAGGGGGAGAGAGTGACGGAGAGAGAGCGAAATAGGAAGAAACTGTCGCGAATTTATAATATTCTCCCAAATCCAGGGCGGGAACTGGAAGTTGCAACACAATTGCGTTTTGGGACATTTCGAAGTGGTGAAAGGCGTGATAGAATGTAAGTCATTTGATTTATCAGTGTTACACACTGCGAGGGGTAACAATTAAACAGGTTGATCAGGATAGTTGTCTCTCTCTATGACCCTCTCCCATTCTGTCTCTGTCTCTGTCTTTGGCCTCCTCTATCGATCTCTGTCTCTCTCCTTGTCCCTCTCCCTTTCTGTCCCTGTCTGTCTTTGGCCCTCTCTCTCGGGCTCTCTGTCTCTCTCCTTCTCCCTCTCCCTTTCTGTCTGTCTCTGTCTTTGGCCCTCTCTCTCTCGTGCTCTCTGTCGCTCTTTGTCCCTCTCCCTTTCTGTCCCCGCCTCTCTCTTTGTCCCTCTCGCCCCCTCGGCCTATCTCTAAATTTGTGTCCTTCTCTCTCTCCTTCTCTCTCTCGCGCGCTAATACCGGCAGAATAGTGAACCACAGGGTCAATTAAGTAAAAAGATTAGTGTCACTATCCTATTTCAAACTCGCAAAATGAAAGAATCGCTGCTCCCGCGATAACTGCTCCGGTAGAATTGATAAATGTTGTAAGTTTCGGGGGGCGGCGAGGCAGTCTGTCGTTGCCCCTGAGATGTCGAGAGTCAAGGACGCAAGGTTACTAAGAGGCTTTTGTGAAAATAATTGCATTAAAGGTTGGAGCCTTGAGCAGCTACGGATCTATGAAGCTTACAGATATTTTACATCGACAGTACAGGACATGAAGAGGCCATGCACCACAATTGTTCATTTCCGGCGTTTATGCTCCACACGAGCCTTCTCCCACTCTACTTCCTCTAAGTCTAGCAGCGTATCCTTCGCTTGCTATCTCGCTCATGTTCGTAAACCGTTCCCCCTTAAATGCATATCTGCTATTCACCTCATCTATTCCGTGTGATAATTAACACCACATTCTAACCTCTCTTTCTTGATTGGATTCATGAGTGAATTCCTTATATTAATGACTTCCAATTTTAGTCAGTGTGACATAAGAGCTTTCCAATCCCCACTACCGGCTGGACATCTAGAAATCCTTCAGAAACAGCATTCACCACCATAGCCGAAATCTTGTTCGGTTTCACCGCCTGTTTTCAGAGGACTGCAGCACATCCAATCCTAAAATTCAAATCAGGACGGACCGTATCTGGAAACAGTTAACCGATCAGTGTTTAGACATTGAGTATGTGAAGGAGTGTAGTGCATCCAATGGTGAATATACAAAACAAGATGGACAATAAACGGTAAATGCGAGGCCTTGAGTCAAAAATTAAACCTGAATGTGGGCTAGATATAAACGAGGGCAGTATGTAGGAGAGTGCTATTGTATTATAAACAGTTGGTGTGTAAGTATGAGTGGAAAATTTAGATATAAAATGTAAGTTTATATGCACACGTGTCACATTTTTCACAATGTTTAACTAGGATAGAAATTCACTGGTGATTAAAAAGGTAAATTGTTAATTGCTGCTATCACAGTTTTCGTGTCTGACAGTTTGGTTTTAACTGCAATTTTTGGCGCTAACTGTTCTATACTTTATACATTCAGTCTATATTCCATTCATCAATACATACAGTCAACAGGACTGAAATCATGGTGCAGCACTATGCACAACCACCCCGATAAATTATCCATAACCCTTAAATTCTCTTTTCTATCCTCAAACCCAATTTTGCTCTAGTTTTCTACCATGTTAATCACTCGATAGCCCTCCATCGCCCACAACTATCTCGCGTGTATATCTTGCCAAACGTTTTTCTAAACTCCACTACATCATAGCCACCGCATTTTCCCAGCTACCGTGTTTTATTTAAACTCTTCAAAGAATTATATGAGGTTTGCAAAGCATGGCCGTCTTGTGAAATCCGCACTGGCCACTTCTATCCTATAACTATTTATCTCGACACGTGGAAAATTCTTTCTTAAATAGAGACTCGGAAAGGTTTCATACTGGAGTTGTTATGGTACCTGTCCTGTAATTAACCAGGTTAGCTTTATCCGCCTGTTAAAACATTGGTACTAAATTCTCCACTCTCGAGTTGCACAGCACAGAGCCACGCTCTCTTGAGTCCTGAGATATAGTTTCTGGGGCCAAGGGAATATCGTCCCTTATCTCCTTCAGATTCCTGGGATATATCCTTTCAGATACCGGCACGTTGTCTTCTTTTAGCCGGACAAAATTACCTAAACATTTATTTTATCCATCCTAATATCGTTCTGACTGTAACACATTTATATTACATTTAATACACAATAAAATTATTTCATGGTAATGGGAGATGTTTATTTCACAGCCTGCGAGAAGCAGAAAAGTTTAAGCAGTAAAGGCAATGAATGCCTTAATGTCGATGGGACAGTTTCTACAATATGATTTAGAGCCGAAAAAGGAACGTGTCAAACCAGATTTAATGTTGAACATCCGAAAAGTATCATTTACCAAACTGAACGTCTTGCCAATAATGTAGATAATGTGATTACAATTGTTCCTAGTTTTAAGAGGCATAATGGAGTCAGAAACCACGGTTTTAACTTAAATTAAGACCAATCTGAAGGGATACCAAATGTAATAAAAGGTGCAGAAAGGGAGATGTCAAATAACGTGCAAGAATACAAAAGTTAGCAACAAATGTTTATTTGAGTATATTAAGAGAATATGAGAGGCAAGCGAAAATGTTGGCACTTTAAAGACAGATGCGGTCAAACTATGATAGAAAGTAAGGAAATGGAAGAATGGATAGCAAGCTAGTTACAGATTCGTAAACAGACGGTAGGGTGTAATTGTAGTAAAACGTGCTGTTTTACAGCGAACTTTGCTGTGACCAATGCTGCTCATAAAATCCATGGAGATTGTATACTGGCCACTCGGCTTTCCAGCAACAGTTAGCGAGGGCCGAAATATGTTTTATTTACCTTGGGGGGAAATCCAGGGGCAATGGTGTTTGAGTGATGAAGTCAGTATTGCCGAGCAGTTTAAGGCTCTCCAGTCTGATCGCAGTCTCTTCTGGAGGCGTGGGTTCGAATCCTATATCTGACATAATCATTTAATGTAGATTCTGCTTGAGGTAAATTTTCGGCGCAGTTGATTTATAGCTTCCAGAAAATGATGTAGCCTTGCATCCATTATTGTTTGTAAGCGGGTATTGTGTTCGGGTCAGCAGAATAGGGACAGTGGAATAAGAACATACAAAATAGGAGCAGGAATAGGCTATTTGCTCCTTAGGAGTCTGATCTGCCATTTAATAAGATCATGGCTGATCTGATCTGGGGCTCAGCTCCACTTCCCTGCCTGCTGCCCATAACCCTTCACACCCTTAAACTTCAGAAATCTGTCTACCTCCACCGTAAATATACTCAATGGCCCATCCTCCGCAGATAATTCCACAGATTTTCGACTCTATGAGAGAAGAAATTCCTCCTAACCTGTTCTAAATGGGCGACTCTTTATTCTTAACCTAGTTCTACATTCCCCCAGCAGTAGAAACATCGTATCGGCAACTAACTTATCGAGTCCCCTCATTAGCTTATGTATTTCAATCAGATTACCTCTCTTTCTTATGAACTCTAATGCATATAGGCCCAAGCTGCTCAACCATTCTTCATACGTCAAAAACTTCATGTCAGGAATCAGCCAAGTGAACCTTCTATGTACTGCCTTCAATGCAAGTAATTCCCTCCTTTAATAAAATGAACAAAACTGTACAGAGTACACTATGCGTCGTCTCAGCAATGCCCTGTACATTTGTAGCAGGACTTCACTGTTTATATTTTCCATCCCCCTTGCAGTAAAGGTCAACGTTACTGATTACTTCGTATCATGCATGCTATTTTTTCTCTCTCTTGCACAAGGACACTCAGGTTCCGATGTACTGCAGCATTTTGCAATTTCTCTACATTTTAAAAATAATTTTCTTTGTTACTTCTTATGCCAAATTAGATAACCTCACTCTTTCCCACAGTACAAAGCAAGCACTTTAACCTCGACATTATTGATTAAACATGAAATCCATATTATTAGTACAGTACACATTGTGGCTAACACTATATTGCTACTTCATTCAACCAATGATCTGCCGGTTCAATGTGAGACTCGAAGGGCTGGATTTTTGTCTTCGTGTCGCCAAATGTTTGCCCTCTCATTTGCCTGTCTACATTCCTTTGCAGATTCCGTGTATCATTCTCAGAACATGCTTTCCCACCCATCTTTGTTTATTCAGCAAACTTGGCTAAATTACACACGGTCCCTTCATTGAGGTCATTGATATAGATTGTAAATTGTTGAGGCCCAAACAGCGATCCCTGCAGCACCCCCTAGTCACTGTTTGCCAGCGGATAGTGACCCATTTATCCCGACTCTCTATTTTATGTTATTTAGCCAATCTTCTGTCCATGCTAACATATTCCCCCAAACACGTGAATGCTTACCTTGTGCAGTAACCTTTTAAGTGGCATCTTATCGAATGCCTTCTGTAAATCGAAATACAATAAAACCACTGGCCTCCCTAAAAAGAACTGCTCGTTACATCCTCAAAGAACTCCAGCAAATTTGTCAAACATGATTTCTCTTTCATAAAACCGTGCTGACTCTGCTTGACTGCATTATTATTTTGCAACTGTACTGGTACTGCTTCCTTTACAATGGACTTCATCTCTTTCCAAAAGTCAAATGTTAGGCCAACTGGTCTATAGTTTCCTGCTGTCTCCCTCATTTCTTAAATAGGGGCGTTAAATTAGCAGTTTTCCAATTCGCTGGGATCTCTCCAGACTCCAGTGAATTTTGGTAGATTGCAAACAATGCATTCCCTGTCTCTGCAGCCTCTTCTTTTAAAACACTCGGCTGCAGACCACCAGGTCCAGTAGACTTGGTCACCTTTAGTTTCATTATTTTATCGAGCACTGTTTCTTTAGTGATAGTGATTGTATTAGTTTCCCCCCCTTACTTACCTATTATTGGGGTATGTTTTAATATCTTCCACCGTGAAAACCGATAAAAAATATTTGTTCAAATTCTTTCCCATGTCCCTGTTCTCCATTATTTATTCCCCAGTCTCATTCTCAATTAATTTAGCAATCCTCTTAATTTTTATACACCTGTAGAACCTCTTATTATCTGTTTTTATATTTCTTGCTAGTTTACACTTATAATCCATTTTCTCTATCTTTATTATATTTTTAGTCGTCCTTTGCTGTTTTTTTTAAAATACTTTGGCATCCCACTAATCTTGGCTATATTGTATGCAATTCTTTTTAATTTGATAACATCCTTTACTTCCTTAGTTAGCCACGGTCGGTTATCCCTTCTCTTAAAGTCTTTCCTTCTGACTGGATATATATTTGTTGGGAGTTAGGGAATATCAACTTAAATGTCCGCCATTGCTCATCAACCGTCTTACACTTTAATCTATTTTCCCAGTCCATATTAGTCAACTCTGTTATCATAGCTTGGGGTTAATCAACTTTATTTAAGATCAGTCTGTTAATAATCAATCCACTGTTCTCAAACGTTGCAGTAATCCACATCATTAATTATCGGACAGGAGTCAAGTCATTCAATGGTAACATCCAATGGCTTTTGAAGAACGATCACGTAAACTTTCACATTTACATCATGGTTTTAGAAAAAAACTCAATTAAAATTCTGTTACAGCAATCAATTACCAGTGATTGTTTTAAATACACGTGAGTGTCTCCACGTTAAATACACATATGTTTATGTTGTTACTGTGTTAAATGTAACGGTATTTGCGTCTCAGATTCTTACTAATGTAATTAACGGTACCTATATTGTTATTTAATGCATTGGGCTGGAGGATTTGTATTAGTTATCAATTTATTTCTGAACGCTTCAAATGTTCATTAATGATTTGGATGAAGGAATTGAGGATAATATCTCCAAGTTTGCAGATGACACTAAACTGGGTGGCGGTGTGAGCTGCAAGAAGGACGCTAAGAGGCTGCAGGGTGCATTGGACAGGTTAGATGAGTGGGAAAATGCATGGCAGATGCAGTAAAATGTGAGTACATGTGAGGTTATGCACTTTGAAGGCAGAAACAGGAAGGCAGAATATTATCAGAATGGCGGCAGATTCGGAAAAGAGGAGGTGCAACGAGTACTGCTTGTCATGGTTCATCAATCATTGAAAGTGGGCATGCAGCTACAGCAGGCATTGAAGAAGCAAACGGTATGTTGGCCTTCATAGCTAGGGGGTTTGAGTATAGGAACAGGGACATATTACTGTAGTTGTACAGGGCCTTGGTGAGGCCTCACCTGGAATGTTGTGTTCAGTTTTGGTCTCTTAATCTGAGGAAGGACGTGATTGCTATTGAGAGAGTGCAGCGAAGATTCACCAGACTGATTCCCGGGATGGCCGGACTGTCACATGAGGAGAGACTGGATCGACTGGACCTTTATTCACGGGAGTTTAGAAGGATGAGAGGGGATCTCATAGAAACATATACAATTCTGATGGGACTGTACTTGTTAGCTGCAGGAAGAATGTTCCCAATGTTGGGGAAGTCCAGAGCCAGGTGACACAGTCTAAGGATAAGGGGTAAGCCATTTAGGACTGAGATGAAGAGAAACTTCTTCACTCAGAGAGTTGTTAATCTGTGGAATTTCCTACCACAGAGAGGTGTTGATGCCAGTTCCTTGGATAGATTCAAGAGGGAGCTAGATATGGCACTTCCGGCGAAAGGCATCAAGGGGTATGGAGAAAAATAGAAACATAGAAAATAGGTGCAGGAGTAGGCCATTCGGCCCTTCTAGCCTGCACCGCCATTCAATGAGTTTATGGCTGAACATGCTACTTTAGTACCCCATTCCTGCTTTCTCACCATACCCCTTGATTCCCCTAGTAGTAAGGACTTCATCTAACTCCTTTTTGAATAACTTCAGTGAACTGGCCTCAACAACTTTCTGTGGTAGAGAATTCCACAGGTTCACGACTCTCTGGGTGAAGAAATTCCTCCTCATCTCGGTCCTAAATGGCTTACACCTTATCCTTAGACTGTGTCCCCTGGTTCTGGTCTTTCCCAACATTGGATACATTCTTCCTGCATCTAACCTGTCTAAACCCATCAGAATTTTAAACGTTTCTATGAGGTCCCCTCTCATTCTTCTAAACTCCAGTGAATACAAGCCCAGTTGATCCAGTCTTTCTTGATAGGTCAGTCCCGCCATTCCGGGAATCAGTCTGGTGAACCTTCGCTGCACTCCCTCAATAGCAAGAATGTCCTTCCTCAGGTTAGGAGACCAAAACTGTACACAATACTCCAGGTGTGGCCTCACCAATGCCCTGTACACTGTAGCAACACCTCCCTCCACCTGTACTCAAATCCCCTTGCTATGAAGGCCAACATGCCATTTGCTTTCTTAACCGCCTGCTGCACCTGCATGCCAACCTTCAATGACTGATGTACCATGACACCCAGGTCTCTTTGCACCTCCCCTTTTCCGAATCTGTCACCATTCAGATAATAGTCTGTCTCTGTTTTTACCACCAAAGTGGATAACCTCACATTTATCCACATTATACTTCATCTGCCATGCATTTGCCCACTCACCTAAACTATCGAAGTCGCTCTGCATCCTCACAGCATCCTCCTCGCAGCTCACACTGCCACCCAACTTCGTGTCATCCGCAAATTTGGAGATACTACATTTAATCCCCTCGTCTAAATCAGTAATGTACAGTGTAAACAGGTGGGGCCCCAGCATAGAACCTTGTGGTACCCAACTAGTCACTGCCTGCCATTCTGAAAAGTACCCATTTACTCCTACTCTTTGCTTCCTGTCTGCCAACCAGTTCTCAATCCATGTCAGCACACTACTCCCAATCCCATGTGCTCTAACTTTGCACATCAATCTCTTGTGTGGGACCTTGTCGAACGCCTTCTGAAAGTCCAAATATACCACATCAACTGGCTCTCCCTTGTCCTCTCTACTGGAAACATCCTCAAAAAATTCCAGAAGATTTGTCAAGCATGATTTCCCTTTCACAAATCCATGCTGACTTGGACCTATCATGTCACCGCTTTCCAAATGCACTGCTATGACATCCTTAATAATTGATTCCATCATTTTACCCACTACCGATGTCAGGCTGACCGGTCTATAATTCCCTGTTTTCTCTCTCCCTACTTTTTTAAAAAGTGGGGTTACATTGGCTACTCTCTACTCTATAGGAACTGATCGAAAGTCAATGGAATGTTGGAAAATGACTGTCAATGCATCCACTATATCCAAGGCCACCTCCTTAAGTACTCTGGGATGCAGTCCATCAGGCACTGGAGATTTATCGGCCTTCAATCCCATCAATTTCCCCAACACAATTTCCCGGCTAATAAGGATTTCCCTCAATTCCTCCTCCTTACTAGACTCCCCGACCCCTTTTATAACTGCAAGGTTGTTTGTGTCCTCCTTTGTGAATACCGAACCAAAGTACTTGTTCAATTGGTCCGCCATTTCTTTGTCCCCCGTTTTGACTTCCCCTGATCCTGACTGCAGGGGACCTACGTTTGTTTTCACTAACATTTTTCTCTTTACATATCTATAGAATGTTTTGCAATCCGTCTTAATGTTCCCTGCAAGCTTCTTCTCATACTGCATTTTCCCTGCCCTAATCAAACGGTTTGTCATCTTATGCTGAGCTCTAAATTTCTCCCAGTCCCCAGGTTCGCTGCTATTTCTGACCAATTTGTATGCCACTTCCTTGGCTTTAATACTATCCCTGATTTCCCTTGATAGCCACGGTTGAGCCACCTTCCCTTTTTTATTTTTATGCCAGACAGGAATGTACAATTGTTGTAGTTCATCCATGCGGTCTCTAAATGTATGCCATTGCCCATCCACAGTCAACCCCTTAAGTAGCATTCGCCAATCCATCCCAGCCAATTCACGCCTCATACCTTCAAAGTTAGCCTTCTTTAAGTTCTGGACCATGGTCTCTGAATTAACTGTTTCATTCTCCATCCTAATGCAGAATTCCACCATACTATGGTCACTCTTCCCCAAGCGGCCTCGCACAACGAGATTGCTTATTAATCCTCTCTCATTACATAACACCCAGTCTAAGATGGCCTCCCCCCTAGTTGGTTCCTCGACATATTGGTCTAAAAAGCCATCCCTTATGCACTCCAGGAAATCTTCCTCCACCGTATTGCTTCCAGTTTGGTTAGCCCAATCTATGTGCATATTAAAGTCACCCATTATAACTGCTGCACCTTTATTGCATGCACCCCTAATTTCCTGTTTGATGCCCACCCGAACATCACTACTACTGTTTGGAGGTCTGTACACAACTCCCACTAACGTGTTTTGCCCTTTGGTGTTCTGTAGCTCTACCCATATAGATTCCACATCATCCAAGCTAATGTCCTTCCTAACTATTGCCTTAATCTCCTACTTAACCAGCAATGCTACCCCATCTCCTTTTCCTTTTATTCTATCCTTCCTGAATGTTGAATACCCCTGGATGTTGAGTTCTCAACCCTGATCATCCTGTACCCACGTCTCCGTAATCCCAATCACATCATATTTGTTAACATCTATTTGCACAGTTAATTCATCCACCTTATTGCGGATACTCCTTGCATTAAGACACAAAGCCTTTATGCTTGTTTTTTTAATACCCTCTGTCCTTTTAGAATTTTGCTGTACAATGGTCCTTTTTGTTCTTTGCCTTGTGTTTCTCTGCCCTCCACTTTTCCTCATCTCCTTTCTGTCTTTTGCTTTTGCTTCCTTTTTGTTTCCCTCTATCTCCCTGCATTGGTTCCCATCCCCCTGCCATATTAGTTTAACTCCACCCCAACAGCACTAGCAAACACTCCCCCGAGGACATTGGTTCCAATTCTGCCCAGGTGCAGATCGTCCAATGCCCCAGGAATTTGAATCCCTCCCTGCTGCACCATTGCTCAAGCCCCGTATTCATCTGAGCTATCCTGCAATTCCTACTCTGACTTGCACGTGGCACTGGTAGAAATCCCGAGATTACTACTTTTGAGGTCCTACTTTTTAATTTAGCTCCTCGCTCCTTAAATTCATTTCGTAGGACCTCATTCCTTTTTTCACCTATGTCATTGCACCACGACAATTGGCTGTTCTCCCTCTCTTTTTAGAATGTTCTGCACCCGCTTCGAGACATCCTTGACCCTTGCACCAGGGAGGCAACATACCATCCTGTAGTCTCGGTTGCGGCCGCAGAAACGCCTATCTATTCCCCTTACAATTGAATCCCCTATCACTATCGCTTCCCCACTCTTTTTCCTGCCCTCCTGTGCAACAGTACCAGCCACGGTGCCATGAACTTGGCTGCTGCTGCCCTCTCCTGATGAGTCATTCCCGTCAACAGTACTCAAAGCAGTGTATCTGGAACTGCAGTGGGATGACCACAGGGGACCCCTGCACTACCTTCCTTGCACTACACTTCCTGCTGGTCTTCCATTCCCTCGCTGGCTGTGGACCCTTCTCCTGCGGTAAGACCAACTCGCTCCACGTGCTACTCACGTCATTCTCAGCATCGTGGATGCTCCAGAGTGAATCCACCCTCAGCTCCAACTCCGAAACGCGGACCGTCAGGAGCCGGAGATGGATACACGTCCCGCACATGTAGTCGTCAAGGACACTGGTGTTGTCCCCGAGTTCCCACATGGTACTGAAGGAGCATATCAGGCACCTCAGTATCCCCAGGGCAGGGAGTTAGTGAGTGTGAGCCTCAGTACCTCGAGGGCAGGATGGGAGTGAGGATGTTTGGGCCTCAGTACCCCCACGGCAGTGAGGGAGGGAGTACTGGCCTGAGGAACCAGGGGGCAGGGAGGGTGGAATCGTGGACCTCAGTACCCCCAGGGCAGGGAGGGAGGAGGTGTGGCTCTTAGTAACCCCAGGACAGGGAGGGAGGGAGTGTGGGCCTCAGTACCCACAGGACAGGGAGGGACGGGGTGTGGGCCTCAGAACCCCAGATAGTGAAGGATTGTGGGCCTCAGTACCCCCAGGGCAGTGAGGAGGGAGTGTGGGCCTCAGGACCCACAGGACAGGGCGGGAGGGACTGTGGCCTCAGCACCTTCAGGGCAGAGAGGGACGGAGTGTGGTCCTCAGAGCCCCCAGAAATGGAGGGAGTGTGGGCCTCAGTACCCGCAGGGCAAGGAGGGAGGGAGTGTGGGCCTCAGTACCCCGAGGAAATGGAAACGAGGGAGTGTGGGCCTCACTAACCCCAGGGCAGAGAGGGATGGGGAGTGGGCCTCAGTACTTCAAGGGCAGGGACGGTGGGGGTGCGGGCCTTAGTACCTCCACGGCAGTGAGCGAGGGAGGGACTGTGGGCCTCAGTACCTGAGGACAGGGAGGGAGGGAGCGAGTTTGGGCCTCTGTACCTGGGGGCAGGGAGGAAAGGGAGGGTGTGTGGGCCTTAGTACCCCCATGGCAGGGAGGGAGGGAGTGTGGGCCTCAGTATCCGAGGGTAGGGAGGGTGGGAGTTTGGGCCTCAGTACTCCCAGGGTAGGGAGGGAGTGTAAGCCTCAGTAGCCAGAGAACAGGGAGGGAGGGAGTGAGAGTGGGCCTCAGGACCACGACGGCAGGGAGTTAGGGAGTATGGGCCTCAGTACCTCCAGTGCAAGGAGGGAATGAGAGAGGGCCTCGTGACCCCGAGGGCAGGGAGAGAGGGAGTGTGGGCCTCAGTACCCCAGGGCAGAGATGCAGGTAGTGTGGTCCTCAGTACCCACAGGGGCAGGGAGGGAATGAATGTGGGCCTCAGTTCCCCCAGGGCGGGGAGGGAGCGAGTGTAGGTCTCAGTACCTCCAGGGCAAGGAGGGAGGGTGTGTGGGCCTCAGTACCCCCACGGCAGGGAGGGAGGGAGTTTGGACCACAGTACCAGAGGGCAGGGAGGGATGGAGGAAGTTTGGGCCTCAGTACACTCTGGATAGGAAGGGATTGTGAGCCTAAGTAGCCCGAGAACAGGGAGGGAGAAAGTGAGAGTTGGCCTCAGGTCCACGAGGACAGGGAGGGAGCGAGTTTGGGCCTCAGTACCTCCAGTGATGTGAGGGAGGGAGTGTGGGCCTCAATACCCCAGGGAAGGGAGGGAGTGAGTGAATATGGGCCTCAGTAACAGGAGGGAGGGATTGTGAGGCTCAGTACACACAGGCCAGTGAGGGAGGGAGTGAGGGCATCGGTACCCCGAGAATAGGGAGGGAGTGAGTGAGAGTGTCCCTCAGAATCCTAAGGGCAGGGAGGGAGAGAGGGCCTCAGTACCACCAGGGCAGGGCGGGAGTGAGGATGTTTGGGACTCAGTACCCCCACGGCTGTGAGGGAGGGAGTACTGGCCTCGGGAACAATGGGGCATGGAGCGTGGAATTGTGGACCTCAGTAACCCCAGGGCAGGGAGGGTGGGAGTGTGGGCATCATTACCCACAGGACAGGGAGGGAGCGAGTGTGGGCATCAGTACGCACAGGACAGGAAGGGAGGGAGTGTGGGCCTCAGTACCCCCATGACAGGGAGGGACGAAGTTTGGGCCTCAGAACCCCAGATAGGGAGGGAGTGTGGGCCTCAGTATCCCCAGGGCAGTGAGGAGGGAGTGTGGGCCTCAGGACGCACAAGACAGGGAGGGAGGGACTGGGGCCTCAGTACCTTCAGGGCAGAGAGGGACGGAGTGTGGGCCTCTGAACCCCGAGATAGGGAGGAAGTGTGGGCCTCAGTACCCGCATGACAGGGAGGGAGGGAGTGTGGGCCTCAGTACCCCGAGGATATGGAAACAAGGGAGTGTGTACCTCAGTAACCCCAGGGCAGAGAGGGATGGGGAGCGGGCATCAGCACCTCCAGGGCAGGGAGGGAGGGGGTGCGGGCCTCAGTACCTACACGGCAGTGAGCGAGGGAGGGACTGTGGGACTCAGTACCTGAGGGCAGGGAGGGAGGGAGCGAGTTTGGGCCACAGTACCCAAGGGCAGGGAGAAAGGGAGGGTGTGTGGGCCTCACTACCCCATGCCAGGGAGGGAGGGCGTGTGGGCCTCAGTACCCAAGGGCAGGGAGAGTGGGTGGGAGTTTGGGCCTCAGTGCTTCCAGGGTAGGAAGGGAGTGTAAGCCTCAGTAGCCCGAGAACAGGGAGGAAGGGAGTGAGAGTGGGCCTCAGTACCCCAGGGCATAGAGGCAGGGAGTGTGGGCCTCAGTACCCCCAGGGCAGGGAGGGAGTGTGTATTGGCCTCAATACCCCCAGGGCGGGGAGGGAGGGAGTGTGGGTCTCAGTACCTCCAGTGCAAGGAGGGAGGGCGTGTAACCTCAGTACCCGCAGGGCAAGGAGGGAGGGTATGTGGGCATCATTTCCCCCACGGCAAGGAGTGATTGAGTTTTGGCCTCAGTACCCGAGGGCAGGGAGGGATGGAGGGAGTTTGGGCACACCCAGGGTAGGGAGGCAGTGTGAGCCTCAGCAGCCCGAGAACAGGGACGGAGGGAGTGAGAGTGGGCCTCAGGACCAGGAGGGCAGGGAGGGAGCAAGTGTGGGCCTCAGTACCTCCAGTGCTGTGAGGGAGGGAGTGTGGGCCTCAGTACCCCAGGGCAAGGAGGGAGGGAGGGAGTGTACGCCTCAGTACATCCAGGGCAGGGATGGAGTGAGTGA
Organism: Pristiophorus japonicus; assembly: GCF_044704955.1. Lineage (NCBI taxonomy): Eukaryota > Metazoa > Chordata > Chondrichthyes > Pristiophoridae > Pristiophorus > Pristiophorus japonicus. The sequence continues at coordinate 7,548,153 of NW_027252779.1, forward strand.
GTGTGGGCCTCAGTACCAGGAGGGAGGGAGTATGAGCCTCAGAACCCCTTGGCCAGTGAGGGAGGGACAGAAGGCATCGGTACCCCGAGAACAGGGAGGAAGGGAGTGAGAGTGGCTCTCAGAACACTTAGGGAAGAGAGGGAGTCAGGGCCTCAGCACCTCCAGGGAGGGAGCGAGGTAGGGATTGTGGGCCTCCATACCCGCAGAGCAGGAGTTATGGAGGGTGTGTGGGCCCCAGTACCCTCCGAGGCAGGGAGGGAGGGAATGTGGGCCTCTGTATATGCAGGGCAGGGAGGGAGTGTGGGCTCAGGACTGACAGGACCGTGAGATAGGGCGGGTGTGTAGGCCTCAGTACCCTTAGGGCAGGGAGGGAGGGAGTGTGGGCCTCTGTACATGCAGGGCAGGGAGGGAGTGTGGGCCTCAGGACCACGAAGGCAGGGAGTTAGGGAGTGTGGGCCTCAGTACACCCAGGGCAAGGAGGGAGGGAGGGAGTGCGTGTGGGCCTCAGTAACCCCAGCTCAGAGTGTGAGGCAGTGTGGACCTCAGTACCCGCAGGGCAAGGAGGTAGGGTGTGTGGTCCTCAGTACCCCCACGGCAGGAAGGGAGGGAGTGTGGGCCTCAGTACCTCCAGGGCAGGGAGGGAGTGAAGATGTGTTTGCCTCATTACCCCCACGGCAGAGATGTAGGGAGTATGGGACTCAAGACCCAAGGGACAGGGAGGGAGGGATCGTGAACCTCAGTACCCCCAGGGCAGGGAGGGAGGGAGTGTGGGCCTCAGTACCCCCAGGGCAGGGAGGAAATTAGTGTGGGCCACAGTTCCCCCAAGCAGGGAGGGAGGGAGTGTGGAACACAGTACCCAAAGGGCAGGGAGGGAGGGAATGTGGGTCTCAGTACGACGAACGTATGGAAGCGCGGGAGTGTGTGCCTCATTAACGCCAGGGCAAAGTGAGATGGGGTGTGGGCCTCAGTACCACCAGGGCAGGGAGCGAGGGAGGGATTGTGTGCCTCAGTACACGAGGGCAGGGAGGGAGGGAGGGAGTTTGGGCCTCAGTAACCGTGGGCAGGGAGGGATAGAGGGAGTGTGGGCCTCAGAACCCCCATGGCAGGGAGGGAGGGAGTGTGGTCCTCAGTACCCGAGGGCAGTGAGCGAGGGAGGGACTGTGGGCCTCAGTACCTGAGGGCAGGGAGGGAGAGAGCGAGTTTGGTCCTCAGTACTCGAGGGCAGGGAGGGAGGGAGGGTGTGTGGGCCTCAGTACCCCCATGGCAGGGAGGGAGGGAGTGTGGGCCTCAGTACCCAAAGGACAGGGAGGGAGGGAGTGTGGGTTTCAGTACCGCCAGGACAGGGAGGGACGGAGTTTGGGCCTTAGAACCACAGATAGGGAGGGAGTGTGGGCCTCAGTATCCCCAGGGCAGTGAAGAGGGAGTGTGGGCCTCAGTATCGCCAGGGCAGGGAGGGAGGGAGTGAGAATGTGCCTCAGGACCCCCAGTGTAGAGAGAGAGGGAGTGTGGGCCTCAGTACACCTATGGCAGGGAGGGATTGAGAGTGCACCTCAGGACACCCAGTGCAGGGAGCAAGTGAGACTGGGCCTCTGGAATCCCACGGCTGTGAGGGAGGGAGTGTACGCCTCAGTACCCCCAGGGCAGCTTGAGAGAGTGTGCCTCAGTACCCCCAGGGCTTGGGGGGAGTCAGTGAGTTTGGGGTGCAGAACGCCCCGGGATGTGAGGGAGGGAGTTTGGGCCGCAGTAACCGAGGGCAGGGAGGGATAGAGGGAGTGTGGGTCTCAGAACCCCCATGGCAGGGAGGGAGGGAGTGTGGGCCTCAGTACCCGAGGGCAGTGAGCGAGGGAGGTACTGTGGGCCTCAGTACCTGAGGGCAGGGAGGGAGGGAGCGAGTTTGGGACTCAGTACTCGGGGGCAGGGAGGGAGCGAGGGTGTGTGGGCCTCAGTACACCCATGGCAGGGAGGGAGGGAGTGTGGGCCTCAGTACCCGAGGGCAGGGAGGGAGGGTGGGAGTTTGGGCCTCAGTACTCCTCGGGTAGGGCGGGAGTGTAAGCCTCAGCAGCCCAAGAAAAGGGAGGGAGGGAGTGAGAGTGGTCCTCAGGACCACGAGGGCAGGGAGTTAGGGAGTGTGGGCCTCAGTACCTCCAGTGCAAGGAGGGAATGAGTGAGGGCCTCGTGACCTCGAGGGCAGGGAGAGTGGGAGTGTGAGCCTCAGTACCTCCAGGGCAGGATGGGAGTGAGGATGTCTGGGCCTCAGTACCCCCACGGCAGTGAGGGAGGAAGTACTGGCCTCAGGAACCACGGGGCAGGGAGGGTGGAATCGTGGACCTCAGTACCCCCAGGGCAGGGAGGGAGAAGGTGTGGCCCTTAGTAACCCCAGGACAGGGAGGGAGGGAGTGTGGGCCTCAGTACCCACAGGACAAGGAGGGACGGAGTGTGGGCCTCAGAACCCCAGATAGGGAGGGAGTGTGGGCCTCCGTGCCCCCAGGGCAGTGAGGAGGGAGTGTGGACCTCAGGACCCACAGGACAGGGCGGGAGGGACTGTGGCCTCAGTACCTTCAGGGCAGAGAGGGATGTAGTGTGGGCCTCAGAACCCCAGATAGGGACGGAGTGTGGTCCTCAGTATCCGAGGGCAGGGAGGGAGGGTGGGAGCTTGGGCCTCAGTACTCCCAGGGTAGGGAGGGAGTGTAATCCTCAGTAGCCAGAGAACAGGGAGGGAGGGTGTGAGAGTGGGCCTCAGGACCACGAAGGCAGGGAGTTAGGGAGTGTGGGCCTCAGTACCTCCAGTGCAAGGAGGGAATGAGAGAGGGCCTCGTGACCCCGAGGGCAGGGAGAGAGGGAGTGTGCGCCTCAGTACCCCAGGGCAGAGAAGCAGGGAGTGTGGGCCTCAGTACCCACAGGGGCAGGGAGGGAATGAATTTGGGCCTCAGTTCCCCCAAGCAGGGAGGGAGGGATTGGGGGCCTCAGTACCACCAGGGCGGGGAGAGAGCGAGTGTGGGTCTCAGTACCTCCAGGGCAAGGAGGGAGGGCGTGTTTGCCACAATACCCGCAGGGCAAGGAGGGAGGATGTGTGGGCCTCAGTACCCCCACGGCAGGGAGGGAGGGAGTTTGGGCCACAGTACCAGAGGGCAGGGAGGGATGGAGGAAGTTTGGGCCTCAGTACACTCTGGATAGGAAGGGATTGTGAGCCTAAGTAGCCCGAGAACAGGGAGGGAGAAAGTGAGAGTTGGCCTCAGGTCCACGAGGGCAGGGAGGGAGCGAGTGTGGACCTCAGTACCTCCAGTGCTGGGAGGGAGGGAGTGTGGGCCTCAATACCCCAGGGCAGGGATGGAGTGAGTGAATATGGACCTCAGTACCAGGAGGGAGGGATTGTGAGCCTCATAACACACTGGCCAGTGAGGGAGGGAGTGAGGGCATCGGTACCCCGAGAACAGGGAGGGAGTGAGTGAGTGTGTCCCTCAGAACCCTAAGGGCAGGGTGGGAGTGTGGGCATCAGTACCCACAGGACAGGGAGGGAGGGAGTGTGGGCCTCAGTACACCCAGGACAGGGAGGGACGGAGTTTGGGCCTCAGAACCCCGAGATAGGGAGGGAGTGTGGGCCTCAGTACCCGCAGGACAGGGAAGGAGGGAGTGCGGGCCTCAGTACCCCGAGGATATGGAATCAAGGGGGTGTGGGCCTCAGTAACCCCAGGGCAGAGAGGGATGGGGAGTGGGCCTCAGCACCTCCACGGCAGGGAGGGAGGGGGTGCGGGCCTCAGTACCTCCACGGCAGTGAGCGAGGGAGGGACTGTGGGCCTCAGTTCCTGAGGGCAGGGAGGGAGGGAGCGAGTTTGTCCTCAGTACCCGAGGGCAGGGAGAGAGGGAGGCTGTGAGGGCCTCAGTACCCCCATGATAGGGAGGGAGGGAGTATGGGCCTCAGTACCCAAGGGCAGGGAGAGTGGGTGGGAATTTGGGCCTCAGTACTTCCAGGGTAGGGAGGGAGTGTAAGCCTCAGTCGCCCGAGAACAGGGAGGAAGGGAGTGAGAATGGGCCTCAGTACCCCAGTGCAGAGAGGCAGGGAGTGTGGGCCTCAGTACCCACAGGGCAGGGAGGGAATGAATGTGGACCTCAGTTCCCCCAAGCAGGGAGGGAGGGAGTGTGGGCCTCAGTACCCCCAGGGCAGGGAGGGAGTGTGTGTTGGCCTCAATACCCCCAGGGCGGGGAGGGAGGGAGTGTAGGTCTCAGTACCTCCAGGGCAAGGAGGGAGGGCGTGTAAACTCAGTACCCGCAGGGAAAGGAGGGAGGGTGTGTGGGCCTCAGTACCCCCACGGCAAGGAGGGATTGAGTTTGGGCCTCAGTACCCGAGGGCAGGGTTGGATGGAGGGAGTTTGGGCACACCCAGGGTAGGGAGGCAGTGTGAGCCTCAGCAGCCCGAGAACAGGGACGGAGGGAGTGACCAGGAGGGCAGGCAGGGAGCAAGTGTGGGCCACAGTACCTCCAGTGCTGGGAGGGAGGGAGTGTGGGCCTCATTACCCCAGGGCAAGGAGGGAGGGAGGGAGTGTATGCCTCAGTACACCCAGGGCAGGGATGGAGTGAGTGAGTGTGGGCCTCATTACCAGGAGGGAGGGAGTTTGAGCCTCAGAACCTCTTGGCCAGTGAGGGAGGGACAGAAGGCATCGGTACCCCGAGAACAGGGAAGGAGGGAGTGAGAGTGGCCCTCAGAACCCTTAGGGCAGGGAGGGAGTGAGGTCCTCTGCACCTACAGGGAGGGAGCGAGGTAGAGATTGTGGGCCTCCGTACCCGCAGAGCAGGGAGGTAGGGAGGGTGTGTGGGCCCCAGAACACTCCGGGGCAGGGAGGGAGGGAGTGTGGGCCTCTGTATAGGCAGGGCAGTGAGGGAGTGTTGGCCTCAGGACTGACAGGACCGTGAGATAGGTAGGGAGTGTAGGCCTCAGTACCCCTAGGGCAGGGAGGGAGGGAGTGTGGGCCTCTTTACATGCAGGGCAGGGAGGGAGTGTGGGTCTCAGTAGACCAGGAAAGGGAGGGTCGGAGGGAGTGTGGCCCTCAGTACACCCAGGGCAAGGAGGGAGGGAGGGAGTGCGTGTGGGCCTCAGTAACCCCAGGTCAGGGAGGGAGGGAGTGTGGGCCTCAGTATCCCCAGGGCATGGAGGGAGGGAGTATGGGCCTCAGTACCCCCACGGCAAGAAGGGAGGGAGAGTGGGCCTCAGTACCTCCAGGGCAGGGAGGGAGTGAAGATGTGTTTGCCTCATTACCCCCACGGCAGTGATGTAGGGAGTATGGGCCTCAAGACCCACGGGACAGGGAGGGAGGGATCATGAACCTCAGTACCCCCAGGGCAGGGAGGGAGGTAGTGTGGGCCTCAATTCCCCCCAGGGCAGGGATGGAGGGAGTGTGGGCCTCAGTACCCCCAGGGCAGGGAGGGAATGAGTGTGGGCCTCAGTTCCCCCAAGCAGGAAGGGAGGGAGTGTGGGACACAGTACCCCAAGGGCAGGGAGGGAGGGAGTGTGGGTCTCAGTACGACGAACGTATGGAAGCGAGGGAGTGTGAACCTCAGTAAACCCAGGGCAAAGTGAGAGGGGCTGTGGTCCTCAGTACCATCAGGGCAGGGAGCGAGGGAGGGATTGTGTGCCTCAGTACCCGAGGGCAGGGTGGGAGGGAGGGAGTTTGGGCCTCAGTAACCGAGGGCAGGGAGGGATAGAGGGAGTGTAGGCCTCAGAACCCCCTTGGCAGGGAGGGAGGGAGAGTGGTCCTCAGTACCCGAGGGCAGGGAGGGAGGGAGGGATTTTGGGCCTTAGTACTCCCAGGGTAGGGAGGGAGTTTGAGCCTCAGTAGCCCGAGAACAGGGAGGGAGGGATTGACAGTGGGCCTCAGGACCACAAGGGCAGGGAAGGAGGGAGTGTGGGCCTCAGCACCTCCAGTGCAGTGAAGGAATGAGTGTGGGCCTGAGTACCCCCAGGGCAGGGAGGGAATAAATGTGGGCCTCAGTTCCCCGAAGCAGGGAGGGAGGTATTGTGGGCCACAGTACCCCTTGGGCAGGGAGGGAGGGAGGGAGTGAGTGTGGGCCTCAGTACACACAGGGCAGGGAGGGAGGGAGTGTGGGCCTCAGTACCCCCAGGTCAGATTGTGAGGGAGTATGGGCCTCAGTTACCCAGGGCTTAGAGCTAGGGATTGTTGTCCTCAGTACCCGCAGGTTAGGGAGGGAGGGAGTGTGAGCCTCAGTACCACCAGGTCAGAGTGAGAGGGATTATGGGCCTCAGTTACCCAGGGCTTAGAGCTAGGGAGTGTTGTCCTCATTACCCGCAGGGCAGGGAGGGAAGGAGTGTGAGCCACAGTACCACCAGGTCAGAGTGTGAGGGAGTGTGGTCCTCAGTACCCCAGGGCTTAGAGCATGGGAGTGTGTGCCTCAGTAACAGCAGGGCAGGGAGGGATGGAGTGTGAGCCTCAGTACCCCCAGCACAGTGAGTGAGCGATTGTGGACCTCAGTACCCCCGGGGAGGGACAGAGGAATTAGATTGGGCCTCAGGAATCCGAAGGTGCGGTGGCAGCGAAGGTGGGCCTCATTACCTTCTGGACATGGTGGGACGGAGTGTGGGCCTCAGTATCTCCAGGGCAGGGAGGGATTGTGGGCCTCAGTACCCCCAGGGATGGAGTGATGGAGCTAGAAATGACCTCAGTACCACCAGGCAGGGAAAGAGAGTGTGATCCAGTACCCCGAGTACAGGGAGGAAGGGAGTGAGAGTGGGCCTCAGGACCCCCAGGGCAGGGAGGGAGGGAGTGTGTGCCTCTGCACCCCGAGGGCAGACAGTGATTGAGGAAGTGTGGGCCTCAGTACCCGCAGGGCAGAGAGGGAGGGTCTGTGGGCTTCAGTACCCCCAGATAGGGAGCGAGTGTGGGCCTCAGCACTCACAGCTCAGGGAGGGAGGGAGTGTGGGCCTCAGTACCTGCAGGGCAGTGAGAGACGTAGTGTGGGCCTCAGAAACCCCAGATAGGCAGGGAGTGTGGCCTCAGTACCCGCAGGGCAGGGAGTGAGGGAGTGTGGGCCTCAGTACGCCGAGGATATGGCAACGAGGGAGTGCGGGCCTCAGTAACCCCAGGGCAGAGAGGGGGGAGGTGTGGGCCTCAGTACCTCCAGGGCCGTGAGGGAGAGGGTGCGGGCCTCAATACCTTTAGGCAGTGAACGAGGGAGGGACTGTGGGCCTCATTACCCAAGGGCAGAGAGGGAGCGAGGGAGTGTGGGCATCAGTATCCACATGGCAGAGAGGGAGGGAGGGAGTTTGGGCCTTAGCACTCCCAGGGTAGGGAGGTAGTGTGAGCCTCAGTAGCCCGAGAACAGGGAGGGAGGGAGTGAGAGTGGGCCTCAGGACCTCGAGGGCAGGGAGGGAGGGAGTGTTGGCCTCAGTACCTCCAGTGCAAGGAGGGAATGGGTGTGGGACTCAGGACCCCGAGGGCAGGGAGAGGTAGTGTGTGCTTCAGTACCCCACGGCGGGGAGGGAGGGAGTGAGTGCCTCAGTACCTCCAGGGCAAGGAGGGAGGGCGTCTGGGCCTCAGTACCCGCAAGGCAAGGAGGGAGGGTGTGTGGGCCTCAGTTCCCCCACGGCAGGGAGGGAGGGTGCTTGGGCCTCAGCATCTCCAGTGCTGGGAGGGAGGGAGTGTCGGCCTCAGTACCCCAGGGCAGGGAGGGAGGGAGGGAGTGTGGGACTCAGTACGCCCAAGCAGGGAGGGAGAGAGTGTGGGGCTCAGTACCTCCAGGGCAGGGGGGGATGAATGTGGGCCTCATTTCCCCCATGCATGGAGGAAGTGAGTGTGGGCCTCAGTACCCCCAGGGCAGGGAGGGAGTGTGCGTTGGCCTCAGTACCTCCATGGCGGGGAGGGAGAGAGTGTGGGCCTCAGTACCTCCATGGCAAGGAGGGAGGGCTTGTGGGCCTCAGTAACAACAGGGCAAGGAGGGAGGGTGTGTGGGCCTCAGTACTCCACGGCAGGGAGGGTGGGAGTTTGGGCCTCAGTACCCGAGGGCAGGGACGGAGGGAGGCAGTGTGAGCCTCAGAAGCCCGAGAACAGGGAGGGAGGGAGTGAGAGTGGGCCTCAGGAACACGAGGGCTGAGAGGGAGCAAGTGTGGGCCTCAGTAACTCCAGTGCTGGGAGGGAGGGAGTGTGGGCCTCAGTACCACCAGGGCAGGCAGTGTGGGCTTCAGTACCACCAGGGCAGGGATGGGGTGAGTGTGGGCCTCAGTACCTCCTGGGCAGGAAGGGAGTGAGGGCCTCAGTATCTCCAGGAGGAAGGGAGTGAGTGTGAGCCTCCGTACCCACAGCGCCGGGAGGGAGTGACGACTTCAGTACCTCCTGAGAGGGAGTTAGGGCCTCAGTACCTCCAGGGAGGGAGGGAGGGAGTGTGGGCCTCCGTACCCTAAGGGCAGGGATGGAGGGAGAGAGTGTGGGCCTCAGTACCCCGAGAGCAGTGATGGAGGAAGTGTGGGACTCAGTAACCCAAGGGCAGTGAGAGAGTGTTGGCCTCAGCACCCCCAATGCAGGGAGGGAGGGAGTGCAGGCCACAGTATCCCCAGGGAGGGAGAAAGGGAGTATGGGCCTCAGTATGCCCAGATATGGAGGGAATGCGTGCCTATGTGCCCCCAGGGAGGGAGGGAGAGCGAGTGTGGGCCTCAAAACTTACAGTGCAGGGAGGAGGTCTGGGCCTCAGTACCCCCAGGGCAGTGAGTGAGAGATTTTGGGACTCAGTACTTTCAGGGCAGGGAGGGAGTGAGTGCCTCAGTACCGCCCAGGGCAGTGAGTGAGAGAGTGTGCCTCAGTACCCCCAGGGCAGGGAGGCAGGGAGTGTGGGCCTCAGTACTTCCAAGAAGGGAGGGAGGGAATCTGGGCCTCCGTAACCTCAGGGCAGGGAGGGAGGGATGGAGTGTAGGCCTCTGTACCTCCAGGGCAGGGAGGCAGGGAGCGTGGGCCTCAGGACCACCAGTGCAGGGAGTGAGGGAGTGGGGGCCTCAGTATCCCGAGGTTAGGGAGGGTGGGATTTTGGGCATCAGAAGCCCCAGGATACGCAGGGAGGGTATTTGGGCCTCAGTACCAAGGGGGCAGAGAGGGAGGATGTGTGGGACTCAGTATCCCGAGGGCAGGGAGCAACGGAGGTTGGGTCTCAGTACCTCCAGTGCAGGGAGGGAGGGTGTGTGTGCCAAAGCAACTCCACGACTGGGACGGAGCATGTATGGGTCTCAGTACCTCCAGGGCAGGGGAGAGGGTAGGAGTGTGGTCTTCAGTATCCCCAGTCCAGGGAAGGAGTGAGTGTGGGCCTCAGTTCCCCAGGGCAAGGAAGGAGGGAGTGTGGGCATCAGTTCCCCCAGGGCAGGGAGTGTGGGCCTCAATTCCCCCAAGGCAGGGACGGAGGGACTGAGGGCCTCAGTGCACTCAGGGCAGGGAGGGAGTGAGGAAGTGTGGGCCTCAGTACCCACAGGGCAGGGAGGGAGGGAGCGTGGGCCTCAGTAACCCCAGGGTAGTGAGTGTCGGACTCAGTATACCTGGGCAGGTAGAGATTTGGGTGTGATCCTCAGTACCTCCAGTGCAGGGAGTGAGGGAGCCTGGGCCTCAGTACCCCCAGGGCAGGGAGTGAGGGAGTGAGTGTGGGCCTCAGTACTCCCAGGGCAGGGAGGGAGGGAAGTGGGTCTCAGTACCCCCAGGGCAGTGATTGAGGGTATGAGGGCCTCAGTAACCACAGGACAGGGAGGGAGGGTTTGAGAGTGGGCCTCAGTACCCCCAGGACAGGGAGGGAGAGAGTGAAAGTGGGCCTCAGTACCCCCAGGGCAGGGAGGGAGGGATTTTGGGCCTAAGTACCCCGACAGCAGGGAGTGTGGGAGTTTGGGCCTCAGTAGCTCCAGTGAAGGGAGGGAGGGAGTGTGGGGCTCAGCACCCCCAGGACAGGGAGGGAGGGAGTGTGGGCCTCCGTACACCCAGGGCAGGGAGGGAGGGAGTCTGGGCCCCAATACCCGTGGGGCAGGGAGAGAGTGTGGGCCTCAGCACCCCCAGGACAGGGAGGGAGGGAGTGTGGGCCTCAGTACCTTCAGAGAAGGGAGGGAGTGAGTGTGGGCCTCAGTACCCGGAGAGTGGGAGGCAGTAAGTATGCCTCAGTACCCCCAGGGCTGTGAGGAGCGTGTGAGAGTGGACCTCAGGACCCCGAGGGCAGGAAGGGAGGGAGTGTGGTCTTCAGTACCTCGACGGCAGGGAGGGAGTGTTTGCCTGAGTAACCCCAGGGCAGAGAGGTAGGCGGTGTGGGTCCCAGTATCCCAACGGCTGAGAGGGAGGGAGGGAGTGTGGGCCTCAGTACCCCCTGGAAAGAGAGGGAGGATGTGTGGGCATCCGCACTCCCTGGGCAGGGAGGGAGGGAGTTTGGACCTCAGTACCTCTAAGGCAGGCAGGGAGGTAGCGAGTGTGGGCTTCAGTATCCCCAGGGCAGGGAGGGTGGGAGTGTGGGCCTCAGTACCCCGAGGACTGGGACTGAAGGATTGTAGGCCTCAGTGCCCCAGGGCAGGCAGGGAGGGAGGGAGTGAGTATAGGCCTCAGGGGCCCCAGGGCAGGGAGGGAGGAATTGTTGGCCTCAGTACCCCGAGGGCAGGGAGAGAGATCGATTGGGCTTCAGTACCTCCAGTGCAGGGAGAGAGGGAGTGTGGGGCACAGCTCCCCCAGGACAGGGAGGGAGGGAGTGTGGGCCTCAGAACTCCTAGGGCAGGGAGGGTGGGAGTTTGGGCCTCAGTACCCCCAGGAAAGGGAGGGAGGGAGTGTGGGCCTCAGTACCGCCAGAACAGGGAAGGAGGGAGGGAGGGAGTCTGCGTCTCAGTACGCGCAGGGCAGGGAGGGTGTGCGGGCATCAGTACCTACAGGAGAGGGAGGGAGGGAGGGAGTGTGGGCCTCAGGTCCCCCAGGGCAGAGAGGGAGTGAGGGGCTCCGTAGGCCCCGGTCAGAGTGAGAGAGAGTATGGGCCTCAGTACCCCAGGGCGGTGAGGGAGGGAGCGAGAGTGTGCCTCAGGACCCCCAGTTCAGGAAAAGATGGAGTTTGGGCCTCAGTACCACCTGGACAGGGAGGCAGGGAGTGCAGGCCTCAGTACTCATGGGGCAGAGAGGGAGTGAGGGGCTCCGTAGCCCCAGGTCAGAGTGTGAGAGAGTATGAGCCTCAGTACCCCAGGGCGGTGAGGGAGGGAGTGTGGTCCTCAGTATCCCCAGGGCAGGGAGGGAGGGAGTGAGAATGTGCCTCAGGACCCCCAGTGCAGAGAGAGAGGGAGTGTGGGCCTCAGTACACCCACGGCAGGGAGGGAGTGAGAGTGCACCTCAGGACCCCCAGTGCAGGGAGCAAATGAGACTGGGCCTCTGGAATCCCACGGATGTGAGGGAGGGAGTGTACGGCTCAGTACCCCCAGGGCTTGGGGGGGAGGCAGTGAGTTTGAGGCGCAGGACGCCCAGGGATGGGAGGGAGGGTGATTGGGCTCAGTAACCTGATTGCAGATAGGGAGTGTGGGACTAGTACCCCTAGAGCATGGAGGCAGGGAGTGCGGGCCTCTGTACCTCCAAGAAGGGAGGGAGGGAATCTGAGCCTCTGTAACCTCAGGGCAGTGAGGGAGGGAGGGAGTGTAGGCCTCTGTACCTACAGGGCAGAGAGGCAGGGAGCGTGGGCCTCAGGACCACCAGTGCAGGAAGGGAGGGAGTGGGGGCCTCAGTAACCCGAGGTTATGGAGGGTGCGATTCTGGGCCTCAGAAGCCCCAGGGCAAACAGGGAGGGAATTTGGGCCTCATTACCACGAGGGCAGAGAGGGAGGGAGTGAGTGTGGGCCTCAGTACCCCCAGGGCAGGGACGGAGGGAGAATGGGTCTCAGTACCCCCAGGGCAGTGATTGAGGGAATGTGGGCTTCATTACCCACAGGACAGGGAGGGAGGGAGTGAGTGTGGGCCTCAGTACCCCCAGGACAGGAAGGGAGAGAGTGAATGTGGGCCTCAGTACTCCCAGGGTAGGGAGGGAGGGATTGTGAGCCTCAGTACCCCGAGGGCAGGGAGGGAGGGAGTTTGGGCCTCAGTTCCTCCAGAGCAGGGAGGGAGGGAGTGTGGGGCTCAGCACCCCCAGGACAGGGAAGGAGGGAGTGTGGGCCTCAGTAACCCCAGGGCAGGGAGGGAGGGAGTGAGGGCCACAATACCCGTGGGGCAGGGAGAGAGTGTGGGCCTCAGCACCCCCAGAACAGGGAGGGAGGGATTGTGGGCCTCAGTACCTCCAGAGCAGGGAGGGAGTGAGTTTGGGCCTCAGCACCCGGAGAGAGGGAGGCAGTGTGTGCCTCAGTACCCCAAGGGCAGTGAGGAAGGTGTGAGAGTGGGCATCAGGACCCCGAGGGCAGGGAGGGAGGGAATGTGGGCTTCAGTACCTCAAGGGCAGGGAGGGAGTGTTTGCCTGTGTAAACCCAGGGCAGAGAGGTAGGCGGTGTGGGTTTCAGTATCCCAATGGCTGGGAGGGAGGGAGGGAGTGTGGGCCTCAGTTCCCCCTGGAAAGAGAGGGAGGATGTGTGGGCATCCGCACTACCTGGGCAGGGAGGGAAGGAGTGTGGACCTCAGTACCTCTAAGGCAGGCAGGGTGGTAGCGAGTGTGGGCATCAGTATCCCCAGAGCAGGGAGGGTGGGAGTGTGGGCCTCAGTACCCCGAGGACTGGGACTGAAGGATTGTGGGCCTCAGTGCCCCAGGGCAGGCAGGGAGGGAGGGAGTGAGTATAGGCCTCAGGGCCCCCAGGGCAGGGAGGGAGGGATTATGGGCCTAAGTACCCCGAGGGCAGGGAGAGAGAGAGTTTGTTCCTCAGTACCTCCAGTGCAGGGAGGGAGGGAGTGTGGGGCTCAGCTCCCCCAGGACAGGGAGGGAGGGAGTGTGGGCCTCAGAACCCCTAGGGCAGGGAGGGTGGGGGTTTGGGTCTCAGTACCCCCAGGAAAGGGAGGGAGGGAGTGTGGGCCTCAGTACCACCAGGACAGGGAAGGAGGGAGGGAGGGATTGTGAATCTCAGTACCCCGAGGACTGGGACTGAAGGAGTGTCGGCCTCAGTGCCCCAGGGCAGGCAGGGAGGGAGGGAGTGAGTATAGGCCTCAGGGCACCTAGGGCAGGGAGGGAGGGATTGTGGGCCTCAGTACCCCGAGGGCAGGGAGGAAGGGAGTTTGGGCAACAGTACCTCCAGTGCACGGAGGGAGGGAGTGTGGGGCTGAGCACCCCCAGGACAGGGAGGGAGGGAGTGTGGGCCTCAGTAATCCGAGGACTGCGACTGAAGGAGTGTGGGCCTCAGTGCCTCAGGGCAGGCAGGGAGGGAGGGAGTGAGTATAGGCCTCAGGGCTCCCAGGGCAGGGAGGGAGGGATTGTGGGCCTCAGTACCCCGAGGGCAGGGAGGGAGGGAGTTTGGGCCTCAGTACCTCCAGTGCACGGAGGGAGGGAGTGTGGGGCTGAGCACCCCCAGGACAGGGAGGGAGGGAGATTCGGCCGCAGAACCCCGAGGGCAGGGAGTGTGGGAGTTTGGGCCTCAGTACGCCCAGGAAAGGGAGGGAGGGAGTGTGGGCCTCAGTACCGCCAGGACAGGGAACGAGGGAGGGAGGGAGTGGGGTCTCAGTGCGCGCAGGGCAGGGAGGGTGTGCGGGCATCAATACCCTCAGGAGAGGGAGGGAGTGAGGGAGTGTGGGCCTCAGCTCCCCCAGGGCAGAGAGTGAGTGAGGGGCTCTGTAGGCCCCGGTCAGAGTGTGAGAGAGTAAGTGCCTCAGTACCCCAGGGCGGTGAGTGAGGGAGTGTGGACCTCAGTACACCCACGGCAGGGAGGGAGTAAGAGTGCACCTCAGGACCCCCAGTGCAAGGAGCAAGTGAGACTGGGCCTCCGGAATCCCACGGCTATGACGGAGGGAGTGTACGCCTCAGTACCCGCAGGGCAGCGAGAGAGAGTGTGCCTCAGTACTCCCAGCGCATGGGGGGAGGCAGTGATTTTGGGGCGCAGGACCCCCAGGGTTGGGAGGGAGGGTGATTGGGCCTCAGTAACATGATTGCAGAGAGGGAGTTTGGGACTAGTACCCCTAGAGCAGGGAGGGAGAGAGTGTCGGCCTCAGTACCCCCAGGGCAGGGAGGGAGGGAGTGTGGGCCTCAATACCCGTGAGGCAGGGAGAGAGTGTGGGCCTCAGCACCCCCAGGACTTGGGAGGGAGGGTGTGTGGGTCTCAGTACCTCTAGAGCAGGGAATGAGTGAGTGTGGGCCTCAGTACCCGGAAAGAGGGAGGCAGTGTGTGCCTCAGTAACCACAGGGCAGTGAGAAGGGTGTGAGAGAGTGGGACTCAGGACCCCGAGGACAGGGAGGGAGGGAGTGTGGGCTTCAGTACCTCGAGGTCAGGGAGGGAGTGTTTGACTTAGTAACCCCAGTGCAGAGAGGTAGGCGGTGTGGGTCTCAGTATCCCAACGGCTGGGAGGGAGGGAGTGAATGTGGGCCTCAGTACCCCCTGGAAAGAGAGGGAGGCTGTTTGGGCATCCGCACTCCCTAGGCAGGGAGGGAGGGATTGTGGACCTCAGTACCTCTAAGGCAGGCAGGGAGGTAGCGAGTGTGAGCGTCAGTACCCCCAGGGCAGGGAGGGTGGGAGTGTGGGCCTCAGTACCCCGAGGACTGGGACTGAAGGAGTGTGGGCCTCAGTGCCCCAGGGCAGGCAGGGAGGGATTGTGGGCCTCAATACCCCCAAATAGGGAAGGAGCGAGTGTGGGTTTCAGTACCCCCAGGGCAGGAAGGGAGTGTGGGCCCCAATACCCTCAGGGCAGGGAGGGAGGGTGTGTGGGCCTCATTACCCCCAAAGTAGGGAAGGAGGGAGTGTAGTTCTCAGTACCTCCGGGTTCGGGAAGGGAGGTTGTTTGGGCCTCAGTACATCCAGTGCAGGTAGGTAGGGGAGTTAGAGTGGGCCTCAGGATCCAGAGGGTCGGAGTGAGTGATTGTGGGCCTCAGTATCTCAAGGGCAGAGAGGGATGGAGTGTGGACCTCAGTACCTCCAGGGCAGGGAGGGAGGGAGTGTGGTCTTCCGTAACCACAGGGCAGGGAGGAAGGGTGTCTGGGCATCAGAACCCCTCGGCAGGGAGGGAGGGAGTGTGGGCCTCCGTCCCCCAGGTCAGAGAGTGAGTGTGGGCCTCAGTACCCACAGGGCAGGGAGGAAGGGAGAGTGGGCCTCAGTACCCCTTGGTCAGGAAGGGAGGGAGTGTGGGCCTCAGTATACGCAGGGTATGGAGCGAGGGAGGGAGTGTGGGCCTCAGTTCCCACAGGGCAGGGAGAGTGGGCCTTAATACCCCTCGGACAGGGAGGGAGTGAGTGTGGGCCTCAGTTACACGAGGGCAGGGAGGGAGTGTGGGCCTCAGCATCCCCTGGGCAGGGAGGGAAGGTGTGTGGACCTAAGTACACCCAGTGCAGAGTAGGAGGGAGTGTGGGCCTCATTAACGCCAGGATAGGGAGGGAGGGAGTGTGCTCCTCAGTACCCCCAGGGCAAGGAGGGAGTGTGGGCCTCAGAAACCCCAGGGCAGCGAGGGGGAGAGTGTGGGCCTCAGTACCCCCATGAAAGCGAGGGAGGGAGTGTGGGCCTCATTACTGCCAGGATAGGGAGGGAAGGAGTGTGGGGCTCAGTACCACCCGGGCAGGAAGTGAGAGAGAGAGTGTGGCCTCAGTACCAGCAGGGCAGGAAGGGAGGGAGTGGGTGTTGGCCTCCATACCCCTAGGCCACGAAGGGAGGGAGGGAGTGCTGGTCTCAGTACACTCAGGGCAGGGAGGGAGGGAGTGTGAGCCTCAGTACCCCTCGGGCAGTGAGCAAGGGAGTGTGGGCCTCAGTACCCCTCGGGCAGGTAGGTAGGGAGTGTGAGCCTCAGTAACACCATGGCTGGGAGGGAGGGGGTGAGGGAGGGCCTCAGGACCTTCACGGAATGGAGGGAGTGAGGGCCTCAGTACCTTTAGGGAGGGAGAGAGGGTGTGTGGGCCCCAGTGCCTCCAGGGCAGGGAGGGAGTGTGGGTCTCCATACCCCGAGGGCAGGGAGTGGGAGATGGAGTCTGGGCCTCAGTTTCCCCAGGGCAGGGAGAGAATGTAGGCCTCAGTAGCCCCTGGACAGGTAGGGACTGAGTGGGGGCCTCAGTTCCTCCAGGGCAGGAATGGCGTGTGGGCACCGTTCCCCCAGGGAGGCAGGGAGGGAGTCTGGGCCTCAGTACGTCCAGGTTAGGGAAGGAGTGTGGGCCTCAGTACACACAGGGCATGGAGGGAGATGGGCATCAGTTCCCCCAGGAAGGGAGGGAGTGTGGGCCTCAGTACCTTCAGGGTAGGGAGGGTGAAAGTGTGGCCCTCAGTACCCCCAGGGCAGGGAGGGAGGGAGTGTGCGCCTCAGTACCTCCAGGGCAGGTCGGGGGGGAGTGTGGGCCTCAGTACCCGTAGGGCAGGGAGGGAGTGTGGGCCTCAGCAACCCCAGATAGGGAAGGATTGAGTGCCTCAGTACCCCCATGGCAGTGAGGGAGTCAGTGTGGGCCTCAGTACCCCCAGGGCAGGGAGGGAGTGAGGGCGTGTAGGCCTCAGTACCACCAGGGCAGGGAGTGTGGGCCTCAGTACCCCTGGGGAAAAAAAGGGAAGGAGTGAGTGCCTCAAAACACGAGGGCAGGGAGGGAGGAATGTGGGCTTCAATAACCGGAGGGAGGGACTTTGAGCCTTAGTACCCACATGGCAGGGAGTGAGGGAGTGAGGGCCTCAGTACCCTAAGGGCAGGGAGGGGGTGAGTGTGGGCCTCAGTACCTCCAGGGCAGGGAGGGAATGAGGGCCTCAGTAAATCCAGGGTAGTGAGGGAGGGCCTCAGTACCTCCAGGGCAGGTAGGGAGTGAGGGCCTCAGTAATTCCAGGGCAGGTAGGGAGGGAGTGTGGGCCTCAGTATCCCCAGTTAGGGAGTGGAGTGTGGGCCTCAGTACACCCAAGGCAGTGAGGTAGGGAGGGAGTGCAGCCTCAGTACTCCCTGATCGGGAGGGAGTGTGCGTGTCAGTGCACCCAAGGCAGTAAGGGAGGAATGTGGGCCTCAGGAACCCCAGGGCAGGGAGGGAGGGAGCGAGCGTGGGCCTCAGTAACTGCAGGGCAGCGAAGGTAGAAGTGTGGGCCTCAGTACCGCCAGGGCAGGGAGACAGGGAGTGTGGGCCTCAGTATCCCCAAATAGGGAGGGAGTGTGGGCCACAGTACCCCCAAGGCAGTGAGGGGGGAGTGTGGGCCTCGGTACCCCCAGGGCCCGGAAGGAGGGAGTGTGGGTCTCAGTACACCCAGGGATGGTGTGAAAGTGGGCCTCAGTACCCCCAGTGCCGCGAGAGAGCGAGTGTGAGCCTCATTACCCCCAGGTCAGAGTGTATGGGAGTAAGGGCCTCAGTACGCACAGGGCACGGAGGGAGGGCATGTGGGCCTCAGTACTCCCAGGGCAGAGAGGCAAGGAGCATAGGCCTTAGTACCCAGAGGGAGGGAGAGTGAGCCTATGTACCCCCAGGGCAGGGAGGGTGTGAGGGCTCCGTACCTCCAGGGCAGGGAGGGAGGCAGGGAGTGTGGGCCTCATTACCTGTGGAGCAGGGAGGGTCGGAGTGTGGTCCTCCATAGCCCCAGGGTAGGGAGGGAGGGAGTGTGCGCCTCAGTACGCCCAGATAGGGATGGAGTGTATGCCTCAATACCTCCAGGGCATGCAGGGAGGGTGTGCCTGGTCAGGGAGGCAGGCAGTATCGGCATCAGTACCCACAGGTCAGAGTGTGAGGGCGTGTGGGCCTCAGTACCTCCAAGGCAGAGAGGGAGTTAGATTGGGCCTCAATACCACAGGGCAGAGAGGGAGGGAGTGTGGCCCTCAGTACCTCCAGGGTAGGGAGAGAGGGTGTGTGGGCCTCAGTATCCAGAGAGAGGGAAGGAATGTGGGCCTCAGTACCCCCGGAGCAGTGAGGAGGGTGTGTGGGCATCACTAACCCGAGAACAGGGAGGGAGGGAGTGAATGTGGGGCTTAGTACCCCCAGGGCAGAAATGGATGGAGTGTGGGCTTCAGTACCCCCAAGGCAGTGACGGAGGGAGTGTGCACCTCAGGACCCCCAGGGCAGGAAAGGAGTTTTGGCCTCAGTACCTACAGTGTATGTAGGGAGTGTGTGCGGGCCTCAGTACCCCCAGGGCAGGGAAGGTGAAAGTGAGGGCCTCAGTACACACAGGGCAGGTAGTGAGGGACAGAGTGTGGAACTCAGTACCCCCAGATAGGGAAGGAGTGTGGACCTCAGTACCCCCACGGCAGTGAGGGAGTGAGTTTTGGCCTCAGGAACCCCAAGGAAGGGAGGGAGTCAGTGTGGGCCTCAGTACACCCAGGGCAGAGAGGGACGGAGGGTGGGCCTCAGAACCACCAGATAGGAGGAATTGTGTGCTTCTGTAGCCCCACGTCAGTGAGGGAGGGAGTGTGGGCCTCAGGACCCCCAAGGCAGGGAGGGAGGGAGCGAGGGAGCATGGGCCTCAGTACCCACAGAGCAGGGAGGGAGGGAGTGAGTGTGGGCGTCAGTACCCTGAGGTGAGACTGTGAGGGAGTGCGGGCCTCAATACATCCAGGGCAGGCAAGGAGGGAGTGTGGGCCCCAGTACCCCAGGACAGGGAGGGAGGTAGGGATGCAGGCCTCTGTACCACCCGGGCTGGGAGGGAGGGAGTGTGGGCCTCAGTAACTCCAGGGCAGGGAGGGATGGAGTGTGGGCCTCAATACCGCCAGGACCGGGAGGGAGGGAGGGAGTGTGGGCCTCAGAATCGCCAGGGCAGGGAGGGAGGGAGTTTGGGCCTCAGGATCCCAAGGACAGGGAGGCAGTGAGGGAGTGCGGGCAGACCAATTGAATAAGTACTTTGGTTTGGTATTCACGAAGGAGGACACAAACAACCTTCCGGATATAAAATGGTCCGGAGGGTCTAGTAAGGAGGAGGAACTGAGGGAAATTTTTATTAGTCGGGAAATTGTGTTGGGGAAATTGATTGGTTTGAAGGCCGATAAATCCCCAGGGCCTGGTGGATTGCATCTCAGAGTATTTAAGGAGGTGGCCTTGGAAATAGCGGATGCATTGACAGTCATTTTCCAACATTCAAATGATTCTGGATCAGTTCCTATCGACTGGAGGGTAGCCAATGTAACCCCACTTTTTAAAAAAGGCGGGAGAGAGAAAACAGGGAATTATAGACCGGTCAGCCTGACGTCAGTAGTGGGTAAAATGATGGAATCAATTATTAAGGATGACATAGCAGCATATTTGGAAAGAGGTGACATGATAGTTCCAAGTCAGCATCGATTTGTGAAAGGGAAATCATGCTTGACAAATCTTCTCGATTTTTTTGAGGATGTTTCCAGTAGAGTGGACAAGGGGAGAACCAGTTGATGTGGTGTATTTGGACTTTCAGAAGGCTTTCGACAAGGTCCCACACAAGAGATTAATATGAAACGTTAAAGCACATGGGATTGGGGGTAGTGTGCTGACGTGGATTGAGAACTGGTTGTCAGACAGGAAGCAAAGAGTAGGAGTAAATGGGTACTTTTCAGAATGGCAGGCAGTGACTAGTGGGGCACCGCAGGGATCAGTGCTGGGGCCCCAGCTATTTACATTGTACATTAATGATTTACATGAGGGGATTAAATGTAGTATCTCCAAATTTGCGGATGACACTAAGTTAGGTGGCAGTGTAAGCTGCGAGGAGGATGCTATGAGGCTGCAGAGCGACTTGGATAGGTTAGGTGAGTGGGCAAATGCATGGCAAATGAAGTATAAAGTGGATAAATGTGAGGTTATCCACTTTGGTGGTTAAAACAGAGAGACAGACTATTATCTGAATGGTGACAGTTTGGGAAAAGGGGAGGTGCAACGAGACCTGGGTGTCATGGTACATCAGTCATTGAAGTATAGCTTGCAGGTACAGAAGGCGGTTAAGAAAGCAAATGGCATGTTGGCCTTCATAGCGAGCGGATTTGAGTACAGGGGCAGGGAGGTGTTATTACAGTTGTACAGGGCGTTGCTGAGGACACACCTGGAGTATTGTGTCCAGTTTTGGTTTCTTAACTTGAGGAAGGACAGTCTTGCTATTGAGGGCATTCAGCGAAGGTTCACCAGACTGATTCCCGGGATGGCAGGACTGACATATCAATAAATATTGTATCAACTGGGCTTGTATTCACTGGAGTTCAGAAGAATGAGAGGGGATCTCAGAGAAACATATAAAATTCTGACGGGTTTAGACAGATCAGATGCAGGAAGAATGTTCCCAATGTTGGGAAAGTCCAGAACCAGGGGTCACAGTCTAAGGATAAGGGGAAAGCCATTTACGACGGAGATGAGGATAAACTTCTTCACCCAGAGAGTGGTGAAACTGTGGAATTCACTACCACAGGACGTTGTTGAGGCCAATTCACTAAATATATTCAACAAGGAGTTAGAAGAATTCCTTACGACTGGGGGGATCAAGGGGTATGGCGAGAAAGCAGGAATGCGGTACTGAAGTTGCATGTTCAGCCATGAACTCATTGAATGGTGGTGCAGGCTCGAAGTGCCAAATGGCCTACTCCTGCGCATATTTTCTATGTTTCTATGTTTCTCCCCATCTCTACACCTTCCCCTGCTCGATTCAAGCCGCCTTGTCCAGGAGCACCTCAGGCGATGCCTCAATTGGAGGGATGAAGGAAGAGCCGAGGGAAACAAGGTGGGAACATTCGCGTATCCAGGCGCAGGATCTTTCTACTGAGCCGCATGTGTCATTGGGACTGGTGGGGGGAGCCGAAAGTAGGAGTGGAGTGTCGCGTTCCGGGACCAG
The DNA here is from genome assembly GCF_044704955.1 of Pristiophorus japonicus. Classification (NCBI taxonomy): domain Eukaryota; kingdom Metazoa; phylum Chordata; class Chondrichthyes; family Pristiophoridae; genus Pristiophorus; species Pristiophorus japonicus. The sequence goes on from NW_027252779.1 coordinate 7,568,974, forward strand.
TGTGAGGCCTATTCCAGCAGAGTTCCTGGCTATCGCCTCCAGGGCCTCCGCCATCCATTGATGATGCCGGAGACTCTGGCCAGCTGTTGGGATATGCCCCCAATGCTTCTAGGAGCTGGTCACCTATGGTCTACAGTCATCCTCAACAAGCGTACCATCTCTCTGTTCTCATCTGTCGCTGGTGTACGAGACCTGTGCATGGTTGCTGCCGGCCAGCGGACAAAGGGGGTTGCCTTGTTGCGAGGTTCCTTTGTGTCCGATACCTCCGCACTGGAGCTCGGAGTTGTTGGAAGGATCACTAGATGTCCCTTGGAGGAGAATGCCTGCTCGACCATGGCGATGCAGGCTCCTGGAAGTCTGTGCTCCACTCCATCCGCAAGAGAGCAAGCGGATGGACGGGCGAGAACCGGACATCCTCCACACGAGATGTCGGTTCATCCAACAAGACAGGGCCCATGCCCCCAGCTTCTGGCATCTGTGGTCTTGCCGATCAACACAGTTTGCATTGCAACGATTCTCACTGGGCCTGCATTATTTGTGGGACGACATTAGCAACCAACGATCATATATTATTGCTCGGGTATGAGTGCGTGTGGCACCAATTCAATTCAGATCTTTCAATGGTGTATACTTGGCTCACGTCCGATCACTTCAGGTTCTGGAGATCTAGGCCTGGCTCTCTGACTGTTCCTCCCCACGGGTATGATCACCCGCTCCTCTGTGGCAGTGATGTGTCTGGTGACTTGTGGCCCCCCCATCAGTTGGACACTCCTCGGACCTCATCGTCGATAGCTTCTCCTGTGAAATGTAACCGAGCGACATGTCAGGAGGTCGTTGCGTGTTATTATTGCTACGTCATGTCACAGACAGAAACTGATACAACACTTAACCGACAGATGCAATCATGATTATGATCAGAATGATCATTTGTTACCTAAAGACGTACACCGTGACCGCAGGAATTGAGTACAACATTCCCAATAGTAGGACGATCTCACATGTGATAGTCACTTATGACTCTTACAAATCAAATTCATAACTATATAAGTGAGTGTAAATAAACGTGATACTAACTCTTGCTGATTCCACAAGTTCGTTCCATTGCTTGCAGCATTGGTTGTCTTCACGCTCCACGTTGGTGGCCTCCGAAACCATCTCTCTATCTCGCTCCAGATCCTCATGGAGACCTTTGCGGCTGGATTCCCACCACCCCCGTACCTGGGTCAACTCACCCCAGCGTGACTCGACCTCCCATAGGAGGGAAGCATTTGCCTCCTCCGAGAACCTCATCGCTCTCTTTGGTCCTCCAATTGTCCTCATCTCCCAGCTCGCTGCTCTCACCAGCGTGAGTTGACACCTCCACTCAGCCATGATCTTGTTGAGTGGCGGAGCAGGCTCGAGGGGCTAGATGGCCTCCTCCTGTTCCGAATTATGACGTTCTTCTGTTCTCCCTCCATTATCGTCGCGCAATTCTTGCCGCTAACGGCTGACACTTTTGCCAAATTTGCTGCAAAGCTCGAAGCGCTCCCTCCTTCCTCCCAAAACCACGACACCCCACTCACACACACCTCAACTCAATCTCAACACCCTCACCCTTCTGCGCAAGTCAGAGTGAGCACTGAGCTCCTGAATCGTGGGACTCGAGTGTGGCCATGTGAGTGCAAGGACGGCGACACTCGACAGCAGAAAATGAGAGAGATTTAACGTTAATGCTCCTATGGTATCAGTCACGCTAAAGCCCGTTTTCAAAAACGCAGACGAGTAAAAACATTTTGCGCATCTTGAACGCCGATTTTACCGCTGAAATGACGTATAACCCCCAGATTTCGCCCTTTTGTAAACAGAATGGAAACCGAGGGGGCATTTTTCAAGACCATATCGCCAAGCGTTGCGTGTGCTTTAGCCATGTGTTTAACGCCGGGACAAAATAATACAGCCCGCCCACTTTTTTAGGGCAGATTGGGCAAAATCGGCGGCCGTAATATCGCCCGAGCGTGACTTTCCACAACTATTTAACGCTCAGGTTCGCTATTAACATCGGGGCCACTTTTGTAGTTCGTAAAGAGCACGTTAGGGGAAAGTAACGCGCAGGAGATCGACGGCTCTCCGTTTCCCCGCATCTCGCACACATACCACCCGCAATATCGCTTGCAGAAAAAAACGCCCACAATGGGTGTAACATTTCTGAACCAACGCCAGCGGTGTTGCTGGGTTTGTACAATCACAGCTCTCTCATTCAAATGGGCTACCTGAACTTGAGCGGAGCTCCTGCCTGAACTTCAGCAGAGTTTACTTTGACTCCGGACTTCGACTCAGTTGACCTGGACATCGCAACAGACATATTTTCAGTCTCTGGACAGTTGGGGTTTACGTTTACTCCACAGTGTTTAATGGTGAAGCTATCTGCGGCAATGCACTTCAAGTTTTCGTGCAAGAAAATACGATTTGTAACAACATGGGTTTGAAATAATAATTAATGTGCAAAGTTAAAGCACATGGGATTTGGGGTGGTGTGCTGACGGGGATTGAGAACTGGTTGTCAGACAGGAAGCAAAGCGTAGGTGTAAATGGGTACTTGTCAGAATGGCAAGAAGTGACGAGTGGGGTACTGCAGGGATCAGTGCTGGGGCCGCAGCTATTAACAAAACAAGATATTAATGTGCAAAGTTAAAGCACATGAGATTGGGGGTAGTGTGCTGACATGGATTGAGAACTGGTTGTCAGACAGGAAGCAAAGAGTAAGAGTAAATGTGTACTTTTCAGAATGGCAGGCAGTGACAAGTGGTGTAGCGCAGGGATCAATGCTGGGGCCCCAGTTGTTTACACTGTACATTAATGATTTAGACGAGGGGATTAAATGTAGTATATCCAAATTTGCGGATGACACAAAGTTGGGTGGCAGTGTGAGCTGCGAGGAGGATGGCATGAGGCTGCAGAGTGACTTGGATAGGTTAGGTGAGTGGCCAAATGCATGGCAGATGAAGTATAATGTGGATAAATGTGAGGTTATCCACTTTGGTGGTAAAAACAGAGAGACAGACTATTACCTGAATGGGGACAGATTAGGAAAAGGGGAGGTGCAACGAGACCTGCGTGTCACGGTACATTAGTCATTGAATGTTAGCATGCAGGTACAGCAGGCGGTGAAGAAAGAAAATGGCATGTTGGCCTGCATAGCGAGGGGACTTGAGTACAGAGGTAGGGAGGTGTTGCTACAGTTGTACAGGGCCTTGGTGAGGCCACAACTGGAGTATTGTGTACAGTTTTGGTCTCCTAACTTGAGGAAGGACATTCTTGCTCTTGAGGGAGTGCAGCGAAGGATCACCATGTTGATTCCCGGGATGGCGGGACTGACCTATCAAGAAAGACTGGATCAACTGGGCTTGTATTCACAGGAGTTCAGAAGAATGAGAGGGGATCTCATAGAAACGTTTAAAATTCTGACGGGATTAGACAGGTTAGATGCAGGAAGAATGTTCCCAATGTTGGGGCAGTACAGAACTAGGGGTCACAGAGTAAGGATGAGGGGTAAGCCATTTAGGACCGGGATGAGAAGAAACTTCTTCACCCAGAGAGTGGTGAACCTGTGGAATTCTCCGCCACAGAAAGTTGTTGATGCCAATTCACTAAATATATTCAAAAAGGAATTAGATGTCGTCCTTACTACTCGGGGGATCAAGGGGTATGGCGAGAAAGCAGGAATGGGGTACTGAAGTTGCATGTTCAGCCTTGAACTCATTGAATGGCGGTGCAGGCTAGAAGGGCCGAATGGCTTAATCCTGCACCTATTTTCTATTTTTCTATATTTCTATCACTTGCAATAACACCAAACCCCAGCCCAGACTCCACTTTTCCACGATTGACAGCAAACAAATGAGCAACCTCTCCAGCAACACAGAATATAAAGGGGAACCAGGAGGGGGGGTCGAGGCCCCCCATACAATACATCAAATTGCATCCACCCAGAAGGAGATATCACACAGCCATCACAAGCAGAAATGCAGCTCACTCACAGAACTTTCATCTTACAATCTTTAGCCCTTCGCTACCTCGCTCCATGGTGAGTGGCCGTGAAACTACTCAGGCGTTTCCTCATTGGGGGGATGGAAGCAGATGTGGTCGTTGCACGAGTCCGGGAGTGGGGGCGTGGGGGCGTACATCTCTGATGTAGAAGCAGCATCTTGGTCCTGGCTCTCATCCGTCATTGGCAGTGGTGGCGCAGAGACTTGGGGTGGAGAGAGAGAAGGCGAGAAAGAGAGAGAGGGAGAGAAGGCGGGAGGGAGGGAGAGAGAGAACACGACACAGAGAGAGAAGGCGAGAGAGAGAGAGGCAGAGACAGAGAAAGAGAGAGGTTGAGAGAGAGAGAGTGAGAGAGGGAGAAGGCGGGAGATTGAGAGAGAGAAGGCGGGAGAGAGAGCGAGAAGGTGAGAGAGAGAGAGAGAACGCGAGGGAGAGAGAGACAGAGAGAGAGAGAGAGACAGAGACAGAGAGAGAGAGGGCAAGAGAGAGAGAGAGAGTAAGAGAGAGAGAGCAAAAGATAAGGCGAGAGAGAGAGAGAGAGGGACAGACAGAGAGAGAGAGAGCGAGAAGGCAAGTGATAGAGAGAGAAGGCAAGAGAAGGAAAGAAGGCGAGAGCGAGAGAGAGAAGGTTAGAGACAGAGAGAAGGTGAGAGAGAGCAAGAGAGAGAAGGCCAGAGTGAGACAGAGCGAAAATGTGAGATAGCGCGAGAGGGAGAGAAGGCGAGAGCGAGAGAGACAGAAGGCGAGAGAGATGTTCCTGGCTATCGCATCCTGGGTCTCCGCCATCTCGTCATTGTGGCCAGCTGTCAGGACATGACACCCAATGCTTCGATGAGCTGGTCACCAATGTCTTCAGTCCTCCTGGACAACCGTACCGTCTCGTCGCTGTCAGTTGCTGCTCGTGGGACAGAATTGGCGCCTTGCGGTGAGGAGTTTGGGCCAGATTCCTCCAGAGTGGCCAGATGGGAGAACCACAAGCTGGCTTTGTGAACCGTGAAGATGCATGTTCCTTGATACCTTCACTCTTCTCCATGGAGAACAGATTCAGCGGATTGACGGGCGACAATCGCAGCTCCTCGGCACCAGGTGTCGTCAGATCATCCTACGACACATGGCCCACGCCCCCATCTTTTACCCTCCGTGGTCGAGCCTGGGGCCATGCTGCTGGCTGAGCTTCAATAAACAATTGAATTTCTTCGAGGAGAAAGGGTTTGCTCGTCTCCCAACTTCAGTCCAGCGCTACAGACAGCGTGTACACATCAAAAACACCACCGCACTCAAAGTCATCGCGGACATCACATTTCATTACCACCAATACTTTGGTATTGCAATAATTTTCTTTCGTCCATCATTATTTCGATGACAATTTGAGAAACCATCGATCAAATATGATTGTCCGGATATGAGTGGGTTGAGGCCTCGAATGAATTCACATCACGCAATGGCGTAAGCTTTTCTCACTTCAGGGTCAGCAAATGCGTCCGTGGCTGTTTGCGGATGCTGTCGCACGAGTCCGAGCACAGGCTTCTCCGTCTCAGTGATGTCGCAGAGGGCTTGTGGGCCCCACACCCGTTAACCTCGGCACGGACCACGTCATCGAGAGCTTCCTCAGTAAAAGGTGACTGGACGACAAGGCGAGAGAACATTTCATGATATCATTGCTTGGTCCTGTCATAGAGAATTATACAACACATAACCAACAGATGCAATCAGGATTATTATATAATTATTTTTCATGACCTAACGATTCAAACCGTGACCGCAGGCTTTGAGGAAAACATTCCCGGAAAAGTGAAAGAGTTTATGTGATAGAAACATAGAAATATAGAAACATAGAAACATGGAAAATGGTGCAGGAGTAGGCCATTCAGCCCTTCGAGCCTGCACCGCCATTCAATGAGTTCATGGCAGAACATGCAACTTCAGTACCAGATTCCTGCTTTCTCGCCGTACCCCTTGATCCCCCTAGTAGTAAGGACTACATGTATCTCCTTTTTGCATATATTTAGTGAATTGGCCTCAACAACTTCCTGTGGTTGAGAATTCCACAGGTTCACCACTCTCTGGGTGAAGAGGTTTCTCCTCATCTCGGTCCTAAATGGCTTACCCCTGATCCTTAGTATGTGAACCCGGGTTCTCGACTACCCCAACATTGTGAATATTCTTCCTGCATCGATCCTGTCTAAAAATGTCAGAATTTTAAACGTTTCTCTGAGATACGCTCTCATTCTGTTGAACTCCAGTGAATACAAGCCCAGCTGATCCAATCATTCATGATACGTCATTCCCGCCATCCCGGGAATCAGTCTGATGAACCTTCGCTGCACTCCCTCAATAGCAAGAATGTCCTTCCTCAAGTTAGGAGACCAAAACTATAACCAATACTCCAGGTGTGGCCTCACTGAGGCCCTGTACAACTGTAGTAACACCTCTCTGCCCCTGTACTCAAAACCCCTCGCCATGAAGGCCAACATGCCATTTGCCGCCTTCTCCGCCTGCTGTACCTGCATCCAACCTTCAATGACTGATTTACCATGACACCCAGGTCTTGTTGCACCTCCCCTTTTTCTAATCTGCCGCCATTCAGATAATAGTCTGTCTCTCTGTTTCGTACCACCAAAGTGGATAACCTCACATTTATCCACATTATACTGCATCTGCCATGCATTTGCCTACTCACCTAACCTATCCAAGTCACTCTGAAGCCACATAGCATCCTCCTCGCCTGATGAGAGCCTGTTACAAATCAAATTATATAAATACATAAGTAAATCTAAATCAATTTGCTACTTAATCTTGTACATCGCACAAGGTCGTTCCATCGTTTGTGGCATTGGTTGCACTCACAAACCTTGTTGGTTGCCAGCGACACCAACTGTGCTATCTCGGTCCATATCCTTTGGAGTGGGCTTCCCATCCCCATCCTGTGTCAAATCACCCCAGCGGAACTGGACTTCCTGCAGGAGCGAGGTCTTCTCGTCCGAGAACCACCTGGCTCTTTTGCGCCTCAACGTGTTCCTCTTCCAACTCATTGTTCTCTCTGGCGTCAGAGTCCAAAGCGTGGTGTGATGCCTCCTCCTGGCTCTCCATTATAAGCCAAACTGAGGCAAATATGTGGCTGGCGGCGACTAATTTTTCTTTCCCTACTTGCTGTGAAGCTTCAAAGTCTCTCTCCCTCCTCCCAAAGTAGTCACATGACACCCAGACACGCCGTCAGTCCCTCAGAGCACCCTCTCTCCCTAACTCCTCTTCCGTTCATGCCGCGATGACCCTTGACTTCCCGAACCGGTGGAACCAAGTGTTGCCATGCCATTGTGAAGGACGGCACACTTTACGCAGAAGGTCAAAAAGAACTTGAATTCGCCGGGTGTCACGCACATTTTCTAAAAACGAAACTAGAGTCTTTGCGAATGGACGAGGAGCCAGTGATCTGAAAACACTTTATTAACGCCCACGCTGGAAATTACGCCCATTATTGGGGCGATAAGCACAAAAGTGGAGGTTGTAAGGACTTTGAGTATAGGCGAGTAGCCGGCGAACTCAAAACACTTTGTTAACGCCGACGCCGGAAATCACGCCCATTTTTGGGGCGATATGCACAAAAGTGGAGGTTGTCAGGACTTTGAGAATAGGCGAGTATGCCGAGATCTCAAAACAATTTGTTAATGCCCACGCTGGAAATTACGCACATTTTTGGGGCGATAAGCATAAAAGTGGAGGTTGTAAGGACTTTGAGATTAGGCGAGTATCCCGAGATCTCAAAACAATTTGTTAACACCCACGCTGTAAATTACACCCATTTTTGGTCGATAAGCACAAAAGTGGAGGTTGTAAGTACCTTGAGAATAGGCGAGTATCAGGCGATCTCAAAACACTTTGTTAACGCCCACGCTGGAAATAACGTGCATTTTTGGGCTATCTGCACAAAAGTGTAACATCTAACCCAAAGCATCGAACACAAGGTTAGGGTTGTTCCAAAGGGAAATGAGTAGAAAGATACGGAATAATAATCTTGTGAAACTTCAACTACTGCGATATTAATTGGACAGAAGAGATAGGGAAGAGGATGAGGGAATGGAGTTCCCACAATGTGTACATGAATCCTTTCGAACCCAATCGATAAGAAGACCAACAAGGAAGGGTTCGCTATTGCATGTCGTAATAGGGAATAAAGCAGAGCAGATAAGAGAACTAAAAGTTGGGATACATCTATGCAATAATAATATAATATGCTGTAAGGTCATAAGTGAAATGGACATAAGTATAACGGAGACCAGTTTAATTGATTGCAGAAAAGTTGGATTTGCGAATAGAACATGGGGAAATAAAATGACCAGCAATATTGGAAAAACATGACAAGAATTTCAAAGGGAAACATTTGAAACGCTGCGCAGTAGAATTCGTGAAAATAGATATTCTGCTAAAAACAAGAACATACTGAGCACTAATGATGAATAAAAATATACAGAAACAAATTCGGTTAAGGATAGGGGCATGCACTAATTCCATGGACAGCGGTAGTCAGCATGATAAGGGAGAATATGGAGTGAGTAGGAATGACGTCAAAAACTATTAGAAAGGCAGAGAGCAAATATGGCCTTAAACTATCAAAGAAAAAAGAAGAAATAGAAAATAGTACATCAATTAAAAAGGAAGGTTGGAATGGGAATATGACCACAGAGGATTGGAGAGGCAGCAATAGAGAGATTGCAGAAATATTAAGTAATTGCTTTGCTTCGTTATTTATCAGGGCAACAGAGCAGGTGAACATGATATTAGATGATGAGATTAATAAGGAGTTAATTTCATTTAAAATAAAAAATGTACAGCTATTAAATAAACTAAGCAAACTCAAAGAGAATAAAACCCGGCTCTGGACGGATTACATCTGCACAATTTAAACCAATTTCAAGTAGAGATCGCAGAGGCACTGTTTTCGTTAATATAACGTGTACAAACAGAACACAGCCAGATAGCTAACATATTACCCATATTTAAGAAAAGAGGTAGAACATGCCCAGGACACTGTCGAACAGACAGCTTAACGTCGGTGGTTGGAAATATAATGGCACTACGACTCAAGGGGAACATAGAACATATTGGCCATGGGGGATTCAACATAATGCTGCTGGATTTAAAGAAATGCATTAGCCTCCCTTGCGTTCACGTGTCTTTAGAATTCGATCTCGATTAAATTGACATAGCTGAAACGAATTAGGGATTCGATGGGCTAGTTGGATGAAAAGGATATCCTCTGGAGTGGAATCCAGAACAATAGGGCTCCTCCCTCAAATTACAGGTAGGATATTCACAGAGAATACAGGTACAGATAGGAGTGGGCTTTGTCCCACTGGGAATCGGATATATATACAGGGAGGGCAGAGGCCAGTCCAACTGGTACCCGAATAGAGGTACACACATGCCAGCGGTCTGTCTGACTGCTGACTGGGTCGCGAGTACAGAAACAGGCACAGCAGAGGTCTGTCAGACTGCGACCCGAATACAATATACATAGATGACCTGGAAGAGGGGAAAGAGTGTAGTGTGACAAAATCTGCAGATGACACAAAGATTAGTGGCAAAGCGGGTTGCGTAGAGGACACAGAGAGGCTGCAAAGAGATTTGGATAGGTTAAGCGAATGGGCTAAGGTTTGGCAGATGGAATACAATGTCTGGAAAATGTGAGGTCATCCACCTTGGGGGAAAAAAACAGTAAAAGGGAATATTATTTGAATGGGGGAGAAATTACAAGATGGTGCGGTGCAGAGGGACCTGGGGGGTCCTTGTGCATGAATCCCAAAAAGTTAGTTTGCAGGTGCAGCAGGTAATCGGGAAGGCGAAGGAAATGTTGGCCTTCATTGCGAGAGGGATGGAGTACAAAAGCAGGGAGGTCCTGCTGCAACTGTACAGGGTATTGTTGAGCCCGCACCTGGAGTACTGCGTGCAGTTTTGGTCACCTTACTTAAGGAAGGATATACTAGCTTTGGAGGGGGTACAGAGACGATTCACTAGGCTGATTCCGGAGATGAGGGGGTTACCTTACGATGATAGATTGAGTAGACTGCGTCTTTACTCGTTGGAGTTCAGAAGAATGAGGGGTGATCTTGTAGAAACATTTAAAATAATAAAAGGGATAGACAAGATAGAGGCAGAGAGGTTGTTTCCACTGGTTGGGGAGACTAGAACGAGGGGGCACAGCCTCAAAATACGGGAGAGCCAATTTAAAACCGAGCTGAGAAGGAATTTATTCTCCCAGAGGGTTGTGAATCTGTGGAATTCTCTGCCCAGGGAAACAGTTGAGGCTAGCTCATTGGATGTATTCAAATCACAGATAGATAGATTTTTAACCAATAAGGGAATTAAGGGTTATGGGGAGCGGGCGGGTAAGTGGAGCTGAGTCCATGGCCAGATCAGCTATGATATTGTTGAATGGCGGAGCAGGCTCGAGGGACTAGATGGCCTCCTCCTGTTCCTAATTCTTATGTTCTTATGTTCTTGTGTTTAATTTCAGTGATAACCACTTTGTGGATGCGCAGTTTCCGAAGGCAGGTGTGCTTGATAAGTCGATGTGAGACCTCTTCTCCCTGTAAGTGCGGAGTCAGTATGGTCTGGACCTCCTGCTCAGTCTGGCACGTCATACAATGCACCTCTGCCTCATTCAGTTTCTCACTTTCTAATCTAGTGCTGAGCATACTCACCAGCACACACTGATTGGGCCGAATAGCCTGATACTCTGCTCTATGTTCTATTTCATATAACCCACTGAACTAGAGCTCAGCCCTTCCTGCCTACCTACTGTCGAGCCTCTCGCTCTGGGAGATGCAATGTCTAGCTGCACTAAATAGCTGCAGTGACCCGTTACAGAAGAGCTCATAGTGAATGCTCATGTGGTACTTTCTCAAAAGACCATGTGGAAATTTACAATCAGAAATATTGCCGTGTCCAACACACAGTGCTTGCCCCACCGCTGGGTGCATGATCAGATCACCAGCCATTCCTGGTGTAATTCAATGTAAGGAATTCTACTGCTAAATATTACATTTCTGGACTGCAAACACTGGGACCCGCCTCTGGGCTGCGATCAGTCGTTCTGTTTATTAATTAATTGTACAATTGAGGTAACCGGATCTTTCACCGCGCTCTTCAACTGCTCTCTGAACTTGGACTGGGTCACCCCGTTAATAAATGTGTTTGTACAGCAACTTAAATTCTGCAGTGTAAATCCGACCTCTGTAAATTGATAGAAAGAATAACTGTAATCACTGGGATTTATTCCTGTAATGCTATAATAAAAGAAATCTATAACAATTATCAGCCACAGCAGTATGAAGCTGCCAGATATGGTGAAGAGTAAAATTACAGACTTCCTCCTGCGCTCCATCTCTGGGTCACTGCCATTCCCCCCTTGTTCTCACCCCTCAGTTCTTTACGGACTCGACTGGCCACTAAAATGTGTCTGACTGTCAGAGCGTTGAGCAACAAAATTACAGCGAATGGGAGCAGTGGCGTTAAAACCGTATCAAACGAGTCAAATCCCAGCCGTCCGGGCTCAGTAAGATAGGCTGGGATTAAGGAACAGTACCACGGAACATTGTCGATTATATATCCAGGTTCAATTGTAAAGTAGTGAGGAATGTTTTTTGAACAGAGCAGAATGCAGCTTGTTGCCAGAACCACAGCCGCAGTTCTCCCGGTGCAATATTTAGTTTTCCGCTTCTGCCAACAAATGGCCACAAATCGATCAAAGGTGAAAGTGACGGTGAACCAGACAGAACAGTCTGTGGCTGCACGGATCAGGAGAGTGATAACACTACACACAGGGGTGAATCCAGGAAAGACCACGGGAAATAATACCAACTGATCTGCCGCAGTATAACCCCAGTGGTGACCACCAGTAGATCCACCGCTGCCATGGCCAGCAGGTAGCAAGTGGTGCAGGTGGACAGCCCGCACTGTCCCCGGGACAGGATCACAATCGCCACTAACTTCACTGTAAAAAACAGAAGGGAAAAGAGGGGTTCAATTATTGGTCACATATTGTCGGTGACTGAGCCCAGACAGCAAGGCCTGTGATTTAGCACAAAAACAGCCGGGTGGACATCGGGTCAGGGGTTAACATATATATTATATCATCCCAACCCAACCTACTTCCAACCCGCTGCTTCCCAGTTTAGCAGAGACAGGGCAGTGGGAGGGAAGCCGAGCCATCCCAGCGGGCGAGTGGGCAATATAAATGTATTAATGCGGATGGCAGCTTCTGGTTTAAAATATGTTACGGGTTTAACTTATTTTACGATTTAAATGTGGTTGGCTGTGTTTCCCAGGCCTCGGGATACCCGGCAGCTAAAGTGAGCCGAGGACAGCTTCGGGGACAATGGAAGTGCCTTCACGGCCCCGGTTGTGGGCCAGGAGCTGCAGGTGTTCCTTCACCAAGACTCCACACGCTCTCCCTCTCTCTCCTTCTGCTTAGACTACTACCATACTAACGGTAGTAAATCTGATAAAATACAGAGTAAGCTAAAAACACTCAGAATGTCAGGTAGCATCTGTGGAGAGAGAAACAGAGTTAACGTTTCAGGTGATAACCTTTCATCAATACTGGAATCCGCGAGGCAATGTAAGAGGCAGACAAAGTTGTGGTAGGAGGAGGAAAGAACAAAGTTGAAGGTCTTTGATGGGATGGTGGGCAGGAGTGATTCAACGACAAAAGGGATGATGGTGTAAGAGAAATGGGACAACTAAAGGAACAGGAAATGAGTCAAGAGGAACTGTAAGTGGATAGAGCAGGATTACAGAGTGGGGCGGTAGGACGCTTGAGGGTGCAAGGTAAATCTGGCAAAGATCAGAAGGCTCCCATGGCCCGGGAATGTGGTGGAGAACGGTCAGTAGACCCCAGGTGTACTGACCAGACCACCTGCCATGTACCGAGAGGTGATCCCAAACACCAGCACACACCTCCTCCACTCCCAGTGGCTCTACTGAAGACATCCTTCATTACCAGCACATGCTGTCTGAGGAAACGGGAGCGGTCGTAATGATCTGAAAAGTTTCATCTCAGTTTTATGGCCGGGTAGCAATAAATGGATAATGGAAACATGTGGTGCTGTTCCCCGTTGAGTTACAAAGGGGAACATTTTAAAAGTTCGAAGGTAGAGATGTCAGACTGGGAGTGGGATGTAGAATTGTAGGGGCAAGAGACCCGGGGAGTGTGAGACAGAGGGAGGGAGAGAGACACGTTTGCAGACAGAATGGAGACGTTCAGGAATATAATCACACAATCTCTGTTTAGTCCTCCCCAACCTACAGGAGACTGCATCGTGAACAGCGAATACAGCATATTGCATTGGAGGAAATACAAGTCTATTACTGTTTAAGATTAAAGGCCCTGGACGATGGAACGAATGGAGGTGAAAGGGCAGGTGTTGCATCTCCTAGGATTTGCATAGCAAGGTCCGGTGGAAGAGGATAAATGTTGCGGGCGATTCAGGAGTGGTCCAGGTTGTTGTGGAGGGAACGATCCATTGGGAATGTTGAACGGGGATGTGATTGGTGGTGAGAAAAGAAGGAAGGGACAGACATGGCGGAGGATGATCTTTTGAATGTGGGGGTTGGTTGAGACTAAGGTGACGGCATGGGGACCCTATCATGGTTCGAGCAGGGAGGGTCAGGGGCGATGAAATTAATGCAGCAAATCGGATTGACACTGCGGTAGGCCTTTTCCACCACAGTGGTGGGGAATCCTCGACTGTGGATAAATGCGGGAAATTGGATTGTCACTCTGAAGGACCCTGTCCACCACAGAGGACGGGGGGTATCCTCAGCTCAGAAAAAGGAAGACAGGTTGTAAGCACTGGTGTGGGAGGTGGCATCATGGAACAGATGGAACGCAGGCAGCTACATTCGTAGAATGTAATAAAGTCCTTCCAGCAAGCTGGGTGAGAGGTCATATAATCAAGGTAGCTGTAGGAGTCGGCCGGATTATGGTAGATATTTGTCGAGAGCCTATCCTCGGAAAGGGACTTAGAGATGTCGAGGAAGGGAAGGGAAGTGACAGACGGAGCATGTGAAGAATAGGGAGGGGCGTAAATTAGAAGCAAGGTTGACAACTTAATTATTTTTATCACTATTATTAATAATATTAATTTTAATAATAACTATTATTATTAATAATATTAAAAACCTTTATTTATATCGCGCCTTTAACGTAGTTAAAGGTACCAGGGCTGTTCAAAACAATGTTAACAGGATAACACAGATACCTATGACACCGATACAAAAAAGAAAAAATTAAAGGCATATGACCAAAAGCTTGGTAAAATATAGTGATTTTAAGTAGCGTCTTTAAAATGGAAACATGGTTAGAGAAGCGGCGGGGTTTAGTGAGGGGTTTCCAGAGTTTAGGGTCCAAACAGCTGAAGGTAAGGCCACCGATAGTTGAGCAGTATAATGAGGGATATTCGAGAGGGCAGAATCTGAAGAGCGGAGATATCTTGAGGGGTTGTGAGGCTAAACAAGAGTACAGGGGTAGGGAGGTGCAAGGCCATGGAGAGATTTGTAAACAAGGATGATAATTTTCAAAATTGTGGCGTTCTTTAACCCGGTGCCAATGTCGGTCAGAAAGCATAGGGGTGAGGTGATGGGTGATCATGACTTTGTGCGAGTTAGGACATTTTCCAGTTCATGGCTAGAAAAGGATATTGGGCGGCCACAGTCATCAATGTACCTGAAAAATATGTGAAAAAGAAATCAGGAGTAGAATAGCAACTTCGAAGATTCCCCCGTATCCCAAGAAAAGGCCGCATTGCTAGGAACCATCCGAGCTCCGGAGTGTGGGGATGGAACATTGTTCAGGCCAGATTTCTAAAACTTGTACTTTCAGCAGGGGCAGTGCACTGGGGTCAGAATCAGGATCAGCAACCTGCAACGGCTTTCATCCCAGCCCAAAGCCAGTGAGAGCGAGAGGACTTCCACCGTGAACGACGAGTGAATTAAATTGCAAATGGGGTGCTCAGAATGTATCAGCGGCGATAGGCGCAGGGAAACTCACCATCCGCTCTGAGTTTCAGGGGAGCTCGGGTTTACTGGACTATGCACTATACATTGTGGACCATTTTCCATACCTCGGTAGCCTCCTGTCTAGAAAAGCAGACTTTGATGGCAAAGTCCAACACTGCCTTCAGTGTGTCAGTGCAGCCTTCGGACGCCTGAGGAAGGTCGTGTTTGAAGACCAGGACCTCACACCCCGCAATAAGCTCATGGTCTACAGGGCAGTCGTGATACCCGCCCTCCTTTAAGCTTCAGAGACATGGAATATTTACAGCAGGCACCTCAAAGCACTGGAGAAGTACCAACGCTGCCTCCGCAAATTCCTGCAAATTAATTGGACGGAGTGGTGCACCAACGTCAGTGTTCTCGGTCAGGCCAACATCCCCAGCATTGAATCATTGACCACAGTTGATCAGCTCTGTTGGGCGGCCACATCGTCTGCATGCCTGAAATGTGATTCAAAAAGCAAACAGTTTACTCACTGATTCGTTATTTTAAGCGAGCCACAGGTGGGCAGAGGAAACGTATAACACGGTCAAAACCTCCTTGAATAATTGCAATGTACCCACCTACACCTGGCAATCCCCTGGCCCAAGCCAGCCCAAAATGGAGGAAAAGCATCCGCACGGCGCAGAGCACCTCGAGGCTTATCGCCGAGAGCACGCTGAAGCCAAGCGGAGATCGTGGAAGGAGCACGCAGCAACCCAGGCACCCCACACTCCCGTTTCTTAAACTAACGCCTGACCCACCTGTGACAGAGAATTTTGGTGATGCAATGGCCTCTTCAGCACTCTGGTAAATAAATTTATCGTGGATTCGAGTCATCCTCGAGTCCGAGGATAAGCCTCAGAAGCGGAAGTAGAAGAAATAGTGATCCACACTGAGTACATCCTACAATGACAGACACTCCCAGTAATACATGGTCACTGGGGTGCAGTGTGCCACACCGGTTCGTGACCCACACTCAGCATATCCTACAGTGACAGGCACACCCAGTAATACATGGTCACTGGGGTATGGTGTTCCACACTGGTTACTGACCCACACTCAGTATATCCTACAGTGACGCACAATCCCCATAATACATGGTCACCGGGGTACGGTGCTCCACACCAGTTGGTGACCCACACTCAGTGTATCCTGCAGTGACACACACTCCCAGTAATACATGGTCACTGGGGTACGGTGTTCCACACCGGTTAATGAAACACACACAGTACATCCTGCAGTGTCAGACACTCCCAGTAATACATGGTCACTGGGCTACGCTGTTCCCCACCGGTTAGTGACCAACACTCAGTATATCCTACAGTGACAGACACTCCCAGTAATACATGGTCACTGGGATAATGGTAATACACACCGGTTCGTGACCTCACTCAGTATATCCTGCAGTGACACACAATCCCAGTAATACATGGTCACTGGGGTACGGTGTTCCACACCGGTTAGTGACTCACACTCAGTATATCCTACAGTGAGATACACTTCCTGTAATACATGATCACAGAGGGACGGTGTTCCACACCGGTTCGTGGCACTCACTCAGTCTATCCTACAGTGACACACACTCCCAGTAATACATGATCACTGGGAGTATGATGTTCCACATGAGGTAGTGACTCACACTCAGTATATCCTACAGTGCAGACACCGCTACTCATACCTTTTCATAGGTAGTTGCGCGGAACAAGGACTAATTCAAAAGTACACAATATTCCACTCAAGACAATAGCTGAATAATTCAAGCAGCCTGTTCGTTTCAAACACAAGTTTATGTTCAGATGTTGCAATGGAATCAAACCGCTGGGGTTATTCAGGAAATTTGACTGAACGGAATGGTATCACAGTTCAGGTTTCTAACCTGTGACCAAAATCCAGGATGCAAAATTATCAGTCACAAAGCAAAACCAGAGACCAGCTGACAAACATATTTGCACAATTTCAATGGTTACATAAGAACATAAGAAAACAGAATTAGGAACAGGAGTAGGCCATCCAGCCCCTCGAGCCTGCTGCGCCATTCAAAAAGATCATGGCTGGTCTGGCCGTGGACTCAGCTCCACTTACCCGCCCGCTCCCCATAACTCTTAATTCCCTTATTGGTAAAAAATCTATCCATCTGTCATTTAAATAAATTCAATGAGATCGCCTCAACTGCTTCCCTGGGAAGAGATTTCCACAGATTCACAACCCTCTGGGAGAAGAAATTCCTTCTCAACTCGGTTTTAATTTGGCTCCCCCGTATTTGGAGGCTGTGACCCCTAGTTCTAGTCTCCCCGACCAGTGGAAAACACCTCTCTGCCTCTATCTTGTCTATCCCTTTCATTATTTTAAATGTTTCAGAAGATCACCCCTCATCCTTCTGAACTCCACCGAGTAAAGACCCGGTCTACTCAATCTATCATCCCTGCTGTACCTGCAAACTAACTTTTTGGTATTGATGCACAAGGACCCCCAGGTCCCTCTGCACCGCAGCATGATATAATTTCTCTCCATTCAAATAATATTCCCGTTTACTGTTTTTTTTTCCAAGGTGGATGACCTCACCTCTTCTCCGGAATCAGCCTAGTGAAACGTTTCTGTACCCCCTCCAAAGCTAGTATATCCTTCCTTAAGTAAGGTGACCAAATCTGCACGCAGTACTCCAGGTGCGGCCCCACCAATACCCTGTACAGTTGCAGCAGAACCTCCCTGCTTTTTTACTCCAGCCCTCTTGCAATGAAGGCCAACATTCAATTCGCCTTCCTGATTCCCTGCTGTACCTGCAAACTAACTTTTTGGTATTGATGCACAAGGACCCCCACGTCCCTCTGCACCGCAGCATGATATAATTTCTCCCCATTCAAATAATATTCCCGTTTACTGTTTTTTTTCCAAGGTGGATGACCTCACATTTTCCGACATTGTATTCGATCTACCAAACCTTAGCACATTAGCTCAACCGATCCAAATCTGTTTGCAGCCTCTCTGTGTCTGCTTTCCCACTAATCTTTGTGTCATCTGCAATTTTGTTACACTACACACTGTCCCATCTTCCAGGTCATCTATGTATATTGTGAACAGTTGTGGTCCCAGCACCGATCCCTGTGGCACACCACTCACCACCGATTTCTGACCTGAGAAGAATCCATTTATCCCGACTCTCTGTTTTCTGTTCGGCAGTTAGTCACTTACCAGGAACACCAATGACGGAAATGATCATGTAGCATATTCGCTGGGCATATTGAATTGGAAGCATTTTCTGCGTGAAACGATGTGCCCCTTTGTGCTGCAGGCAATCTCCCTGAATTATACTCTGAGGCGGTACAATTCCAGCGCCTTTACCTTATACCCTGCGGGCTCTCCACGGGGACATTGAGGTTGCAACATCGCTCAAAATAGTTATTGTTAAAACTTCAACAAACAGATTACGACAGCCAATTTATGTCCCTATTGTGATTCAAATTTGAAACTGCAAAGACTGGACAATTCTGCTCACACTAATTAACAAATGAACGCTTCCAGCTGTATTTTCCAAGCAATTGGGTTGTTGTTTCAAAAACCATCAGGCCAAACTGGAGATCGCATATAGTTTCTGGTAATATCTTTTGCACTGCTGTGTTCATTCATAAATTACATTCCCAATGTTAGAGTTTCCATCTCAGTGCTGCTCTACTGCACTCTGTGATGTGGCTGCCTTCGTTAACTGTAGTTATTCAGTAATTACATTCCCAATGTTATACTTTTCCTCTCAGGGCTGCTCTACTGCACTCTGTGATGTGGCTGCCTTCTTTAACTGTAGCTATTCAGGAATTACATTCCCAATGTTATACTTTTCCTCTCAGGTCTGCTGTGCTACACTCTGTGATGTGGCTGCCTTCTTTAACTGCAGCTGTTCAGTAATTACATTTCCAATGTTCGAGTTTTCCTCTCAGGGCTGCTCTACTGCAATCTGTGATGTGGCTGCCTTCTTTAACTGTAGCTATTCAGTAATTACATTCCCAATGTTATACTTTTCCTCTCAGGGCTGCTCTCCTGCACTCTTTGATGTGGCTGACTTCTTTAACTGTAGCTATTCAGTAATTACATTCCCAATGTTATACTTTTCCTCTCAGTGCTGCTCTAATGCACTCTGTGATGTGGCTGCCTTCTTTAACTGTAGCTATTCAGTAATTATATTCCCAATGTTCGAGTTTCCCTCTCAGGGCTGCTGTACTACAAAAGGGGTCGTGGCTGCACCTTTCAATGCAGGCATTCAGTACATAAATTACAAATGATAGAATGTCCTTCTCAAGGCTGTTTTCGTGCGGTCTAGGAAATGACTGATCTCTTTAACTTTGGAAATCCAGTTAAACGATTAAAGTGATGAATTTCTCTGATAGTTCTCAAACTAATATAGGCCCTCATCTTCATTAAGCCTCTCATACCCATACAGCACCTCATACACATGCGGTGCCTTATGCTCGTAGATTACCTAAAAATAATACAGCACCACAAACTCATACAGCAAAAACAATGCAAACTAATACAGCATTTCTCATCATGCAGGCACTGAAAATAACACAGCACATCAAACGAATAGAGAACCTCAAACTAGTACATCCCCGCAAACCGAGAGAACCTCAAACTGAAACAATCCTTTAATATTATAAAGTACCTAAAACTAAAACTAAAACTAATACAACCCCTCAAACTAAAACAGAACCTCAAAGTAATAGAGAACTTCAAACCATTAAAGAATATCAAACTAAAGTTTAATAAATCGATAGATAACCTCAACATAACCTGGACACTCAAAATAATAATGAATCTGAAACTAATACGGACCCTCAAAAAAACAGAGACACTGAAACTATTAATGAAGCTCACACTAATATTTCAATGCAAATTAAAAGTGAATCTGAAACTGATAAACTCAAACTAATTGCGAGCTTCAAAATAATCAACTCAAACTAATAGAGAAATTCAAACCAATAGGGAGGATCAAAAAACCCAAATATTCAAGCTAAGAGAGAAAATCAAACTAATACAGCCCCTCAAACTAATACTGACCCTTAAACTAATACACTCTCTCAAACTAATACAGACCCTCAAACAAATACAGTCCCTCAAACTAATACAGACCCTCAAACAAATACAGTCCCTCAAACTAATACAGCCCCTCAAATTAATATCGTCCCTCAAACTAATACAGCCCCTCAAACTAATATAGCACCTCAACCTAATACAGTCCCTCAAACTAATACAGCCTCTCAAACTAATATAGCCCCTCAAGCTAATACAACCCCTCAAACTAATACAGACCGTCAAACTAATAGAGAACCTCAAACTCATCGAGAAACTCAAACTAATACAGTCCCTCAAACTAATACAGTCCATCAAGCTAATAGTGAACCTCAAAATCATCGTGAATCTCAAACTAATACAGCCTCTCAAACTAATACAGCCCCACAAACTAATACATCCTCTCAAACTAATACAGACCCTCAAACTTATATAGTCCGTTTAACTAATACAACCCCTCAAACTAATACAGACCGTCAAACTAATAGAGAACCTCAAACTCATCGTGAATCTCAAACTAATACAGACCCTCAAACTAATACAGTACCTCAAACAAATACATCCTCTTAAACTAATACAGCCCCACATAATAATACAGTCCCACAAACTAATGCAATCCCTCAAACTAATGCAGTCCATCAAATTAATACAGACCCTCAATCGAATAGTCCATCAAACTAATACAGTCCCTCAAATAATGCAGCCCTCAATCTAATACAGTCTATCAAACTAATACAGTCCCTCAATCTCATACAGCCCCTCAATCTAATACAGTCCATCAAACTAATACAGTCCCTCAAACAAATACAGCCCCTCAAACTAATGCAGACCATCAATCTAATACACTCCCTCAAACTAATACAGTCCTTCAAACTAATGCAGACCCTCAAATTAATACAGCCGCTCAAACTAATAAAGAACCTCACATTAATAGATGTACTACTACCTGTAGAGGACCTTGGACAAATACAGCCGCTTAAAATAATACAGGAATATAAACTTTTCCAGAAGTTCAAATTAATATATTTCCTCAAAATACTAGAGAAGCTAAAACTAATGCAACCGCTGAAGCTATTGGAGAACTCAACATAATAGAGAACCTCTAATTACTGCAGACCCTTAAACTAATAGAAAACCTCAAAATAATACGATAAATAGAGAACGTCCAATTAACAGAGAAACTCAAGCTCATAGAGGACCTAAACCCAATACAGCAACTCTACCACACACAGAAAGTTCTATTCATACAGCCATTGAAACTCACACAGTATTTCCGATAAAACAGTTTATCAAACTAATACAGCCCTTAGAACTAATAGAGAACGTGAAACAAATATAGCCGCTAAAACAATAAAGATCCTCAAACTAATAAATAACCGCAAACTAATAAATAACCGCAAACTACTAGAGAACCACAAAATACTACAGCCCACGAAACTGATAAATATCCTCAAATGAATACAGAATCTCAAATAAATACAGCAGCGTCAAATAATATAAAATTTCCACCATTTATAGAAACGCAAACTAATATACAACCTCAAACTATGAAAGAAACTCAAACCAATATGAGAACCTCAAACAAATACAGCCACCTAAAATAATACACCACAAACTATTAGAGAAACTGAAACTAATACTGCCCTTCAAATTAATACAGCCCCTCAAACTATTATAGAACCTCATACTAATAGAGAAGGTGAATGTAATAAAGAAACTACAACTAATAGATAATTAATAGCGCAGGAGATTTAGCATCTAGCCGACAATCACAAAGTGGGTGGATTTTTAAGTGGAGTAGAACCGGTGGCCCAAGGTCTTATTCCACTGAAAGCCAAGAACAGAGAACTGCTCATCAACGACAGTGAGGCTGCCGGTGCTGGCTGGAAGGAACACTTCGAGGATCTTCGCAACAAAGAATCCACCTTCGACGTGAGTGTTCTTGACTTCATCCCACAGCATGCTACCATCACCTCCTTGGCACAATCACAGCTCGGCACGAGTTTGCAAAGGCCTTCCGACGTACGGACTGGGGTCAAGCAAGGTTGTGTCATCGTACCACGACGGGAAGGACGCAGCGGCCACGTTCATGCCACCGTGGGTGGCTCTGCTGCACAGGAGGGCAGGAAAAAGTGTGGCAGAGCGATAGTGATAGGAGATGTGATTTTAAGGTGAATAGATATTCGTTTCTGCTGTCGCAACCGAGACTCCAGCATGGTATGTTGCCTCCCTGGTGCAAGGGTCAAGGATGTCTCGGAGCGGATGCAGGGCATTCTGAAGAGGGAGGGTGAAATGCTAGTTGTCGTGGTGCATATAGACACCAATGATACCGGTAAAAAAAAAGGGATGAGGACCTATGAGAAGAATCTAGGGAGCTCGGAGCAAATTAAAAAGTGGGAACTCAAAGGTAATAATCTCAGGATTGCTACTAGTGCCACGTGGTAGTCAGTGTCGGAATCGCAGGATAGCTCAGATGAATAAGTGGCTGGAGGAGTGGTGCAAGAGGGAGCGATTCAAATTCCTGGACTATTGGAACCGGTTCTGGGGGAGGTGGGACCAGTACAAACCGGATGGTCTGCACCTGGGCAGGACCGGAACCAATGTCATGGTGGGGGTGTTTGCTTGTGCTGTTGGGGAAGGGTTAAACTAATATGGCGGGGGAATGGGGACCCAAGCAGGGATTCAGAGGGAAGGAAAATGGGGGCAGAAGCAAAAGATAGAAAGGAGAATAGCAAAAGTAGATGGCAGAGAAACCCAAGGCAAACATGAAAAGGGCCAAATTACAGAAAAAATTCGAAATGTAAAAAGAGTGTTCAAAATACAAGCCTGAAGACTCTGTGCCTCAATGCGAGGTGTATTCGGAATAATGTGGATGAATTTACTGCGCAGGCAGCTATTAATTATTGTGATATTATTGGGATTACGGAGACATGGCTCCAGGCTGACCAAGGCTTGGCACTCAACATCCAGGGGTATTCAACATTCAGGAAGCACAGACAGAAAGGAAAGGGAGGTGGTTTGGCGTTGCTTGTTCAAGAGGAAATAGGCGCAATAGTAAGAAAGGACATTAACTTGAATGATGTGGAATCTGTATAGTTATAGCTACGGAATACCAAAGGACAGAAAACACGAGTGAGAGTTGTGTCCAGACAACCAAACAGTAGTAACGAGGTTGGAGATGGAATCAAACAAGAAATTAGGGATGTTTGCAATAAAGGTACGGCAGTTATCATGGACGGCTTTAATCTACATATAGATTGGGCTAACCAAACTGGTAGCAATGCGGTGGAGGAGGAATTCCTGGAGTGTATTAGTGATGGCTTTAGAGACCAATATGTCGAGGAATCAACGAGAGAGCTGGCCAACCTAGACTGGGTGTTGTGTAATGAGAGAGGACTAATCAGCAATCTTGTTGTGCGAGGCCCCCTGGAAGGGTGACCATAATATGGTATAATTCGTTTTAAGATGGAGAGTGAAATGTTAAATCATAGACTACGTCCTGAATTTAAGGAAAGGTTACTTCGATGGTATGAGACGTGGATTGGCTAGGATAGACTGGCAAATGATACTTAAAGGGTTGACAATGGCTACGCAATGGCAGACATTTATAGATTGCATGGATGAACTTGAACAATTGTACATCCCTGTCTGGAGTAAACATAAAGAGGGGAAGGTAGAGCAACCGTGGCTAACAAAGGTAATTAGAGTTAGTGTTAAATCCAAGGAAGAGGCAAAAAAATTGGCGAGCATAACTAGCACACCTGAGGACTGGGTGAAATTTAGAATTCATCAGACAAAGAGTTTAATTAGGGGCATTACAATAGAGTATGAGAGGAAGCTTGCTGGGAATATAAAAACTGACTGCAAAAGCTTCTATATATGCGGGGAGAGAAAAACGATTAGTGACGACCAACGTAGGTCTTTTGCAGACAGAATCAGATGAATTGATAATGGGGAACAAAGAAATGACAGAGCAATTGAACAAAAACTTTCGATCTGTTTCCACTAACGAAGACGCAAATAACCTTCCAGAAATACGAGTGTTTCGAGGGTCGAGTGAAAAGGAGGAAGGGAAGGAAATCCTTATTAGTCAGGAAATTGTGTTAGGGAATTTGATCGGATTGAAGGCCGATAAATTACCAGGGCCTGATAGGCTGCATCCCAGAGTAATAAAGGAAGTGGCACTCGAAATAGTGGATGCATTGGTGATCATGTTTCAATATTCCATTGACTCTGGATCAGTTCCTATGAATTGGAGGGTAGCGAATGCAACACCACTTTTTAAAATAGGAGGGAGAGAGTAAACGTGAAATTATAGTTCGGTTTGCCTAAGATCGGTGGTGGGGAAAATGTTGGAATCAATTATTAAAGATGAAATAGCAGCCGTTTTGAAAACAGTGGCAGGATCGGTCCTAGTCAGCATGGAATTATGAAAGGGAAATCATGCTTGACAAATCTTCTAGAATGGTTTTAGGATGTAACTAGTAGCGTGGAAATGGGAGAAGCAGTGGAAATGGTGTATTTGGACTTTCAAAGGCTTTTGACAATGTCCCACACAAGAAACGAGCGTTTAAAATTAAAGCACATGGTATTGGGGGTAATGTATTGACGTGGATAGAGAACTAGTTGACAGACAGGAAGAAGCGAGTCAGAATGAACGGGTCCTTTTCAGAAATTCAAGCAGTGCCCAGTGGGGTGCCGCAGGGTTCAGTGCTGGGAAGCCAGCCTTTTACAATGTAAATCAATGATTGAGATGAAGGAATTGAATGTAATATCTCCAAGTTTGCAGATGCCACTAAGCTGGGTGGCGGTGTGAGCTGTGAGGATGATGCGAAGAGACTGCAGGGAGACTTGAACAGGTTAATTGAGTGGGAAAATGCATGGCAGATGCAATATAATGTGGATAAATGTGAGGTTATCCACTTTGGGGGCAAAAACAGGAAGACGGAATATTATCTGAATGGTGACAGATTAGGAAAAGGGGAGATGCAACGAGACCTGGGTGTCACGGTACATCAGTCATTGAAGTTTGGCATTCAGGTACAGCAGGTGGTGAAGAGGCAAAAATGGCATGTTCGCCTTCATAGCAAGTGGATTTGAGTAGAGGAGCAGGAAGGTCTTACTGCAGTTGTACAGGGCCTTGGTGAGGACACACCTGGAATATTGTGTTCGGTTTTGGTCTCCTATCTCAGCAAGGATGTTTTTGCTTTTGAGGGTGCACAGCGAAAGTTCACCAGATAGATTCCTGCGATTGCAGAACTGACATGAGGATCAACTGGGCTTGTATACACTGTAGTTTAGAAGAATAGAAACATAGAAACATAGAAACATAGAAACTAGGTGCAGGAGTAGGCCATTCGGCCCTTCTAGCCTGCACCAACATTCAATGAGTTCATGGCTGAACATGCAACTTCAGTACCCCATTCCTGCTTTCTCGCCATACCCCTAGATGCCCCGAGTAGTAAAGACTTCATCTAACTCCTTTTTGAATATATTTAGTGAATTGGCATCAACAACCTTCTGTGGTAGATAATTCCACAGGTTCACCACTCTCTGGGTGAAGAAGTTTCTCTTCATCTCGGTCCTGAATGGCTTACCCTTTATCGTCAGACTGTGACCCCTGGTTCTGGACATCCCCAACATTGGGAACATTCTTCCTGCATCTAACCTGTCTAAACCCATCAGAATTGTAAACGTTTCTATGAGATCCCCTCTCATTCTTCTGAACTCCAGTGAATACAAGCCCAGTTGTTCCAGTCTTTCTTGATATGTCAGTCCTGCCATCTAGGGAATCAGTCTGGTGAACCTCCACTGCACTCCCTCAATCGCAAGAATGTCTTTCCTCAAGTTATAAGACCGAAACTGTACACAATACTCCAGGTGTGGCCTCACCAAGGCCCTGTACAACTGTAGTAACACATCCCTGCCCCTGTACTCGAATCCCCTCGCTATGAAGGCCAAAATGCCATTTGCATTGTTAACCGCCTGCTGTACCTGCATGCCAACCTTCAATGACTGATGTACCATGACACCCAGGTCTCGTTGCACCTCCCCTTTTCCTAATCTGTCACCATTCAGATAATAGTCTGTCTCTCTGTTTTTACCACCAAAGTGGATAACCTCACATTTATCCACATTATACTTCATCTGCCATGCATTTGCCCACTCACCTAACTATCCAATTCACTTTGCAGCCTCATAGCATCCTCCTCGCAGCTCATACTGCCAACCAACTTAGTGTCATCCGCAAATTTGGAGACACTGTATTTAATTCTCTCGTCGAAATCATTAATGTACAATGTAAACAGCTGGGGACCCAGCACAGAACGTTGCGGTATCCCACTAGTCACTGCCTCCCATTCTGAAAAGTACCCATTTAATCCTACTCTTTGCTTCCTGTCTGACAACCAGTTCTCAATCCATGTCAGCACACTTACCCCAATCCCATGTGCTTTAACGTTGCACATTAATTTCTTGTGTGGGAACTTGCCGAAAGCCTTCTGAAAGTCCAAATATACCACATCAACTGCTTCTCCCTTGCCCACTCTACTGGAAACATACTCAAAAAATTCCAGAAGATTTGTCAAGCATGATTTCCCTTTCACAAATCCATGCTAAACCTGGACCTATCATGTCACCTCTTTCCAAATGCGCTGCTTCATAATTGAATCCATCATTTTATCCACTACTGAGGTCAGGCTGACCGGTCGATAATTCACTGTTTTCTTACTCCCTCCTTTTTTAAAATGTAGGGTTACATTGGCTACGCTCCACTCGATCGGAACTTCCAGAGTCGAGGGAATGTTGGAAAATGACTGTCAATGCATCCGCTATTTCCAAGGCCACCGCCTTAAGCACTCTGTGATGCAGTCCATCAGGCCCCGGGGATATGTCGGCCTGCAGTTTAGTTCCACAGGGATCCCAGACCTGTCCCACAAGGTTCACAGCCCTGTCCCACAGGGATCACAGTCAAGTCAAACCGGGATCACAGTCCTGTCCCACAGGGATCACAATCTAGTTCCACAGGTATCACAGAGCAGTCCCATAGTGATCACAGTCCAATCCCACATGGGTCAAAGTCCAGTACCACAGGGGTCACAGTCCAGTCCCACAGGGATTCCAGTGCAGTCCCACAGGGGTCACAGTCAAGTCCCACAGGGATCACAATCCAGTCCCACAGAGATTACAGTCCAGTCCCACAGGGATCACAGTCCAGTCCCACAGGGATCATAGTCCAGTCCCACAGGGGTCACAGTCCAGTCCCACAGGGGTCACAGTCCAGTCCCACAGGGGTCACAGTCCAGCCGCATCGGGATCACAGTCCAGTCCCACAGAGATCACAGTCCAGTCCCACAAGGTTCACTGTCAAGTCCCACAGAGATCACAGTCCAGTCCCACAGGGATCGCAGGCGAGTCCCACATGGATCACAGTCCAGTCCCACAGCGGTCGCAGTTCAGTCCCACAGGGGTCAAACTCCGGTCCCACAGGGATCAACGTCCAGTCCAACAGGGATCACAGTCCAATCCCAAAGGGATCACAGTCCATTCCCGCAGGGATCACAGTCCTGTCCCACAGGGATCACATTCCAGTCTCACAGGGGTCACAGTCAATCCCACAGGGGTCACAGTCCAGTCCCACACGGAACAAAGTCCAGTCCCACAGGGATCACCGAACAAACCCCCAGGGATCATAGTTCAGTCCCACAGGGGTCACAGACCTGTCATAGAAACATGGAAACAAAGAAAATAGGTACAGGAGTAGGCCATTCGGCCCTTTAAGCCTGCACCGCCAATCAATGAGCTCATGGCTGAACATGCAACTTCAGTACCCGAGTCCTGCTTTCTCGCCATATCCCTTGATCCCCCTAGTAGTAAGGACGACATCTAACTCCTTTCTTAAATATATTTAGTGAATTGGCCTCAACAACTTTCTGTGGTAGAGAATTCCACAGGTTCACCCCTCTCAGGGTGAAGAAGTTTCTCCTCATCTCGGTCCTAAATGGCTTACCCCTTATCCTTAGACTGTGACCCCTGTTTCTGGACTTCCCCAACATTGGGAACATTCTTCCTGCATCTAATCTGTCTAAACCCGTCAGAATTTTAAACGTTCCTATGAGATCCCCTCTCATTCTTCTGAACTCCAGTGAATACAAGCCCAGTTGATGCAGTATTTCTTGATATGTCAGTCTTGCCATCCCGGGAATCAGTCTGGTGAACCTCCACTGCACTTCCTCAATAGCAAGAATGTTTTTCCTCAAGTTAGAAGACCAAACTGTACACAATACTCCAGGTGTGGCCTCATCAAGGCCCTATACAACTGTAGAAACACATCCCTGCTCCTATACTCAAATCCCCTCGCTATGAAGGTCAACATGCCATTTGCATTCTTAACTGCCTGCTGTACCTGCATGCCAACCTTCAATGACTGATGTACCATGACATCCAGGTCTCGTTGCACCTCCCCTTTTCCTAATCTGTCACTATTCAGATTATAGTCTGTCTCTCTGTTTTTACCATCAAAGTGGATAACCTCACATTTATCCACATTATACTTCAACTGCCGTGCATTTGCCCACTCACCTAACCTATCCAAATCTCTCTGCAGCCTTATAGTATACTCCTCGCAGCTCACACTGCCACCCAACTTAGTGTCATCCGCAAATTTGGAGATACTACATTTAATTCCCTCTTCTAAATCATTAATGTACAATGTAAACAGCTGGGACCCCAGAACAGAACCTTGCGGTACCCCACTAGTCACTGCCTGCCATTCTGAAAAGTACCCATTTACTCCTACTCTTTGCTTCCTATCTGCCAAGACGTTCTCAAGAAACGTCAGCACACTAGCACCAATCCCATGTGCTTTAAGTTTGCACATTTAACTCTTGTGTGGGACCTTGTCGAAAGCCTTCTGAATGTCCAAGTACAGTACATCAACTGGTTCTCCCTTGTCCACTCTACTAGAAACATCCTCAAAAAATTCCAGAAGTTTTGTCAAGCATGATTTCCCTTTCACAAATCCATGCTGACTTGGACCTATCATGTCACCTTTTTCCAAATGCGCCGCGATGACATCCTTATTAATTGATTCCATCATTTTACCCACTACTGAGGTCAGGCTGACCGGTCTATAATTCCCTGTTTTCTCTCTCCCTCCTTTTTTAAAAAGTGGGGTTGCATTGGATACCCTCCACTCGATAGGAACTGATCCAGAGTCAATGGAATGTTGGAAAAAGACTGCCAATGCATCCGCTATTTCCAAGGCCACCTCCTTATGTACTCTGGGATGCAGTCCATCAGGCCCTGGGGATTTATCGGCCTTCAATCCCATCAATTTCCCCAACACCATTTCCCGACTCATAAGGAATTCCCTCAGTTCCTCCTCCTTACTAGACCCTCTGACCCCTTTTATATCCGGGAGGTTGTTTGTGTCCTCCTTAGTGAATACCGAACCAAAGTACTTGTTCAATTGGTCTGCCATTTCTTTGTTCCCCGTTATGACTTCCCCTGATTCTGATTGCAGGGGACCGACGTTTGTCTTTACTAACCTTTATCTCTTTACATATCTAGAGAAACTTAATGTTCCCTGCAAGCTTCTTCTCGTACTCCATTTTCCCTGCCCTAATCAAACCCTTTGTCCTCGTCTGCTGAGTTCTAAATTTCTCCCAGTCCCCGGGTTCGCTGCTATTTCTGGCCAATTTGTATGCCACTTCCTTGGCTTTAATACTATCCCTGATTTCCCTTGATAGCCACGGTTGAGGCACCTTTCCTTTTTTATTTTTACGCCAGACAGGAATGTACAATTGTTGTAGTTCATCCATGCGGTCTCGAAATGTCAGCCATTGCCCATCCACAGTCAACCGCTTAAGTATCATTCGCCAAACTATCCTAGCCAATTCACGCCTCATACCTTCAAAGTTACCCTTCTTTAAGTTCTGGACCATGATCTCTGAATTAACTGTTTCATTCTCCATCCTAATACAGAATTCCACCATATTATGGTCACTCTTCCCCAAGGGGCCTCGCACAATGAGATTGTTAATTAATCCTCTCTCATTACACAACACCCAGTTTAAGATGGACTCCGCCCTCGTTGGTTCCTCGATATATTGGTCCAGAAAACCATCCCTTATGCACTCCAGGAAATCCTCCTGCACCGTATTGCTTCCAGTTTGGCGAGCCCAATCTATGTGCATATTAAAGTCACCCTCGCTCCCTGCCCTGAGGTACTGATGCCCACACTGCCTCCCTCCCTGTCCAGGCGGTACTGAGGCTCACACTCCCTCCTTCCCAGCTCTGGGGGTATTGCGGCCCACACTCCCTCCCTCCCTGGCCTTGTGGTACTGAGGTCCACACTCCTCCCTCCCTGACCTGGGGGTATTGAGGACCAAGCTCCTCCCCCCTGACCTGGGGTACTGAGGGCCAAACTCCGTCACTCCCTGCCCTGGGAGTACTGAAGCCCAAACTACCTCCTTCCTTGTCTTGGGCATACTGAGGCCCACACTCCCTCTCTCCCTCCCTGTCCTCGGGGCACTGAGGCCCACACTCACTCGCTACCTGCACAGGGTTATTGAGGCCAACACTCCCTCAATCCCTGCCCTGCAAGTACTGAGGCAAACACTCCCTCACTCCCTCCCAACCTGGCCTTGGGGGTACTGAGGACCACACGCTCTCCCTCCCTGCCCAGGGGGTATATAGGCTCACACTCCCTCCCTCCGGGTAATGAGGCCTACACTCCTTGCCTCCCTGCCCTGGGGGACCTGAGGCCCACACGCCCTCCCTCCCTGCCCTCGGGGTCCTGAGGCTCACACTCCCTCCCTCACTGCCTTGGGGGTACTGAGGCGCATATACCTCCCTATCTGGGTGGACTGAGCCCCAAACTCCCTCCCTCTCTCGCTGCCCTGGGGGTACTGAGGCACACACTCCCTCCTAACTGGGGGTACTGAGGCCCTCACTCCCTCCCTCCCTCCCTGGAGGTACTGAGGCCCTAACTCCCTCCATGCCCTGAAGGTACTGAGGTCCACACTCATTGCCTCCCTTCCCTTAGGATCCTGAGGCCCAGTCTTACTCACTCCCTCCGTGTCCTTGGGGTTCTGAGGACCTCACTCCCACCCACTCTGCCCTTGGGGTAATGAGGCTCACACTCCCTCCCTCCAGATACTGAGGCCAACACGCCCTCCCTTCCTGTCTGCCCTGGTGGCACTGAGGCTAACACACGCTCCCTCCCTGCACTGGGGAAACTGCGGCCTACTCTCCCTCACTCCCAGCCCTGGGGGTACTAACGCCCAGACTCCATCCCTATCTGGGGGTACTGAGGCCCAAACTCTCTCCCTGCCCTTGGGGTACTACCCCACATTCACTCCCTCCCTCCCTGTCCTCGGGGTAGTGATGCCCACTCACTCACCTCACTGCTCCGGGGTACTAGGCCCACACTCCCTCTCTCCCGCCCTGGTGATATTGAGGCCCACACTCCCTCTCTCCCGCAATGGTGATACTGAGGCCCACACTCCCTCTCTCCCTGCCCTGGAGGTACTGAGGCCCACACACCCTCACACTCAGACCTGTGGGTACTGGCCCACACTCCCTCCCACCCTTCCCTGGGGGTACTGAGGCTCACACTCCCACCCTCTCTGCCCTGGAGGTACTGAAGCCCATCTCCCTCTGTCCCTCCCTGACCTGGAGCTACTGAGGCCAAAAACTCCCTCCCTACCTGGCTAGGTGTACTGTGGCCCAATCTCTCTCCCTGCCGTGGGTGACCTGAGGCTCACACGCTCTCCCTCCCTACCTGCCCCAGGGATCCTGAGGTATACACTCCCTCCCCAGCTGGGGGTACTGAGGTCCTCACTCCGACCCTCCCTGCCCTATAGGTACTGAGGCCCACAGACCCTCCCTCCCTTCCTGCCCTTTGGGGTACGGAGGCCCTCACTCCCTTCCTTTCCTGGGGGTACATTGACTCACACTCCCTTCCTCTGGGTACTGAGGCCCACACTCCGTCCCACCTTGCTCTGGGGTGCTGAGGCACACATGCCCTCCCTTCCTGCCCTGCAAGTGCTGAGGCCCACACTCATTCACACTCTGACCTGGTGGTAATGAGGCTCACACTCCATCCCTCCCTCGTGGCACTGAGTGTACGGAGGCCCATTCTCACTCCCTCCCCGGGGGTACTGAGGCCCACACTCCCTCCCTCCCTGCCCTGGGGTACTGAGACCCACACTCCCTCACTCCCTCCCCAGGGGTACTGAGGCGCACATTCCCTCTCTCCCTCCCTGGGGGGTCCTGAGGTGCACATTCCCTCCTTATCTGCGGTTACTGAGGACCACCCTTTTGCCTTGGGGGTCCTGAGGACAAAACTCACTCTGTCCCTCCCTGCCCTGTGGGTAATGAGTCCCACACTCCCTCCCTCACTGCCCTGGGGGTACTGAGGCCCACACTCACTCACTCACCTCCCGGTGGTCCTGAGGCCCACACTCCCCTCCTCCCTGCCGTGGAGGTACTGAGGACCACACTCCCTCCCTAGCTGCTCAGGGGGACTGAGACCTACTCACTCTCCCTGACTTTGGGGTACTGATGACCACACTACTTCCCTCACTGCCCTGAGGGTACTGAGGCCCAAACTTCAGCTCATTCTGCCCTGAGGTACTGAGGCCTACTCTCTCACCTCCCTCCCTGCCCTCGGGGTCCTGAGGACCACACTCCCTCTGTCACTGACATTGAGGTACTGAGGCGCACACTCCATCACTATCTGGGTGTACTGAGGCCCACACTCTGTCCAAATCTGCCCTCGGGTTACTGAGGCCCACACTCCCTCTGTCTCTCGCTGCCCTGGGGGCACGGAGGCCCACACTCCCTTCCTCACTGCCCTGGGGGTACTGAGGCCTTCACTCCCTCCCTCACTTTCCTGGGGGTACTGAGGCCCAAACTCCCTCCCTCACTGCCCTGGGAGTACTGAGGCCCACACTCCCGCCCTCACTGCCCTAGGGGTACTGAGGCACACATGCACTAACTCCCTGCCTGCCCTGGGTTACTGAGGCCCACATTCGTTCCCCCTCTGCCCTGGGGATACTGAGGCCCACACTCCCTCCCTCACTGCCCTGTGGGTACTGAGGCCCACACTCCCGCCCTCACTGGCCTGGGGGTACTGAGGCCTACACTCCATCCCTCACTGCCCTGGGGGGACTGAGGCACACATGCACTTACTCCCTGCCTGCCCTGCGTTACTGAGCCCACACTCGTTCCCCCTCTGCCCTGGGGGTACTTAGGCCCACACTCCCTCCATCCGTGCCTTGGGGTACTGAGGCCCACACTCCCTCCCTGCCCTGGAGGTACGGAAACCTACACTTCCTCCCTGTCCTCGGTGTACTGGGCACACACTCCCTCCCACCCAGCTCTCAGGGTACTGAGGCCCACACTCACTCCCTCCCTGCCCTGGGGGTAATGAGGCCCGCACTCCCAGCCTCCATCTGCCCTGGGAGTACGGAGGCCCAAAGTCCCTCCCTCCCTCCTTTTCTAGAGGTACTGAGGCCCTCACTCCCTCCCTTGAGATATTGAGGCTACTCACTCCCTCCCTGCCCTGAAGGTCCTGAGGCCCTCCCTCACTCCTTCCCTCCCAGCCCTGGGGTACTGAGGCTTACACTCCCTCCCACCGGGTACTGAGGTCGAAACTCCCTCCATTCCTGCCCTGGTGGTGCTGAGGCACACAATACCTCCCTCCTTTCCCTGCGGGTACTGAGGCCCACC
Source organism: Pristiophorus japonicus (assembly GCF_044704955.1). Taxonomy (NCBI): domain Eukaryota; kingdom Metazoa; phylum Chordata; class Chondrichthyes; family Pristiophoridae; genus Pristiophorus; species Pristiophorus japonicus. Next base: position 7,602,823 of record NW_027252779.1, read on the forward strand.
CTCCCTCCCTTCTGCCCTGAGGGTACTGAGGCCCACAGTCCAACCCTCACTGCCCTAGAGGTACTTAGGCCCACACTCCCTGCCCTGGGGGTACTGAGGCACACAAGTCCTCCCTTTCTCCCTGCCCTGTTGGTACTGAGGCTCAGACTCCCTCTCTTCTTGCCCTGGTGGTACTGAGGCCCGCAATTCCTCGCTCCTTGCCCTGAGGTACTGAGGCCCACACTCCCACCCTTTCTGTCCTGGGGGTACTGAGGCCCACATTCCAACCCTTCCGGCCCTGGGTTACTGAGGCCCACACTCCCTTTCTCCCTCCTTTCCTGCCGAGGGAGTACTGAGGCCCACACTCCCTTTCTCCCTCCTTTCCTGCCGAGGGAGTACTGAGGCCCACACTCCCTCCCTACCCTGGTGGTAATGAGGCCCACTCTCCATCCAACCCTGCCCTGGGCTACTGAGGCACACCCTCACTCCCTCCCTGCCGTGGGGGTGCTGAGGCCCACACTCCCTCCCTACCTGCCTTGGGGTACTGAGGCCCTCAGTCCAAACCTCACTGCCCTAGGGGTACTGAGGCCCATACTCCCTGCCCTGGGGATACTGAGGCAAACACGTCCTCCCTTCCTCCATGTCATGGTGGTACTGAGGCCCAAAGTCCCTCCCTCCATCCATGCCCTGGGGGTACGGAGGCCCAAAGTCCCTCCCTCCATCCTTCTCTGGAGGTACTGAGGTCCTCACTCCCTCCCTGGAGGTATTGCGGCCCTCACTCCCTCACTGCCGTGGAGATAATGAGTCCCACACTCACTCACACCCTGCCCTGTGTATTCTGAGGCCCACTCTCACTCCCTGGCTCTCTGTCCTCGGGGTACTGAGGCACACATAGCCCTCCCTTCATGCGTCGGTGGTACTGAGGCTCACACGCCCGCCCTCCCAGCTCTGGGGGTATTGCGGCCGACACTCCCTCCCTCCCTGGCCTTGTGGGACTGAGGCCCACACTCCTCCCTCCCTGACCTGGGGTTACTGAGGCCCCCACTCCCTCACTCCATGCCCTTGGGGATACTGAGACCCACATTCTCTTCCCTGCGGCTACTGAGGCACACACGTTCTCCCTTCCTCCTTGCCCTGTGGGTACTGAGACCCATACTACCTCTCTCCATCGCTGCCTTGGATGTACTGAGGCCCACACTCGCTCTCTCCCTACCTGCCTTGGGGGTACTGAGGCCCACACTCCCTCCTTTCCTGCCGAGGGTGTACTGAGGCCAACACTCCCTACCTGCCCTGGGGGTACTGAGGTCCACACTCACTTCCTGCCTGCCCTCGGGCACTGAGGTCCACAATCAATCCTTCCCTTCCCTAGGGGTACTGAGGCCCTCACTTCCATCCTCCATCCCTGCCCTGTGGGTGCGGAGGCCCAAAGTCCCTCCCACTCTCCTTTTCTGGAGACACTGTGGCCCTCACTCCCTCGCTGAAGGTATTGAGGCCCTCACTCCCTCACTGCCCTGGAGGTACTGAGGCACACACACCCTCCATCCCCGTCCTTGGGGTATTGAGGCCCACAAGCCCTCCCTTCCTCCCTGCCTCGGTGGTACTGAGGCTCACACTCACTCCCTCCCAGCTCTGGGGGTATTGCGGCCCACACTCCCTCCTTCCCTGGCCTTGTGGTACTGAGGCCCACACTCGCCGCCTCCCTGACCTTGGGTTCTGACGCCCAAACTCCCTCACTCCCTGCCCTGGGAGTGCTGAGGCCCATACTTCCTCCTTCCTTGTCTTTCGGCATACTGAGGCCCACATTCTCTCACTCCCTCCCTGCTCTAGGAGTACTGAGGTTCACAATCCCTCCCTCCCTCCCTGTGGGTACTGAGGCTCACACTCGTTCCTTACTTGCACAGGGGTACTGAGGCCCGCTCTCTCTCCCTGTCCTGGGGGTACTGAGGGCCACACTCCCTCGCTGCACTGGAGGTACTGAGGCCTGCACTCCCTCCTTTCCTGCCCTGGGCGTACTGAGGCCCTCACTTCCTCCCTCACTGCCGTGGGGGTACTGAGTCCCACATTCACTCCCTTCCCTGGAGGTCATGAGACCCGCACTCCCACCCTTCCGTCCTGGAGGTACTAAGGCCATCACTCCCTCCCTGCCCTGAAGGTCCTGAGGCCCGGCCCTCCCTCACTTCCTCCCTCTCAGCACTGGAGGTACTGAGGCTCACACTCCCTCCCTCCGTCTACTGATGCCCACACTTCCACCCTCCCTGCCCTGAGGTTACTGAGGACCCCACTCCCTCCCTCCCTCCATGGCCTAGGGGTATGGAAGCTAACACCCGCTCCCTCCGTCCCTGCCCTGGGGGTACTGATGCCCACACACCCTCCTCACTGCACCGGGGGTACTGAGGCGCAAACACCCTCCCTCTCTCCGGGTACTGAGGTCGACACTCCCTCCCTCCCTGCACTGGAGTTAATGAGCGCCACACTCCTCACTCCCTGCCCTGGGGGTACTGAAGCCAACTCTAACTCCCTCTCTTCCCTGGGGTTACTGAGGCCCACACTCCCACTCTCCCTACCCTGGAGGTACTGAGGCCCACACTCCCTCCTTCCTTGTCTTGGGCATACTGAGGCCCACACACCCTCTCTCCCTCCCTGTCCTCGGGGTACTGAGGCCCACACTCCCTCCCTGACCTGGTGGTAATGAGGCCCACACTCCATCCTACTCTGCCCTGGGTTACTGAGGCCCACACTCACTCCCTCCCTGCCGTGGGGGTGCTGAGGCCCACACTCCCTCCCTACCTGCCCTGGGGTACTGAGGCCCACAGTCCAACACTCAATGCACTAGGGGTACTGAGGCCCACACGCCCTGCGCTGGGGATACTAAGGCAAACACGTCGTCCCTTCCTCCAGCCATGCCCTGGGGGTACGGCGCCCCAAAGACCCTCCCTCCATCCCTCTCTGGAGGTACTGAGGTCCTCCCTCCCTCCCTGGAGGTATTGAGGACCTCACTCCCTCACTGCCCTTGAGATAATGAGGCCCACACTCACTCACACCCTGCCCTGTGTGTTCTGAGGCTCACACTCACTCCCTTCTTCTCTGTCCTCGGGGTACTGAGGCATACACGCCCTCCCTTCCTGCCTCGGTGGTACTGAGGCTCACACGCCCTCCCTCCCAGCTCTGGGGTTATTGCGGCCCACACTCCCTCTCTCCCTCCCTGCCTTGGATATACTGAGGCCCACACTCCCCCTCTCCATACCTGCCTTGGGGGTACTGAGGCCCACACTCCCTCCTTTCCTGCCGAGGGTGTACGAGGGCGACACTCACTCCCTCCCTGTCCTGGCAGTAATGCATCCCACAATCCCTCCTTTCCTGCCGAGGGTGTACTGAGGCCCACACTCCCGCTTTGCCCTGGTGGTACTGAGGTCCACACTCACTCCCTCCCTGCCCTGGGGTATTGAGGTTCACACTCACTCCTTCCCTGCCCTGGGGGTACTGAGGCCCACACTCCCATCCTCCATCACTGCACTGTAGGTACAGAGGCCCAAAGTCCCTCCCACCCTCCTTTTCTGGAGATACTGTGGCCCTCACTCCCTCCCTGGAGGTATTGAGGCCCTCACTCCCTCACTGCCATGGAGGTACTGAGGCACACACGCCCTCCCTTCCCGTCCTCGGGGTATTGAGGCCCACAAGCCCTCCCTTCCTCCCTGCCTCGGTGGTACTGAGGCTCACACTCTCTCTCTCCCAGCTCTGGGGGTATTGCGGCCCACACTCCCTCCTTCTCTGGCCTTGTGGTACTGAGGCCCACACCCGCCGCCTCCCTGACCTGGGGTTCTGAGGCCCAAACTCCCTCACTCCCTGCCCTGGGAGTACTGAGGCCCACACTCCCTCCTTCCTTGTCTTTGGGCATACTGAGGCCCACATTCTCTCCCTCCCTCCCTGCTCTGGGAGTACTGAGGTTTCACTCCCTCCCTCCCTCCCTGGGGGTACTGAGGCTCACACTCGTTCCTTACTTGCACAGGGGTACTGAGGCCCGCTCTCTCTCCCTGTCCTGGGGGTACTGAGGGCCACACTCCCTCGCTGCCCTGGAGGTACTGAGGCCTGCACTCCTTCCTTTCCTGCCCTGGGGGTACTGAGGTCCTCACTCCCTCCCTCACTGCCGTGAGGGTACTGACGCCTACACTCACTCCCTGCCCTGGAGGTCATTGAGGACCGCACTCCTTCCCTTTCTTCCTGGAGGTATTAAGGCCATCACTCCCTTTCTGCCCTGAAGGTCCTGAGGCCCGGCCCTCCCTCAGTCCCTCCCTCCCCACCCTGGGGGTACTGAGGCTCACACTCCCTCCCTCCGGGTACTGATGCCCACATTTCCACCCTCCCTGCCCTGAGGTTACTGAGGCCCGCACTGCCTCCCTCCCTCCGTGGCCTAGGGGTATGGAGGCCAACAGCCCCTCCCTCCATCCCTGCCCTGGGGGTACTGATGCCCAGACACCCTCCTCACTGCTCCGGGGGTACTGAGGCGCACACACCCTCCCTCTCTCCGCGTACTGAGGTCTACACTCCCTCCCTCCCTGCACTCAAGTTAATGAGCGCCACACTCCTCCCTCCCTGCCTTGGGGGTACTGAAGCCAACTCTAACTCCCTCTCTGCCCTGGGGTTACTGAGGCTCACACTCCCACCCTCCTTGTCTTGGGCATACTAAGGCCCACACTCCCTCTCTCCCTCCCTGTCTTAGGGGTACTGAGGCCCACACTCGCTCCTTACCTGCACAGGGGGTGTTGAGGCATGTAATCCCTCAATGCCTGCCCTGTGGGTACTGAGGCAAACATTCGCTCACTGCCTCCCAACCTGTACTTAGGGGTAATGAGGACCACACGCCCTCCCTCAATGTCCTGGGGGTACTGAGGCCACACTCCAACCCTTCTGGCTCTGGGGTTACTGAGGCCACACTCCCTCCCTCCCTGCATGGCGGGTACTGAGGCACATACTCCCTCCCTCCCTGGGGTTACTGAGGCCCACAGTCCCTCCTTCACTGCCCTGGCGGTAATGAGGCCCTCACAGCCTCGATCCCACCCTGCCCTAGAGGTACGGAGGCCCGGCACTCCCTCACTCACTCCTCCCTGCCCTGGGGGTTCTGAGGCTCACTCTCACTTCCTTCTTCTCTGTCCTCGGGGTACTGAGGCACACACGCCCTCCGGTGGTACTGAGGCACACACTCTTCCCTCCCTGCCCTGGGGGTACTGAGGCCCACACTCCCTCACTCCATGCCCCAGGGATACTGAGGCCCACACTCCCTCGCTGCCCTGGATGTACTGTGGCCAGCACTCCCTCCCTCCCTGCCCTGGTGGTACTGAGGCCAACACCCCCTCCCTCCCTTTCTGCGCTGGTGGTACTGAGGCCCACAAACCCTCGCTCCCTGCCCTGAAGTACTGAGGCCCACACTCCATCCCTCTCTTCCTGCCCTGGTGTTACTGAGACCCTCAGTCCCTCCCTCCCTGCCCTGGGGGTACTGAGTGCCACACTCACTCCCTGCCCTGGACGTACTGAGGCCAGCACCCACTCCCTCCCTGCCCTGGGGGTAATGAGGCTCACACAACCTCACTCCATGCCCTATGGGTACTGAGGGCCACACTCCCTCCGTGCAATGGAGGTACTGGGGCCAGCACTTCCTCCCTCCCTGCGATTGTGGATCTGAGGCCCACACACCCTCCCTCGCTGCACTCGGGGTATTGAGGCCCACAAGTCCTCCCTACCTCCCTGCCACGGTGGTACTGAGGCTCACACACCCTCCCTCCCAGTTCTGGGGTATTGCGACCCACGCTCCCTCCCTCCCTTACCTGGGGGTACTGAGGACCACACTCCTCCCTCCCTGGCCTTGAGGTACTGAGGCCCACACTCTCCCCTTCCCTGAACTGGGAGTACTGAGGCCCACACTCCTTCCCTCCTTCCCTGGGGGTACTGAGGCTCACGCAGCCTCCCCACCTCACTGGGTGTGCTGAGGCCCGCTCACTCTCCCATTCCTGGGGGTACTGAGGGCCACACACCCTCCATGCCCTGGAGGTACTGAGACCTGCACCCCCTTCTTTCATGCCCTGGGGTACTGAGGCCTTCACTCCCTCCCTCCCAGCCCTGGGGGTACTGAGACTCACACTCCCTCCCTCCGGGTACTGAGGCCCACACTCCCTCCCTCCCTGCCCTGGGGGTACTGAGGCCCAAACTCCCTGCCTCCCTGCCCTTTGCATACTGAGGCCCAAACTCCCTCACTCACTGCCCTGGGAATACTGAGGCCCACACTCCCTTCTTCCTTTTCTTGGGTGTACTGAGGCCCACACTATCTACCTCGCTCCCTGCCCTGGGAGTACTGAGGCTCACACTCCCTCCCTCCCTCACTGGGGGTACTGAAGCTCAAACTCGCTCCCGTCCTGCACAGGGGTACTAAGGCACACTCTCTCTCCCTGCACTGGGGGTACTGAGGCCCCCAGTCCCTCACTCCATGCCCTTGGGGATACTGAGAATCACACTCCCTTCCCTGGGGCTACTGAGGCACAGAAGTTCTCCCTTCCTCCTCGACTTGCGTGTACTGAGGCCCACACTACCTCTCTCCCTCCCTGCCTTGGATGTACTGAGGCCCACACTCCCTCTCTCCCTACCTGCCTTGGGGGTACTGAAGCCCACACTCCCTCCTTTGCTGCCGAGGGGTACGGAGGCCGACACTCACTCAATCCCTGTCCTGGCAGTAATGAGTCCCATACTCCCTCATTTCCTGCCGAGGGTGTCCTGAGGCCCACACTCCCTCCCTGCCCTGGGGGTACTGAGGTCCACACTCACTCCCTCCCTGCCCTGGGGTACTGAGGTCCACACTCACTCCTTCCCTGCCCTGGGGGAACTGAGGCCAACACTCCCATCCTCCATCCCTGCCCTGTGGGTACGGAGGCCCAAAGTCCCTCCCACCCTACTTTTCTGGAGATACTGTGGCCCTCACTCCCTCCCTGGAGGTATTGAGTCCCTCACTCCCTCACTGCCCTGGAGGTACTGAGGCACACACGCCCTCCCTCCCCGTCCTCGAGGTATTGAGGTCCACAAGCGCTCCCTTCCTCCCTGCCTCGGTGGTACTGAGGCTCACACTCTCTCCCTCCCAGCTCTAGGGGTATTGCGGTCCAGATTCCCTCCTTCCCTGGCCTTGTGGTACTGAGGCCCACACTCGTCGCCTCCCTGACCTGGGGTTCTGAGGCCCAAACTCTATCACTCCCTGCCCTGGGAGTACTGAGGCCCCCACTCCCTCCTTCATTGTCTTTGGGCATACTGAGGCCCACATTCTCTCACTCCCTCCCTGCTCTGGGAGTACTGAGGTTCACACTCCCTCCCTCCCTCCCTGGGGTTACTGAGGCCCACACACACTCCCTCCATCCCCCCGTGCCCTGGCGGTAATGAGGCCCACACTCCCTCCGTCCTTCCCTGTCCTGTTGTACAGAGGCCCACACTCCCTCCCTCACTGGTTTGAGGGTACTGAGGCCCACACTCCCTCCCTCCCTCCCTGTCCTAGAGTTACTGAGGCCCATACTCCCTCCCTCCCTGCGCTGGGGGTGCTGAGGCTCACACTCCCACCCTCTCTGCCCTGGGGGAACTGAGGCCCACACTCCTTGCCTCCCTGCCCTGGGGGTACTGAGGCCCACACTGCATCCCTCCCTCCCTGCCCTGGAGGTACGGAGGCCCATACTCTCTCCCTGCCCTGGAGGTACTGAGGCTCACACTCCCTCCCTCCGTCCGTGGAGTTACTGAGGCGCGAACTCCCTCGCTGCCCTTAGGATCCTGAGGCTCACTCTCACTCACTCCCTCCATGTCCTCGGGGTACTGAGGCCCTCACTCCCACTTTCCCTGCCCTGGGGTCTGAGGCCCACACCCCCTCGATTTCTACACTTTAGGTACTGAGGCCCTAACTCCCTCCCTGCCCTGGGGGTACTAAGCACTCCCCCCCTCCCTGTCCTAGGGGTAGTGATGCCCACACACCCTCCTCACTTCTCCGGGTATACTGAGGCCCACACACCCTCTCTCCTGCCCTGGTGATACTGAGGCCCACACTCCCTCTCTCCCGCCCTGGTGATACTGGGGCCCTCACGCCCTCACACTCAGATCTTTAGTGTACTGAGGCCCACACTCCCTCCCACCCTGCGCTGGGGGTGCTGAGGCTCACACTCCCACCCTCTCTGCCCTGGGGCTACTGAGGCCCACACTCCCTTCCTCGCTGCTTGGGGATACTGAGGCCCACATTCATTCCCTCCCTGCCCTGGATGTACTGAGGCCCACACTCCCTGCCTCTCTGACCTGGGGTACTGAGGCCCACACTCCCTCTCTCCCTGCCCTCGGGGTCATGAGTCCCACACTCATTCCCTCCTTGCACTGGAGGTACTGAGGCCCAAACTCCCTCCCTCTCTCCCTGCCATGTGTGTACTGAGGCCCACACTCCCTCCCTCCCTCTCTGCCCTCGGATACTGAGGCCCAAACTCCGTCCCACCCTCCCTGACCTCAGTTACTGAGGCCCACAGTCCCTTACTACCTCCCTGATCTGGGGGTATGGAGGCCCTCACACCCTCCCTGCCCTGAGGATCCTGAGGGCCACTCTCACTCACTCCCTCCCTGTCCTCGGGGTATCGATGCACTCACTCTCTCCCTCACTGGCTAGGGGGTACTGAGACCCACACTCCCTCCCTGCCCTGGGGGTACTGAGGTCCACGCTTCCTCCGTACCTGCCCCGTGGGTCCTGAGGCCAATACTCCCTCCCTCACTGCCGTGGGGGTACTGAGGTCTAAACATCCTCACTCTATCGCTGCCCTGGAGGTACTGAGCCTCACACTCCCTCCCTCCCTGCCCTAGGGGTACTGAGGTCCATGATCACTCCTTCCCTGCCCTAAGGTATTGAGTCCCACACCATCTCCCTCCATGTCCTGGGGGTGCTGATGCTCACTGTCACCCCCTCCCTGCCGTGGGGGTACGGAGGCCCATATGTCCTCACTCCCTCTCTGCCCTGGAGGTACTGACATCCACACCCACTCCGTTCCTGCAGTGGGGGTACTGAGGCTCAAACTCCCTCGCTCCATGACCTGGGTGTACTGAGGCCCACACTCCCTCCTGCACTGGCCTGGGGGTACTGAGGCCCACTCTCCCTCCCTCCCTGCCCTGGGGACACTGAGGACCACACACCCTTCTTCCTTCCCTGCCCTGGGGGACTGAAGCCCACATGCCATCCCTCAGTGCCGTGGGGGTACTGAGGCCCACACTCTCTCACACTCTGACCTGATGGTACTGAGGCCCAGGTACTCCTGCCCTCCCTGCCCTGGAGGTACTGAGACTCATTCTCCCTCCCTCCCTGCCCTGGGGGTACTTAGGCCCACGATCACTCCTTCGCTGCCCTGAGTGTATTGAGTCCCACACCATCTCCTTCCATGTCCTGGGGGTGCTGAGGCCCACTGTCCCGCCCTCCCTGCCATAGGGGTACTGAGGCCCAATCTCCCTCTCCTCCCTGAGCTGGGAGTGCTGAGGCCCACAATCCCTCCCTCCCTGCCATGGGGGTACTGAGGCCAAACTCCCTATCTCCCTCCCTGCCCTCGGATACTGAGGCCCAAACTCCCTCCCTCCCTCCTAGCCCTCGGGTACTGAGGCCAACAGATCCATCTGAGGCCCGCAACCCCTCCCTCCCTTCCCTGGAGGTACTGAGGCCCACACCCCATCCGTCTCTGCTCTGGGGTTACTAAGGCCCACACTCCCTCGTTTCCATATCCTCGGGGTACTGAGGCCCACACTCCCTCCCTCCCTCCCCTGCAGGATCTGAGGCCCACACTCCGTCCCTCTCTGCCCTGAATGTACTGAGGCCCCACTCCCTCCCTACCTGTCCTGCGGGTCCTGAGGAGCACAGTCCCTCCTCACTGCCCTGGGTGTACTGAGGCGAACACTCCCTCCCTATCTGGAGGTTCTGAGGCCCTCACTCCGTCCCTCCCTGTCTTGGGGTTCTAAGGACCACACTCCGTCCCTCCCTGTCCTGGGGTACTGAGGAACACACTCCCTCTCTCCCTGTCCTGGGGGTACTGAGACCCACACTCCCAGCCTCTCTGCCCTGGGGGTACTGAGGTCCACGATTCCTCCCTCCCTGCCCTGTGGTTGCTGAGGCCAATACTCCCTCCCTCTCTGCCGTGGGAGTACTGAGGCCCAAACATCCTCACTCCCTCCCTACCCTAGAGGTGTTGAGGCCCACACTACCTCCCTACCTCCCTGCCGTGGGGGTACGGAGGCCCACAATCTCTCCCTCGCTCCCTCCCTGGAGGTGTTGAGGCCCTCACTCCCTCCCTGCCCTTTGGGTATTGAGGCCCACATTCCTTCCCTCCCTCCCTGCCCTCGGGTACTGAGGCTCACACTCCCTCGCTCCCAGCACTGGATGTGCTGAGGCCCAAACTCCCTCCTTCCCTGCTGTGGGGGTACTGAGGCCCACACACACTCCCCCCTTGCCCTGCGGATACTGAGGCCCACAAACCCTCCCTCCTTGCCCTGGATTTACTGAGGCCCACACTCTCTCCCTCCCCGCCCTGGGGGTACTGAGGCCAATACACACACCCTCCCTGCTCTGGGGGTACTGAGTCCCACACTCCCTCCCTCCCTGCTTAGTGGAACTGAGGCCCACATTCATTCCCTCCCTGCCCTGGAGGTACTGAGGCCACCACTCCCTCCCTCCCTGCCATGGGGGTACTGAGGCCCACACTCCCTCCCTGCATTTTGGCATAGGATACAGAGGCCAAACTCCCTCCCTCCCTCCCTGCCATGGGGGAACTGAGGTCCACACTCCCTCCCTCCCTCGCTGGCCTCGGGTACTGAGGCCCAAACTCACTCACTCTCTCCCTGCTCTGTGGTACTGAGGCCCACAGTCCCTACCTAGCTCATTGCCCTAAAGGTACTGAGGCCCGCACCCTCTCCCTCCCTGCCCTGGAAGTATTGAGGCCCACACCTCCTCCCTCTCTGCCCTGGGGGTACTGAGGCCCACACTCCCTCGTTTCCATATCCTCGGAGTACTGAGGTCCACACTCCCTCGCTCCCTCCCCTGCAGGTACTGAGGCCCACACTGCCACCCTATCTGGGGGTTCTGAGGCCCACATTCACTCCCTCCCTCTCCTGCGGGTCCTGAGGCCCACACACCTTCCTCACTGCCCTGGGGGGTACTGAGGCCCACACTTCCTCCCTATCTGGGGGTTCTGAGGCCCACACTCCTTCCCTCCCTGTCCTTTGGGTACTGAGGCCCACAATCCCTCATTCCCTGCCCCGTGCGTCCTGAGGACAATACACCCTCCCTCACTGCCGTGGTGGTACTGAGGCCTAAACATCCTCACTCACTCCCTGCCCTGGAGGTACTGAGGCTCACACTCCCTCCCTCCCTGCCCTGGGGGTACTGAGGTCCATGATCCCTCCCTCCCTGCCCAGTGGGTCCTGAGGCCCATGCTCCCTGCCTCACTGCCATGGGGGTACTGAGGCCAACACATCCTCACTCCCTCCCTGCCCTGGAGTTACTCAGGTCCACACTCCCTCACTTCCTGCCATGGGGCTGCTGAGGCTCAAACTCCCTATCTCCATGCCCTGGTGGTCCTGAGGCCTACACTCCCTCCCTCCCTGCCCTGGGGGTCCTGCGGCCCACACACCCTACCTCCTTGCCCTGCGGGTACTGAGGCCCACACTCCCTACCTCCCTGCTTGGGGGAACTAAGGCCCACATTCATTTCCTCCCTGCCCTGGTGGTACTGAGGCCCACACTCCCTGCCTCTCTGCCCTGGGGTACTGAGGACCACACTCCCTCTCTTCCTGCCCTCTGGGTCCTGAGTCCCACACACATTCCCTCCTTGCACTAGAGGTACTGAGGCCCAAACTCCCTCCCTCCCTCCCTGCCATGGAGATACTGAGGCCCACACTCCCTCCCTCCCTCTCTGCCCTCGTGTACTGACGTCCAAACTCCCTCCCTACCACGCTGACCTCGGGTACTGAGGCCCACAGACCCTCACAACCTCCCTGCCCTTGGGGTACGGAGGCCCACATTCCCTCCCTCGCCCCCTCTCTGGAGGTGCTGTTGCCCTCACGCACTCCCTGCCCTGAGGGTCCTGAGATCAGCTCTCACTTACTTCCTCCCTGTCCTCGGGGTACCGTTGCTCTCACTCGCTCCCTCACTGGCAAGGGTGTACTGAGGCCCACACTCCCTCCCTTCTTTGCCCTGGCGGTTCTGAGGTCCACGCTTCCTCCGTCCCTGCCCCGTGGATTCTGAGGTCAATACTCCCTCCCTCGCTGCCGTGGGGGTACTGAGGCCTAAACATCCTCACTCCCTCCCTGCCCTGGAGGTGCTGAGGCTTACACTCCCTCCCTCCCTGCCCTGGGGGTACTGAGGTCCATGATCCCTCCCTCCATGCCCTGGGCGTACTGAGACCCACACTCCCTCCTGCCCTGCCCTGGGGGTATTGAGGCGCACATTCCTCCCTCCCCGCCCTGGGGACACTGAGGACCACCCACCCTCCTTCCCTCCCTGCCATGGGGGACTGAAGTCACACATGCCCTCCCTTAGTGCCCTGAGGGTACTGACGCCCATACTCCCTCACACTCTGACCTGATGGTACTGAGGCCCAGGTACTCACTCCCTCCTTGCCCTGGACTTACTGAGACTCATTCTTCCTTCCTCCCTGTCCTGGGGGTACTGAGACCCACGATCACTCCTTCCCTGCCCTGAGGGTATTGAAGCCCACATGATCTCCCTCCATGTCTTGGGGGTGCTGAGGCCCACAGTCCCTCCCTCCCTGCCCTAGGGGTACTGAGGCCCAATCTCCCTCCCTCCCTGAGCTGGGAGTGCTGAGGCCCACATCCGTAATCTATCTGGGGGTACTGAGGCCCACAGATCCTCCCTCTCTGCCCTGCGGTTACTGAGGCCCACACTTCCTCACTCCCTCCCTGCCCTAGGGGTGCTGAGGCACAATCTCACTCCCTTCCTCCCTTTCCTCGGGGTACTGGATCCCACTCTCTCTCCCTGCCCTGGGGGTACTGAGCTCCAATCAAGCTCCATCCCTCCGTCCCTAGGGGTATGAGGCCCACAATCCCTCCCTGCCCTGGAGATACTGAAGCCCACACTCCCTCCCACCCTGTCCAGAAGGTAATGAGGCCCACACTCGGTCCCTCCCCACCCTCGGGTTCCTCAGTCCAAATCTAACTCTCTCCGTCCCTCCCCGGGGGTATTGAGGTCCACACTCGCTCACTCACTGTGCTGGGGGTACTGAGGATCACACTCCCTCCCTCCCTGCGCTGCTGGTAATGACGCCCACACTCCACGCTCTAAGCCCTGGGGTAATGAGGATCATACTCCCTCACACTCTGATCTGGGGGTACTGTGGCTCACACTCAATCCCTCCCTGCCCTGCGGGTATTGAGGACCACCCTCCCTCGCTCAAAGCCCTGGGGTACTGAGGCCCACACTCCCTCCCTCCCTGCCCTTGGGGTCCTGAGGCCCACACTCCCTCCCTCACTGCCCTTGGGGCAATGAGGCACACACTCACTCCCTCCCTGCCCTGGGGTTACTGAGGCCCACACACACTCCCTCCATCCCCCCGTGCCCTGGCGGTAATGAGGCCCACACTCCCTCCGTCCTTCCCTGTCCTGTTGTACAGAGGCCCACACTCCCTCCCTCACTGGTTTGAGGGTACTGAGGCCCACACTCCCTCCCTCCCTCCCTGTCCTAGAGTTACTGAGGCCCATACTCCCTCCCTCCCTGCGCTGGGGGTGCTGAGGCTCACACTCCCACCCTCTCTGCCCTGGGGGAACTGAGGCCCACACTCCTTGCCTCCCTGCCCTGGGGGTACTGAGGCCCACACTGCATCCCTCCCTCCCTGCCCTGGAGGTACGGAGGCCCATACTCTCTCCCTGCCCTGGAGGTACTGAGGCTCACACTCCCTCCCTCCGTCCGTGGAGTTACTGAGGCGCGAACTCCCTCGCTGCCCTTAGGATCCTGAGGCTCACTCTCACTCACTCCCTCCATGTCCTCGGGGTACTGAGGCCCTCACTCCCACTTTCCCTGCCCTGGGGTCTGAGGCCCACACCCCCTCGATTTCTACACTTTAGGTACTGAGGCCCTAACTCCCTCCCTGCCCTGGGGGTACTAAGCACTCCCCCCCTCCCTGTCCTAGGGGTAGTGATGCCCACACACCCTCCTCACTTCTCCGGGTATACTGAGGCCCACACACCCTCTCTCCTGCCCTGGTGATACTGAGGCCCACACTCCCTCTCTCCCGCCCTGGTGATACTGGGGCCCTCACGCCCTCACACTCAGATCTTTAGTGTACTGAGGCCCACACTCCCTCCCACCCTGCGCTGGGGGTGCTGAGGCTCACACTCCCACCCTCTCTGCCCTGGGGCTACTGAGGCCCACACTCCCTTCCTCGCTGCTTGGGGATACTGAGGCCCACATTCATTCCCTCCCTGCCCTGGATGTACTGAGGCCCACACTCCCTGCCTCTCTGACCTGGGGTACTGAGGCCCACACTCCCTCTCTCCCTGCCCTCGGGGTCATGAGTCCCACACTCATTCCCTCCTTGCACTGGAGGTACTGAGGCCCAAACTCCCTCCCTCTCTCCCTGCCATGTGTGTACTGAGGCCCACACTCCCTCCCTCCCTCTCTGCCCTCGGATACTGAGGCCCAAACTCCGTCCCACCCTCCCTGACCTCAGTTACTGAGGCCCACAGTCCCTTACTACCTCCCTGATCTGGGGGTATGGAGGCCCTCACACCCTCCCTGCCCTGAGGATCCTGAGGGCCACTCTCACTCACTCCCTCCCTGTCCTCGGGGTATCGATGCACTCACTCTCTCCCTCACTGGCTAGGGGGTACTGAGACCCACACTCCCTCCCTGCCCTGGGGGTACTGAGGTCCACGCTTCCTCCGTACCTGCCCCGTGGGTCCTGAGGCCAATACTCCCTCCCTCACTGCCGTGGGGGTACTGAGGTCTAAACATCCTCACTCTATCGCTGCCCTGGAGGTACTGAGCCTCACACTCCCTCCCTCCCTGCCCTAGGGGTACTGAGGTCCATGATCACTCCTTCCCTGCCCTAAGGTATTGAGTCCCACACCATCTCCCTCCATGTCCTGGGGGTGCTGATGCTCACTGTCACCCCCTCCCTGCCGTGGGGGTACGGAGGCCCATATGTCCTCACTCCCTCTCTGCCCTGGAGGTACTGACATCCACACCCACTCCGTTCCTGCAGTGGGGGTACTGAGGCTCAAACTCCCTCGCTCCATGACCTGGGTGTACTGAGGCCCACACTCCCTCCTGCACTGGCCTGGGGGTACTGAGGCCCACTCTCCCTCCCTCCCTGCCCTGGGGACACTGAGGACCACACACCCTTCTTCCTTCCCTGCCCTGGGGGACTGAAGCCCACATGCCATCCCTCAGTGCCGTGAGGGTACTGAGGCCCACACTCTCTCACACTCTGACCTGATGGTACTGAGGCCCAGGTACTCCTGCCCTCCCTGCCCTGGAGGTACTGAGACTCATTCTCCCTCCCTCCCTGCCCTGGGGGTACTTAGGCCCACGATCACTCCTTCGCTGCCCTGAGTGTATTGAGTCCCACACCATCTCCTTCCATGTCCTGGGGGTGCTGAGGCCCACTGTCCCGCCCTCCCTGCCATAGGGGTACTGAGGCCCAATCTCCCTCTCCTCCCTGAGCTGGGAGTGCTGAGGCCCACAATCCCTCCCTCCCTGCCATGGGGGTACTGAGGCCAAACTCCCTATCTCCCTCCCTGCCCTCGGATACTGAGGCCCAAATTCCCTCCCTCCCTCCTAGCCCTCGGGTACTGAGGCCAACAGATCCATCTGAGGCCCGCAACCCCTCCCTCCCTTCCCTGGAGGTACTGAGGCCCACACCCCATCCGTCTCTGCTCTGGGGTTACTAAGGCCCACACTCCCTCGTTTCCATATCCTCGGGGTACAGAGGCCCACACTCCCTCCCTCCCTCCCCTGCAGGTTCTGAGGCCCACACTCCGTCCCTCTCTGCCCTGAATGTACTGAGGCCCCACTCCCTCCCTACCTGTCCTGCGGGTCCTGAGGAGCACACTCCCTCCTCACTGCCCTGGGTGTACTGAGGCGAACACTCCCTCCCTATCTGGAGGTTCTGAGGCCCTCACTCCGTCCCTCCCTGTCTTGGGGTTCTAAGGACCACACTCCGTCCCTCCCTGTCCTGGGGTACTGAGGAACACACTCCCTCTCTCCCTGTCCTGGGGGTACTGAGACCCACACTCCCAGCCTCTCTGCCCTGGGGGTACTGAGGTCCACGATTCCTCCCTCCCTGCCCTGTGGTTGCTGAGGCCAATACTCCCTCCCTCTCTGCCGTGGGAGTACTGAGGCCCAAACATCCTCACTCCCTCCCTACCCTAGAGGTGTTGAGGCCCACACTACCTCCCTACCTCCCTGCCGTGGGGGTACGGAGGCCCACAATCTCTCCCTCGCTCCCTCCCTGGAGGTGTTGAGGCCCTCACTCCCTCCCTGCCCTTTGGGTATTGAGGCCCACATTCCTTCCCTCCCTCCCTGCCCTCGGGTACTGAGGCTCACACTCCCTCGCTCCCAGCACTGGATGTGCTGAGGCCCAAACTCCCTCCTTCCCTGCTGTGGGGGTACTGAGGCCCACACACACTCCCCCCTTGCCCTGCGGATACTGAGGCCCACAAACCCTCCCTCCTTGCCCTGGATTTACTGAGGCCCACACTCTCTCCCTCCCCGCCCTGGGGGTACTGAGGCCAATACACACACCCTCCCTGCTCTGGGGGTACTGAGTCCCACACTCCCTCCCTCCCTGCTTAGTGGAACTGAGGCCCACATTCATTCCCTCCCTGCCCTGGAGGTACTGAGGCCACCACTCCCTCCCTCCCTGCCATGGGGGTACTGAGGCCCACACTCCCTCCCTGCATTTTGGCATAGGATACAGAGGCCAAACTCCCTCCCTCCCTCCCTGCCATGGGGGAACTGAGGTCCACACTCCCTCCCTCCCTCGCTGGCCTCGGGTACTGAGGCCCAAACTCACTCACTCTCTCCCTGCTCTGTGGTACTGAGGCCCACAGTCCCTACCTAGCTCATTGCCCTAAAGGTACTGAGGCCCGCACCCTCTCCCTCCCTGCCCTGGAAGTATTGAGGCCCACACCTCCTCGCTCTCTGCCCTGGGGGTACTGAGGCCCACACTCCCTCGTTTCCATATCCTCGGAGTACTGAGGTCCACACTCCCTCGCTCCCTCCCCTGCAGGTACTGAGGCCCACACTGCCACCCTATCTGGGGGTTCTGAGGCCCACATTCACTCCCTCCCTGTCCTGCGGGTCCTGAGGCCCACACACCTTCCTCACTGCCCTGGGGGGTACTGAGGCCCACACTTCCTCCCTATCTGGGGGTTCTGAGGCCCACACTCCGTCCCTCCCTGTCCTTCGGGTACTGAGGCCCACAATCCCTCATTCCCTGCCCCGTGCGTCCTGAGGACAATACACCCTCCCTCACTGCCGTGGTGGTACTGAGGCCTAAACATCCTCACTCACTCCCTGCCCTGGAGGTACTGAGGCTCACACTCCCTCCCTCCCTGCCCTGGGGGTACTGAGGTCCATGATCCCTCCCTCCCTGCCCAGTGGGTCCTGAGGCCCATGCTCCCTGCCTCACTGCCATGGGGGTACTGAGGCCAACACATCCTCACTCCCTCCCTGCCCTGGAGTTACTCAGGTCCACACTCCCTCACTTCCTGCCATGGGGCTGCTGAGGCTCAAACTCCCTATCTCCATGCCCTGGTGGTCCTGAGGCCTACACTCCCTCCCTCCCTGCCCTGGGGGTCCTACGGCCCACACACCCTACCTCCTTGCCCTGCGGGTACTGAGGCCCACACTCCCTACCTCCCTGCTTGGGGGAACTAAGGCCCACATTCATTTCCTCCCTGCCCTGGTGGTACTGAGGCCCACACTCCCTGCCTCTCTGCCCTGGGGTACTGAGGACCACACTCCCTCTCTTCCTGCCCTCTGGGTCCTGAGTCCCACACACATTCCCTCCTTGCACTAGAGGTACTGAGGCCCAAACTCCCTCCCTCCCTCCCTGCCATGGAGATACTGAGGCCCACACTCCCTCCCTCCCTCTCTGCCCTCGTGTACTGACGTCCAAACTCCCTCCCTACCACGCTGACCTCGGGTACTGAGGCCCACAGACCCTCACAACCTCCCTGCCCTTGGGGTACGGAGGCCCACATTCCCTCCCTCGCCCCCTCTCTGGAGGTGCTGTTGCCCTCACGCACTCCCTGCCCTGAGGGTCCTGAGATCAGCTCTCACTTACTTCCTCCCTGTCCTCGGGGTACCGTTGCTCTCACTCGCTCCCTCACTGGCAAGGGTGTACTGAGGCCCACACTCCCTCCCTTCTTTGCCCTGGCGGTTCTGAGGTCCACGCTTCCTCCGTCCCTGCCCCGTGGATTCTGAGGTCAATACTCCCTCCCTCGCTGCCGTGGGGGTACTGAGGCCTAAACATCCTCACACCCTCCCTGCCCTGGAGGTGCTGAGGCTTACACTCCCTCCCTCCCTGCCCTGGGGGTACTGAGGTCCATGATCCCTCCCTCCATGCCCTGGGCGTACTGAGACCCACACTCCCTCCTGCCCTGCCCTGGGGGTATTGAGGCGCACATTCCTCCCTCCCCGCCCTGGGGACACTGAGGACCACCCACCCTCCTTCCCTCCCTGCCATGGGGGACTGAAGTCACACATGCCCTCCCTTAGTGCCCTGAGGGTACTGACGCCCATACTCCCTCACACTCTGACCTGATGGTACTGAGGCCCAGGTACTCACTCCCTCCTTGCCCTGGACTTACTGAGACTCATTCTTCCTCCCTCCCTGTCCTGGGGGTACTGAGACCCACGATCACTCCTTCCCTGCCCTGAGGGTATTGAAGCCCACACGATCTCCCTCCATGTCTTGGGGGTGCTGAGGCCCACAGTCCCTCCCTCCCTGCCCTAGGGGTACTGAGGCCCAATCTCCCTCCCTCCCTGAGCTGGGAGTGCTGAGGCCCACATCCGTAATCTATCTGGGGGTACTGAGGCCCACAGATCCTCCCTCTCTGCCCTGCGGTTACTGAGGCCCACACTTCCTCACTCCCTCCCTGCCCTAGGGGTGCTGAGGCACAATCTCACTCCCTTCCTCCCTTTCCTCGGGGTACTGGATCCCACTCTCTCTCCCTGCCCTGGGGGTACTGAGCTCCAATCAAGCTCCATCCCTCCGTCCCTAGGGGTATGAGGCCCACAATCCCTCCCTGCCCTGGAGATACTGAAGCCCACACTCCCTCCCACCCTGTCCAGAAGGTAATGAGGCCCACACTCGGTCCCTCCCCACCCTCGGGTTCCTCAGTCCAAATCTAACTCTCTCCGTCCCTCCCCGGGGGTATTGAGGTCCACACTCGCTCACTCACTGTGCTGGGGGTACTGAGGATCACACTCCCTCCCTCCCTGCGCTGCTGGTAATGACGCCCACACTCCACGCTCTAAGCCCTGGGGTAATGAGGATCATACTCCCTCACACTCTGATCTGGGGGTACTGTGGCTCACACTCAATCCCTCCCTGCCCTGCGGGTATTGAGGACCACCCTCCCTCGCTCAAAGCCCTGGGGTACTGAGGCCCACACTCCCTCCCTCCCTGCCCTTGGGGTCCTGAGGCCCACACTCCCTCCCTCACTGCCCTTGGGGCAATGAGGCACACACTCACTCCCTCCCTGCCCTGGGGTTACTGAGGCCCACACACACTCCCTCCATCCCCCCGTGCCCTGGCGGTAATGAGGCCCACACTCCCTCCGTCCTTCCCTGTCCTGTTGTACAGAGGCCCACACTCCCTCCCTCACTGGTTTGAGGGTACTGAGGCCCACACTCCCTCTCTCCCTCCCTGTCCTAGAGTTACTGAGGCCCATACTCCCTCCCTCCCTGCCCTAGGTGTACTGAGGCCCACCTTCCCTCCCACTCTCCTTGCCCTGGGGATATTGAGGCCCACACTCCCTCCCTCCCTTCCTCCCTGCCACAGGGGTCCTGAGGCCCACTCTCACTCCCTCCCTGCCCTGTGGGTACTGAGCCCCACACTCCCACCCTCCTTACCCTGGAAGAACTGAGGCCCAAACTCCCTCCCTCCTTGCCGTGGGGGTACTGAGGCCCACACACCCTCCCTCCTTTCTCTGCGGGTACTGAGGCCCACGTGCCCTCCCTCCTTGCGTTGGAGATACTGATGCCCACGCTCCCTCCCTCCCTGCCTTGGGGGTACTGAGGCTCACACTCCCTCCCAACTTGCTTGGGGGAACTGAGGCCCACATTCATTCCCTCCCTGTTCTGGGGGTACTGAGGCCCACACTTATTTTCTCCCTGCCATGGAGATACTGAGGCCCACACACCCTCCATCACTGCCCTCGTGGTCCTGAGGCCCACTGTCACTCCCTTCCTCCCTGTTCTCGGGCTACTGTGCCACAAACTCCCTCCCTACCCTGGGAGTACTGAGGCCCAAACTCTCTCTCTACCGTACGTTCGTGGTACTGAGGCCCACAATACCTCCCTCCCTGCCCTTAGGGTACTGTGTCCCACACTCCCTCCCTCCCTGTTTGGGGGAACTGAGGCCCACACTCTCTTCCTCCCTGCCCTGGGTTTACTGAGGCCCATACTCCCTCCCTCCATGCCCTGGGGGTACTGGGGCCCACACTCCCTCCCTCACTGCCCTTGGGGTAATGAGGCACACACTCACTCCCTCCCTGCCTTTGGGGTACTGAGACCCACACTCCCTCACACTCTGAACTGGGGTTACTGAGGCCCACACACACTCCCTCCCTCCCTCCCTGCCGTGGGGGTCCTGAGGCCCACACTCCCTCCCTCACTGCCCTGCGGGTATTGAGGCACACACTCACTCCCTCCCTGCCCTGGAGGTACTGAGGCCCACACTCTCTCCCTTCCTGCCTTTGGGGTACTGAGGCCCACACATCCTCACACTCTGACCTGGGGTTACTGAGGCCCACACACACTCCCTCCCTCCCTCCTTGCCCTGGGGGTACTGAGGCCCACACTCCCTCCATCCGTCCCTGTCCTGCTGTACTGAGACCCACACTCCCTCCCTGCCCTGCCTGTACAGAGGCCCACACTCCCTCCCTCCCAGGTTTGAGGGTACTGAGGCCCACACTCCCTCCCTCCCTCCCTGCCCTAGAGGTACTGAGGCCCACACTCCCTCCCTCTCTCCCGGTCCTGGCCGTCCTGAGGCCCACACTCCCTCACTGCCCTGCTTTTACAGAGGCCCATACTCACTCCCTCCCTGATTTGAGGGTACTGAGGCCCATACTCCATCCCTCCCTCCCTGCCCTAGGTGTACTGAGGCCCATTTTCCCTCCTACTCTCCTTGCCCTGGGGATATTGAGGCCCACACTCCCTTCCTTCCTTCCTCCCTGCCATAGTGGTCCTGAGGCCCACTCTCGCTCCCTCCCTGCCCTGCGGGTACTAAGGCCCACTGTCACTCCCTCCCTCCCTGTTATCGGGCTACTGAGGCACAAACTCCCTCCCTACCCTGGGAGTACTGAGGCCCAAACTACCTCTATCGCTCCCTGCCCTCGGTTACTGAGGCGTAAACTCCCTCCCTCTCTCCCTGCCCTCGGGTACTGAGGCACACAGTCATTCCCTCGCTCCCTGCCCTGGAGGTATTGAGGCCCACACCCCCTCCCTCCCTGCCCTGGAGGAACTGAGGCCCAAACTCCCTCCCTCCCTGCCGTGGGGGTACTGAGGACCACACACCCTCCCTCCTTGCTATGCGGGTACTGAAGCTCACACGCCCTCCCTCCTTGCCTTGGAGGTTGGAGGTACTGAGGCCCACACTCCCTCCCTCCCTGCCCTGGTGGTACTGTGGCCCACACTCCTCCCAACCTGCTTGACGGAACTGCGGCCCACATTCAGTCCCTCCCTGCACTGGGCGTGCTGATACCCAAATTCATTCCCTCCCTGCACTGGAGGTACTGAGGCCCACACTCCCTCCATCCCTGCCCTGTGGTCCTGAGGCACACTGTCACTCCCTCCCTCCCTGTTCTTGGGCTACTGAGGCACAAACTCCCTCCCTACCCTGGGAGTACTGAGGCCCAAACTCCCTCTATCCCTCCCTGCCCTCGGTTACTGAGACCCAAACTCCCTACCTCCCTCCCTGCCCTCGGATACTGAGGCACACAGTCCCTCCCTCGCTCCCTGCCCTGGAGGTACTGAGGCCCACACCCCCTCCCTCCCTGCCTGGAGGTACTGAGGCCCACACCCACTCTCACTCTGCCCTGGGGTTACAGAGGCCCATACTCCCTCGCTACTGTAAGTTCGTGGTACTGAGGCTCACAATCCCTCCCTCCCTGCCCTTAGGGTACTGAGGCCCACACGACCTCCCTCCCTGTTTGGGGGATCTGAGGCCCACACTAATTTCCTCGCTGCCCTGCGGGTACTGAGGCCCACACTCCCAACGTTTCTGCTGTGGGGGTACTGAGGCCTATACTCTCTCCCTCCATGCCCTGGGGGTACTGAGGCCCAAACTCACTGCCTCCCTGCCCTGGGGGTCCTGAGGGCCACACTCCATCATCACTGCCCTTGGGGTAATGAGGCACACACTCACTCCCTCCCTGTCCTCGGAGTACTGAGGCCCACACACCCTCCCTTCCTGCCGTGGAGGTGCTGAGGCCCATACTCCCTCCCTCTATGCCCTTGGGTTACTGAGGCCCACACTGCCTCCCTCCCTGCCCTGGGGGTATTGAGGCTCACACTCCTTCCCTCCCTGCCCTGGGGTTACTGAGGCCCACAAGCACTCCCTCCCTCCCTCCGTGCCCTGTGGGTAATGATGCCCACTCTCCCTCCGTCCCTCCATGTCCTAGAGGTACTGAGGCCCAAACTTCCTCCCTCCCGGTCCTGACCGTCCTGAGGCCCACACTCCCTCCCTGCCCTGCTTTTACAGAGGTCCACACTCCTTCCCTCCATGGTTTGAGGGTACTGAGGCCCATACTCCCTCCGTCCCTGCCCGAGGTGTACTGAGGCCTACCTTTCCTCCCACTCTCTTTGCCCTGGGGATATTGAGGCCCACACTCCCTCCCTCCCTTCCTCCCTGCCACAGGGGTCCTGAGGTCCAATCTCACTCCCTCCCTGCCCTGTGGGTACTGAGCCCCACACTCCCACCCTCCCTACCCTGGAAGAACTGAGGCCAAAACTCCTTCCCTCCCTGCCGTGGGGGTACTGAGGCCCACACACCCTTCCTGCTTGCACTGGAGGTACTGAGGCCCACACCCCCTCCCTCCATGCCCTGGAGGTACTGAAGCCCACACCCTCTCTCACTCTGCCCTGGGGCTACTGAGGCCCACACTCCCTCGCTACTGTACGTTCGTGGTACTGAGGCCCACAATCCCTCCCTCCCTCCCCTTAGGGTACTGTGTCCCACACTCCTTCCCTCCCTGTTTGGGGGAACTGAGGCCCACACTCATTTCCTCCCTGCCCTGGGGGTACTGAGGCCCACGCTACCTCCCTCCCTGCCCAGGGGGTATTGAGGCCCACACTCCCTACGTTCGTGCCGTGGGGGTACTGAGGCCCATACTCCCTCACTCCATGCCGTGGGTGTACTGAGACCCACACTCCCTCCCTCACTGTCCTTGGGGTAATGAGGCACACACTCACACCCTCCCTGCCCTGGAGGTACTGAGGCCCACACTCCCTCCCTCTATGCTCTGGGATACTGAGGCCCACACTCCCTCCCCGCCTGCCGTGGGGGTCCTGAGCCCCAGACTCCCTCCCTCCCTGCCCTTGGTGTACTGAGGCCCACCTTCCCTCCCACTCTCCTTGCCCTGGGAATATAGAGGCCCACACTCCCTCCCTCCCTTCCTCTTTGCCATAGGGGTCCTGAGGCCCACTCTCACTCCCTCCCTGCCCTGCGGGTACTGAGCACCACACTCCCACCCTCCCTACCCTGGATGAACTGAGGCCCAAACTCACCCCCTCCCTGCCATGGTGGTACTGAGGCCCACACACCCTCTCTCCCTGCCCTCGGTGTCACTAGTCCCACACTAATTCCCTCCTTGCACTTGAGGTACTGAGGCCCACATTCCCTCCCATCCTGCCGTTGGGGTAATGAGGCCCATATTCCCTCCCTCCATGCCCTGGTGATATTGAGGCCCATACACCCTCACACTCTGACCTGGGGTTACTGAGGCCCACATGCACTCCCTCCCTCCCTCCTTGCCCTGGAAGAACTGAGGCCCACATTCCCACGCTCCCTAACCCGGAGGAACTGAGGCCCACACACCCTCCATCCCTGCCCGGAGGTTACTGAGACCCACACACCCTCCCTCCCTCCCTGCCCTGGGGGTACGGAGGCACACAATCCCTCCCTCGCTCCATCTCTGGAGGTGCTGAGGCCCTCACTCCCTCCCACTCCTTAGGGTTCCGAGGGCCACTTCACTCACTCCCTCCCTGTTCTCGGGGTGCTGATGCCCTCACTCCCTCCCTCACTGGCCAGGGTGTACTGAGGCTCACAGACCCTCCCTCCTGGTACTTAGGCCCACATTCACTCACTCCCTCCCTGCCCTGGGTGTACTGAACCCACACGCCCTCCCTCCCACCCTGCCCTGATGTACTGATGCCCACATTCCCTCCATCCCAGCACTGGAGGTACTGAGGCCCAAACTCGCTCCCTCCCTGCCCTCGTGATCCTGAGGCCCACTCTCACTCCCTCCCTCGCTGTTCTCGGGCTACTGATGCTCACACTCCCTCCCTACCCTGGGTGTACTGAGGCCGAAACTCGCTTCCACCCTGCCCTCGTGTAGTGAGGCCCAAACTTCCTCCCTCCCTGCCATGGGGGTACTGA
This sequence comes from Pristiophorus japonicus, assembly GCF_044704955.1. Classification (NCBI taxonomy): domain Eukaryota; kingdom Metazoa; phylum Chordata; class Chondrichthyes; family Pristiophoridae; genus Pristiophorus; species Pristiophorus japonicus. The sequence goes on from NW_027252779.1 coordinate 7,627,673, forward strand.
GGCTCACACACACTCTCTTATTACCCTGCGGGTACTGAAGACCACACTACATCCCTCCCCGCACTGGGGGTACTGAGGCCAACTCACACTCCCTCCCTGCCCTGGGGGATCTTAGACCCACACACCCTCCCGCCCTGCTTGGGGGAACTGAGGCCCACATTCATTCACTCCCTGCCCTGGTGGAACTGAGGCCCTTATCCCTGCCTCTCTGCCCTGGGGTTCTGAGGCCCATACTCCCTCTCTCCCTACCCTCGGGGTCACGAGGCCCACACTCATTCCCTCCTTACACTGGAGGACTAAGGCCCACACTCCCTAAGTCCCTACCCTCGTGGTCATGAGGCCCACTCTCACTGCCTCCCTCCTTGTTCTCGGACTACTGACGCTCACACTCCCTCCCTACCCTGGGAGCACTGAGGCCCAAACTCCCTCCCTCCCTGGACTCGGGTACTGAGGCCCACACTCCCTCCCTCCCTGCCATGGGGGTACTGAGGCCCACACTCCCTCCCTCCTTCTCTGCCGTCGGATAATGAGGACCAAACTCCCTCCCTCCTTCCCTGCCCTCGGGTACTGAGGTGCACAGTCCCACCCTCGCTCACTGCCCTGAAGGTACTGAGGCCCGCACCCCCTCCCTCCCTGCCCTGGAGGTACTGACGCCCACACCCCATTCCTCTCTGCACTGGGGTTACTGAGGACCACACTCCCTCGTTTCCATATCCTCCGGTTGCTGAGGCCCACAATCCCTCCCTCCCAGCTCTGCGGGTACTGAGGCCCACACTCCCTCCCTATCTGGGGGTTCTGAGGCCTTCACTCCGCCCCTCTCTGCCCTGAAGGTACTGAGGCCCACACTCCCTCCATATCTGTGGTTTCTGAGGCCCTCATTCCGTCCCTCCCTTTCCTGGGGGTTCTGAGGCCTAAACTCCGTCCATCCCTTTCCTGGTTTACTGAGGCCCACACTCCCACCCTCCCAGCCCTGGGGGTACCGAGGTCCACGATTCCTCCCTCCCTACCACGTGGTTGCAGAGGCCAATACTCCCTCCCTCACTGCTGTGTGGGTACTGAGGCCTAAACATCCTCACTTCCTTCCTGCCCTGGAGGTACTGAGGCTCACACTCCCTCCCTCCCTGCCTGGAGGTACTCAGGTCCTTGATCCCTCCCTCCCTGCCCCTTGGGTCCTGAGGCCCATACTCCCTGCATCACTGCCGTGGGGGTACTGAGGCCCACACATCCTCACACCGTCCCTGCCCTAGAGGGAGTGAGGCCCACACTCCGTCCCTACCTCCCTGCCGTGGGGGTACGGAGGCCCACAATCTCTCCCTCACTCCCTCCCTGGAGGTGCTGATGCCCTCACTTCCTCACTGCCCTTTGGGTACTGTGGCACACAATCCCTCCCTCCCTCCCTGCCCTGGGGTACTGAGGCCCACAAACACACCCTACTTGCCCTGCGGGTACTGAGGCCCACATGCCCTCCCTCCTTGCCCTGGAGGTACTGAGGCCCACACTCCCTCCCACCCCGCCCTGGGGTTACTGAGGCCCACACTCCCTCCCTCCCTGCCAAGGGGGTACTGAGGCCCACGCTCCCTCCCTCCCTCTCTGGCCTCGGGTAATGAGGCCTAAACTCCCTCCCTCCCTCCGTGCCATGGGGGAACTTAGGCCCAAACTCCCTCCCTCCCTCTCTGGCCTCGGGTACTGAGGCCCAAACTCCCTCACTCCCTCCCTGCCCTCGGTTACTGAGGCTCACAGTCCCTACCTCGCTCACAGCCCTAAAGGTACTGAGGCCCGCACCCTCTCCCTCCCTGTCCTGGAGGTACTGAGGCCCACACCCCCTCCCTCTCTGCCTTGTGGTTACTGAGGCCCACACTCCCACATTTCCATATCCTCGGGTTACTGAGGTCCACACGGCCTCGCTCCCTGCCCTGCGGGTACTGAGGCCCACACTCTCTCCCTATCTGGGGGTTCTGAGGCTCACATTTCCTCCCTACCTGACCTGCGGGTCCTGAGGCCCTCACTCCCTCCTCACTGACCTGGGGGTACTGAGGCCCACACTTACTCCCTATCTGGGGGTTCTGACGACCAAACACTGTCCCTCCCTGTCCTGGGTGTACTGAGGCCCAAACTCACTCCCTCCCTGTCCTGAGGGTACTGAGGTCCACGCTTCCTCCCTCCTTGCCCCATTGGTCCTGAGGCCAATAGTCCCTCCCTCGCTGCCGTAGGGTACTGAGGCCTAAACATCCTCACTCCCTCCCGGCCCTGGAGGTATTGAGGCTCACACTCCCTCCCTCCCTGCCCTAGGAGTACTGAGGTCCATGATCCCTCGCTCCCTGGCCGGTGGGTCCTGAGGCCCATACTCCCTGCATCACTGCCGTGGGGGTACTGAGGCCCACACATCCTCGCTCCCTCCCTGCCCTGGAGGTACTGAGGTCCATACTCCCTCCCTCCATGCTGTGGGGATACTGAGGCCCACACACCCTCCCTCCTTGCCCTGGAGGTACTGAGGCCCACATTCCCTGCCTCCCTGTCCTGGGGGTAATGTGGCCCACACTCCCTCCCTCCCTGCTTGAGGGAACTGTGGCCCAAACTCTCTGCCTCTCTGCCCTGGGGTAGTGAGACATACAATCTGTCTCTCTCCCTGCCCTCGGGGCCCTGAGGCCCACACTCATTCCCTCCCTACACTGGAGGTACTGAGGCAGACATGCCCTCCCTTCCTGACCTCGTGTTCCCAAGGCCCACTCTCACTCCCTCCCTCCATGTTCTCGGGCAACTGAGGCTCACACTCTCTCCATACCCTGGGAGTACTGAGGCCGACACTCCCTCCTTCCCTGCCCTCATGTTCCTAAGGCCCACTCTCACTCCCTCCCTCCATGTTCTTGGGCTACTGAGGCTCACACTCCCTCCCTACCCTGGGAATAATGAGGACCATACTCCCTCCCTCCATGCCATGGGGATACTGAGAACCACATTCCCTTGCTCCCTCCCTGCCCTCGAGTATTGAGGCTCAAACCCCCTACCACCCTCCCTGCCCTCGGGTACTGAGGTCCACAGTCCCTTGCTCGATCACTGCCCTGGAGGTACTGAGGCCCACACACGCTCCCTCTCTGTCCTGGTGTTACTGAGGACCACACTCCCGCCCTCCCTGCCCTGCGGGTACTGAGGCCCACACTCCCTCCCTATCTGGCGCTTCTGAGGCGCAAACTCCGTCCCTCTCTGCTCCGAGTGCACTAAGGCCCACACTCTCTCCCTTTCTGTCCTGGGAGTACTGAGGCGCACACTCACTCCCTCCCTGTCCTGAGGGTTCTGAGACCCACATTCCTTCCCCCTGCCTTATGAGTACTGAGGCCCACACTCCCTCTCTCCCTGCCCTGGTGATACTGAGGCCCAATCTCCCCCCATCCCTGAGCTGGGAGTGCTGAGTTCCACGCTCTTTCACTGCCCTGGACGTGCTGGGGCCCACATTTCCACCCTCCAGGTACTGAGGCCCACACTCTCTCCCACCCTGCCGGAGGGGTCCTGAGGCAAACACTCACTACCTCCATCCCTGCCCTGGGATTACTGAGGCCCGCACTCACGAGCTCACTGCCCTGGGGTACTGAGGCCCACACTCCCACCCTCCTCCCTGGGGGTACTGAGACCCACGCTCCCTCCCTCGCTCCCTGCCCCAGGGGCACTTAGGCCCACACACCCACCATCCCTGCTCTGGAAGTACTGAGGCCCAAACTCCCACCCTTCCTGGCCAGAGGTGCTGAGGCCCACACTCACTCCCTCCCTGCCCTGATGCTCCTGAGGTCCACTCTCACTCCCTGTCCTGAGTGTCCTGAGGCCCGCACTCCCTCCTTACCTGCCCTGGCGTTACTGAGGCCCACACTCCCACCATCCCACCCTGTCTTTTGGGTTACGGAGGCCCTCACTCCCTCCCTGCCCTGGGGTAACTGAGGTTCACACTCCGTCCCTCTGGCTATTGCGGCCTACACTTCTTGCCTCCCTGCCCTGAGTGTACTGAGGACCATGTGCCCTCCCTCCCTGCTTGCAGATGCTGAGGCCATTACGCCCTCACACACTTACCTGGGGGTAATGAGGCTCACACTCACCCCCACCCTCGCTGCACTGTGGGTACTGAGGCCCACAATCGCTCACTCACTGCCCTGGGGTACTGAGGCGCACACTCCCTCTCTCCCTGCCCTCGGGGTCCTGAGTCCCACACTCATTCCCTTCTTGCACTGAGGTACTGAGGCCCAAACTCCCTCCTTTACTGCCATGGGGGTACTGAGACCCATACTCCCTCTCTCCCTCTCTGCCCTCGGGTTCTGAGGCAAAAACTCCCTCCCTCCCTCACTGACCTCGGGTACTGAGGCCCACAGTCCCTCACTACCTCCCTTCTCTGGGGGTACGGAGGCCCACATTCCCTCCCTCGCCCCCTCCCTGGAGCTTCTATTGCCCTCATACCCTCCCTGCCCTGATGGTCCTGCGGGCCACTCTCACTCACTCCCTCCCTGTCCTCGGGGTACCGATGCCCTCACTCGCTCCCTCACTGGCAAGGGTGTACTGAGGCCCACATTCCCTCCCTCCCTGCCCAGGGGGTACTGAGGCTCACACTCCCTCCCTCCCTGCACTGAGGTGCATGATTCCTCCCTCCCTGCCCACTGGGTCCTCAGGACCATACACCCTGCCTCACTGCCGTGGGTTACTGAGGCCCACAGATCCTCACTCCAACCCTGTCCTGGAGGTACTGAGGTCCACACTCCCTCCCTTCCTGCCCTGAGTTTACTGAGGCCCACACTCCCTCCGGCCCTGCCCTGGATGTACTGAGGCCCACACTCCCTCCCGCCCTGCCCTGGGATACTGAGGCCCACACTCCCTCCCTCCCTGACCTGGGGACACTGAGGACCTCACACCCTCCTTCCCTCCCTGCCCTGGGCGACAGAAGCCAACATGCTCTCCCTCAGTGCCCTGAGGGTACTGAGGCCCACACTCCCTCACACTCTGACCTGATGGTACTGAGGCCCAGGTATTCCATCCCTCCCTGCCCTGGAGGTACTGAGAGTCATTCTCACTCCTTCCCTGCCCTGAGGGTATTGTGGCCCACACCATCTCCCTCCATGTCCTGGGGGTTCTGAGGTTCACAGTCCCTCCCTCCCTGCCCTAGGGTTACTGAGGCGCAATCTCCCTCCCTCTCTGAGCTGGGAGTGCTGACGCCCACACTCGTTCTCTACCTGGGTGTACTGAGGCCCACAGATCCTCCCTCTCTGCCCTGCGGGTACTGAGGCCCACATTTCCTCACTCCCTCCCTGTCCTCGTGGAACTGAGGCCCACAATACCTCCGTCTCGACCCTTCGGGTACTGAGGCCAACACTCGATCCCCCCTCTGGATACTGTGGCCCACACTCCCTCCTTCCTCCCTGCTCTGGAGTACTGAGGCACACACTCCCTACCTCCCAGCACTGGAGGTTCTGAGTCCCAAACTCCCTCCCTCCGAGCCCTGGGTGTACGGAGGCACATACTCCCTCGCTCCCAGCCCTCGGGGTACTGAGGCTCACACTCCCTCCCGCCATGCCGTGGGGATACTGAGACCCTCACACCATCCCTCCTTGCCCTGGAGGTACTGAGGCCCACACACCCTCCCTCCCCGCCCTGGGGTTACTGTGGCCAACACTCCCTCCCTCCCTCTTTGGGGGAACTGAGGCCCACACTCTCTGCCTCTCTGCCCTGGGGTACTGAGACACAAACTCTGTCTCTCTCCTTGCCCTCGGGGTCCTGAGTCCCACACTCATTCCCTCCCTACACTGGAGGTACTGAGGCCGACACTCTCTCCCTCCCTGCCCTTGTGTTCCTGAGGCCCACTCTCACTCTCTCCCTCTATGTTCACGGACTACTGAGGCTCACACTCCCTCCCTACCCTGAGAGTACTGAGGACCAAACTCCCTCTCTGCCTGCCATGGGGATACTGAGGCCCACATTCCCTCCCTCCCACCCTGCCCTCGAGTACTGAAGCCCAAACTCCCTCCCTCCATCCGTGCCCTCGGGTACTGAGGCCCACAGTCCCTGCCTCCCCGCCCTGGGGGTACTGTGGCCAACACTCCCTTCCTCCATGTTTGGGGGAACTGAGGCCCACACTCTCTGCCTCTCAGCCCTGGGGTACTGAGACACAAACTCTGTCTCTCTCCCTGCCCTCGGGGTCCTGAGTCCCACACTCATTCCCTCCCTACACTGGAGGTACTGAGGCCGACACTCTCTCCCTCCCTGCCCTTGTGTTCCTGAGGCCCACTCTCACTCCCTCCCTCCATGTTCGCGGGCTACTGAGGCTCACACTCCCTCCCTACCCTGAGAGTACTGAGGACCAAACTCCCTCTCTGCCTGCCATGGGGATACTGAGGCCCACATTCCTCCCTCCCACCCGGCCCTCGAGCACTGAGTCCCAAACTCCCTCCCTCCCTCCGTGCCCTCGGGTACTGAGGCCCACAGTCCCTGCCTCGATCACTGCCCTGGATGTACTGAGACCCACACACGCTCCCTCTCTGCCCTGGGGTTACTGACCAACACACTCCCGCCCTCCCTGCCCTGCGGGTCCTGAGGCCCACACTCCCTCCATTTCCGACCTGGGGGTACTGAGGCACACACTCACTCCCTCCCTGTCCTGGGGGTACTGAGTCCCTCACACCCTCCCGCCCTGTCTTGGAGGTACTGAGGCCCACAATCACTCCCTCCCTGTCCTGGGGGTACTGAGTCCTGCAATCCTTCCCCCCCTGCCTTGGAAGTACTGAGGCCCATACTCACTCACTCGCTGCCCTGGTGGTACTGAGGCCCAAACTCCCTCCCTCCCTGAGCTGGGAGTGCTGAGTTCCACGTTCTCTCACTGCCCTGGAGGTGCTGGTGCCCACATTTCCTCCCTCCAGGTACTGAGGCCCACACTCTCTCCCTCACTGCCGGAGGGGTCCTGAGGCCCACACTCACAACCTCCATCCCTTCCCTGGGAGTACTGAGGCCCGCACTCACTCCCTCACTGACCTGGGGTACTGAGGCACAAATTCCCACTCTCCCTCCCTGGCGGAACTGAGACCCACTCTCCCTCCCTCACTTCCTGCCCCGGGGGCACTGATGCCCACACTCCCTCCCTCCCTGCTCTGGAAGAACTGAGGCCCAAACTCCCACCCTACCTGGCCAGAGGTGCTGAGGCCCACACTCACGCCCTCCCTGCCCTGATGCTCCTGAGGTCCACTCTCATTCCTTGTCCTGAGGGTCCTGAGGCCCGCACTCCCTCCTTACCTGCCCTGGGGTTACTGAGGCCCACACTCCCTCCCTTCCTGTCTTTTGCGTTATGCAGGCCCTCACTCCCTCCATGCCCTGGGGGTACTGAGGCTCACACTCCCTCCCTCTGAGTACTGAGGCCTACACTCCTTGCCTCCCTGCCCTGAGGGTACTGAGGTCCATCTGCCCTCCCTCACTGCCCTGCAGATACTGAGGCCCTCACGCCCTCACACTCTTACCTGGGGGTAATGAGGCTCACACTCACCCCGACCCTAGCTGCACTGTGGGTACTGAGGCCCACACTCGCTCACTCACTGCCCTGGGGATACTGAGGCCCACTCTCAATCCCTCCCTGGGGGAACTGAAGCGCAAACCTCCTTCCTCCTTGCCCTGGATGCACTGACGCCCACACACCCTCCCTCCCTGCCCCAGTAGTCCTGAGGCCCAGACACCCTCCCTTACTGCGGTGGGGGTACTGAGGACCACACACCCTCCCTCTCTGCACTGGGGATACTGAGGCCAACACTCCCTCATTCCCTGCCCTGGGGTCCTGAGTCCCACACTCATTCCCTCCTTGTACTGGAGGTACTGAGGCCCAAACTCCCTCCCTCCCTCCCTGCCATGGGGTGACTGAGACCCACACTCCCGCCCTCTTTCTCTGTCTTCGGGTACTGAGGCCCAAACTCCCTCCCTCCCTCCCTGACCTCGTGTACTGAGGCCCACAGTCCCTCACTTCCTTCCTGCTCTGGGGGTATGGAGGCCCACATTCCCTCCCATTCCCCCTCCCTGGTGGTGCTGTTGCCCTCACACCCTCCCTGCCCAAAGGGTCCTGAGGGCCACTCTCACTCACTCCCTCCCTGTCCTCGGATTACCGATGCCCTCACTCACTCCCTCACTGGCAAGGGGGTACTGAGGCCCACACTCCCTCCCTCAATGCAGTGGGAGTACTGAGGCCTAAACATCCTAACTCCCTCCCTGCCCTGGACGTACTGAGGCTCACACTCCCACCTTCCCTGCCGTGGGGGTACTGAGATCCATGATCCCTCCCTCCCTGTCCACTGGGTCCTGAGGCCTATACTCCCTGCCTCACTGCCGTGGGGGTACTGAGGCTCAAACTCCCTCCCTCCATGCCCTGGGTGTACTGAGGCCCACACTCCCTCCCGCCCTGCCCTGGGGGTACTGAGGCCCACACTCCTTCCATCCCTGCCCTGGGGACACTGAGGACCACATACCCTCCTTGCCTGCCTGCCCTGAGGTTACTGAGGCCCAAAGTCCCTCACACTCTGACCTGATGGTACTGAGGCCCAGGTACTCCCTCCATCCCTGCCCTGGAGGTACTGAGACTCATTTTCCCTCCCTCCCTGCCCTGGGGGTACTGAGGCCCACGCTAACCCCTTCCCTGCCATGAGGGTATTGAGGCCCACACCATCTCCCTTCATGTCCTGGGGGCGCTGAGGCCCACAGTACCTCTCTCCCTGCCCTAGGGGTAATGAGGCCCAACCTCCTTCCCTCACTGAGCTGGGAGTGCTGAGGCCCACGCTCGCTCTCTATCTGGGTGTATTGAGGCCCACAGATCCTCCCTCTCTGCCCTGCGGGTACTGAGGCCCAAACCTCCTCACTCCCTCCCTGTTCTCGTGGAACTAAGGCCCACAATTCCTTCGTCTCTGCCCTTCGGGTACTGAGGCCAACACTCGATCCCCCCTCTGGGTACTGAGGCCCACACTCCCTCCTTCCTCCCTGCCTTCGGGTACTGAGGCCCACACTACGTCCCTCCCAGCACTAGAGGTGCTGAGGACCAAACTCCCTCCCTCCCAGCCCTGGGTGTACGGAGGCACATACTCGCTCGCTCCCAGCCCTCGGGGTACTGAGGCTCACACTCCCTCTCTCCATACCGTGGGGATACTGAGGCCCACACACCATCCCTCCTTGCCCTGGAAGTGCTGAGGCCCACACTCCTTCCCTCCCCGACCTGGGGGTACTGTGGCCCACACTCCCTCCCTTCCTGCTTGGGGGAACTGTGCCGACACTCCCTGCCTCTCTGCCCTTGGGTACTGAGGCATTCACTCTGTCTCTCTCCCTGCACTCGGTGTCCTGAGGCTCACACTCATTCTCTCCCTACACTGGAGGTACTGAGGCCCATATTCCCTCCCTCCCTCCCTGCCCTCGAGTACTCAGGTCCAATCTCCCTCTCTCCCTCCCTGCCCTCGGGTATTGAGGCCCACAGTCCCTCCCTCGATCAATGCCCTGGAGGTACTGAAGCCAACACACGCTCCCTCTCTGCCCTGGGGTTACTGAGGACCACACTCCCGCCCTCCCAGCCCTGCGGGTACTGAGGCCCACACTCCCTCCCTATCTGGGGCTTCTGAGGCGCACAGTCTGTCCCTCTCTGCCCCGAGTGTAATGAGGCCCACACTCCCTCCCTTTCTGTCCTGGGGGTACTGAGGCCCACATTCACTCCCTGCCTGTCCTGGGGGTACTGAGTCCCTCACTCCCTCCCACCCTGACTTGGGTGTACGAGGCCCACACTCACTCCCTCCCTGTCCTGATGGTACTGAGTAGCATATTCCCTCCCCACCTGCCTTGGGAGTACTGAGGCCCACACTCACTCACTCCCTGCCCTGGTGGTACTGAGGCTCACAAGCCCTCCCTCCATGAGCTGGGCATGCTGAGTTCCACGCTCTCTCAATGCCCTGGAGGTGCTGGGGCCCACATTTCCTCCCTCCAGGTACTGTGGCCCAGACTCTCTCCAACCCTGCCGGAGGGATCCTGAGGCCCACTTCACTACCTCCATCCCTGCCCTGGGTGTACTGAGGCCGGCACTCGCTCGCTAACTGCCCTGCGGTACTGAGGCCCACTTTCCCACCCTCCCTCCCTGGGGGTACTGAGAACCACGCTCCCTCACTCGCTCCCTGCCCCGGGGGCACTGAGGCCCACACTCCCTCCCTCCCTGCTCTGGAAGTTCTGAGGCCCAAACTCCCACCCTACTTGGCCAGAGGTGCTGACGCCCAAACTCACTCCCTCCCTGCCCTGTCGCTCCTGAGGTCCACTCTCACTCCCTGTCCTGAAGGTCCTGAGGCCCGCACTCCCTCTTATCTGCCCTGGCGTTACTGATGCCGACACTCCCTCCCTCCCTCCCTGTCTTTTGGGTTACTGAGGCCCTCACTCCCTCCCTTCCCTGGGGGTACTGAGGCTCACACTCCCTACCTCTGGGTACTGAGGCCGAAACTCCATGCCTCCCTGCCCTGAAGGTACTGAGGCCCACATGCCCTTCCACCCTGCCCTGGGGGTAATGAGGCTCACACTCACTCCCACCCTCGCTGCATGGTGGGTACTGAGGCCACACTCGCTCACTCACTGCCCTGGGGAGACTGAGGCCCACGCTCATTCCCTCCCTGTGGGAACTGAGGCGCAAGCTTCCATCCTCCCTGTCCTGGATGCATTATGCCCACACACCCTCACTCCCTGCCCCAGTAGTCCTGATGCCCACACATCTTCCCTGACTGTGGTGGGGGTATTGAGGCCCACACTCCCTCCCTCTCTGCACTGGGGATACTGAGGCCCACACTCTCTCGCTCCCTGCCCAGGGTATACTGAGGTCCAGCCTCCCTCCCTCCCTGCCCTGGGGGTTCTGACGCCCACACACCCTTCCTCCCTGCCCTGGGAGTTCTGAGGCCCACTCTCCCTCCTTCTCTCCGGGTACTGATGCCCAGACTCCCTCCGTCCCGGCTCTAGGTGTACTGAGGCCGACACTCCCTCCCTTCCTGCCCTGGGGGTTCTGAGGCCCACACTCAATCCCTGTCTCTGGGTACTGAGGCCCACACTCCCTCCGTCCGGCCCTCGTGATATTGAGGCCCACACTCTCTCCCTCACTGCCCTGAGGGTTCTGAGGCCCACACTCCCTTCCGCTTTCCGGGTACTGATGCCCACACTCCCACCGTCCCTGCCCGAGGGGTACTGAGGCCCACACTCCCTGCCTCACTGCCCTGGGGGTCATGAGGTCCACTCCCACTCTCTCTATGCCATGGGGGCACAGAGGTCCAAACTCACTCGCACCCTGCCTGCCGTTGGTGTACTGAGGTCCACACTGCCTCCCTCTCTGCCCTGGGGTTACTGAGGCCCACATTCACTCCCTGCCTGTCCTGGGGGTACTGAGTCCCTCACTCCCTCCCCCCCTGCCTTGGGAGTACTGAGGCCCACACTCACTCACTCCCTGCCCTGTTGGTACTGAGGCTCACACTCCCTCCCTCCATGAGATGGGCATGCAGAGTTCCACGCTCTCTCAATGCCCTGGAGGTGCTGGGGCCAACATTTCCTCCCTGCAGGTACTGTGGCCCAGACTCTCCCCATCCCTGCCGGAGTGATCCTGAGGCCCACACTCACTACCTCCATCCCTGCCCTGGGTGTACTGAGGCCGGCACTCGCTCTCTAACTGCCCTGCGGTACTGAGGCCCACTCTCCCCCCTACCTGGCCAGAGGTGCTGAGGCCCACACTCACTCCCTCCCTGCCCTGTCGCTCCTGAGGTCCACTCTCACTCACTGTCCTGAGTGTCCTGAGGCCCGCACTCCCCCCTTACCTGCCCTGGCGTTACTGAGGCCCACACTGCCTCCCTCCCTCCCTGTCTTTTGGGTTACGGAGGCCCTCACTCCCTCCCTTCCCTGGGGGTACTGAGGCTCACACTCCCTCCCTCTGGGTACTGAGGCCGAAACTCCATGCCTCCCTGCCCTGAAGGTACTGAGGCCCACATGCCCTCCCTCCCTGCCCTGGGGGTAATGAGGCTCACACTCACTCCCACCCTCGCTGCATGGTGGGTACTGAGGCCCACACTCGCTCACTCACTGCCCTGGGGAGACTGAGGCCCATGCTCATTCCCTCCCTGTGGGAACTGAGGCGCAAGCTTCCTAACTCCCTGTCCTGGATGCATTCTGCCCACACACCCTCCCTCCCTGCCCCAGTAGTCCTGATGCCCACACATCTTCCTTTACTGCGGTGGGGGTATTGAGGCCCACACTCCCTCCCTCTCTGCACTGGGGATACTGAGGCCCACACTCTCTCGCTCCCTACCCAGGGTATACTGAGGTCCACCCTCCCTCCCTCCCTGCCCTGGGGGTTCTGACGCCCACACACCCTTCCTCCCAGCCCTGGGAGTTCTGAGGCCCACACTCCCTCCTTCTCTCCGGGTACTGATGCCCAGAATCCCTCCGTCCCGGCTCTCGGTGTACTGAGGCCCACACTCCCTACCTCCCTGCCCTGGGGGTTCTGAGGACCACACTCACTCCCTGTCTCCGGGTACTGAGGCCCACACTCCCTCCGTCCGGCCCTTGTGATACGGAGGCCCACACTCTCCCCCTCCCTGACCTGAGGGTTCTGAGGCCCACACTCCCTTCCTCTTTCCGGGTACTGATGCCCACACTCCCACCGTCCCTGCCCGAGGGGTACTGAGGCCCACACTCCCTGCCTCACTGCCCTGGGGGTCATGAGGTCCAATCCCACTCTCTCTATGCCATGGGGGCACAGAGGTCCAAACTCACTCGCACCCTGCCTGCCGTGGGTGTACTGAGGTCCACACTGCCTCCCTCTCTGCCCTGGGGGAACTGAGGTCAACACTCGCTCACCGTCTGCCCTGGGGGTACTGAGTCCCACACTCACTCCCTCCCTGCCTTGGGCGGAAAGAGGCAAACACATTAATCACTCCCTCCCTCCCTGCCCTTGAGGTACTGAGGCCCACACTCCCCCCATCCCTGCCCTGTGGGTACTGAGGCAAACACATCCCTCACTCCCTCCCTCCCTGCCCTGCAGGCACTGAGGCCTACAGACCCTCCCGACCTGCACAGGGTGTACTGTGGCCCAATCTCTCTCCCTGCCCTGGGTGTAATGAGGCCCACAGTTCCTCCATCCCTGCCCTGGTCGTACAGAGGCTAACACATTCCTCACTCCCTCCCTCCCTGTCCTGGAGGTACTGAGGACCACAATCCCTCCATCCCTGCCCAGGGTGTACTGAGGCAAACACATCCTTCACTCCCTCTCTCCCTGCCCTGGCGTACTGAGGCCCACACTCCCTGCCTCCCTGCCATGTGGGCAGTGATGCCCACACACCCTGCTATGAGTTTACTGAGGCCCACACACCCTGCCTCCCTGCCCTGGGGGTACTGAGGCCCACACTCCCTGCCTGCCTGCCATGAGGGTACTGATGACCACACTCCCTTCTATAGGCGTACTGAGGCCCACCCGCCTTCCCACCTTCTCTGCCCTCAGTGCGTTGAGGCCCAGACACCCTCCCATCCTGCCCTGGAGGTAATGAGGCCCACACGCACTCCATACCTGCACAGGGGCTACTGAGGCCCACTCTCTCTCCCTGCTCTGGGTGTTCTGAGGCCCACACTTCCTCCCTACCTGCCCTGTGGGTAATGAGGACCACACGCTCTCCCTCCCTGCCCAGCGGTACTGAGGCCCACTTTCTCTCCCTGCGCTGGAGGTATTGAGGCCCACACTCCCACCCTCCCTCCCTCTCTGGAAGTACTGAGGCCCTAACTCCCTCCCTGCACTGAGGGTACAGAGACCCACACTCCCCCCTCCCTCCCTGGAGGCACTGAGTCCCTCACTCCCTCCCTGGAGGAACTGAGGCCCTCACACTCTCTGTGCCCTGGAGGTACTGAGGCCCAGACTCCCTCTGCCCTCCTTGGAGGTACTAAGGGCCAAACTCACTCACTCCCTGCCCTGGCGGTCCTGATGCCCAGTCTCATTACCTCCCTCCCTTTCCTCGGGGTACTGAGGCCCACACTCATTAACTCCCTGCCTTGGGGGTACTGAGGCACACAGTCCCTCCCTCCCTCCCTGCCCTGGAGGTACTGAGGCCCACACTCCCTCCCTCCATGTACTGGGGTCCTGAGGCCCACTCTCCCTCCATCCCTGCCCCAGGGTTACTGAGGCCCAAACTCACTCCCTCCCTGCCCTGGGGGTACTGATGCACACATTACCTCTCTCCCTCACCATGGGTTCTGAGGCCCGCACTCACTGTCTCCCTCCCTGCCCTGGAGGTACTGAGGCCCACACTCGCTCCCTCCCTCCTTCCCTCTCTGCTCTGAGGTTACTGAGGCCCACACTCCCTCCGTGGGTTACTGAGGCCCACCCTCCCTCCATCCATGGCCTTGTGGTACTGAGGCCCACATCCCTCCCTCCCTGGGGAACTGAGGCCAACACTCCCTCCCTATCAGGTGGTACTAAGGCCCATACTCCCTTCCTCGCTGCCCTAGGTGTACTGAGGCCCACAGTCTCTCTCTCCCTGCCGTGAGGAATGAAGGCCAACACTGCCTCCCTGCCCTGGCGGTCCTGTGATTTACACTCCCTCCCTCCCTCCCTGCCCTGGGGATACTGCGGCCCACACTCCCTCCCTCCCTGCCCTGGGGTTACTGAGGCCCACACTCCCTCCCTATCTGGAAGTACTGAGCCCCACACTCACTCTCCCTCCCTGGGGATACTGAGGCCCACACACCCTCCCTCCTTGCCCTGGAGGTACTGAGGCCCACATTCCCTCCCTCCCTGTCCTGGGGGTAATGTGGCCCACATTCCCTCCCTCCCTGCTTGAGGGAACTGTGGCCCACACTCTCTGCCTCTCTGCCCTGGGGTACTGAGACATACACTCTGTCTCTCTCCCTGCCCTTGGGGCCCTGAGGCACACACTCATTCCCTCCCTACACTGGAGGTACTGAGGCCGATATGCCCTCCCTCCCTGACCTCGTGTTCCTAAGGCCCACTCTCACTCCCTCCCTCCATGTTCTCGGGCAACTGAGGCTCACACTCTCTCCATACCCTGGGAGTACTGAGGACGACACTCCCTCCTTCCCTGCCCTCGTGTTCCTAAGGCCCACTCTCACTCCCTCCCTCCATGTTCTTGGGCTACTGAGGCTCACACTCCCTCACTACCCTGGGAATAATGAGGACCAAGCTCCCTCCCTCACTGCCATGGGGATACTGAGGCCGACATTCCCTTGCTCCCTCCCTGCCCTCGAGTATTGAGGCTCAAACCCCCTCCCTCCCTCCCTGCCCTCGGGTACTGAGGCCCACAGTCCCTTCATCGATCACTGCCCTGGAGGTACTGAGGCCCACACACGCTCCCTCTCTGCCCTGGGGTGACTGAGCACCACACTCCCACACTCCCTGCCCTGCGGGTACTGAGGCCCACACTCCCTCACTATCTGGGGCTTCTGAGGCGCAAACTCCGTCCCTCTCTGCCCCGAGTGTACTGAGGCCCACACTCCCTCCCTTTCTGTCCTGGGAGTACTGAGGTCCACACTCACTCCCTCCCTGTCCTGGGGGTACTGAGTCCCACATTCCCTCCCCCCCTGCCTTATGAGTACTGAGGCCCACACTCCCTCTCTCCCTGCCCTGGTGATACTGAGGCCCAATCTCCCCCCATCCCTGAGCTGGGAGTGCTGAGTTCCACGCTCTCTCACTGCCCTGGAGGTGCTGGGGCCCACATTTCCACCCTCCAGGTACTGAGGCCCACAGTCTCTCCCTCCCTGCCGGAGGGGTCCTGAGGCAAACACTCACTACCTCCATCCCTGCCCTGGGATTACTGAGGCCCGCACTCACGAGCTCACTGCCCTGGGGTACTGAGGCCCACACTCCCACCATCCTCCCTGGGGGTACTGAGACCCACGCTCCCTCCCTCACTCCCTGCCCCAGGGGCACTTACGCCCACACACCCACCATCCCTGCTCTGGAAGTACTGAGGCCCAAACTCCCACCCTTCCTGGCCAGAGCTGCTGAGGCCCACACTCACTCTCTCCCTGCCCTGATGCTCCTGAGGTCCAGTCTCACTCCCTGTCCTGAGGGTCCTGAGGCCCGCACTCCCTCCTTACCTGCCCTGGCATTACTGAGGCCCACACTCCCACCCTCCCTCCCTGTCTTTTGGGTTACGGAGGCACTCACTCCCTCCCTGCCCTGGGGGTACTGAGGTTCACACTCCGTCCCTCTGGCTATTGAGGCCTACACTCCTTGCCTCCCTGCCCTGAGGGTACTGAGGCCCATGTGCCCTCCCTCCCTGCCCTGCGGGTGCTGAGGCCATTACGCCCTCACACACTTACCTGGGGGTAATGAGGCTCACACTCACCCCCACCCTCGCTGCACGGTGGGTACTGAGGCCCACACTCGCTCACTCACTGCCCTGGGGTACTGAGGCGCACACTCCCTCTCTCCCTGCCCTCGGGGTCCTGAGTCCCACACTCATTCCCTTCTTGCACTGAGGTACTGAGGCCCAAACTCCCTCCTTCCCTGCCATGGGGGTACTGAGACCCACACTCCCTCTCTGCCCTCGGGTACTGAGGCCCAAACTCCCTCCCTCCCTCCCTGACCTTGGGTACTGAGGCCCACTGTCCCTCACTACCTCCCTTCTCTGGGGGTACGGAGGCCCACATTCCCTCCCTCGCCCCCTCGCTGGAGCTTCTATTGCCCTCATACCCTCCCTGCCCTGAGGGTCCTGCAGGCCACTCTCACTCACTCCCTCCCTGTCCTCGGGGTACCGATGCCCTCGCTCCCTCCCTGCCCAGGGGGTACTGAGGCTCACATTCCCTCCCTCCCTGCACTGAGGTACATGATTCCTCCCTCCCTGCCCACTGGGTCCTCAGGACCATACACCCTGCCTCACTGCCGTGGGTTACTGAGGCCCACGGATCCTCACTCCAACCCTGTCCTGGAGGTACTGAGGTCCACACTCCCTCCCTTCCTGCCCTGGGTTTACTGAGGCCCACACTACCTCCCGCCCTGCCCTGGGTGTACTGAGGCCCACACTCCCTCCCGCCCTGCCCTGGGGTACTGAGGCCCACACTCCCTCCCTCCCTGAACTGGGGACACTGAGGACCACACACCCTCCTTCCCTCCCTGCCCTGGGGGACAGAAGCCAACATGCTCTCCCTCAGTGCCCAGAGGGTACTGAGGCCCACACTCCCTCACACTCTGACCTGATGGTACTGAGGCCCAGGTATTCCATCCCTCCCTGCCCTGGAGGTACTGAGAGTCATTCTCACTCCTTCCCTGCCCTGACGGTATTGAGGCCCACACCATCTCCCTCCATGTCCTGGGGGTGCTGAGGTTCACAGTCCCTCCCTCCCTGCCCTAGTGGTACTGAGGCCCAATCTCCCTCCCTCCTTGAGCTGGGAGTGCTGACGCCCACACTCGTTCTCTATCTGGGGGTACTGAGGCCCACAGATCATCACTCTCTGCCCTGCGGGTACTGAGGCCCACATTTCCTCACTCCCTCCCTGTCCTCGTGGAACTGAGGCCCACAATACCTCCGTCTCGACCCTTCGGGAACTGAGGCCAACTCTCCATCCCCCCCTCTGGGTACTGTGGCCCACACTCACTCCTTCCTCCCTGCTCTGGGGTACTGAGGCACACACTCCCTACCTCCCAGCACTGGAGGTTCTGAGTCCCAAACTCCCTCCCTCCCAGACCTGGGTGTACGGAGGCACATACTCCCTTGCTCCCAGCCCTCGGGGTACTGAGGCTCACACTCCCTCCGGCCATGCCGTGGGGATACTGAGGCCCACACACCATCCCTCCTTCCCCTGGAGGTACTGAGGCCCACACTCCCTCCCTCCCCGCCCTGGGGGCACTGTGGCCAACACTCCCTCCCTCCCTGTTTGGGGGAACTGAGGCCCACACTCTCTGCCTCTCTGCCCTGGGGTACTGAGACACAAACTCTGTCTCTCCCCCTGCCCTCGGGGTCCTGAGTCCCACACTCATTCCCTCCCTACACTGGAGGTACTGAGGCCGACATTCTCTTCCTCCCTGCCCTTGTGTTCCTGAGGCCCACTCTCACTGCCTCCCTCCATGTTTGCGGGCTACTGAGGCTCACACTATCTCCCTACCCTGAGAGTACTGAGGACCAAACTCCCTCTCTGCCTGCCATGGGGATACTGAGGCCTACATTCCCTCCCTCCCTCCCTGCCCTCGACTACTGAGGCCCAAAATCCCTCCCTCCCTCCGTGCCCTCGGGTACTGAGGCCCACAGTCCCTGCCTCGATCACTGCCCTGGATGTACTGAGGCCCACACAAGCTCCCTCTCTGCCCTGGGGTTACTGAGCACCACACTCCCACCCTCCCTGCCCTGCGAGTACTGAGGCCCACACTCCCTCCCTTTCTGTCCTGGGGGTACTGAGGCCCACACTCACTCCCTCCCTTCTCCTGCGGGTACTGAGTCCCTCACTCACCTCCCACCCTGTCTTGGGGGTACTGAGGCCCACAATCACTCCCTCCCTGTACTGGGGGTACTGAGTCCTGCAATCCTTCCCCCCCTGCCTTGGGAGTACTGAGGCCATACTCACTCACTCGCTGCCCTGGTGGTACTGAGGCCCAAACTCCCTCCCTCCCTGAGCTGGGAGTGCTGAGTTCCACGTTCTCTCACTGCCCTGGAGGTGCTGCTGCCCACATTTCCTCCCTCCAGGTACTGAGGCCCACACTCCCTCCCTCCCTGCTGGAGGTGTCCTGAGGCCCGCACTCACTACCTCCATCCCTTCCCTGGGAGTACTGAGGCCCGCGCTCACTCCCTCACTGACCTGGGGTACTGAGGCCCACACTCCCACCCTCCCTCCCTGGCGGAACTGAGACACACGCTCCCTCCCTCACTCCCTGCCCCGGGGGCACTGAGGCCCACACTCCCTCCCTCCCTGCTCTGGAAGAACTGAGGCCCAAACTCCCACCCTACCTGGCCAGAGGTGCTGAGGCCCACACTCACGCCCTCCCTGCCCTGATGCTCCTGAGGTCCACTCTCATTCCTTGTCCTGAGGGTCCTGAGGCCCGCACTCCCTCCTTACCTGCCCTGGGGTTACTGAGGCCCAGACTCGCTCAATCACTGCCCTGGGTATACTGAGGCCCACTCTCAATCCCTCCCTGGGGGAACTGAAGCGCAAACCTACTTCCTCCTTGCCCTGGATGCACTGACGCCCACATACCCTCCCTCCCTGCCCCAGTAGTCCTGAGGCCCAGACACCCTCCCTTACTGCAGTGGGGGAACTGAGGACCACACACCCTCCCTCTCTGCACTGGGGATACTGAGGCCAACACTCCCTCATTCCCTGCCCTGGGGTACTGATGTCCACACTCCATCTCTCCCTGCCCTCGGGGTCCTGAGTCCCACACTCATTCCCTCCTTGCACTGGAGGTACTGAGGCCCAAACTCCCTCCCTCCCTCCCTGCCATGGGGGTACTGAGACCCACACTCCCGCCCTCCCTCTCTTCCCTCGGGTACTGAGGCCCAAACTCCCTCCCTCCCTCCCTGACCTCGTGTACTGAGGCCCACAGTCCCTCACTTCCTTCCTGCTCTGGGGGTGTGGAGGCCCACATAACCTCCCACTCCCCTCCCTGGTGGTGCTGTTGCCCTCACACCCTCCCTGCCCTAAGGGTCCTGAGGGCCACTCTCACTCACTCCCTCCCTGTCCTCGGGTTACCGATGCCCTCACTCACTCCCTAACTGGCAAGGGGGTACTGAGGCCCACACTCCTTCCCTCACTGCAGTGGGAGTACTGAGGCCTAAACATCCTCAACCCTGCCTGCCCTGGACGTACTGAGGCTCACACTCCCACCTTCCCTGCCGTGGGGGTACTGAGATCCATGATCCCTCCCTTCCTGTCCACTGGGTCCTGAGGCCTATACTCCCTGCCTCACTGCCGTGGGGGTACTGAGGCTCAAACTCCCTCCCTCCATGCCCTCGGTGTACTGAGGCCAACACACCCTCCCGCCCTGCCCTGGGGGTACTGAAGCCCACACTCCTTCCATCCCTGCCCTGGGGACAGTGAGAACCACATACCCTCCTTGCCTCCCTGCCCTGAGGTTACTGAGGCCCACAGTCCCTCACACTCTGACCTGATGGTACTGAGGCCCAGGTACTCCCTCCCTCCCTGCCCTGGAGGTACTGAGACTCATTTTCCCTCCCTCCCTGCCCTGGGGGTACTGAGGCTCACGCTAACTCCTTCCCTGCCATGAGGGTATTGAGGCCCACACCATCTCCCTTCATGTCCTGGGGATGCTGAGGCCCACAGTCACTCTCTCCCTGCCCTAGGGGTACTGAGGCCCAATCTCCTTCCCTCACTGAGCTGGGAGTGCTGAGGCCCACGCTCGCTCTCTATCTGGGGGTATTGAGGCCCACAGATCCTCCCTCTCTGCCCTGCGGGTACTGAGGCCCACACTTCCTCACTCCCTCCCTGTTCACGTGGAACTAAGGCCCACATTTCCTCCGTTTCTGCCCTTCGGATACTGAGGCGAACACTCGATCCCCCCTCTGGGTACTGAGGCCCACACTCCCTCCTTCCTCCCTGCCTTCGGGTACTGAGGCCCACACTCCGTCCCTCCCAGCACTGGAGGTGCTGAGGCCCAAACTCCCTCCCTCCCAGCCCTGGGTGTATGGAGGCACATATTCGCTCGCTCCCAGCCCTCGGGGTACTGAGGCTCACACTCCCTCCCTCCATGCCGTGGGGATACTGAGGCCCACACACCATCCGTCCTTGCCCTGGAGGTACTGATGCCCATACTCCCTCCCTCCCTGCCCTGGGGGTACTGTGGCCCACACTCCCTCCCTTCCTGCTTGGGGGAACTGTGCCGACACTCCCTGCCTCTCTGCCCTGGGGTACTGAGGCATTCACTCTGTCTCTCTCGCTGCCCTCGGTGTCCTGAGGCCCACACTCATTCTCTCCCTACACTGGAGGTACTGAGGCCCATATTCCCTCCCTCCCTCCCTGCCCTCGAGTACTCAGGTCCAATCTCCCTCTCTCCCTCCCTGCCCTCGGGTATTGAGGCCCACAGTCCCTCCCTCGATCAATGCCCTGGAGGTACTGAGGCCAACACACGCTCCCTCTCTGCCCTGGGGTTACTGAGGACCACACTCCCGCCCTCCCAGCCCTGCGGGTACTGAGGCCCACACTCCC
Organism: Pristiophorus japonicus; assembly: GCF_044704955.1. Classification (NCBI taxonomy): domain Eukaryota; kingdom Metazoa; phylum Chordata; class Chondrichthyes; family Pristiophoridae; genus Pristiophorus; species Pristiophorus japonicus. Next base: position 7,648,826 of record NW_027252779.1, read on the forward strand.
TCCCTATCTGGGGCTTCTGAGGTGCACAGTCTGTCCCTCTCTGCCCCGAGTGCAATGAGGCCCACACTCCCTCCCTTTCTGTCCTGGGGGTACTGAGGTCAACATTCACTCCCTGCCTGTCCTGGGGGTATTGAGTCCCTCACTCCCTCCCACCCTGTCTTGGGTGTACGAGGCCCACACTCACTCGCTCCCTGTCCTGGTGGTTATGAGTACCACATTCCCTCCCCCCCTGCCTTGGGAGTACTGAGGCCCACACTCACTCACTCCCTGCCCTAGTGGTACTGAGGCTCACACTCCCTCCCTCCATGAGCTGGGCATGCTGAGTTCCACGCTCTCTCAATGCCCTGGAGGTGCTGGGGCCCACATTTCCTCCCTCCAGGTACTGTGGCCCAGACTCTCTCCAACTCTGCCGGAGGGATCCTGAGGCCCACACTCACTACCTCCATCACTGCCCTGGGTGAACTGAGGCCCGCACTCGCTCTCTGACAGCCCTGCGGTACTAAGGCCCACTCTCCCACCCTCCCTCCCTGGGGGTACTGAGACCCACGCTCCCTCACTCGCTCCCTGCCCCGGGGGCACTGAGGCCCACACTCCCTCCCTCCCTGCTCTAGAAGTACTGAGGCCCAAACTCCCACCCTACCTGGCCAGAGGTGCTGAGGCCCACACTCACTCCCTCCCTGCCCTGACGCTCCTGAGGTCCACTCTCACTCCCTGTACTTCGGGTCCTGAGGCCCGCACTCCCTCCTGACCTGCCCTGGCGTTACTGAGGCCCACACGCCCTACCTCCCTCCCTGTCTTTTGGGTTATGGAGGCCCTCACTCCCTCCCTTCCCTGGGGGTACTGAGGCTCACACTCCCTCCCTCTGGGTACTGAGGCCGAAACTCCATGCCTCCCTGCCCTGAAGGTACTGAGGCCCACATGCCCTCCCTCCCTATCCTGGGGGTAATGAGGCTCACACTCACTCCCACCCTCGCTGCATGGTGGGGACTGAGGCCCACACTCGCTCACTCACTGACCTGGGGAGACTGAGGCACACTCTCATTCCCTCCCTGTGGGAACTGAGTCGCAAGCTTCCTTCCTCCCTGCCCTGGATGCATTATTCCCACACACCCTCCCTCCCTGCCCCAGTAGTCCTGATGCCCACATATCTTCCCTTACTGCGGTGGGGGTATTGAGGCCCACACTCCCTCCCTCTCTGCACTGTGGATACTGAGGCCCACATTCCCTGCCTCCCTGCCATGTGGGCACTGATGCCCACACACCCTGCTATGAGGGTACTGAGGCCCACACTCCCTGCCTCCCTGCCCTGGGGGTACTGAGGCCCACACTCCCTGCCTGCCATGGGGGTACTGAGGACCACACTCCCTTCTATGGGCGTACTGAGGCCCACCCGCCTTCCCACCTTCTCTGCCCTCAGTGTGTTGAGGCCCAGACACCCTCCCACCCTGCCCTAGAGGTAATAAGGCCTACACGCCCTCCATACCTGCACAGGGGCTACTGAGGCCCACTCTCTCTCCCTGCTCTGGGGGTTCTGAGGCCCACACTTCCTCCCTACCTGCACTGTGGGTAATGAGGACCACACGCTCTCCCTCCCTGCCCAGCGGTACTGAGGCCCACTTTCTCTCCATGCGCTGGGGGTATTGAGGCCCACACTCCCACCCTCCCTCCCTCTCTGGAAGTACTGAGGCCCTAACTCCCTCCCTGCACTGAGGGTACGGAGACCCACACTCCCCCCTCCCTCGCTGGAGGCACTGAGTCCCTCACTCCCTCCCTGGCGGAACTGAGGCCCTCACACCCTCTGTGCCCTGGAGTTACAGAGGCCCAGACTCCCTCTGCCCTCCTTGGAGGTCCTGAGGGCCACACTCACTCACTCCCTGCCCTGGCGGTCCTAATGCCCAGTCTCATTCCCTCCCTCCCTTTCCTCGGGGTACTGAGGCCCACACTCATTAAATCCCTGCCCTGGGGGTACTGAGGCAAACAGTCCCTCCCTCCCTCCCTGCCCTGGAGGTACTGAGGCCCACACTCACTCCCTCCCTGCCCTGGGGGTACTGATGCACACATTACCTCTCCCTCACTGTGGGTTCTGAGGCCCGCACTCACTCTCTCCCTCCCTGCCCTGGAGGTACTGAGGCCCACACTCGCTCCCTCCCTCCTTCCCTCCCTGCTCTGGGGTTACTGAGGCCCACACTCCCTCCGTGGGTTACTGAGGCCCACCCTCCCTCCATCCATGGCCTTGTAGTACTGAGGCCCACATTCACTCCATCCCTCCCTCCCTGGGGAACTGAGGCCAACACTCCCTCCCTATCAGGGGGTACTAAGGCCCATACTCCCTTCCTCGCTGCCCTAGGTGTACTGAGGCTCACAGTCTTTCTCTCCCTGCCATGGGGAATGAAGGCCAACACTGCCTCCCTGCCCTGGCGGTCCTGTGATTTACACTCCCTCCCTCCCTCCCTCCCTGCCCTGGGGATACTGCGGCCCACACACCCTCCCTCCATGCCCTGGGGTTACTGAGACCCACACTCCCTCCCTATCTGGAAGTACTGAGCCCCACACTCACTCTCCCTCCCTGGGGGTACTGAGGCTCACACTTTCTCACTCCCTCCCTGCTCTGGAGCTATTGAGGTCCACACTCCCTCTCTGCCTGGAGGGACTGTCGCCCACACTCCCTCCCTCCCTGCCCTGGAGGGATTGAGACCCACACGCCCTCCCTACCTGAACAGGGTTACTGAGGCCCACTCTCTCTCCCTCCCTGCCCAGGGCGTATAAAGGCAAACACATTCCTCACTCCATCACTCCCTGCCCTGGAGGTACTGAGGCCCACATTCCCTCCATCTCTGCCCTGGAGGTACTGAGGCCCACACTACCTCCATCCCTGCCCATGGGGTACTGAGGCAAAACATCTTTCACTCCTTCTCTCCCAGCCCTGTGGTACTGAGGCCCACACTACCTGCCTCCCTGCCATGGGGGCACTGAGGCCCACACACCCTGCTATTGGGGTACTGAGGCCCACTATTCCTGCCTGATTGCCAGGGGGGTACTGAGGACCACACTCCCTGCTATCGCGGTACTGAGGCCCACAGGCCTTTCCACACTCTCTGCCCTCTGTGTATTGAGGCCCAGACACCCTCCCTCCCTGCCCTGGAGGTAATGAGGCCCACACGGCCTCCATACCTGCACAGGGGCTACTGAGGCCAACTCTCTCTCCCTGCTCTGGGTTTCGGAGGCCACACTCCCTCCCTACCTGCCCTGGGGGTAATGAGTACCACACGCTCTCCATCGCTGCCCAGGGGTACTGAGGCCCACATTCTCTCCCTGCGCTGGGGGTACTGAGGCCCACACTCCCAACCTCCCTCCCTCTCTGGAGGTACTGAGGCCCTAACCCCCTCCCTGCACTGGGGGTACGGAGACCCACACTCCCCCCTCCGTCCCTGGAGGCACTGAGTCCCTCACTCCCTCCCTGGAGGAACTGAGGCCCTCACTCCCTATGTGCCCTGGAGGTACTGAGACCCAGACACCCTCACGCCCTCCTTGGAGGTACTGAGGGCCACACTCACTTACTCCCTGCCCTGGGGGTCCTGATACCCACTCTCATTCCCTCCCTACTTTTCCTCGGGGTACTGAGACCCATACTCGTTCACTCCCTGCCCTGGGGGTACTGAGGCAAACAGTCGCTCACTCACTCCCTGCCCTGGGGTTCTGTGTCCCAAAGGCCCTCCCTGACCTTGTGGTACTGAGGCCCACAGTCCTTCCCTCCCTGCCGTTGGGTATGAAGGCCCACATTCCCTCCCTGCCCTGGAAGAACTGAGGCCCATATTCCCTCCCTTCCTCCATGGAGGTACTGAGGCCCTCTCTCTGTCCCTGCCCTGGAGGTACTGAGGCCCACACTCCCTCCCTCCTTGCCCTGGAATTCCTGAGGCCCACTCTCACTCCAATCCTCCCTGTCCTTGGAATACTGAGACCAACACTCCCTCCTTCCCTGCCCTAACGGTATTAAGGCCCGAACCTGAGGGTACTGAGGACCACACGCCCTCCTTCCCTCAATGCTCTGGTGGTACTGAGGCTCACACACACTGCCTCCCGGCCATGGGGGTACTGAGGCCCACAGTGCCTCCCTCCCTGCCTGCGCTAGGGGTACTGAGGCCCACAATCGCTCACTCACTGCCCTGGGGGTATTGAGGCCCACACGCCATCCCTCACTCACAGCCCTTTGGACCTGAGGCCCACAGTCCCTGTCTTCCTGCCCTTGTGGCACTGAGGATCACACTCCCGCCCTCCCTGCCCTGGAGATACTGAGGCCCACACTCGGTTCCTCCCTCCGTGCCATTTGGGTACTGAGGCCCACACTCCCTAATTCCCTGCCCTGCGCGTACTGAGGCCCACATTCCCTACCTGTCCTGCGTGTACTGAGGCCCACACTACCTCGCTCACTGCCCTCAGATTACAGAGGCCCACACTCCCTCTGTCGATCTCTGCCCCGGGGGTCCTGAGGCCCACACTCCCTCCCTGCCCTGATGGTACTGTGGCCACACTCCCACCCTCCCTCCCTGGAGATATTGAGGCCCTCACTCCCACCCTGCCCTGGAGGTAAAGAGGCCCACATTCCCTCCCTCCCTGCCCTGGATGTACTGATGCCCTCTCTCGCTCCCTGCCCTTGGATCCTGAGACCCACACACCCTCCCTCACTGCCTTGGGGGTACAGAGGCCAACACTCCCTCCCTACCTGCCGACTGGTTCAGAGGCACACTCTCTCTCCCTGCCCTGGGGGTACTGAGGCACACGCTCAATCCCTCCCCTGTGGTACTGAGGCCCGCACTCCCTCCCTCCATCCATCCCTCCGAAGCCTGGGGTGACAGTGGCCCTCACTCCCTCCCAACCTGTCCTGGGGGTACTGAGGCCCACTCTTCCTCCATTCCTGCCCTGGGGGTCCTGATGACCACACTTACTCCCTCCCTCCCTGCACTGGGGTGACTGAGGCCCACACACCCTCCTCTTTCCGGGTACTGAGGCTCACACTCCCTCTATCCCTGCACTCCGGGTACTGAGGCCCACACTCACTCCCTGCCATGAGGGTCCTCAGGACCATACTCCCTCCTTCCCTGCCCTGGGAGTACTGAGGCAAACACTCCCTCCCTACCTGTCCTGTGGGCACGGAGGCCCACGCTCACGCCCTCTCTGCCCTGGGGGTACTGAGGAACACACTCCCTCCCTACCCGCTCAAGGCGTCCTGAGGCCCACTCTAATCCCTCTCTCCCTGCGCTGGGTGTATTGAGGCCCACACTCCCTCCCTCCCTTCCTGTCCTGTGGGTATTGAGGCCCACATTCCCTCCCTGCCCCGGAGGTACTGAGGCCCACACTCCCTCCTTCGATGCCCTGGGGGTCCAGAGGACCACACTCCCTCCCTCCCTGCCCTGGGGATACAAAGGCTCACACACCCTCCCTACCTGCACTGGAGGTACTGAGGCCCACACTCACTACCTCCCTCTGTGCCCTGGGAGTACTCAGGCCCAGACAACCTCCCGCCCTCCTTGGAGGTACTGAGGCCCTCACTCCATTCCTGCCCTGGAGGTACTGAGGCCCACACTCCCTCCTTCCCTGCCCTGGGGGTCCTGAAGCCCAATCTCATTCCTTCCCTCCCTCTCATCGGTGTACTAAGGCCCATACTCCCTCCTTCCTTCCCTGGAGGTACTGAGGCCCACACTCACTCTCGCCCTCCCTGGGGGTACTGAGACACACACTTCCTCACACCCTCCCTGGGGCCACTGAGGCCCACACTCCCTCCCTCCCTCCCTGGGGGTACTGAGGCCCACACTCCCTCTCTCCCTCCCTGGGTTACTGAGGCCCACACTCCCTTTCTCCCTCCCTGGGTTACTGAGGCCCACACTCCCTTCCGCCCGCCCTCGGGCTCCTGAGGCCCACTCTAACTCTCTCTCTCCTCCCTCCCTGGGGATAGTGAAGACCACACTCCCTCGCACATTGACTTGGGGGTACTGTGGGCCACACTTCCTCACACACTGTCCTAGGTGTAATGAGGCTCACACTCACTCCCTCCCTGGCCTTGTGGAACTGAGGACCGCACTCCTTCTATCCATCCCTACCCTGGGATACAAAGGCCCACTCTCCCTCCCTCCCTGCACTCGGGGTACTGAGACCCGATCTCCCGACATCCCTGTCCTGTGAGTAGTGAGGCCCAATCTCCCTCCCTCCCTGAGCTGGAAAGTACTGAGGCCCTCACTCACTCCATGCCCTGCCCTGGGGCTACTGAGGCCCTCACTCACTCCCTGCCCTGACCTGGGGCTACTGAGGCCCAAACTCTCTCCCTCCCGCCTGCTCTGCGTGTACTGTGGCCCACACTCCCTCCCAGCCCTGGACGTACTGAGGCCCACACTCCTCCCTCCCTGCACTGGAGGTACTGATGCCCACACTCCTCCCTCCCTGCCCTGGGGATACTGACGCCCACACTCACTACAGCACTCCCTGCCATGGGAGTATGGAGTTCCAGGCTCCCTCTCTCACTCCTTGGAGGTACTGTGGTCCAAACTCCCTCCCTGCCCTGGAGGTACTGTGGCCCACACTCCCTCCCTGCCCTGGAGGTACTGAGGACCACACAACCTCCCTCCGTGCACTGGAGGTAATGAGGTCCAAACTCCCTCCCTCCCCGAACTGGAGGTACTGAGGCCCACACCCCCTCGCTCATTTCCGGCACTGGTGACCTGAGGCACACACAACCTCCCTCCCTGCACTAGAGGTACTGAGGCCTAAACTCCCTCCCTCCCTGCCCTGGAGGTACTGAGGCCCACACTCCATTCTTCCCTTCCCTGGGGGTCCTGAGGCCCAATCTCTCTCCATCCCTCCCTTTCATCGGGGTACTGAGGCCAACACTACCTCCCTCTCTGCCCTGGGGGCAGTGAGGCCCAAAACCCCTCCCTCCCTGCCCTGGGTTACTGAGACTCACAATCTCTTCCTCCCTCAAAGCCGTGGGGGAACTGAGGCCCACACACACTCCCTATCTGATGGTACTGAGGCACAAACTCCGTCCCTCTCTGCCCTGGGGGTAATGAGGCCCACACTTCCTCCCTCCCTGCCCTGGGGGTACTGAGGCCCATACTCCCTCCCTCCCTGCCCTGGGGGTACGGAGATCCTGATTCCCTCGCTCCATCCTTGGAGGTACTGAAGCCCTCACACCCTCCCTCCCTGCCCTGGGGGTCCTGAAGCTCACTCTCACTGCTTCCCTCCCTATCCTCGGGCTACTGATGCCTACACTCGCTCACTCCCTGCCCTGGGGGTAATGAGGCAAACACTCCCTTCCTCCCTCACTGCCCTGGGTGCACTGAGGCCCAATCTCTCTCCCTGCCGTGCGGGTAACAAGGCCCGCACTTCCTCTCTCGCTCCCTGGGGGGACTGAAGTCCAATCTTGCTCACTACTTACATGCCCAAGAGATACTGAGACCTACACTCCCTCTCTCACTGCACTGGGGGACCTGAGGCTCACACTCCCTACCTCCATCACCTGGGGGTACTGAGGCCCACACTCTCAGGCTCCCTGCCCTGGGGAACTGAGGCCGACACTCACTCCCTACCACCCTCGTGGTCCTGAGGCCCACACAAACTCCCTCCCTCCCTCGCTGGGGAAACTGAGGACCACACTCACTCGCTCCCTAAACTGGGGGTACTGAGGCCCACACTACCTAAAACACTGCTCTCAGGGTAATGAGGCTCACATTCCCTCCCTCCATCCCTGCCCTGGTGGTACTGAGACCCACACCCCTCCCACCTTGCCGTGGAAGTACTGGGAAACACACTGCCCTGAGGGAACTGAGGCCAAAACTCCCACCTTCCCTGCCCTGGAGGTACTGAGGCCCACAATCCCTCCTTCCCTCGCAGCCCTGGGGATATTGGGGCCCACAATCCGACCTTCCCTGCCCTGGAGGTACTGATGCCCACACTCACTCTCACTCTCCCTGCACTGGGGGTACTGAGGTCCACACTCCATCCCTCCCTGCCCTGGAGGTACTGAGGCCCACACTCCATTCCTTCCTGCCCAGGCACTCCATCCCTCCCTGCCCTGGAGGCACTGAGGACCACACTCCCGCCCTCCCTCCCTATTCTCGGGTACTGAGGCCTACACTCCCTCCCTCCCACACTGCCCTGGTAGTAAAGAGGCGCACACTCCCTCCCTCCCCCACTGCCCTCGGGGTACTGAGGTCCACACTCCTCCCTTCCTTGCGCTCGGGGTACTGAGGCCCACTCTCCCTCCCTCCCTGCCTGGGGGTCCTGAGGCCCACACTCCCTCCCTCCCTGCCCTGGAAATCCTGAGGCCCACATTCCTTCCCTCCCTCCCACCTTTGAGATACTGGGGACCTCACTCCCTCCATGCCCTGGAGGTACTGAGGCCCACACTCGCTCATACCCTGCTCTGAGGTAACTGAGGCCCACACTCCATGCCCTGGAGGTACTGAGGCCCAAACTCCCTTGCTCCCTGGCCATGTAGTTCTGAGGCCCACAATTCCTCCCTGCCCTGGGTGTTCTGAGGCACACACTCCCACCCTCCCTGCCCTGCGGGTACTGAGGTCCACACTCTCTCCCTCACTGTCCTGAGGTACTGAGGCCTACACTCCCTCACACTCTGGCCTGGGGGTACTGACGCCCACACACACTCCCTCCCTCCCTCACTGCCCTGGGGTACTGAGGCCCACATTCCCTCCCTCTCAGACCTGTGGGTACTGAGGCCCAAATTGCCTCACTCCCCGCCCTGTGGAACTGATGCCCAATCTACCTCCCTCCCTGCCCTGGAGGTACTGAGGCCCACACTCCCTCCATGCCTCCCTGTCCTAGGGGTGCTGAGGCCACCACTCCCTCCCTGCTCTGGAGGTACTGAGACCATCACTCCCTCCCTCCCTGCCATGGGGTAGTGATGCCAACTCTCACTTCCTCCCTCCCTGTCCTCCGGGTACTGATGCACAAACACCCTCCCAGCCTGCCCTAGTGGTACTGAAGCCCACACTCCCTTCCTCACTGCCCTGGAGTACTGAGGCCCACACTCCCTCACACTCTGACATGAGGCTAAAGAGCCCAACACGCACTCCCTGCCTCCCTATCCTCCCTCAGTGGGGTGACTGAGGCCCACACTCCCTCCCTGCCTGCCCTGTATGTAGTGAGGCCCACACTCCCTCCCTCTCTCCCTGCCCTGGGAGTAGTGAGACCCACAATAACTGCCTCCCTCCCTGTCCTGGGATACTAAGGCCCACACAAACTCCATCGCTCCGATTATTGAGTCCCATACTCCCTCTCTCCAGTCCTGAGGGTACTGAGGCCCACACTCCCTCCCACTTTACAGGTACTGAGGCCCACACTCCCTCGCTCACTGCCCTAGCGGTACTGGGGCCCACTCTCTCTCCCTTCCTGCCCTGGAGATACTGAGGCCCACACTCCCTCCCTCTCCAGGGGGTACTGAGGCCCGCCCTCCCTCCCACCCTGCCGCGGGGGTACTGAGACCCTCATCCCCTCCCTATCTGGGGGAACTTAGACACACACTCCCTCCCTCCCTGCCCTGGAGGTATTGAGGCACTATCTCCCTTCCTGCCCTGGGGATACTGAGGCCCACATTCCATCCCTCCCTGCCCTGGAGGTACTGAGGCCCACACTCCCTCCCTTCCTGCCCAGGCACTCTCTCCATCCCTGCCCTAGAGGCACTGAGGACCACACTCCCGCCCTCCCTCCCTATCCTCGGATACTGAGGCCTACACTCCCTCCCTCCCCTACTGCCCTGCGGGTAATGAGGCGCACACTCCCTCCCTCCCCCACTGCCCTCGGGGTACTGAGGTCCACACTCCTCCCTTCCTTGCGCTCGGGGTACTGAGGCCCACTCTCCCTCCCTCCCTTCCCTGGGGGTCCTGAGGCCCACACTCCCTCCCTCCCTGCCCTGAGAATCCTGAGGCCCACATTCCTTCCCCCTCTCCCACCTTTGAGATACTGAGGACCTGACTCCCTCCATGCCCTGGAGGTACTGAGGCCCAGACTCGCTCACACCCTGCTGTGAGGTTACTGAGGCCCACACTCCATGCCCTGGAGGTACTGAGGCCCAAACTCCCTTGCTCCCTGGCCATGTAGTTCTGAGGCCCACAATTCCTCCCTGCCCTGGGTGTACTGAAGCACACACTCCCACCCTCCCTGCCCTGTGGGTACTGAGGTCCACACTCTCTCCATCACTGTCCTGAGGTACTGAGGCCTACACTCCCTCACACTCTGGCCTGGGGGTACTGACGCCCACACACACTCCCTCCCTCCCTCACTGCCCTGGGGTACTGAGGCCCACATTCCCTCCCTCTCAGACCTGTGGGTACTGAGGCCCAAATTGCCTCACTCCCCGCCCTTGTGGAACTGATGCCCACTCTGCCTCCCTCCCTGCCCTGGAGGTACTGAGGACCACTCTCCCTCCCTCCCTGGTCTGGAGGTACTGAGGCCCACTCTCGGTCCCTCCCTGGTCTGGTGGTACTGAGGCCCACACTCCCTCCATGCCTCCCTGTCCTAGGGGTGCTGAGGCCACCACTCCCTCCCTGCTCTGGAGGTACTGAGACCAACACTCCCTCCCTCCCTGCCCTGCGGTACTGATGCCAACTCTCACTTCCTCCCTCCCTGTCCTCGGGGTACTGATGCACAAACTCCCTCCCAGCCTGCCCTAGTGGTGCTGAAGCCCACACTCCCTTCCTCACTGCCCTGGAGTACTGAGGCCCACACTCCCTCACACTCTGACATGGGGCTAAAGAGCCCAACACGCACTCCCTGCCTCGCTATCCTCCCTCAATGGGGTGACTGAGGCCCACACTCCTCCCTCCCTGCACTGGAGGTACTGAGGCCCACACTCCTCCCTCCCTGCCCTGGGGATACTGACGCCCACACTCACTACCATCGTCCCTGCCTTGGGAGTATGGAGTTCCAGACTCCCTCTCTCACTCCTTGGATGTACTGTGGCCTAAACTCCCTCCCTGCCCCGGAGGTACTGTGGCCCAAACTCCCTTCCTCCGTGCACTGGAGGTAATGAGGTCCAATCTCCCTCCCTACCCGTCCTGGAGGTACAATGGCCCACACCCCCTCGCTCCTTTCCGGCACTGGTGGTCCTGAGGCACACACAACCTCCCTCCCTGCACTAGAGGTACTGAGGCCTAAACTCCCTCCCTCCCTGCCCTGGAGGTACTGAGGCCCACACTCCATTCTTCCCTTCACTGGGGGTCCTGAGGCCCAATCTCACTCCCTCCCTCCCTCTCATGGGGGTACTGAGGCCAACACTACCTCCCTCTCTGCCCTGGGGGCAGTGAGGCCCAAAACACCTCCCTCCCTGCCCTGGGTTACTGAGACTCACAATCCCTTCCTCCCTCACTGCCGTGGGGGTACTGAGTTCCACACACACTCCCTATCTGATGGTACTGAGGCACAAACTCCGTCCCTCTCTGCCTTGGGGGTAATGAGGCCCACACTTCCTCCCTCCCTGCCCTGGGGGTACTGAGGCCCACACTCACTCCCTCCCTGCCCTGGGGGTATGGAGATCCTGATTCCCTCGCTCCATCCTTGTAGGTACTGAAGCCCTCACTCCCTCCCTCCCTGCCCTGGGGGTCCTGAAGCTCACTCTCACTCCCACCCTCCCTATCCTCGGGCTACTGATGCCTACACTCGCTCACTCCCTGCCCTGGGGATAATGAGGCAAACACTCCCTTCCTCCCTCACTGCCCTGGGTGCACTGAGGCCCAATCTCTCTCCCTGCCGTGCGGGTAATAAGGCCTGCATTTCCTCTCTCGCTCCCTGGGGGTACTGAGGCCCAAACTTGCTCACTACTTCCATGCCCTGGAGATACTGAGGCCCACACTCCCTCTCTCCCTGCATTGGGGCACCTGAGGCCCACACTCCCTACCTCCCTCTCCTGGGGGTACTGAGGCTCACACTATCGGGCTCCCTGCCCTGGGGAACTGAGGCCCACACTCGCTCCCTACCACCTTCGTGGTCCTGAGGCCCACACAAACTCCCTCCCTCCCTCGCTGGGGAAACTGAGGACCACACTCACTCGCTCCCTAAACTGGGGGTACTGAGGCCCACACTACCTAACTCACTGCCCTCAGGATAATGAGGCTCACATTCCCTCCCTCCATCCCTGTCCTGGTGGTACTGAGACCCACACCCCTCCCACATTGCCGTGGGAGTCCTGGGAAACACACTGCCCTGAGGGAACTGAGGCCAACACTCCCACCTTCCCTGCCCTGGAGGTATTGAGTCCCACACTCCCTCCTTCCCTCGCAGCCCTGGGGTATTGGGGCCCACAATCCCACCTTCCCTGCCCTGTAGGTACTAATGCCCACACTCCCTCTCTCCCTCCCTGCACTGGGGTTACTGAGACCCACACTCCATCCCTCCCTGCCCTGGAGGTACTGAGGCCCACAATCCCTCCCTTCCTTCCCAGGCAATCCCTCCCTCCCTGCCCTGGAGGCACTGAGGACCACACTCCCGCCCTCTCTCCCTATCCTCGGTTACTGAGGCCTACACTCCCTCCCTCCCCCACTGACCTGGTGGTAATGAGGCGCACACTCCCTCCCTCCCCCACTGCACTCGGGGTACTGAGGTCCACACTCCTCCCTTCCTTGCGCTCGGGCTACTGAGGCCCACTCTTCCTCCCTCCCTGCCCTGGGGGTCCTGAGGCCCACACTCCCTCCCTCCCTGCCCTGAGAATCCTGAGGCCCACATTCCTTCCCTCCCTCCCACCTTTGAGATACTGAGGACTCACTCCCTCCATGCCCTGGAGGTTTTGAGTCCCACACTCGCACACACCCTGCTCTGAGGTTTCTGAGGCCCACACTCCATGCCCTGGAGGTACTGAGGCCCAAACTCCCTTGCTCCCTGGCCATGTGGCTCTGAGGCCCACAATTCCTCCCTGCCCTGGGTGTACTGAGGCACACACTCCCACCCTCCCTGCCCTCTGGTTACTGATATCCACACTCTCTCCCTCACTGTCCTGAGTTACTGAGGCCTACACTCCATCACACTCTGGCCTGGGGGTACTGACGCCCACACACACTCCCTCTCTCCCTCACTGCCCTGGGGTACTGAGGCCCACATTCCCTAACTCTCAGACCTGTGGGTACTGAGGCCCAAACTGCCTCACTCCCCGCCCTTGTGGAACTGATGCACACTCTCCCTCCCTCCCTGCCCTAGAGGTACTGAGGCCCTCTCTCCCTCCCTCCCTGGTCTGGACGTACTGAGTCCCACTCTCGCTCCCTCCCTGGTCTGGTGGTACTGAGGCCCACACTCCCTCCATGCCTCCCTGTCCTAGGGGTGCTGAGGCCCACACTCCCTCCCTGCTCTGGATGTACTGAGACCAACACTCCCTCCCTCCCTGCCCTGGGGTACTGATGCCAACTCTCACTTCTTCCCTCCCTGTCCTCGGGGTACTGATGCACAAACTCCCTCCCAGCCTGCCCTAGTGGTATTGAAGCTCACACTCCCTTCCTCACTGCCCTGGAGTACTAAGGCCCACACTCCCTCACACTCTGACATGGGGCTAAAGATCCCAACACGCACTCCCTGCCTCCCTATCCTCCCTCAATGGGGTGACTGAGGCCCACACTCCCTCCCTGCCTGCCCTGTATGTACTGAGGCCCACACTCCCTCCCTCCCTCCCTGCCCTGGGGGTAGTGATACCCACAATAACTGCCCCCCTCCCTGCCCTTGGGGTACTGAGGCCCACACTCCCTCCCTCTCCTGGGGGTACTGAGGTCCGCCCTCCCTCCCACCCTGCCGCGGGGGAACTGAGAACCTCTTGCCCTCCCTATCTGGGGGAACTTACACACACACTCCCTCTCTCCCTGCCCTGGAGGTATTGAGGCACTATCTCCCTTCCTGCCCTGGGGATACTGAGGCCCACACTCCATCCCTCCCTGCCCTGGAGGTACTGAGGCCCACACTCCCTCTTTCCTGCCCAGGCACTCCCTCCCTCCCTGCCCTAGAGGCACTGAGGACCATACTCCCGCCCTCCCTCCCTATCCTCGGGTACTGAGGCCTATACTCCCTCCCTCCCCCACTGCCCTGGGGGTAATGAGGCGCACACTCCCTCCCTCCCCCACTGCCGTCGGGGTACTGAGATCCACACTCCCTCCCTTCCTTGCGCTCGGGGTACTGAGGCCCACTCTCCCTCCCTCCCTGCCCTGGGTGTCCTGCGGCCCACACTCTCTCCCTCCCTTCCCTGGGAATCCTGAGGCCCACACTCCTTCCCTCCCTCCCTCCTTTGAGATACTGAGCACCTCACTCCCTCCATGCCCTGGAGGTACTGAGGACCACACTCGCTCACACCCTGCTCTGAGGTTACTGAGACCCACACTCCATGCACTGGGGGTTCTGAGTCCCAACCTCCCTTGCTCCCTGGCCATGTGGTTCTGAGGCCCACAATTCCTCCCTGCCCTCGGTGTACTGAGGCATACAGTACCACCCTCCCTGCCCTGCGGATACTGAAGTTCGCACTCTCTCCCTCATTGTCCTGGGGTACTGAGGCCTACACTCCCTCACACTCTGGCCTGGGGGTACTGACGCCCACACACACTCCCTCCCTCCCTCACTGCCCTGGGGTACTGAGGCCCACATTCCCTCACTCTCAGACCTGTGTGTACTGAGGCCCAAACTCCCTCACTCCCGCCCTTTTGGAACTGATGCCCACTCTCCCTCCCTCCCTGCCCTGGAGGTACTGAGGCCCACTCTCTCTCCCTCCCTCGTCTGGAGGTACTGATGCCAACCCTCACTTCCTCCCTCCCTGTCCTCGGGGTACTGATGCACAAACTCCCTCCCAGCCTGCCCTAGTGGTACTGAGGCCCACACTCCCTTCCTCACTGCTCCGGAGTACTGAGGCCCACACTCCCTCACACTCTGACATGGAGCTAAAGAGCCCAACACGCACTCCCTGCCTCCATCTCCTCATTCACTGGGGTGACTGGGGCCCACACTCCCTCCCTCCCTGCCCTGTGGGTACTGAGGCCCACACTCCCTCCCTCCCTCCCTGCGCTGGTGGTAGTGAGACCCACAATAACTGCCTCCCTCCCTGCTCTTGGGGTACTGAGGTCCACACTCCCTCACACCCTCCCTGCCCTGGAAGTGCTGAGACCCACACTCGCCAATCCCTGTCGTGGGATACTGAGGCCCACACTCCCTCCATCTCTCCGAGTATTGGGGCCCATACTCCCTCTCTCCAGTCCTGAGGGTACTGAGGCCCACACTCCCTCTCACTTTACAGGTACTGAGGCCCACACTCAATCGCTCCCTGCTCTAGTGGTACTGGGGCCCACTCTCTCTCCCTTCCTGCCCTGGGGATACTGAGGCCCACACTCCCTCCCTATCCTGGGGGTAGTGAGGCCCGCCCTCCCTCCCACCATGCCGCGGGGGTACTAAGACCCTCATGCCCTCCCTATCTGGGGGAACTTACACCGACATTCCCTCCCTCCCTGCCGTGGAGGTACTGAGGCACTACCTCCCTTCCTGCCCTGGGGGTACTGAGGCCCGCACACACTCCCTCCCTGCCCTGAGGGTACTGAGGCCCACACTCCCTCACACTCTGACCTGAGGTTATTGAGGCCCACACTCCCTATCTGCCTTACTGCGCTGGTGTACTGAGGCCCTCACTCCCTCCCTCATCACGCTGGGGTACCGAGCCTCACACACGCTCACACACAGACCTGGGGGTACTGAGGGTTACACACCCTCCCTCCTTCCCTCGCCGGGGTGATTGAGGCCCACACTCCCTCCTTCCCTGCCCTGTGGGTACTGAGGCCCACACTCCCTCCCTCCCTCCATGCCCCAGGGCTAGTGAGGCCCACACTGCCTGCCTCCCTCCCCAAACACTACCTCCTTCCCTGCCCTGGAGTTACTGAGGCCCACGCTCCCTCCCTCACTCCCTGCCACGAGGGTAGTGAGGCCCACAATCCCTGCCTCCATCCACAGGCACTCCCTCCCTCCCTGCCCTGGGGGTATTGAGACCCACACTCCCTCCTCCCTGTCCTGGGATACCGAGTCCCACACTCCCTCCCTCACTCCGAGTACTGAGGCCCACGCTCCCTCTCTCCCTGTCCTGGGTGTACTGAGGCCTGCACTCGCACCCTCCCTGCCCTGGGAGTATTGAGGCCCACACTCTCTCCCACGCTGCCCTGGGGATACTGAGGCCCACACTCTTTACCTCACTCCGAGTACTGAGGCCCTCACTCCCTCTCTCCCTGCCCTGGGGGTACTGAGGCCCGCTCTCTCTCCCTCCATCCCTGGGGGTACTGAGGCCCACACTCCCTCTCTCCCTGCCCTGGGGTTACTGAGGCCCACATTCACTCCTTGCCTTCCCTGGGGGTACTGAGGCCCGTACTCCCTCCCTCTCTCCAAGTACTGAGGACCACACTTCCTCTCTCCCTATCCTGGGGGTACTGAAGCCCACGCTCTTCCCTCCCTGTCCTGGAGGTATTGAGGTCTACTCTCCCTCCCTCCCTGCCCTGGAAGTACTGAGGCCCACACTCCCTCCCTGTCCTGGAGGTACTGAGGGCCACAAGCCCTTCTTCCCTGCCTTGATGGTAATGAGGCACACACTCCCTCACACACTGGCCTGGCGGTAGAGGTGCCCACACACCCTCCCTCCCTTCCTGCCCTGGTGGTACTGAGGCCCACTCTCCGATACGCCCTTCCATCGGGGTACTGAGGCCCACACGCTCTCCCTACCTGCCCAGGGGAACTGAGGCCCACACTCCCTCTCTGCCTGTCCTGGTGTACTGGGGCCCACACTCCCTCCCTACCTGACCAGGGGAACTGAGGCCCACAATCCCTCCCTCCCTGTCCTGGGGGTAATAACGCTCATACTCTCTCCCTGGCCTTGTGGTATTGAGGCCCACATTCCCTCCCTGCCCTGGGGATACTGAGGCCCACACTCACTCCCTCACTGACCTGGGGTCCTGAGGCCCACAATCTCTCCCTCACTGCCCTGGCGGTCCTGAGGCACACACTCTCTCCCTCACTGCCCTGCAGTACTGAGGCCTACACCCCTTTCCTCCCTGGGGGTACTGGACCCACTCTCAATCCGTCCCTTTCCTGGGATTATTGAAGCCCACACTCCCTCCCTCTCTCCAGGTACTAAATCCTATACTCTCTCCCTCACTGCCATGGGGGTCCTAAGGCCCACACTCCCTCCCTACTTGGACTGGGTTTACTGAGTCCCACTGTCTCTCCCTGCAGTGGGAGGAATAAGGCCCACACTGCCACCCTATCTGGCGGCTATTGAAGCCCACACTCCCTCTCTCCCTCCCTGAGGGTACTGAGGCCCACACTTGCTCGCTCCTTCCCTGCCCTGGGGGAGCTGAGGCCCACACCCACTCACTCCCTGCCCTGGGAGTACTGAACCCACACTCGCTCCCTGCAGCCTTCGGGGTCCTGAGGCCCACTCTAACGCCCTCGCTCGCTCGCTGGTGATACTGAGACCCACACTCCCTCACACTCTGACCTGATGTTACTGAGGCCCACACTGCCTCCCACACTGCATTGGCACTCCCTCCCTCCCTGCACTGGAGGTATTGAGACCCACACTCCCTCCCTCCCTAAACTGTGGGTAGTGAGGCCCACACTACCTCACTCACTGCCCGAGGGGTAATGAGGCTCACACTCTCCTCCCTGCCTCCCTGCCCTTGGATTAATGAGGCTCACACTCCCTCCCTCCATTCATTATCTGATGGTACTGAGGTCCAATCTCCCTCCTTCCCTCCCTGCCTTGGTGGTAGTTAGGCCTACACTTCTCCCACCTTGCCCTGGGGGTACTGACATCCACACTCCCTCCCTCCCTCCCTGCCCTGGGGGTGCTGAGTGCCACAATCCCACCATCCCAGCCCTGGGGGTAATGAGTCCCCAATCCCACCTTCCCTGCCCTGATGGTACTGAGGCCCACAGTTCCTCCCTCCCTGCCCTGCGGCATTGGGACTCAAACTCCCTCTCTTCCTCCCTGTACTGGGGATACTCAGGCCCAGACTCCATCCCTCTCTGCACTGGGGGTACTGAGGCCCACACTCCCTCACTCCCTCCCTGGGTGTACTGAGGCCCGTACACCTACCCACCCTGCCCTGAGGATCCTGAGGCCCACAGTCACTCCCTGCCCTGGCGGTAATGACGCCCACACTCACTCCCTCCCTATCTGGGGGATATTGAGGCCCTCACTCCCTCTCTCCCTCCCTGGGGGTACTGAGGCCCACACTTGCTCATTCCTTCCCCGCCCTGGGGTACTGAGGCCCAAACTCCCTCCTTTCCTGCCCTGGAGGACCTGAGGCCCACACTCTCTCCATCCCTGCCCCTGGTGGTACTGAGTCCCGCACTCCCTCCCTCCCTGTGCTGAGGGTCCTGAGGCCCACTTCCACTCCCTCCCTTCCTATCCTTGTGGTACTGAGACCCACACGCGCTCACTCCCTGCACTTGGGGTTCTGAGGCAAACATTCCCTCACTCCCTCCCTTCTCTGGGGGCGCTGTGGCCCAAACTCCCTCACTCCTTGCCCTGGGAATACTGAGACTCACAGACCCTCCCGCCCTGCCCTGGGGGTACTGAGGCCCACAATCCCTCCCTCCCTGCCCTGGGAACACTGAGGACAGCACTCCCTCCCTCCCTCCCTCCTTGCCCTGGGGGTACTGAGGCCCACACACACTCCCTCCATCCCTGCCCTGGTGGTACTGAGGCCCACTCTCCCTCCCTCCATTCATGACTTAGTGGTACTGAGGCCCACACTCCTCCCAACTTGCCCTCGGGGTCCTGAGACCCACAATCCCACCCTCACTGCCCTGATGGAACTGAGACCCACACTCCCACACTCACTGCCTTGAGGGAACTGAGCACCACAATCCCACCTTCCCTGTCCCGGGGGTACTGTGATCCACAATCCCATCTTCCTTGCCCTGAGGGTACTGAAGACCACACTCCCTCCCTCTCTGCCATGGGGGTACAGAGGCCCACCATCCCGCTGTGCCCTGGGGGTACTGAGTCCCAGACTCCCTCCCTCCCTACCCTGGCTGTACTGAGGCCCACACTCCCTCCCTCCCTGCCCTGGGGGTCCTGAGGCTAAAACTGACTCCCTCCGTGCCCTGTGGGCACTGAGGCACAAACTCCCTCCCTGCCCTGTGGGTACTGTGGCCCACACTCCCCCCTCCATGCCCTGGGGGTACTGAGTCCCACACTTCCTCACTCCCTCCCTGCCCTGGGGCTACTGAAGCCCACACACCCTCCCTGCCCGGGAGGTATTGAAGCCCACACTCACTCCATCCCTACCTTGAGGGTACGAAGGCCCACACGCTGTCCCTCCCTCACTGTCTTCGGGGTCCTGATGCCCAAACTCCATCCCTATCTGGGGGTACTGAGGCCCACACTTCCTTCCTACCTGCACAGGGGGTACTGAGGCCAACACTCCCTCCCTCCTTACCCTTCGGGTACTGAGGCCCGCACGCCCTCCCTCCCTGCCCTGGGTGTACTGAGGCACACATTCCCTCCCTCCCTGCACTGTGGGTACTGAGGCCCACACTCCATCCTTCGCTGCCCTGGGGGTTCTGAGGTGCACACTCCCTTCCTCCTTACACTGCGGGTACTAAGGTCCACTCTCCTCCCTCGCTACCCTGGGGTACTGAGGTCCGCACTCACTCCCTCCTTCCCTGCCCACGTAGTACTAAGGCCCACACTCCCTCCCTCACTGCCGTGGGCTACTGAGGCCACACTCGATCCCTCCGTGCCCTGGGGGTACTGAGGCCCACACACCACCCTCCCTGTCATGGGGGTACTGAGGTCCAAACCTCATCCGTCTCTGCCTTGGGGATACTAAGGCTCACATTCCCTCCCTGTCTGGGTGTACTGAGTCCCACACTCCCTGCCTTTCTGCCCTGGGTGTACTGATGCCACACTTCCTCCCTACCTGCCCAAGGATACTGAGGCCCACTCTCACTCCCTGCCCTTGGGATACAGAGGCCCACACACCCTCCCTCCCGCTTTGGGGGAACTGAGGTCCACACACTCTCCCTAACTGCTCTGTGGGTACTGTGGCCAACAACCTCTCCCTCCCTCCCTTTCCTGGGGGTACAGATGCCCACACTCTCTCACTCCCTGCCCTGCTTGTCCTGAGGTCCACGCTCCCTCCTTCGCTGCCCTGGCTGTCCTGAGGCCCAAATTCCCTCCCTCACTGCCATGGGGTACTGAGACCCACACTCCCTCCCTCACTCCCAATCCTGGGTGTATGGTGGCCCAGACTCCCTCCCTCCCTGAACTGGGGATAGAGGCCCACAATCCCTCGTTCCTTGGAAGTTCTGAGGCCCACTCAAGCTCACTGACTGCCCTGGGAGTACTGAGGACCAAACTCCCTCACTCCCTGCCCTGGGGATGCTGAGGCTACACTCCCTCCTTCCCTGCCCTGGGGGTCCTGAGGCCCACTCTCACTTCCTTCCTCCCTGTCCTCGGGGTACTGAGGCCCACACTCCGGCCCTCTCTGCCCTGGGGGTACACATGCCCACACTCCCTCGCTTCTCTTGGGGTACTGAGACCCACACTCCCTCCCTCTTTGCCCTGGGGTTCCTGAGGCCCACACACCCATCCTCCTTGCCCTGGGAGTACTGAGTCCCACACACCCTCCCTCCCTGCCCTGGGGGTCCTGAGGCCCAGTCTCACACCTTCCCTCCCTGCTCTGGGGGTACTTATGCCAACACCCCCTCCCACCCTGCCCTTGGGGTACTGAGGCCTACACTCCCTATTTCCCTGCCCTTGAGGAACTGAGGCCCACACTCGCTTCTTGCCTGCCCTTGATGTACTGAGTCCCAATCTCCCTCTCTCCCTGCCCGGCAATGCTGAGTCCCACACTCCCTCCCTCACTGCCATAGGTGTACTGAGGCCCACATTCCCTCTCTCCCTCCTTGTGGTACTGAGGCCCACTCTCTCTCCCTGTCCTGGAGGTACTGAGACTCACACTCCCTCCCGCCCTGGCCTTCTGGAACTGAGGCCCACACGCTCTTCCTCCCTGCCTCCCTGGGGTTACTGAGGCCCACACTCCTTCTCTCTTGCCCCTGGAGGTACTGAGGCCCATACTCGCTCCCAGCCCTGGAGGTACTGAGGCCCATACTCCCTGTCTCCCTGCTCTGGAGGTACTGAGGCCCACACTCCCTCCATCCCTGCCCTTCGGGTACTGAGGCCCACCCTCCATCCCTCACTGCTGTGGGGGTACTGAGGCCCACATTCCCTCCCTACTTGTACAGGAGGTACTGAGGCCCACACTCTCTATCTCCCTTCCTGCGGGTACTGAGGCCCACATTCCCTCCCTTCATCTCTGCCCTCGGGGTACTGATGCCGAGACTCCCTCCCTCCTTGCCCTCGAGGTACTGAGGCCCGCACTCCCTCCCTCCCTCACTGCCCTGGGGGTACTGAGGCCCAAAATCCCTCTCTCCCTCCTACCTGCCCTGGGGGTACTGAGGGTCACACTCCGTCCCTCACTCCCTCCCTGGCCTGGGGGTACTGAGGCCCAAACTCCATCCCACAATGCCTTGGGCGTACTGAGGCCCACAATCCCTCCTTATCTGGGGATATTGAGGCCCACTCGCCCACCCACTCTCCTCGTCCTGGGGGTACTGAGTCCCATACTCTCTCCCCCCTCCCTCTCTGCACTGTGGGTACTGAGGCCCACACTCCCTCTCTTCCTGCCCTGGGGGTACTGAGGCCCAAACTCCCTCTCTACCTGCCCTGGAGTACTGAAGCCCACACTCCCTCTCTACCTGCCCTGGGTTACTGAGGCCCACACTCCTTCGCTACCTGCCCTGCGGGTACTGAGGCCCACACTCCATCCTTCCCTCCGTGCCCCTGGGGTACTGAGGGCCACTCTCGCTCCCTCTCTGCTTTGGTGTTACTGAGGCCCACCCTCCCTCCCTGCCCTGAAGGTCCTGACAGCCACACTCACTTCTTCCCGCCTTGCTCTCAGGGTACTTTGGCGCAAACTCCTTCCCTCCCTGCCCTGGGGGTACTGAGGCCCACACTCCTTCTGGCCCTGTCCTGAGGCTACTGTGCCCCACACCCCCTCCGCTCCCTCCCTGGAGGTACTGAGCCCTCATACGCTACCTCCCTGACTGCGCTGGACCACATTCACACCCTCCCTGCCCTTGGGGTACTGAGGCCATCACACCCTACCTTCCCTCGGTGTCCCAAGGTCCACACTCACTCCTTCCCTGCCATGGGGTCCTGAGGCCCACACTCCCTCCCTCCTTGCCCTAGGGTTACTGAGGCCTACACTACCTCCCTCCCTGCCCTTGGGGTACTGACTCACACACTCCCTCCTACCTTGCCTTGGGGGTCCTGAGGTCCACACTCACTCCCTCCCTGCCATCGGTGTAGTGAGGCCCATGCACCCTACCTGCCCTGGAGGTTCTGAGGCCAACACTCCCTCCCTCCTTGCCCTGGGCGTCCTGAGGCCCAGGCTCGCTGCCTGCCTGCCCTGCGGGTACTGAGGCCAACACAACATCCCGACCTGCCAAGGTTTTACTGAGGCCCAGACTCCCTCCATTCTTTCTTGGACGTACTGAGGCCCAGATTTCCTCCCTCCCTCCTTGGAGGTACTGAGGCCCACACTCAATCCCTCCCTTCCCTGGGGGTCCTGAGGCCAACTCCCGCTCCCTACCTCCCTGTCCTCGGGGTACTGAGGCAAACACTCCCTCCCTACGTCTCTCCCTGCCCTCGGGGTATTGAGGCTCACACTCCCTCACTCCCTGCCCTCGGGTTGCTGAGGCCCATGCTCCCTCCGTGCCATGCTACTGAGGTCCACCCTTCCTCGCTAACTGCTCTCGGGGTACTGAGGCCGAGACTCCCTCCCTCCCTGCCCTGAGTGTACTGAGGCCCACTCATTCTCCCTCTCTGCCCTGGGGTTACTGAGGCCCACACTCCCTCCATCCCTGACTGGCATGGGGGTACTGAGGACCACTCTCCGTCCCTCCCTGACTGCCCTGGGGGTACCGAGGCCCAAACTCCCTCCCTCCCTCCCTGCCCTGGCGGTACGGAGGCACAGACTTCCTCCCAAACTCTTGGAGCTACCGAAGCCCACACTCCATTCCAACATGTCCTCGCGATACTGAGGACAACACTCGCTCACACACTGTCCTGGAGGTACTGAGGCCCACAATCCCTCCCTCCCTCCCTGCCCTGGGGGTGCTGAGCCCTACACTCCGTCGCTATCTGCGCTGAGGATACCAAGGGCCACTCTCCCTTCATCACTGCCCTTGGATTCTGAGCCTCATGCACTCTCCCTCCATCCCTGTCTTCGGGGTCCTGAGGCCCACACTCCCTCCCTCACTGCTGTGGGGGTACTGTGGCCCACACTCCTTCCCTACCTGTACAGGAGGTACTGAGGCCCACACACTCTATCTCCCTTCCTACGGGTACTGAGGCACACATTCCCTCCCTCCCTGCCCTGGGGGTACTGAGGCCCACAATCCCTCCCTCCCTCCCTACCTGCCCTGGGGATATGAAGGCCCACACTCCGTCCCGCCCTCCCTCCCTGCCCTGGGGTTACTGAGGCCCAAACTCTGTCCCTCAATGCCTTGGGCGTACTGAGGCCCACAATCCCTCCTTATCTGGGGATACTGAAACCCACTCGCCCTCCCTCTCTCCTCGTACTGGGGGTACTGAGGCCCATACTCGCTCCCTCCCTCACTTCCTGCCCTGTGGGTACTGAGGCCCACACTCCCACTCTACCTGTCCTGGGGGATCTGAGGCCCACGCTCCCTCTCTACCTGCCCTGGGGGTACTGAGGTCCACACTCCCTCTCTACCTGCCCTGGGGGTACTGAGGCCCACACTCCCTCTCTGACCTGGAGGTACTGAGGCCCACACTCCTCCATCCCTGCACTGGAGGTACTGAGGCTCACAGTCCTCCCTCCCTGCTCTGGTGATACTGACGTCCAATCTCACTTCCTCCCTACCTATCATCGGGGTACTGAGGCCCACACTCCCTTTCTCCCTGCGCTGGGGGTACTGAGGCCCACACTCCCTCACTCCCTGCCCCGGGGATACTAAGGCCCACAGTCCCTCCCTCCCTGCCCTGCGGGTACGGAGGCCCACACAACCTCCCTCCCTGCACTGGAGGTAATGAGGTCCAAACTCACACCCTCCCCGCCCTGGAGGTACTGAGTCCCACACACCCTACCTCCTTTCCCGTCCTGGGGGTCCTGAGGCGCATACAACTTCCCTCCCTGCACTGGAGGTACTGAGGCCTAAAATCCCTCCCTCCCTGCCCTGGAGGTACTGAGGCCCACACACCCTCCTTCCTGCCCTGGGTGTCCTGAGGCCCAATCTCACTCCCTCCCTCCCTATCATCGAGGTGCTGAGGTCCACACTCCCTCCCTCCCTGCCCTGTGTGTACTGAGTCCCACACTCACTCCCTCTCTGCCCTGGGGATGCTGAGGCCCACACTCCCTCAATCCTTGCCCTGGGGTACTGATACTCACACTCCCTCCCGCACTGCCATGGTGGTACTGAGGCCCAAACTCCCTCCCTCTCTGGTGTTTCTGAGGCCCAAACTCCCTCCCTCTCTATTCTGGGTGTACTGAGGCGCACACACTCAGGCTCCCTGCCCTGGGGTACTGAGGCTCACACTCTGTCCCTACCACCCTCGGGGTCCTGAGGCCCACACAAACTCCCTCCCTCCCTCGCTGGGGAAACTGAGGCCCACACTTCCTCACACTCTGACCTGGTGTTACTGAGGACCACACTGCCTCCCTCCCTGCCCAGGCACTCCATCCCTTCCTGCCCTGGAGGTATTGACGCCCACACTCCCTCGCTCAGTAAACTGCGGGTACTGAGGCCCAAACTACCTCACTCACTGCCCTCGGGGTAATGAAGCTCACTTTCCCTCCCTCCATCACTGCCCTGGTGTTACTGAGGCCCACACTCCTCCCACCTTGCCCTGGGGGTCCTAAGACACGCACTCCCACCCTCACTGCCCTGATGGAACTGAGGCCAACACTCCCTCCTTCCCTGCCCTGGAGGTACTGAGGCCCACACTCCCTCCATCCCTCCCTGCCCTGAAGGTGCTGAGGCCCACACTCTCTCCCTCCATGCCCTGGAGGTACTGAGGCCCAAACTTCCTCCCTCCCTCCCTGCCATGAGGGTACAGATGCCCACACTCCCTCCCTCCCTGCCCAGGCAACCCTTCCCTCCCTGCCCTGGTGGTACTGAGTAACACACTCCCGCCCTCCCTCCTGTCCTGGGGGTACTGAGGCCTACACTCCCTCACTCCCCCACTGCCGTGGGGGTACTGAGGCCCACAATCGCACATTCCCTGCCCTGGAGGTAATGAGGACCATACTCCCTCTCTCCCTCCCTGCCCTGAGGGTACTGACGCCCGCTCTTCCTCCCTCCCTGCCCTGGTGATCCTGAGGCCCACACTCCTTCCCTCCCTCCGTCCTTTGAGGTACTGAGGAACTCACTCCCTCCATGCCCTGGAGGTACTGAGGCCAACAATCCCATCTTCCCAGCCCTGGAGGGACTGAGGACCACACTTCCTCCCTCCCTGCCCTGAGTGTACTGAGGCCCACTCTCCCTCCCTCCATGGCCTGGGGGTCCTGAGTCCATAACTCCCTCCCTCCCTGCCCTGGGGATCCTGAGGCACACACTCCTTCCCTCCCTCCATACTTTGAGGTACTGAGGAACTCACTCTCTCCATACCCGGGAGGAACTGAGGCCCACCCTCGCTCACACCCTGCTCTGGGGTTAATGAGGCCCACATTCCATGCTCTGGGGGACCTGAGGCCCAAACTCACTTGATCCCGGGCCATGTGGTACTGAGGCCCACAGTCCCTCACTGTCCTGGATGTACTGAGGCCACACTCCCACCTTCCATTCCCTGGGGGAACTGAAGCCCAAACTCAATTGATCCCGGGCCATGTGGTACTGAGGCCCACACTCTCTCACTGTCCTGGATAGACTGAGGCCACACTCCCACCTTCCATTCCCTGTGTGTACTGAGGCCCACACTCCATCACACTCTGCCCTGGGCGTACTGACGCCCACACAGACTCCCTTCCTTCCTCACTGCCCTGGGGTATTGAGGCCCATATTGCATCACTCTCAGACTTGGGGGTACTGGAGCCCACACGCATTCCCTCCCACCTTGCCCTTGGGTTACTGAGACCCACATTCCCTTCCTCCCTGCCTGCCCTGGAGGTACTGAAGCCCACTATCCCTCCCTCTCTGCCCTGGGGGTGATGAGGCCCACACACCCTCACTCCCTGCCCTGGGGTACTGAGACTCACACTTTCTCCCGCACTGCCATTGTAGTACTGAGGCACACACTCCCTCCATATCTGGTGGTTCTGAGGCCCAAACTCCTTCCCTCTCTGCCCTGGGGGTAATAAGGCCCACCCTTCCTCCCTCCCTGCCCTGGAGGTACTGAGGCCCACACTCGCTCCTTCCCTGCCCTGGGGGTACGGAGACTCGGATTCCCTCCCTCCATCCTTGGAGGTACTGAGGCCCTCACTCCCTCCCTCCCTGCCTATCCTCGGGCTACTCAGGCCTACACTTGCTCACTCCCTGCGCTGGAGGTAGTGAGGCAAACACTCGTTTCCTCCTCACTGCCTTGGGTGCACTGAGGCCCATATCTCGACCTGCCGTGCAGGTACAAAGGCCCACACACCCTCTCTCGCTCCCTTAGGGTACTGAGGCCCACACTCCCTCCCTCCCTATACTGGGTGTACTGAGGCCCTCACTCTCAGGCTCCCTGCCCTATGGTACTGAGGCCCACACTCTCTCCCTACCACCCTCGGGGTCCTGAGGCCCACACAAACTCCCTCCCTCCCTCGCTGGGGAAACTGAGGCCCACACTCCCTCACACTCTGACCTGGTGTTACTCATGCCCACACTGCCTCCCTCCCTGCCCAGGCTCTCCCTCCCTCCCTGCGCTGGAGGTATTGAGGCCCACACTCACTCGCTCCTTAAACTGTGGGTACTGAGGCCCACACTACCTCACTCACTGCCCTCGGGGTAATGAAGCTCACGCTCCCTCTCTCCATCCCCTGCCCTGGTGTTACTGAGGCCCACACTCCTCCCACCTTGCCCTGGGGGTCCTAAGAACCACACTCCCACCCTCACTGCCCTGAGGGATCTGAGGCCACCACTCACTCTTTCCCTGCCCTGGAGGTACTGATGCCCACACTCCCTCCATCCCTCTCTGCCCTGAAGGTGCTGAGGCCCACACTCTCTCCCTCCCTGCCCTGGAGGTACTGAGGCCCAAACTTCCTCCCTCCCTCACTGCCCTGAGGGTACAGATGCCCACACTCCCTCCCTCCCTGCCCACGCACTCCCTCCCTCCCTGCCCTGGTGGTACTGAGGAATACACTCCCGCCCTCCCTCCTGTCGTAGGGGTACTAAGGCCTACACTCCCTCCCTACCCCACTGCCCTGGGGATACTGAGGCCCACAATCCCACCATCCCTGCCCTGGAGGTACTGAGGCCCACACTTCCTCCCTCCCTCCCTGCCGTGAGGGTACTGAGGCCCACTGTCCCGCCCTCCCTTCCCTGGGGGTCCTGAGGCCCACACTCCCTCCCTCCCTGCCCTGGTGACCCTGAGGCCCACACTCCTTCCCTCCCTCCGTCCTTTCAGGTACTGAGGAACACACTCCCTCCATGCCCTGGAGGTACTGAGGCCCACACTCGCTCTCACCCTGCTCTGGGGTTAATGAGGCCCACACTCCATGCCCTGGGGGAAATGAGGCCCAAACTAACTTGCTCCCGGACCATGTGGTACTGAGGCCACACTCCCACCCTCCATTCACTGTGGGTACTGAGGTCCACACTCCCTCCCTCACTGTACTGGGTTACTGAGGCCCACACTCCCTCACACTCTGGCCTACGCGTACTGACGCCCACACACACTCCCTTCCTTCCTCACTGCCCTGGTGTACTGAGGCCCACATTCCCTCACTCTCAGACCTGGGGATAGTGAGGCCCACACGCATACACTCCCACCTTGCCCTTGGGGTACTGAGGTCCACACTCCCATCATCCCTCCCTACCCTGGAGGTGCTGAGGCCCAAACTGCCACCCACCCCGCCCTTGTGCAACTGATGCCCACTCTCCCTCCCTGCCTGCCCTGGAGATACTGAAGTCCACTCTCCCTCCCTCCTTGTCTGGAGGTACTGAGGCCCACTTTCCCTCCCTCCCTGGTCTGGTGGTACTGAGGCGCACACTCCCTCCATGCCTCCCTGTCCTGGGGATGCTGAGGCCCACACTCCCTCCCTGCTCTGGAGGTACTGAGACCCACACTCCAACACTCCCTGCCCTCGGGTAATGAGGCCAACTCTCACTCTCTCCCACCCTGTTCTCGGGGTACTGTTGCCCACACTCCCTCCCACCCTGCCCTGGTGGTACTGAGGCCCACACTTCCTTCCCTGTCCTGGTGCTACTGAGGGCCACTCTCACTCCCCCTCTTCCTGTACTCGGGGTACTGATGCCCGCACTCCCTCCCTCCCTGGTCTGGTGGTACTGAGGCCCACACTCCCTCCCTGGCCTGCGGGTACTGAGGCCCACATTCCTTCCCTCACTGTCCTGAGGTACTGAGGCCCACACTCCCTCACACTTTGACATGGGGTTAAAGAGGCTAACACGCACTCCCTGCCTCCCTCCCTCCCTCACCGGGGTGACAGAGGTCCACAATCTCTCCATCCCTGCCCTGGGGGTACTGAGGCCCAAACTCCCTCCCTCCCTGCCCTGGGGTACTGAGGCCCATTCTCCCACCATCTCTCCGAGTACTGAGGCCCATACTCCCTCTCTCCTGTCCTGAGGGTACTGAGGCCCACATTCCCTCCCAATTTACGGGTACTGAGGCTCACACTCCCTCTTTCCCTGTCCTGGGGGTACTGAAGCCCAAACTCTTCCCTCCCTGCCCAGGGGGTATTGAGGCCCACACTCGCTCCCTACCCGCACCAGGGTCCTGATGACCACTCTCACTCCCTTCCTCCCTCCCTGGGGGAACTGAGGCCCACACTCGCTCGCTGTCCTGGAGCTACTGAGGCCCAAACGCCTCCGTCCCTGCCCTGAGGGTAATGAGGCTCACAGTCCCTCCCTACCTGCCCCGGGGGAACTGAGCCCCACACTCCGTCCCTGCTTGTCCTGGGGTTGCTGAGCCGCACACTCCCTCCCTCCCTGTCCTGGGTTAGAGAGGCCCACACTCACTCACTCCCTGCCCTGGGGTACTGAGTCCCAATTTCCCACCCACCCTACCCTGGGGGTAATAAGGCTCATACTCCCACCCTGGCATTGTGGTACTGAGGCCCACACTCCCTCACTGCCTTGGGGGTACTGAGGATTACACTCTCTCCCTCACCGCCATGGGGGTCCTGAGGCCCACACTCTCTCCATCACTGCACTAGGGATCCTGAGGCCCACACTCCCTCCCTACCTGCCCTGCGGTTACTAATTCCCACTGTCTCTCCCTACCCTGGGGGTACTAAGGCCCAGACTCCCTCCCTATCTGGGGGCTATTGAAGCCCACACTCCCTCTCTCCCTCCGTGGGGGTCCTGAGGCCCACACTCCCACCCTCCCTGCTCTGGTGGTAGTGAGGCCCACACTACCTCCCTCCCTTCCTGGGGGTACTGGGGCCTAAAATCCCTCCCTCCCTCACTGCCCTGGTGGTACTGAGGCCCACAATCCCACCTTCCCTGCCTTGGAGGTACGGAGGCCCACACTCCCTCCCTCCCTCCCTGACCTGTGTGTACTGAAGCCCACTCTCCCTCCCTCCCTGCCCTGGGGGTCCAGAGGCCCAAACTGCCTCCATCCCCGCCCTTGTGCAACTGATGTCCAGTCTCCCTCCCTCCCTGCCCTGGAGGTACTGAGGCCCACTCACCCGCCCTCCCTGGTCTAGAGGTACTGAGGCCCAATCTCCCTCCCTCCGTGGTCTGGTGGTACTGAGGCCCACACTCCCTCCATGCCTCCCTGCCCTGAGGGTGCTGAGGCCCACACTCCTTCCCTGCTCTGTTGGTACTGAGACCCACACTCCCTCCGTTCCTGCCCTGGGGTACTGAGGCCAACTCTCACTCCCTCCTTTCCTGTCCTCTGGGTACTGATGCCCACACTCCCTCCCACTCTGCCCTGGTGGTACTGAGGCCCACACTCCCTCCCTCCCTGCAATTGTGCTACTGAGGCCCACTCTCACTCCCCCCTTCCTGTACTCGTGGTACTGAGGCATGCAAACCTTCCCTCCCTGGACTTGTGGTACTGAGACCCACACTCCCTCCCTGACCTGCGGGTACTGAGGCCCACACTCCCTCCCTCACTGCCCTGGGTTAATGAGGCCCACACTCCCTCCCTCCATCGCTATCCTGGGGGTCCTGTGAAACACACTCCCACCCTCACTGCCCTGAGGGAACTGAGGCCAACACTCCCACTTTCCCTGCCCTGGAGGTACTGAGGCCCACACTCCCTTACTCCCTCCCTGCCCTGAGGGTGCTGAGGCCCACACTCCCTCCCTCCCTCCCTGGCCTGAGGGTACTGAGGCCCCACGCTCTCCCTCCCTGCCCTGGAGGTACTGAGGCCCACACTCCCTCACACTCTGACCTGGTGTTACTGAGGCACACACTGCCTCCCTCCCTGCCCAGGCTCTCCCTCCCTCCCTGTCTTGGAGGTATTGAGGCTCACATTCACTCGCTCCGTAAACTGGGGGTACTGAGGCCCACACTACCTCACTCACTGCCCTCGTGGTAATGAGGCTCACACTCCCTCACTCCATCCCTGCCCTGGTGGTACTGAGGCCCACACTCCTCCCACCTTGCCCTGAGAGTCATGGGACCCACACTCACACCCTCACTGCCCTGAGGGAACTGAGGCCAACACTGCCACCTTCCCTGCCCTGGAGTTACTGAGGCCCACACTCCCTCCCTCGCTAACCTGGGGAAACTGAGGCCCACAATCCCACCTTCCCTGCCCTGCAGGTACTGAGGCCCACACTCCCACCCTCCCTGCTCTGGTGGTAGTGAGGCCCACACTCCCTCCCTCCCTGCCATGGAGGTAGTGAGGCCTACACTCCCTCCATCCCCCACTTCCCTGGGGGCAGTGAGGCCCACACTCCTTCCCTCCCCCACTGCCCTTTGGTTACGGATGGCCACACATTCCCTGCCATGCGCTCGGGGTACTGAGGCCCACTCTCCCTCCCTCCCTGCCCTGGGAGTACTGAAGCCCACTCTCACTCCCTCCCTCCCTATCCTCGGGCTACTGAGGCCTACACTCGCTCACTCCCTGCCCTGGAGATAATGGGGCAAACACTCCCTTCCTCCCTCACTATCCTGTGTGCACTGAGGCCCAATCTCTCTCCCTGCCATGGAGGTACTAAGGCGCACTTTCCTCTCTCGCTCCCTGGGCGTACTGAGGCCCACAATCCCTCCCTCACTATCCTGGGTGTACTGAGGCCCACACACTCAAGATCCCGGCCCTGGGGTACTGAGACCCACACTCGCTCCCTAACACGCTCGGGGTCCTGAGGCACACAAAAACTCCTTTCTTCCCTCGCTGGGGAAACTGACGCCCACACTCCCTCAAACTCTGACCTGGTGTTACTGAGGCCCACACTGCCTCCCTCCCTGCCCAGACCCTCCCTCCCTCCCTGCCCTGGAGGTATTGAGGCCCACACTCACTCGCTCCCTAAACTGTGAGTACTGAGGCCCAAACTACCTCACTCACTGCACTCGTGGTAATGATGCTCACACTCCCTCCCTCCATCCCTGCCCTGGTGGTACTGAGGCCCACAATCCCACCTTCCCTGCCTTGGAGGTACGGAGGCCCACACTCCCTCCCTCCCTGACCTGAGGGTACTGAGGCCCACTCTCCCTCCCTCCCTGCCCTGGAGGTACTGAGGCCAAAATGGCATCGATCCACGCCCTTGTGCAACTGATGTCCACTCTCCCTCCCTCCCTGCCATGGAGGTACTGAGGTCCACTCTCCCTCCCTCTCTGGTCTGGAGGTACTGGGGACCACACTCCCTCAATGCCTCCCTCTCCTGGGGGTGCTGAGGCCCACACTCCCTCCCTGCTCTGGATGTACTGAGACCCACACTCCCTCCCTCCCTGCCCTGGGGTATTGAGGCCAACTCACACTCCCTCCCTCCCTGTCCTCTGGGTACTGATGCCCACAATCCCTCCCACTCTGCCCTGTGGTACTGAGGCCCACACTCCCTCCCTCCCTGCCCTGGTGCTACTGAGGCCCACTCTCACTCCCCGCATGCCTGTACTCGGGATACTGAGGCCCGCACTCCCTCCCTCCCTAGCCTTGCGGTACTGAGGCCCGCACTCCCTCCCTGACCTGCGGGTACTGAGGCCCACACTCCCTCCCTCACTGCCCTGGGGTACTGAGGCCCACACCCTCTCACACTCTGACATGTGGATAAAGAGGCCAACACGCACTCCCTGCCTCTCTCCCTTCCTCACCGAGGTGACTGAGGCCCACACTCCCTCATCCCTGTCCTAGGGTACTGAGGCCCGCCCTCTCTCCCACCCTGCCGTGGGGGTACTGAGACCCTCATGCCCTCCCTATCTGCTGGAAATTACGCCCAAACTACCTCCCTCCCTGCCCTGGGGGTAATGACGCACTCCCTCACTCCCTGCCCTGGGGGTACTGAGGCCCGCACTCCCTCCCTCACTGCTCTGGGGGTACTGAGGCACACACTCCCTCCCTGCCCTGGGGTTACTGAGGCTCACACTCCCTGCCGGCGGTACTGAGGCACACACTCCCTCCGTCACTGCCCTGGGGGTAATGAGGCCCGCACTCCCTCCCTCCCTGCGCTGGGATACTGAGTCCCACACTCCCTCACACTCTGACCTGGGGGTACTTACGCCCACACTCGCTGCCTTCCTCACTGCGCTGGTGTACTGAGGCCCGCACTCCCTCCCTTACTGCGCTTGGGTACAAAGGCCCACACTCCCTCACACTCAGACCTGGGGTTACTGAGGGTCACACTCCCTCCCTCCCTCCCTCATAGTGGTGACTGAGGCCCACACTCCCTCCATCCCTGCCCTGTGGGTACTGAGGCCCTAACTCCCTTCCTCCCTCCATGCCCTGGGGGTAGTGAGGCCCACACTGCCTGTCTCCCTCCCCAAACACTACCTCCTTCCTGCCCTAGATGTACTGAGGCCCACACTCCCTCCCTCACTCCTGCCCTGTGGGTAGTGGGGCCCACACTCCCACACTCCCTCCTTGCCCTGGGGGTATTGAAAACGACACTCCCACTCTCGCTGCCGTGGGGTTAATGAGGGCCACACTCTCTCCCTCCCTGCCCTGGGGGTAATGAGGACCACACTCTCTCCGTCCCTGCTCTGGGGATACTGAGGCCCACACTCCCTCCCTCTCTCTGAGTACTGAGGCCGGCACTCCCTTTTTCCCTGTCCTGGGGGTACTGAAGCCCAAACTCTCTCCCTCCCTGCCAAGCTGGTATTGAGGCCCACACTCTCTCCTTCCCTGCCCTGGGGGTACTGAGGCCCACACTCTTCCCTCCCTGCCCCAGGGGGTACTGAGGCCCACACTCCCACCCTCCCTCCCTCCCTGCTCTGGGGTACTGAGGCCCACACTCCCTCCCTATCTGCATGTACTGAGGCCCACATTCCGCAGCTCTTTTCATTGGGGATCTGAGGCCCACACTCCTTCTCTCCCTCCCTGGGGTTACTGAGGCCCATACTTCCTCACTCCCTCCATGCCATAGAGGTACTGAGGCCAACACTCCCTTCCTGCCCTGGGCGTACTGAGGCCAACACTCCCTACCTCTCTCCGTGTACTGAGGCCCTCACTCTCTCCCTCCGTGCCCTGGTGGTACTGAGGCCCACACTCCCTCCGCCCCTATCCTCGGGGTACTTAGGTCCACGAGCCCACCCTACCTGCCCTAGGGTCACTGTGTCCCACGCTCCCTCCTACCCGGCCCTCGGGGTCCTGAGGCCCTCACTCCCTCACTCGCTGCCCTGGGGGACTGAGGCCCAATCTACCTCCCTCCCTATCCTGGTGGTAATAAAGCTCATACTCTCTCCCTGACCTTCTGGTAGTGAGGCCCACACTCCCTCCCTGTCCTGGGGGTACTGAGGCCCATACTCTCTCCCTCACTGCCCTGGGGGTCCTGAGGTCACACACTCTCTCTCACTGCCCTGGGGGTCCTGAGGCCCACACTCTCTCCCTCACTGCCCTGAGCGTCCTGAGGCCCTCACTGTCTCCATCTCTGCCCTGGGGGTACTGAGGCCCATACACTCTCCCTCACTGCCCTGGGGGTCCTGAGGCCCACACACTCTCTCTCACTGCTGTGGGGGTCCTGAGGCCCACACTCTCTCCCTCACTGCCCTGGGGGTCATGAGGCCCAAACTCTCTTTCCTCACTGCCCTGGAGTACTGAGGCCCACACCCCTTCCCTCCCTGAGGGTACTGAGCCCATTCTCACTCCGTCCCTGGCCTGGAATTACTGTGGCCCACACTCAATCCCTAATCCAGGTACTAAGGCCCACACTATCTCCCTCACTGCACTGGGGGTCCTGAGTCCCACACTCACTCTCTACCTGCCCATGTGATAATGAATCCCACTGTCTCTCTCTGCCATGTGGGTACTAAGGCCCACACTCCCTCTCTATCTGGGGGCTATTGAGGCCCACAATCCCTCTCTCCCTCCCTGGGAGTACTGAGGCCGACAGTTTCTCATTCCTTCCCTGCCCTGGGGTACTGAGGACCACATTCCCTACTTTCCTGCCCTGGGGGACATGAGGCCCACACTCCCTCCCTCCTTACCCTGGGGGATAATGAGGCCCACACTCCCTCTCTCCCTCCCTAGGTGTACTGAGGCCCACGCTTGCTCACTCCTTCCCCGCCCTGGGGTACTGGGGCCCAAACTCCCTCCTTCCCCGCCGTGGGGTACTGGGGCCCAAACTCCCTCCTTTCCTGCCCTGGGGGTACTGTGGCCCACACTCTACTTCCCTGCCCCTGGTGGTACTGAGGCCCACACTCACTCTCTCCCTGCCCTGGTGGTACTGAGGCCCACACTCGATCACTCCCTGCACTGGGGCTACTGAGGCAAACAGTCCCTCGCTCCGTCCCAGCCTTAGGGGTACTGAGGCCCAAACTTCCTCACTCCTTGCCAAGGGGGTAATGAGACTCACATTCCCTCTCTCTCTCCCTGTCCTGGGGTACTGAGGTCCATAATCGCTCCCTCCCAGTCCTGGGAACACTGAGGCCCACACACCCTCCCTGCCCTGCGGGTACTGAGGCACACACTCCCTCCCTCCCTCCCTGCCCTGGATGTACTGAGGCCCACACTCCCTCGCTCTCTTCCCTGGGGTGACTGAGGCCCAAAATTCCTCACTCCATCCATGCCCTAGAGGTACTGAGGCCCAAACTCCCTCCTTGTCCTGGGGGTACTGAGGCCAACACTCCCTACCTCTCGCCTGTTACTGATGCCCACACTCCCTCCCTCCCTGCCCTGGTGGTACTGAAGCCCACACTCCCTCTCTCCCTGCCTGGCTGTACTGAGACCCACACTTGCTCATTCCTTCCCTGCCCTGGAGATACTGAGGCCCACACTCCCGCTTTCCCTGCCTGGTGTGCTGCGGCCCACACTCCCTCCTTTCCTTCACTGGGGGACCTGAGGCCCACACTCCCTCCCTCACAGCCCTGGGGGTCCTGAGGCCCACACTCTCTCTCTCACTGCCCTGGAGTACTGAGGCCCACACTCGTTCCCTCCGTGGGGGTACTGGGCCCATTCTCACTCCGTCCCTGGCCTGGAATTACTGAAGCCCACACTCCCTCCCTAATCCAGGTTTTAAGGCCCACACTCTCTCCCTCACTGCACTGGGGGTCCTGAGTCTCACACTCACTCCCTACCTGCCCATGTGATACTGAGTCCCACTGTCTCTCCCTGCCGTGGGGGTACTAAGGCCCACACTCCCTCCTTTCCTGCCCTGGGGGACATGAGGCCCACACTCCCTCCCTCCCTGCCCTGGTGGTACTGAAGCCCAAACTCCCTCTCTCCCTGCCTGGGTGTACTGAGACCCACACTTGCTCATTCCTTCCCTGCCCTGGAGGTACTGAGGCCCACACTCCCGCTTTCCCGACCTGGTGTGCTGCGGCCCACACGCCCTCCTTTCCTTCACTGGGTGACCTGAGGCCCACACTCCCTCTCTCACTGCCCTGGAGTACTGAGGCCAACACTCCTTCCCTCCGTTGAGGTACTAAGCCAAATTCTCACTCCGTCCCTGGCCTGGAATTACTGAAGCCCACACTCCCTCCCTAATCCAGGTATTGAGGCCCACACTCCTTCCCTCACTGCACTGGGGGTCCGGAGTCCCACACTCACTCCCTACCTGCCCATGTGATACTGAGTACCACTGTATCTCATGCCGTTGGGGTACTAGGGTCCACACTCCCTCCTTTCCTGCCCTGGGGGACATGAGGCCCACACTCCCTCCCTCCCTGCCCTGGGAGTACTGAGGCCAACACTCGCTCCCTTCCCTGGTGGTACTGATGCCCAAACTGACTCCCTCCCTATCTCGGGGATATTGAGGCCCACATTACCTCTCTCCCTCCCTGGGGGTACTGAGGCTCACACTTGCTCACTCCTTCCCCGCCCTGGGGTACTGGGGCCCACACTCCCTCGCTCTCTTTCCTGCGGTGGCTGAGGCCCAAACTTTCTCACTCCCTCCATGCCATAGAGGTACTGAGGCCCACACTCCCTACCTCTCTCCGGTAACTGATGCACACACTCCCTCCCTCCCTGCCCTGGTGGTACTGAAGCCCACA
Organism: Pristiophorus japonicus; assembly: GCF_044704955.1. Taxonomy (NCBI): domain Eukaryota; kingdom Metazoa; phylum Chordata; class Chondrichthyes; family Pristiophoridae; genus Pristiophorus; species Pristiophorus japonicus. The sequence goes on from NW_027252779.1 coordinate 7,685,609, forward strand.
CTCCCTCTCTCCCTGCCTGGGTGTACTGCGACCCACACTTGCTCATTCCTTCCCTGCCCTGGAGGTACTGAGGCCCACACTCCCGCTTTCCCTGACTGGTGTGCTGCGGCCCACACTCCCTCCTTTCCTTCACTGGGGGACCTGAGGCCCACACTCCCTCCCTCACTGCCCTGGGCGTCCTGAGGCCCACACTCTCTCTCTCACTGCCCTGCAGTATTGAGGCCCACACTCCTTCCCTCCGTGGGGGTACTGGGCCCATTCTCACTCCGTCCCTGGCCTGGAATTACTGAAGCCCACACTCCCTCCCTAATCCAGGTATTAAGGCCCTCACTCTCTCTCCCTCGCAGCACTGGGGGTCCTCAGTCCCACACTCACACCCTAAGTGCCCATGTGATACTGAGTCCCACTGTCTCTCCCTGCCCTGGGGGTACTAAGGCCCACACTCCCTCCTTTCCTGCCCTGGGGGACATGAGGCCCACACTCACTCCCTCACTGCCCTGGGAGTACTGAGGCCAAAACTCGCTCCCTTCCTTGGCGGTACTGATGCCCACACTGACTCCCTCCCTATCTGGGGGATATTGAGGCCCACACTCCCTCTCTCCCTCCCTGCGGGTACTGAGGCTCACACTTGCTCACTCTTTCCCCGCCCTGGGATACTGGGGCCCAAACTCCCTCCTTTCCTGCCCTGGGGGACCTGAGGCCCACATTCGCTCCCTCCCTGCACTGGGGGTACTGTGGCCCACACTCTCTCCTTCCCTGACCCTGTTGGTACTGAGGCCCACGCTCACTCCCTCCCGTCCCTGGTGGTACTGATGCCCACACTCGCTCACTCCCTGCACTGGGGGTACTGAGGCAAACAGTCCCTCGCACCGTCCCAGCCTTGGGGGTACTGAGGCCCAAACTTCCTCACTCCTTGCCAAGGGGGTAATGAGACTCACATTCCCTCCCTCTCTCCCTGCCCTGGGGTACTGAGGTCCACAATCGCTCCCTCGCAGTCCTGGGAACACTGAGGCCCACACACCCTCCCTGCCCTGCGGGTACTGAGGCACACACTCCCTCCCTACCTCCCTGCCCTGGATGTACTGAGGCCCACACTCCCTCGCTCTCTTCCCTGGGGTGACTGAGGCCCAATCCTCCTCACTCCATCCATGACCTAGAGGTACTGAGGCCCACACTTCCTCCCTGCCCTGGATGTACTGAGTCCCACACTCCCTCGCTCTCTCTGGTTACTGATGCCCACAATTCCTCCATCCCTGCCCTGGTGGTACTGCAGCCCACACTCCCTCTCTCCCTGCCTGGGTGTACTGAGACCCACACTTGCTATTCCTTCCCTGCCTTGGAGGTACTGAGGCCCAAACTCCCGCTTTCCCTGCCTGGTGTGCTGCGGCCCACACTCCCTTCTTTCCTGCAATGGGGGACCTGAGGCCCACACTCCCTCCCTCACTGCCCTGGGTGTTCTGAGGCCCGCACTCTCTCTCTCACTGCCCTGGAGTACTAAGGCCCACACTCATTCCCTCCGTGTGGGTACTGGGCCCATTCTCACTCCGTCCCTGGCCTGGAATTACTGAAGCCCACACTCCCTCCCTAATCCAGGTATTATGGCCCACATTCTCTCCCTCACTGCACTGGGGGTCCTGAGTCCCACACTCACTCCCTACCTGCCCATGTGATACTGAGTCCCACTGTCTCTCCCTGCCGTGGGGGTACTATGCCCCACACTCCCTCCTTTCCTGCCCTGGGGGACATGAGGCCCACACTCCCTCCCTGCCCTGGGAGGACTGAAGCACACACACCCTCTCTCCCTGCCTGGGTGCATTGAGGCCCCCACTTGCTCATTCCTTCCCTGCCCTGGAGGTACTGAGGCCCACACTCCCGCTTTCCCTGCCTGGTGTGCTGCGACCCACACTCCCTCCTTTCCTTCACTGGGGGACCTGAGGCCCACACTCCCTCCCTCACTGCCCTGGGGGTCCTGAGGCCCACACTCTCTCTCTCACTGCCCTGGAGTACTGAGGCCCACACTTCTTCCCTCCGTGGGGGTACTGGGCCCATTCTCACTCCGTCACTGGCCTGGAATTACTGAAGCCCACACTCACTCCCTAATCCAGGTATTAAGGCTCACACTCTCTCCCTCACTGCATTGGGGGTCCTGAGTCCCACACTCACTCCCTACCTGCCCATGTGATACTGAGTCCCACTGTCTCTCCCTGCCGTGGGGGTACTAATGCCCACACTTCCTCCTTTCCTGCCCTGGGAGACAGGAGGCCCACACTCCCTCCCTCCCTGCCCTGGGAGTACTGAGGCCAACACTCGCTCCCTTCCTTGGCGGTACTGATGCCCACACTGCCACCCTCCCTATTTGGGGGATATTGAGGCCCACACTCCCTCTCTCCCTCCCTGGGGGTACTGAGGCTCACATTTGCTCACTCCTTCCCCGCCCTGGGGTACTGGGGCCCACACTCCCTCGCTCTCTTCCCTGGGGTGACTGAGGCCCAAACTTCCTCACTCCCTCCATGCCCTAGAGGTACTGAGGCCCACACTCCCTACCACTCTCCAGTTACTGATGCCCACACTCCCTCCCTCCCTGCCCTGATGGTACTGAAGCCCAGACTCCCTCTCTCCCTGCCTGGGTGTACTGAGACCCACACTTGCTCATTCCTTCCCTGCCCTGGAGGTACTGAGGCCCACACTCCCGCTTTCCCTGACTGGTGTGCTGCGGCCCACACTCCCTCCTTTCCTTCACTGGGTGACCTGAGGCCCACACTCCCTCCCTCACTGCCCTGGGGGTCCTGAGGCCCACACTCTCTCTCTCACTGCCCTGGAGTACTGAGGCCCACACTTCTTCCCTCCGTGGGGGTACTGGGCCCATTCTCACTACGTCCCTGGCCTGGAATTACTGAAGCCCACACTTCCTCCCTAATCCAGGTATTAAGGCCCACACTCTCTCCCTCACAGCACTGGGGGTCCTGAATCCCACACTCACTCCCTAAATGCCCATGTGATACTGAGTCCCACTGTGTCTCCCGGCCGTGGGGGTACTAAGGCCCACACTCCCTCCTTTCCTGCCCTGGGGGACATGACTCCCACACTCCCTCCCTCCCTGCTCTGGGAGTACTGAGGCCAACACTCGCTCCCTTCCCTGGCGGTACTGATGCCCACACTGACTCCCTCCCTATCTGGTGGATATTGAGGCCCAAACTCCCTCTCTCCCTCCCTGGGGGTACTGAGGCTCACACTTGCTCACTCTTTCCCCGTCTTGGGGTACTGGGTCCCAAACTCTCTACTTTCCTGCCCTGGGGGACCTGAGGCCCACATTCGCTCCCTCCCTGCACTGGGGGTACTGTGGCCCACACTCTCTCCTTCCCTTCCCTGGTGGTACTGAGGCCCACACTCGCTCACTCCCTGCAATGGGGGTACTGAGGCAAACAGTCCCCCGCTCCCTCCCAGCCTTGGGGATATTGAGGCCCAAACTTCCTCGCTCCTTGCCAAGGCGGTACTGAGACTCACATTCCATCTCTCTCTCCCTGCCCTGGGGTACTGAGGTCCACAATCGCTCCCTCCAAGCCCTGTGAACACTGAGGCCCACACACCCTCCCTGCCCTGCGGATACTGAGGCCCACACTCCCTCCCACCCTCCCTCCCTCGCTGCCGTGGGATACTGAGGCCCACACACCCACCCTATTTGAATGCACTGAGGCCCACACTCCATCGCACTCTTCCCTGGGGTGACTGAGGCCCAATCTTCCTCACTCCCTCCATGCCCTAGAGGTACTGAGGCCCACACTCCCTACCTCTCTCCGGGTACTGATGCCGACACTCCCTCCTTCCCTGCCCTGATGGTACTGAAGCCCACATTCCCTCTCTCCCTGCCTGGGTGTACTGAGACCCACACTTGCTCAGTCCTTCCCTGCCCTGGAGGTACTGAGTCGAACACTCCCGCTCTCCCTGCCTGGTGTGCTGCGGCCCACACTCCCTCCTTTCCTTCACTGGGGGACCTGAGACCCACTCTCCCTCCCTCCCTGTCCTGGGGGTACTGAGGCCCACACTCGTTTCCTACCACCCTTGGAGTCCTGAGGCCCACACTAACTCCCTCTCTCCCTCGCTGGGGAAACGGAGGCCCACACTCCCTCACTCTCTGATCTGGTGTTACTGAGGGCCACATTGCCTCCCTCCCTGCCCTGGAGTTATTGAGGCCCACACTCACTGGCTCCCCGAACTGGGGGTGCTGAGGCCCAAATTACCTCACTCACTGCCCTCGGGGTAATGAGGCTCACACTCTCTCCCTACATCCCTGACCTGGTGGTACTGAGGCCCTTTCTCCCTCCCTCCCTCCCTCCGTGCCTTAGTGGAACTGAGGCCCAAACTCCTCCCACCTTGCCCTGGGGTCCTGAGACAAAAACTCCCACCCTCACTGCACTGAGGGAACTGAGGCCCACAATCCCACCTTTCCTGCCCTGGGGGTGCAGAGGCCCACACTCCCACCTTCCTTGCCCTGAGTGTACTGAAGCCCACACTCCCTCCCTCTCTGCCCTGGGGGTGCAGAGGCCCACCATCCCGCTGTGCCCTTGGGGTACTGAGGCCCACACTCACTACCTCCCTACCTTTCCTAGGGGAACTGATGCCCAAACTCCATTCACCTCTGCCCTGGTGGTACTGAGGCCCACACTCCCGTTCTCCCTGTGCTGGGGGACTCGAGACCCACTCTCATTCCGTCCCTTCTGACCCTCGGGGTATGAGACCCACACTCGCTTCATTGAGGCTACTGAGGCAAACACTCCCTCGCTCCCTCCCTGCTCTGGCAGTACTGAGGCCCACAAACCATCCCTCCCTGCTCTGCAGGTACTGAGGCCAATACTCCCACCCTCCAAACTGTGGGGGTACTGAGGCGCACACTCCATCCCCTCCCTGCCATTAGGGTACTGAGGCCCACACGCACTCTCTCCCTACCGTGGGCAAACTGAGGGCCACCCACCCTCCCTCCCTGCCCTGGGGTTAATGAGACTCACATGCCCTCCCTCCATGCCTTGGGGATAATGAGGCCAACCCATTCTCCCTACAGGTACTGAGGCCCAAGCTCCCTCCCTAACCAGTGGATGCTGAGGCCCACACTACCTCTCTCCCTCCCTCACAGCCCTGGTGGTACTGAGGCCCACACTCCCTCCCTATCGGGGTGTAATTAGGCCCAAACTCCATCTCTCTCTGCCCTGGGGGTACTGAGGCTCATACTTCCTCATTCCCTCCATGACCAAGAGGTGCTGAGGTCAAAACTACCTACCTCTCTCCGGGTACTGAGGACAACACTCCCTCCTTCCCTGCCCTGTTGGTACTGATGCCCACACTCCATCCGCCCCTGCCCTCGGGGTACTGAGGTCCACGCAGGCACTCTACCTGCCCTGGGGTCACTGTGGCACATGCTCCATCCTACCCGGCCCTCGGGATACTGAGGCCTACACTCCCACCCTATCTGCCCTGGATCATTAAGTCCCACCTCTCTCCCTGCCCTGGGGTACTAAGGCCCACACTCCCTCTCTCGCTCCCTGGGTGTACTGAGGACCACACTTGCTCACTCCTTCCCTGCCCTGGAGGTACTGAGGCCCAATATCCCTCCCTTCCCGCTCGGCGATCCTGAGGTCTACACTCCCTACCTCACTGTTCTGGTGGTACTGAGGCCCACATTCTCAGGCTCCCTGCCTTGGGGTACTGAGACGCACACTTGCTCCCTACCACCCTCGGGGTCCTGAGACCCACACGAACACCCTCCCTCCCACGCTGGGGATACTGAGGCCCACACTCACTCGCACTCTGACCTTGTGTCACTGAGGCCCACAGTGCCTCCCGCCCTGCCAGGGCACTCCCTCCCTCAATGCCCTGGAGGTATTGAGGCCCACACTCACTCGTTCCCTAAACTGGGGGTACTGAGGCCCACACTACTTCACTCACTGCCCTCGGGGTAATGAGGCTCACACTCCCTCCCTCCATCCCTGCCCTGGTGGTAGTGAGGCCCACTCTCCCTCCCTTCCTCCCTGCCTTAGTGGTACTGAGGCCCACACTCCTCCCACCTTGCCCTGGGTGTCCTGAGACACACACTCCCACCCTCACTGCCCTAAGGGAACTGAGGCCCACAACATCACCTTCCCTGCCCTGGGGGTACTGAGGCCCACAATCCCACCTTCCTTGCCCTGAGGGTACTGAAGTCCACACTCCCTCCCTCTCTGTCCTGGAGGTGCAGAGGCCCACCATACCGCTGTGCCCTGAGGGTACTTAGGCCCAACTCCCTCGCTCTCTATGCTGGTGGATCTGAGGCCCACTCTCATTCCCTCCATTCCGACCCTCCGGGTACTGAGGCCCATACTCACTCACTCCCTTCCCTGGGGCTACTGAGACAAACACTCCCTCGCTCCCTCCCTGCCCTGGCAGTACTGAGGCGCACACTCCCTCCCTCACTACCGTGGGGGTACTGAGGCCCACACGCCCTCCCTCCCTACCGTGGGGAAACAAAGGCCACCCTTCCTCCCTCCCTGCCCTGAGGTTACTGAAACTCATAAGCCCTCCCACCCTACTGTGGGGATACTGAGGCACACCCTCCCTCCCTCCCGGCAGGTACAGAGGCACAAACTCCTTCCCTACCCTGGGGGTGCTGTACCCACACTACCTCTCTCCCTCCCTCCCTGTCCTGGGGGTACTGAGGCCCACACTGCCTCCCTATCTGGGGGATATTGAGGCCCACACTCGCACACTCCTTCCTTGCCCTGGGGAACTGAGGCCTACACTCCCTCCTTTCCTGCCTTGGGGGACCTGAGGCCCACACTCCCTCCCTCCCTGCCCTAGGAGTACTGAGGCCCAAACTCGCTCCCTACCGCCCTCGGGGTCGTGAGGCCCACTCTAACACCCTCCCTCGCTCGCTGTTGATACTGAGGCCCACAATCCTTAACACTCTGACCTTGTGTTACTTAGGCCCACACTGCCTCCCTCTCTGCATTGGCACTCCCTTCATCCCTGCCTTGAAGGTATTGAGGCCCACACTCCCTCCCTCCATCAACTGGGGTTACTGAGGCCCACACTATCTCACTCACTGCCCTCGGGGTAATGAGGCTCACACTCCCTCCCTCCATTCCTGCCCTGATGGTACTGATGCCCACTCTGCCTCCCTCCCTCCCTGCCTTCGGGGTACTGAGCGCCACACTTCTCCGACCTTGCCCTGGGGATACTGAGACCCACACTCCCTCCCTGCCCTGTGTTTGCTGAATCCCACACTTCAACCCTCACTGCCCTGGAGCTCCTGAGGCCCACACTACCTCCCTCCCTCCTTGCCCTGGGGGTGCTGAGTACCACAATCCCTCCTTCCCTGCCCTGGAGGTACTGAGGCCCACAGTCACTCCCTCCCTGCCCTGGGGGCACTGAGGCCCACACTTAGTCCTTCCATGCCACTGGTGGTACTGAGGCCCTTACTCCCTCCCTCCCTATCTGCCCCGGTGGTACTGAGGCCCACACTCCCTCCTTCCCTGAACCTGGTGGTACTGAGGCCCACACACCCTCCCTCCCAGCGCTGGGGGTCCAGTGGCCCTCTCCCACTCCCTCCCTTCCTATCCTCGTGGTACTGAGGACCACGCTCGCTCACTCCCTGCACTGGGGGTACTGAGGCAAACATTCCCTCGCTCCCTCCCTGCCCTCGGGGTAGTGAGGCCCACACTCCCTCCTTCCATGCCACTGGTGGTACAGAGGCCCACACTCCCTCCCTCCCTCTCTGCCCTGGGGGTGCTGAGGCCTACACCCCCTCCTTCTCTGCCCCTGGTGGCGCTGAGGCCCACACTCCATCCCTCCCTGCCACTGGTGGTACTGAGGCCCACACTCCCTCCATCCCTCTCTGCCCTGGGGGTACTGAGGCCTACACTCCCTCCTTCCCTGCCCCTGGTGGCACTGAGGCCCACACTCCATCCCTCCCAGCCCCGGTGGTACTGAGGCCCACACTCCCTCCTTCCCTGAACCTGGTGGTACTGAGGCCCACACCCCCTCCCTCTCAGCGCTGGGGGTCCAGAGCCCCTCTCCCACTCCCACCCTTCCTCTCCTCGTGGTACTGAGGCCCACACTCGCTCACTCCCTGCACTGGGGGTACTGAGGCAAACATTCCCTCGCTCCCTCCCTGCCCTGGTGGTAATGAAGCCCAAACTCCCGGCCTCCTTGCCCTGGAGGTACTGAGACTCACACATCCTCCTGCCCTGCCCTCGGAACACTGAGTCCCACACACCCTCCCTGCCCTGCGGGTACTTAGGCCCACACTCACTCCCTCCTTCCCTCCCTGCCCTGGGGGTACTGAATCCCACACTCCCTTCCTATCTGCATGTACTGAGGCCCACACTCCATTGCTCTCTTCCCTGGGGGGACTGAGGCCCACACTCTTTCTTTCCCTCCCTGGGTGTACTGAGGCCCATAGTTACTCACTCCCTCCATGCTCTAGAGGTACTGAGGCCCACACTCCATCCGTGCCCTGAGGGTACTGTGACCAACACTCACTCTGCACTGCTCTCCGGGTACTGAGGTCCATGCGCCCACCCTACCTGCCCTGGGGTCCCTGTGGCCCACGGTCCCTCCTACCCAGCTCTCGGGATACTGAGGCCCACACTCTCTCGCGACCTGCCCTGGGGTCACTGAGTCCCACTCTCTCTCGCTGCCCTGGAGGTATTGAGGCCCACACTTCCTCTCTCCCTGCCTGGAAGTACTGAGGCCCACACTCCTTCTCTCCCTGCCTGGAGGTACTGAGGACCACACTCCCTCTCTCGCTCCCTGGGGTTACTGACGCCCACACTTGCTCACGCCTTCCCTGCCCTGGAGCTACTGAGGCCCAAACTACAATTCTCCCTGCACTGGGGGACCTGAGACCCACAGTCCCTCCCTCCCTGCCCTGGGGGTAGTGAGGCCCACACTCCCTGCCTCCCGCCCCAGGCACTCCCTCCCTCCCTGCCCTGAGGATACTGAGGCCCACACTCTCTCCCTCCCTGCCATGGGGATACTGAGGCCCACACTCCCTCCCTTACTCTGAGTACTGATGCCCACACTCCCTATCTCCCTGTCCTGGGTGTACTTATGCCCGCACTCCCACCCTCCCTGCCCTGGGGGTACTGAGGCCCACACTCTTTCCCTCCTTGCCCTGGCGATACTGAGGCCCACACTCTCTCCCTCCCTGGCCTGGGGGTACTGAGGCCCACACTGCCTCTCTCCCTGTACTGGGGATACTGATTACCACACTCCCTCCCTCCAAGTGCTGTGGATCCAGAGGCCCATTCACACTCCCTGCCCTGGGGGTACTGAGGCCGACACTCCCACCCTCCCTGTCCTGGTGTACTGGGGCCCACACTCCTGCCCTCCCTGCCCTGGAGGTACTGAGGTCAACACTCCCACACTCCCTGCCCTGAAGGTACTGAGGCCCACACTCGCTCACTACCCGCCCCCAAGGTCCTGATGCCCACTCTCACTCCCTTCCTCCCTGCCCTGATGGTAATGAGTCTCACACTCCAGCCCTCCCTGCTCTGAAGGTACCGAGGCCAACACACCCTCCCACCCTACCTGCCCAGGGGAACTGAGGCCCATACTCCCTCCCTACCTACCCTGGGGGAACTGAGCCCCACACTCCCTCCCTCCCTGTTCTGGGGGTACTGAGGCCCACATTCCCTCACTCGCTGCCCTGGAGGTACTGAGGCCCACACTCGCTCGCTACCCGCCCTCAATGTCCTGATGCCCACACTCACTCCCTCCCTACCTGCCCTGGGGTTACTGAGTCCCAATCTCTGTCTCCCTGCCGTGGGGGTACTAAGGCCCACACTCCCTCCCTATTAAGGCACTATTGAGGCCCACACTCTCTCTCTCCCTCACTGGGAGTACTAAGGCCCACACTTGCTCATTCCCACCATCGGGGTGCTGAGGCTCACTCTAACTCACTCCCTTGCTCGCTGGTGATACTGAGGCCCACACTCCCTCACACTCTAACCTGGTGATACTGAGGCCCACAATCCCTCACACTTTGACCTGGTGTTACTGAGGCCCACCCTGCCTCCCTCCCTGCCAGGGCACTCCGTCCCTTACTGGCCTGGAGGTATTGAGGCCCACACTCAATCGCTCCCAAACTGGGGGTACTGAGGCCCACACTACCTCACTCACTGCCCTCGGGGTAATGAGGCTCACACTCCCTCCCTCCATCACTGCCCTGGTGGTACTGAGGCCCACTCTCCCTCCCTTCCTCCCTGCCTTAGTGGAACTGAGGCCCACACTCCTCGCACCTTGCCCTGGGAGTCCTGAGACACACACTCCTACCCTCACTGCCATGAGGGAACTGAGGCCCACAATCCCACCTTCCCTGCGCTGGTGGTACTGAGGCCCACAATCCCACCTTCCTTGCCCTGAGGGTACTAAGCCTACACTCCCTCCCTCTCTGTCCTGGGGGTGCAGAGGCCCAACATCCCGCTGTGTGTCGGGGGTGCTGAGGTGCTCACTCACTACCTCCCTACCTTTCCTAGGGTTACTGAGGCCGAAACTCACTCCCTATCAGCCCTGGCGGTACTGAGGCCCACACTCCCTCCCTCCCTGTGCTGGTGGACCTGAGGCCCACTATCATTCCCTCCCTTCCGACCCTCGGGGTACTGAGGCCACAATCACTCACTTTCTTCCCTGGGGCGACTGAGGCAAACACTACCTCGCTCCCTCCCTGCCCTGGCATTACTGAGGCCCACACACCCTCCCTCCCTGCACTGGAGGTACTGAGGCCCAAACTCTCTCCCTCCACCCTCTGGGGGTACTGAGGTGCACACTCCCTCCCTCCCTACCGTGGGGGTACTGAGGCCCACACGCCCTCCGTCCCTACTGTGGTGAAACTGAGGGCAACTCTCCCACCCTCCCTGCCCTGAGGTTACTGAAACTCATACGCCCTCCCATCCTACCGTGGGGATACTGAGGCCCACCCTCCCTCCCTCCCTGCGGGTACTGAGGCCCAAACTCCTTCCCTGCACTGGGGGTGCTGAGCCCACATTACCTCTCTCCCTCCCTCCCTGCCCTGGGAGTACTGAGGCCACACTCCCTCCCTATCTGCAGGATATTGAGGCCCACACTCGCTCAATCCTTCCTTGCCCTGGGGTACTGAGGCCCACACTCCCTCCTTCCCTGCCCTGGGAGTACTGAGGCCCACACTCGCTCACTCCCGCCCACGGGTTCCTGAAGCCCACTCTAACACTCTCCCTCGCTCGTGGTGGTACTGAGTCCCGCACTCCTTAACACTCTGTCATTGTGTTACTGAGGCCCACACTGCCTCCCTCCATGCATTGGCACTCCCTCCCTCCCTGCCCTGAAGGTATTGAGGCCCACACTCCCTCCCTCACTAAACTGCGGGTACTAAGGCCCACACTATCTTACTCACTGCCCTCGGGGTAATAAGGTTCACACTCGCCTCCCTGCCTTCCTCCCCTCGGGGTAATGAGGCTCACACTTCTCCCACCTTGCCCTGGGGGTACTGAGGCACACACTTCTTCACTCCCTCCCTGCCCTGAGGGTAGTGAGTCCCACACTCCCTCCTTCCCTGCCACTGGTGGTACTGAGGCCCACACACCATCCCTCCCTGCCCTGGTGGTACTGAGGCCCACACTCCCTCCTTCCCTGCCCCTGGTGGTACTGAGGCTCACACTCCCTCCCTCCCAGCGCTGGGGGTGCAGAGGCCCTCGTCCACTCCCTCCCTTCCTATCCTCGTGGTACTGAGGCCCACACTCGCTCACTCCCTGCACTGGGGGTACTGAGGCAAGCATTCCCTCGCTCCCTCCCTGCCCTGGGGATAACGAGGCCCAAACTCCCGGCCTCCTTGCCCTGGGGGTACTGAGACTCACACACCCTGCCGCCCTGCCCTGGGAAAGCTGAAGCCAACACACCCTCCCTGCCCTATGGGTACTTAGGCCCACACTCCCTCCCTATCTGCATGTACTGAGGCCCACACTCCATCGCTCTCTTCCCTGGGGGGACAAAGGCCCACACTCATTCTCTCCCTCCCTGGAGGTACTGAGGCCCATACTTCCTCACTCCCTCCATGCCCTCGATGTACTGAGGCCCGCACTCCCTCCCTGCCCTGGAGGTACTGAGGCCAACACTCCCTACCTCTCTCCAGGTACTGAGGGCCACACTCCCTCTGCCCCTGCCCTCAGAGTACTGAGGTCCACGCGCCCACCCTACCTGCCCTGGGGTCACTGTGGCCCACGGTCCCTCCTACCCAGCCATACGGATACTTGGACCACATTCCCTCGCTACCTGCCCTGGGTTCACTGAGTCCCACTCTCTCTCTCTGCCTGGAGGTACTGTGGACCACACTCCCTCTCTCGCTCCCTGAGGGTGCTGACGCCCACACTTGCTCATGCCTTCCCTGACCTGGAGCTACTGAGGACCACACTACAATTCTCCCCACACTGGGGGACCTGAGGCCCACGGTCCCTCCTTCCCTGTCCTGAGTGTACTGAGGCCAAAACTCTCTCCCTCCCTTCCTACCCTGGGGGTAGTGAAGCCCGCACTCCCTTCCTCCCATCCCAGGCACTACCTCACTCCCTGCCCTGGGGATACTGAGGCCCTTATTGTCTCCCTCCCTGCCCAGGGTATACTGAGGCGCACACTCCCGCCCTCCCTACCCTGGAGGAACTGAGGTCACACTCCGTCCCACACGACCCTGGAGGTGCTGAGGCCCACCCTCGCTCCCTAGCCGCCCCCAGGATCCTGATGCCCACTCTCACTCCCTTCCTCCCTACCCTGAGGGTAATGATGCTGACAATCCCTCCCACACTGGCCTGGTAGTACACAGGCCAACACACCCTCCTTCCCTTCCTGCCCTGGTGGTACTGAGGCCCACCCTACGTTCCGCCCTGCCCTCTGGGTACTGAAGCACACACGGCCAAACCTACCTGCCCAGGGGAACTGAGGCCCACACTCCCTCCTTCCCTGTCCTGCTGTACTGAGGCCCATACTCCCTCCCTACCTGCCCTGGGGGAACTGAGCACCACACTCCCTCCCTCCCTGTCCTGGGAGTACTGAGGGCCACACTCTCTCCCTCACTGCCCTGTGGTTCCTGAGGCCCACACTCTCTCCCTCACTGCCCTTGAGTACTGAGGCCCACACTCATTCCCTCCCTGGCGGTACTGGATCCCCTCTCACTCCGTCCCTGTCCTGTGATTACTGAAGCCCACACTCCCTCCCTCTCTCCAGGTACTAAGGTGAACACTCTCTCCCTCACTGCCCTGGAGGTCCTGAGGCCCACACTCCCTCCCTACCTGCCCTGGGGTTACTGATTCCCACTTTCTCTCCCTGCCGTGGGGGTACTAAGGCCCACACTTCCTCCCTATCTGCGGGCTATTGATGCCCACACTCCCTCTCTCCCTCCCTGGCGGTACTGAGGCCCACACTTGCTCACTCCCACCATTGGGGTCTGAGGCCTACTCTAACTCACTCCCTCGCTCGCTGGTGATACTGAGGCCCACACACTCTCCCTCCCTGCCCTGCGGATACTGAGTCCCACACTCCCTCCCTCACTCCGAGTACTGAGGCCCACATTTCCTATCTCCCTTTCCTGGGTGTACTAATGCCTAAACTCCCACCCTCCCTGCCCTGGGGGTACTGAGGCCCACACAATCTCCCTCCCTGCCCTGGCGATACTGAGGCCCACACTCTCTCCTTCCCTGCCCTGGGGGTACTGAGGTCCACACTCCCTCCCTCCTTGCCCTTGAGGTACTGAGGTCCACGCACCCTCCTTCCCTGCACTGAAGGTACTGAGGCCAATACTTGCTCACTCCTACCATCGGGGTTCTGAGGCCCACTATAACTCTCTTCCTCGCTCGCTGGTGATACTGAGTCCCACACGACCTCACACTCTGACCTGGTGATATTGAGGCCCACACTCCCTCACACCCAGAACTGGTGTTACTGAGGCCCACACTGCGTCCCTCCCTGCATTAACACTGCCGCCCTCCCCTCCCTGGATATATTGAGGCCCATACTCCCTTCCTCCCTAAACTGGGGTTTCTGAGGCCCACACTATGTCACTCACTGCCCCCGGAGTAATGAGGCTCACACAAGCCTCCCTGCCTTCCTGATTTCGGGGTAATGAGGCTCACACTCCCTCCCTCCATTCCTGCCCAGATGGTACTGAGGCCCATTCTCCCTCCTTCCATCCCTGCCTTTGTGGTACTGAGGCCCACACTTCTCCCACCTTGCCCTGCGGGTACTGAGACACGCACTCCCTCCCTCGCTTCCTGCCTGGGGATGCTGAGGACCACATTCCCACCTTCCCTACCCTGGGGGTACTGAGGCCCACAATCCCACCTCCCCTGCCCTGGAGTACTGAGGCCCACATTTCCTCCCTCGCTGCCCTGGGGTACTGGGACTCACACTCCCTCACTCCCTCCCTGGGTGTACTGAGACCCATACTCCCACCCACACTGCCCTGTGGATGCTTAGGCCGACACTCACTCCCCGCCCTGGCGGTACTGACGCCCACACTCACTCTCTCTCTGTCTGGGGGTACTGAGGCCCGCACTTGCTCACACCTTCCCCGCCCTGGGGTACTGAGGCCCACATTCCCTCCTTCCCTGCCCCAGTGGTACTGAGGCCCACACTCCCACCCTCTCTGCCCTGGAGGTACTGAGGCACAAACTCATTCCTTCCCGGCCCGTGGGTACTGAGGCCTACACTCCCTCCTTCTCTGACCCTGGTGGTACTGAGGCCCACACTCACTTCCCTCCCTGCCCTGGGGGTACTGAGGCCCACACTCCCTCCTTCCCTGCCCCTGTTGTACTGAGGCCCACACTCGCTCCCTCCCTCACTCCCTGCCCTGGGGGTGCTGAGGCCCACAATCCCACATTCCCTGCGCTGGGGATACTGAGGCCCACAATCCCACCTTCCCTGCCCTAGGGTCCTGAGGCCCACAGTTCCTCCCTCCCTGCTTGTCCTGGGGTACTGAGGCCCTCACTCCCTTCCTATCTGGGGGTACTGCGGCCCAGACTCCATCCCTCTCTGCACTGGGGGTATTGAGGCCCACACTCCCTCACTCCCTCCCTGGGTGTACTGAGGCCCATACTCCCACCCACCCTGCCCTGAGGATGCTGAGGCCCACACTCACTCCCTGCCATGGCGGTACTGATGCCCACACTCACTCTCTCTCTATCTGGGGGATATTGAGGCCCACACACACTCCCTCCCTGCACTGGATGTCCTGAGGCCCAAACTCCCTCCCTCCATGCTGTGGGGGTACTGAGGCGCAAACTCCCTCCCTCCCTACCGTGAGTGTACTGAGGAACACACGCCCTCCCTCCCTACCGTGGAGAAACTGCGGCCCACACTCCCTCCCTCCCTGTGGGTACTGAGGCCCAGACTCACTCCCTGCCCAAGGGGTACAGAGGCCCACACTCCCTCCCTATCGGGGAGTACTTAGGCCCACACTGACTCCCTATCGTGGGGTACATAGGCCCAAACTCCGTCCCTCACTGCCCTGGGGGTACTGAGGCCCACACTACCTCTCTATCTCTCTCCGGGTACTGAGGCCCACACTCTCTGCCTTCATGCACTGGTGGTTGTGAGGCCCACACTCCCTCCCTCCCTGCCCTCGGAGTCCTGAGGCCCACTCTCACTTCCTTCCTCCCTATCCTTGTGTTACTGAGGCCCAAGTTCCTTCCCTCCCTGGCCTCGTGGTAGTGAGGCCCAAGCTCCCTCCCTCCCCAACCTGGGGGTACTGAGGCTCACTTTCCTCCCTGCCCTGCGGGTACTGAGGCTAACACTCCCTCCCTCCCTGGCATTGTGGAATTCATGCCCTCATTCACTCCCTCCCTTCCCTGGGGGTCCTGAAGCCCAATCTCCCTCACCACTGGCCTTGTGGTACTGAGGCCCAAGCTCCCTCCCTCCCTGCCCTGGTGGTCCTGAGGCCCAAACTGACTCCCTCCCTGCCCTGGATGTACTGAGGCCCACACATCCTCCCTCCCTGCCCTGGGGCTACTGAGGCCCACATTCCCTCCCTCCCTGCCCTGGGGTACTGAGGCCCACTCTCCCTCACTCCCTGCCTTCGGGGTACTGAGGCCCACACTTCCTCACTCCCTCCCTGCACTGGGGCTACTGAGGTCCACACACCTTCTCTGCTCTGGAGGTACTGAGGCCCACACTCCCTCCCTGCCCTGGAGGTACTGAGGCCCACTCTCCCTCCCTCCCTGCCCTGGGGCTGCTGAGGCCCACACTCCCACCCTGTCCTGGGGGTACTGAGGGCAACAGTCCCTCCCTACCTGCCCTGTGGCTACTGAGGCCCACCCTCCCTCTCTGCCTGCCCTGGCGGTACTGAGGACCTCAGTCCCTCACTCACTGCCCTGTGCGTACTGAGGCCCACGCTCCCTCCCTCCCTCCCTGCCCTCGGGGTACTGAGGCCCACACTCACTCCCTCCCTCCGTGCCCAGAGGGTACTGAGGCCCACACTCCATCCCTCCCTCCTTCACTGGAGGTACAGAGGCCCTCGCTCCATCTCTGGAGTTACTGAGGCCTTCACTACCTCCCTTCCCTGAGGGTACGGAGGCCCACAGTCCGTCCCTCCCTTTCTGAAGATACTGAGGCCCTCAGACCCTCCAGGGAGTTACTGAGGCCCTCACCTCCTCCCAGCCCTGGAGGTACTGAAGCCCACATTCACTCCATAACTTCCCTGGGGGTCCTGAGGCCCTCTCTCACTACCTCACTCCTTGTTCTTGGGATCCTGCGGCCCACACTTCTTCCCTCCCTGCCCTGGGGTTACTAAGGCGCACACGCTCTCCCTCCCTCACTGTGTTCGTGGTCCTGAGGCCCAAACTCGATCCCTATCTGGGGGTACTGTGGTCCACACTCCCTCCCTACCTGCACGGGGGATACTGAGGCACACACTCCCTCCCTCCCTGCCCTGGGGGCACTGAGGCCTACACTTCCTCACTCACGGCCCTGGGGTTTCTAGGGCCCACACTCCATCCTTCGCTGCCCTGGGGGTTCTGAGGCCCACACTCCATCCCTCCTTACCCTGCGGGTACTGTGGCCCTCACTCCCTCCCTCGCTACACTGGGGTACTGAGTCCCGCACTCCCTCCCTCCGTCCCTGCCCATGGAATTCTGAAGCCCAAACTTCCTCCCTCATTGCCGTGGGGGTAATGAGGCCAACAGTCGATCCCTCCCTGCCTTGGGGGTAATGAGGTCCATACACTTTGCATCCCTCCCTCACTGCCATGTGTGTACTGTGCGCCACACCACATCCGTCTCTGCCCTGGGTGTACTTAGGCCACACTTCCTCCCTACCTGCCCAAGGATACTGAGGCCCATTCTCTCCATGCCCTTGGGGTACATAGGCCCACACTCTCTCCTTCCATCTTTGAGGGAACTGAGGTCCACACACCCTCCCTATCTGCTCTGGGGGTACTGTGGACAACACTCCCTCCCTGCCTCCCTCTTCTGGGGCTACTGAGGCCCACACCCTTTGCCTCCCTCACTACCTGCCCTGCGATTCCTGAGGTCCACACTCTTTCCTTCGCTGCACTGGGTGTCCTGAGGCCCACACTACCTGCCTCCCTGTCCTGGGGTACTGGGACCCACACTCCCTCCATCCCTCGCAACCCTGGGTGTACGGAGGCCCAGACTCTCTCCCTCCCTGCCCTGTGGGTAGAGGCCCACAATCCCTCGCTCCTTGGAGGTACTGATACCCACTCACGCTCACTCCCTGCCCTGGGAGTATTGAGGCCCAACTCCCTCACACTCTGACCTGGGGGTACTGAACACCACACTCCCTGCCTCACTCACTGAGCTGGTGTACTGAGGCCCGCACTCCCTCCCTCAATGCGCTGGGGTACCGAGGACCACACTCCCTCACGCTCAGACCTGGGGGTACTGAGGGTCACACTCGCTCCCTCCCTCGCCACGGTAAATGAGGCCCACACTCCATCCCTCCCTCCATGCTCTGGGGGTAGAGAGGCCCACACTGCCTGCCTCCCTCCCCAAAAACTATTTCCCTCCCTGCCCTGGAAGTACTGAGGCCCACAATCCCTTCGTCCCTTCCTGCCCTGGGGATTGTGAGGCCCACACTCCCTACCTCGCGCCCCAGGCACTCCCTCCCTCCCTGTCCTGGAGATACTGAGGCCCACACCACCTCCCTCTCGCCGAGTACTGAGGCCCACACTCACTCTCTCCCTGTCCTGGGGGAACTGAGGCCCACATTCTCTTCCTCCCTGCCCAGGGTGTACTGAGGTCCACACTCTTCCCTCCCTGCCCTGGAGGTATTGATGTCCACACTCCCTCCCTCCCTGCACTGGAGCTACTGAGGACCACACTCACTCCCTACCCACCCCCAGAATCCTGATGCCCACTCTCACCCCCTTCTTCCCTTCCTGGGGTAACTGAGGCCCACGCTACCTCCCTGCCCTGGAGGTACTGAGGTCCACTCTCCCTCACTCCCTGTACTGAAGGTAATGAGGCTCACACTCCCTCCCACACTGGCCTGGCGGTACAGAGGCCCACACACCCTCCCTCCCTTCCTGCCCTGGTGGTACTGAGGCCCACGCTATGTCCCACCCTGACCTCGGGGTTATGAGGCCCACACTCCCTCGCTAACTGCCCAGGGTAACTGAGGCCCACACTCCCTCCCTCCCTGTCCTGGGTGTACTGAGGCCCACACTCCCCAACTCCCTGCCCAGGGGTACTGAGGCCCACACTCCCTCACTCCCTGCCCTGGGGTACTGAGGCCCAATCTCCCTCCCTCCTGAGCCAGGGGGTTATAGGGCTCATACTCCCTCAATAAACATGTGGTACTGAGGCCCACAATCACACCCTGCCCTGGGGGTACTGAGGCCCTACTCTCTCTCTCACTGGCCTGGGGTCCTGAGGCCCACACTCTCTCCCTCACTGCCCTGGGGGTCCTGAGGCCCAAACTCTCTCCCTCACTGCCTTGGAGTACTGAGGCCCACACCCCTTCCCTTCCTGGGGGTACTGGACCCACTCTCACTCTGTCTCTATCCTGGGATTACTGAAGCCCGCACACCCTCCCTCTCTTCAGGTACTAAGGCCCACACACTCTCCCTCACTTCCCTGGGGGTGCTGAGGCCCACACTCCCTCTATACCTGCCCTGGGGTTACTGAGTCCCACTGTCTCTCCCTGCCATGGGGATACTAAGGCCCACACTCCCTGCCTATCTGGGGACTATTGAGTTCCATACTCCCTTTCTCCCTCCCTGGGGGTACTGAGGCCCACACTTGCTCACTCCTTCCCTGCCTGGGCTACTGTGGCCCACACTCCCTCCTTTCCTGCCCTGGGGGACATGAGGCCCACACTCCCTCCCTCCCTGCCCTTGGAGTACTGAGGCCCACACTCGCTCCCTCCTGCCGTCGGGGTTCTGAGGCCCCCTCTAAGTCCCTCCCTCTCTCGCTGATGATACTGAGGCCCACAATCCCTCACACTCTGACCTGGTGTTACTGAAGCCCACACTACGTCCCTCCCTAAACTGGGGGTACTGAGGCCCACACTATCTCACTCACTGTCCTCTGGGTAATGAGGCTCACACTCGCCTCCTGCCTTCCTACCCTCGGAGTAATGAGGCTCACAGTCCCTTCTTTCATTCCTGCCCTGATGGTACTGAGGCCCACTCTCGCTCCCTCCCTCCATGCCTTCGTGGTATTGAGGCTCACACTTCTCCCACCTTGCCCTGGGGGTACTGAGACCCACACTCCATTACTCCCTCCCTGCCCTGGGGGTGCTGAGTCCCACAATCCCTCCTTCCCTGCGCTGGGGGACTGAGGACCACAATCCCACCTTCCCTGCCCTGATGGTACTGAAGCCCACATTTCCTCCATCCCTGCGCTGGGGTATTGGCACTCGCATTCCCTCCCTGCCTCCCTGTCCTGGGGGTAATGAGGCCCAGACTCAATACCTCTGCACTGGGTGTACTGAGGCTCACACTCCCTCACTCCCTCCCTGGGTGTACTGAAGCCCATACTCCCACCCACCCTGTCCTCAGGTTCCTGAGCACCACACTCACGCCCTGCCCTGGCGGTACTGACGTCCACACTCACTCCCTCCCTACCTGGGGATTATTGGGGCCCTCATTCCCTCTCTCCCTCCCCGTGGATACTGATGCCAACAATGGCTCATTCCTTCCCCGCCCTGGGGTACTGAGGCCCAAACTCCCTCCTTTCCTGTCCTGGGGGACCTGAGGCCCACACTTCCACCCTCCCTGCCCTGGAGGTACTGAGGCACACACTCGCTTCCTCCCTGCCTTGTGGGTACTGAGGCCCACACTCACTCCTTCCCTTCCCCTGGTGGTACTGAGGCCCACACTCCCTCCCTCCCAGCGCTGGGGCCCCTGAGGCCCACTCCCACTCCCTCCCTTCCTATCCTTGTGGTACTGAGGCCCACACTCGCTCACTCCCTGCACTTGGAGTACTGAGGCAAACATTGCCTCGCTCCCTCCTTGCCCTGGGGATACTGAGGCCCAAACTCCCTCCCTCCTTGCCCTGAGAGTTCTGAGACTCAAACACCCTCCCGCCCTGCCCTGGGGGTACTGAGGTCCACAATCTCTCCCTCCCTGCCCTGGGGGTACTGTGGCCCACAATCCCTCCTTCGCTGCCTGGGAACACTGAGGCCCACACTGCCTCCCTCCCTCCCTCCGTGCCCTGGGGGTACTGAGGCCCACACTCCCTCCCTCCCTCCCTCCCTGCCCTGGGGGTACTGAGGCCCACACTCCCTCCCTCCCTCCCTAACTGCACTGGGGGTACTGAGGCCCGCACTCCGTCGCTCTCTTCCCTGGGGGGACTGAGGCCCACACTCGCTCCCTGCCCTGGGGTTACTGAGGCCTACACACCTTACCTCTCTCCGGGTACTGAGGTCCACACTCCCTCCCTCCCTGCCCTGCTGGTACTGACGCCCACACTCCCTCCACCCCTACCTTCGGGGTACTGAGGTCCACGCACCCACCCTAACTGCACTGGGGTCCGTGTACCCACGCTTCCTCCTACCCGGCCCTCGGGATACTGAGGCCCACACTCCATTCCTATCTGCCCTGGGGTCACTGAGTCCCACTCTCTCTCCCTTGCCGCTCGGCGGTCCTGAGGCCCAAACTGCCTCCCTCCCTGCCAATGCATTCCCTCACTCCCTGCCCTGGAGGTATTGAGGCCCACACTTACTCGGTCCCTAAACTGGGGGTACTGAGGCCCACACTACCTCACTCACTGCCCTCGGGGTAACGAGGCTCACATTCCCTCCCTCCATTCCCTGGTGGCACTGAGGACCACTCTCCCTCCCTCCCTCCCTTCCTTCGTTGTACTGAGGCCCACACTCCTCCCACCTTGCCCAGGGGGTCCTGAGACCCACACTCACAACCTCACTTCCCTGAAGGAACTGACGCCCATAATCCCACATTCCCTGCCCTGGGGGTGCAGAGGCCCAAATCCCACTGTGCACTGGGGGTACTGAGGCGCACACTCAAAAACTCCCTACATTTCCTCGGGGTACTGAGGCCCAAACTCCCTCCCTCTCTGCCCTGGTGGTACTGAGGCCCACACTCCCTCCCTCCCTGTGCTGGGGGACCTGAGGCCCAATCTCATTCCTTCCCTTCCTACCTTTGGGGTACTGAGGCCCACATTCGCTCACTCCCTTCCCTCGGGATATTAATGCAAACTCTCCCTCGTTCCTCCCGGCATTTGCAGTACTGAGGCACACACACCCTCCCTCCCATGCTCTAGGGGTACTGAGGCACACACTCCCTCCCTCTTTACCGTGGGGAAACTGAGGCCCAACCCTTCGCTCCCTCCTTGCCCTTGTGTTATTGAAACTCAAACTCACTCCCTCCCTACCATGGGGATACTGAGGTCCATACTCCCTGTCTACCCTGCGGGTGCTGAGGCCCACACTAGCTCTCTACCTCCCTCCCTGCGCTGCTACTACTGAGGTCCACACTTCCTCCCTATCGGGAGTACTTAGGCCCAAACTCCGTCCCTCTCTGCCCTGGGGGTGCTTCGGCCCACATACCCTCTCTCCCTCGCTGGGTATACTGAGGCCCACACTCCCTCTCTCCCTGCCTGGGGGTACTGAGGCCCAAACCCCCTCCCTGCCCTGGGGGTACAGAGGCCCACACACCCTCCCTATCTACTCTGGGGTTCCTGAGGCCCACTCTCCCTGCCTTTGTTCATTTTGGGTAGTGAGGCACACACTGTCTCCCTCCCCACGCTCGGGGTCCTGAGGCCCACTCTCACTCCCTCCCTCCCTATCCTTGGGTTACTGAGGCCCACACTCACTCATTCTCAGCCCTGGGGGTACTGAGGCCCAAGCTCCCTCCCTCCCCTCCCTGGGGGTACTGAGCCTCAAAATCTCTCACTGCCCTGGGCGTCCTGAGGCACACACTCCCTCCTTCGCTGTCCTTGTGGTACTGAGGCCCAAGCTCCCTCCCTCCTCACTCTGGGTTTACTGAGGCCCACACTCCCTCCCCCCCTGCCCTGGGGGTCCTGAGGCTAACACTGATACCCTCCCTGCCCTGTGGGTACTGAGACCCACACTCCCTCCCTCCCTCCCAACTCTGGGTGTACGGAGGCCCAGACTCCCTCCCTCTCTGCCCTGGGGGTAGAGGCCCACAATTTCTCGCTCCTTGGAGGTACTGAGGCCCAATAACGCTCACTCACTGCCCTGGGAGTACTGAGGACCACACTCACTCCCTCCCTGCCCTGGTGGTCCTGAGGAAACACCCCCTCGCTCCCTGCCCTGGGGGTCCTGAGGCCCACTCTCACTTCCTTCCTCCGTGTCCTCGGGGTACTGTGGCCCAAACTCCCTCCCTTCCCTGGTGATACAGAGGCCCAAACTCCCTCAATATCTGGGCGTACTGAGACCCACACTCCGGCCTTCTCTGCCCTGGTTGTACACAGAGAAGCTCACTCGCTTCTCTGGGGGTTCTGAGGCCCACACTCCCAACCTACCTCCCTGCCCGAGGGGAACTGAGGCCGATACTCACTCCCTCCTCCCCTGGAGGTACTGAGGCCAATCTCCCTCCCTCCCTGAGCTGGGAGTGCTGAGGTCCACACTCCATCTCTCCCTCACTAGGGGTTCTGAGGCCCATACTCCCTCCCTCCCCCCCGCGGGTACTGAGGCCCACATTCCCTCCCACCCTCCCTGGGGGCACTGAGGCCCACAGTCCCTCTCTACCTGCCCTGGGGATACTGAGGCGCACACGCCCTCTCTCCCTCCCTGGTAGTACTAAGGCCCACATTCCCTTCTTCACTGCACTGAGGGTACTGAGGCCAACACTCCGTTCCTGTCTGCCCTGGGGGTACTGAGGCCCACACACCGTCCCTCCCTGCCCTGGGAGTACTGAGGCCCGCACTCCCTCCATCCCTCCACAGGAGGTACTGAGGCCCACATTCCCTCCCTCCCTCCCTGGGGGCACTGAGTCCCACAGTCCCTCTCTACCTGCCCTGGGGGTACTGAAGCGCAAACTCCCTCTCTCCCTCCCTGGTAGTACTGAGGCCCACATTCCCTCCCTCCCTGCCCTGAGGGTACTGAGGCCCACACTCCGTTCCTGTCTTCCCTGGGGGTACTGAGGCCCAGTCTCACTATCTCGCTCCCTGCCCTGGGGGTACCGATGTCCACACTCCCTCCCAACCTGCCATTGGGGTACTGAGGCCCACACTCCCTCCTTCCCTGGCCTTGAGGTACTGAGGCCCACACTCCCTCCTTGCCTGCCCTTGAGGTACTGAGGCCCAGTCTCCCTCTCTCCCTGCCCGGCGATGCTGAGGCCCACACTTCCTCCCTCACTGCCCTCGGGGTACTGAGGCCCACATTCCCTCTCTCACTCCTTGGGATACTGAGGAACACTCTCTCTCCCTGCCCTGGAGGTACTCAGGCTCACACACCCTCACGCCCTGGGCTTGTGGAACTGAGGCCCACACACACTCCCTCCATTCCTGCCCTGGTGGTACTGAGGCCAACACTCCCTTCCTCCCTTACTGACATGGTGGTACTGAAGTCCACACTCCCTCCATCCCTGCCCTCGGGGTACTGAGGCCCAATCTCCCTCGAAATCAGACCTGGTGGGACTGAGGCCCACACGCAATTCCTCCCTCCCTCCCTGGGGTTACTGAGGCCCACACTCATTCTCTCTTGCCCCTGGAGATACTGAGCACCATACTCGCTACCTTCCCTGGAGGTACTGATGCACATACTTCCTGTCTCCCTGCAATGGGGGCACTGAGGCCCACACTCCTTTCTTCCCTCCGTGCCCCGGGGGTACTGAGGACCAATCTCGCTCACTCACTGCCCTGGAGTACTGAGGCCCAAACTCCCTCCCTCCCTCCCCTGAAGGTCCTGAGGGTCACACTCACTTCTTGCCCTCGGGGTACTGTGGCGCACACTCCTTCCCTCCCTGCCCTGGAGCAACTGAGGCCTTCACTCCCTCCCTCCCTGGCTGCCCTGGACAACTTTCACACCCTCCCTGCCCTTGGGGTACTGAGGCCCTCACACCCTAACTTCCCTCGTGGTGCTAAGGACGACACTCACTCCTTCCCTGCCCTGGGGTCCTGAGGCCCACACTCCATTCCTCCTTGCCATAGGGGTACTGAGGCCCATACTACCACCCTCTCTGCCCTTGGGGTACTGAGGCCCATACTCCGTCCTTCCTTACCCTGGGGGACCTGAGGTCCACACTCACTCCCTCCCTGCCATCGGTGTACTGAGCACCTGCTCCTTACCTGCCCTGGATGTACTGAGGCCTGCACTCACTCATTCCTTGACCGAGGCGTTCTGAGGCCCACGCTCGCTTCCTGCCTGCCCTGCGGGTACTGAGGACCAGTCACCCTCCCGACCTGCCCTGGGGTTACTGAGGCCCAGACACCCTCCCTTCCTCCTTGGAGGTACTGAGGCCCAGACTCCCTCCCTCCCTCCTTGGAGGTACTGTGGCACACAATCCATTCCTCCCTGCCCTGGGGGTCCTGAACTCACTCTCACTCCCTACATCCCTGTCCTCGGGGTATTGAGGCCCACACCCGCTCACTCCCTGCCTTGTGGGTAATGAGTCAAGCAATCCCTCCCTCACTCCCTCCCTGCACTCGGGGTATTGAGGCTCACACTCTCTCCCTCCCTGTCCTCGGGTTGCTGAGGCCCATACTCCCTCCGTGCCCTGCAGTACTGAGGCCCACTCTCCCTCGCTACATGCCCTCGAGGTACTGAGGCCGAGACTCCCACCCTCCCTGCCCTGATGGAACTGAGGCCCACTCATTCTCCCTCTCTACCCTTGGGGTACAGAGGCCCACACTCCCTCACTCCCTGATTACACTGGTGGTACCGAGGTCCACACTTCCTCCCTCCTTCTCTGCCCTGGGGGTACTGAGGCCCATACTCCCTCCCTCCCTGATTGCCCTGGGGGTACTGAGGCCCACTCTCCCACCCTCCCTTACTGCCCTGGGGGTATCGAGGCCCAAACTCCCTCGATACCACTTGGAGGTACCGAAGCATACACTCCATCCCAACATCTCCTCGGGATACTGAGAACCACACTCGCTCACACCCTGCTCTGGAGGTACTGAGGCCAACAATCCCATCCTCCCTCCCTGCCCTCGGGGTCCTGAGGCCCACACACCCTCCCTCCCTGCCTTTCGAGTACTGAGACCCACACTCAGTCCCTCCCGCTCTGCCCTGGCGGTACTGAGGCACACTCTCCCTCTCTACCTGCCCTGTGTGTACTGAGGCCCACACTCCCTCCCTCCCTGCCTTTCGGATACTGAGACCCACACTCCCTCCCTCCCACCCTGCCCTGGCGGTACTGAGACCCACACTCCTTCCCTCCCTCACTACCCTGGGTGTACTGAAGCCCACACTCCCTCCCTCCCAGCCATGTTGGTCTTGAAGCCCAGAATCCCTACCTCCCTGTCCTCGGGGTACTGAGGCCCAGACTCCCTCTCTACCTGCCCTGGGGCTACTGAGGCCCACATTCCCTCTCTCACTCCTTGGGATACTGAGGAACATTCTCTCTCCCTGCCCTGGAGGTACTCAGGCTCACACACCCTCACGCCCTGGCCTTGTGGAACTGAGGCCCACACACTCTACCTCCATTCCTGCCCTGGTGGTACTGAGGCCAACACTCCCTTCATCCCTTACTGGCATGGTGGTACTGAAGCCCACACTCCCTCCATCCCTGCCCTCGTGGTACTGAGGCCCAATCTCCCTCGAACTCAGACCTGGTGGGACAGAGGCCCACACTCAATTCCTCCCTCCCTCCCTGGGGTTACTGAGGCCCACACTCATTCTCTCTTGCCCCTGGAGGTACTGAGCACCATACTCGCTACCTTCGCTGGAGGTACTGAGGCACATACTTCCTGTCTCCCTGCAATGGGGGCACTGAGGCCCACACTCATTTCTTCCCTCCGTGCCCCGGGGGTACTGACGGCCAATCTCGCTCACTCACTGCCCTGGAGTACTGAGGCCCACACTCCCTCCCTCCCTCCCCTGAAGGTCCTGAGGGTCACACTCACTTCTTGCCCTCGGGGTACTGTGGCGCACACTCCTTCCCTCCCTGCCCTGGAGCAACTGAGGCCTTCACTCCCTCCCTCCCTGGCTGCCCTGGACCACTTTCACACCCTCCCTGCCCTTGGGGTACTGAGGCCCTCACACCCTAACTTCGCTCGTGGTGCTAAGGACGACACTCACTCCTTCCCTGCCCTGGGGTCCTGTGGCCCAACTCCATTTCTCCTTGCCATAGGGGTACTGAGGCCCATACTACCACTCTCCCTGCCCTTGGGGTACTGAGGCCCACACTCCGTCCTTCCTTACCCTGGGGGACCTGAGGTCCACACTCACTCCCTCCCTCCCATCGCGGTACTGAGCCCCTGCTCCTTACCTGCCCTGGATGTTCTGAGGCCTGCACTCCCTCCCTCCTTGACCTAGGCGTTCTGAGGCCCACGCTCGCTTCCTGCCTGCCCTGCGGGTACTGAGGACCAGTCACCCTCCCGACCTGCCCTGGTGTTACTGAGGCCCAGACACCCTCCCTCCCTCCTTGGAGGTACTGAGGCCCAGACTCCCTCCCTCCCTCCTTGGAGGTACTGTGGCACACAATCCCTTCCTCCCTGCCCTGGGGGTCCTGAACTCACTCTCACTCCCTACCTCCCTGTCCTCGGGGTATTGAGGCCCACACCCGCTCACTCCCTGCCTTGTGGGGAATGAGGCAAACAATCCCTCCCTCACACCCTCCCTGCACTCGGGGTCTTGAGGCTCACACTCCCTCCCTCCCTGTCCTCGGTTTGCTGAGGCCCATACTCCCTCCGTGCCCTGCAGTACTGAGGCCCACTCTCCTTCGCTACGTGCCCTCGGGGTACTGAGGCCGAGACTCCCACCCTCCCTGCCCTGATGGAACTGAGGCCCACTCATTCTCCCTCTCTACCCTTGGGGTACAGAGGCCCACACTCCCTCTCTCCCTGATTGCCCTGGTGGTACCGTGGTCCACTCTTCCTCCCTCCTTCTCTGCCCTGGGGGTACTGAGGCCCATACTCCCTTCCTCCCTGATTGCCCTGGGGGTACTGAGGCCCACTCTCCCACCCTCCCTTACTGCCCTGGGGGTACCGAGGCCCAAACTCCCTCGCTACCAGTTGGAGGTACCGAAGCATACACTCCATCCCAACATCTCCTCGGGACACTGAGAACCACACTCGCTCACAACCTGCTCTGGAGGTACTGAGGCCAACAATCCCATCCTCCCTCCCTGCCCTTGGGGTCCTGAGGACCACACACCTTCCCTCCCTGCCTTTCGGATACTGAGACCCACACTCCCTCCCTCCCACCCTGCCCTGGCGGTACTGTGGCCCACACTCCTTCCCTCCCTCACTACCCTGGGTGTACTGAAGCCCACACTCCCTCCCTCCCTGCCATGTTGGTCTTGAGGCCCAGACTCCCTACCACCCTGTCCTCGGGGTACTGAGGCCCAGACTCCCTCTCTACCTGCCCTGGGGGTACTGAGGCCCACACTCCCTCTCTACTTGCACTGAGGGTACTGAGGCCCACACTCCCTCTCTCACCGCCTTTCGGGTACTGAGACCCACACTCCCTCCCTCCCACTCTGCCCTGGCGGTACTGAGGCCCACACTCCTTCCCTCCCTCACTAGCCTGGGTGTACTGAAGCCGACACTCCCTCCCTCCACTGATGGTACTGAGGCCCACATTCCCTCCCTCCCTGCCCTGCGGGTACTGAGGCCCAAACTCTCTCACTCCCTGCACTGGGAACACTGAGGATCACACTCCCTCCTTACCTCCCTCCGGAAACTGAGGCCACAATCCATCCCTCAATTCACTAGGGGTACTGAGTCCCATACTCGCTCCCTCCCTCCCTGCCCTGGGGGTTCTGAGGCCTATACTCCATCCCCTCCTTCCCTAGGGTACTGATGCCCAAACTCCCTCCCTCCGTACCCTGGGGGTACTGAGGTCCACACTCCCTCCCTCCCTGCTGTGGGGATACTGACGTACACAGTCCATCCCTCTCTGCCCTGTGGGAGATGAGGCTCACATTCCCTCCCTCCCTGGAGGTACTGAGGCCCAATCTCCCTCCCTCCCTGCCCAGGGAACACTTAGGCTCACACTCCCTCCGTCCCTCCGGAAACTGAGGCCCACACTCTGTCAGTCACTTCCCTCGGGATACTGAGACCCACACTCGCTCCCTCCCTCCCTGCCCTGGGGGGGTTCTGAGGCCCATTCTCCCTCCCGTACTTGCCTGCGGATACTGAGGCCCACACTCCCTCTTACCCTCCCTGGTGGTACTGTGGACCACACTCCCTTCCTCCCTGCCCTGGGGGTACTGAGGCCCACACTCCCTCCCTCCCTGGCTTTGTGGAACTGAGGCCTACACTCCCTACCTGCCCTGGAGGTACTGAGGCCCACACTCCCTCCCTCCCTTGCCTTGTGGTACTGAGGCCCACACTCCCTCCCTCCCTCTCTGCCTGTGAGTATTGAGGCCCACACTCCCTCCCTCCCTCTCTGCCCTGGAGGTACTGAGGCCCACACTTCCACCCTCCATATCTGCCCTGGAGGTACCGAGCCCCACACCCACTACCTCACTCGCAGCACTGGAGGTAATGAGGTTAACACCGCCTCCCTCCCAGCACTGGAAGTACTGAGGCCCACACTCCCTACCTTCCAGCACTGGAGATACTGAGACCCACACTGCCATCCTCCCTGCCCTGGAGGTACTGAGACCCACACTCACTCCCTCCCAGCACTAGAAGTACTGAAGCACACACTCCCTCCTTCCAACCCCGTGGATACTGAGGCCCACTCTCACCTCCCTCCCTTGCCTTGTGGTACTGAGGCCCACACTCCCTCCTTCCCTCTCTGCCTGGGGTTATTGAGGCCCACACTCCCTATCTAGCTGGCTATTTTTGCGGTCCTACATTTTAATTTTGTACCTTGCTCCTTCAATTCGTCTCGTAGGACCTCCTCCCTTTATTAACCTATGTCGTTGGTACCAATGTGCACCACGACAGCTGGCTGTTCTCCCTCACTTTTTAGAATGTCCTGCATCCGCTCCGAGACAAGTCGTGTCGCGAGTTGGTCTGACCGCAGGAGAAGGGTCCACAGCCAGCTAAGGAATGCACGACCAGCAGGAAGAGTAGTGCAAGGAAGATAGTGCAGGGATCCCCTGCGGTCATCCCCCTGAAAAACAGATACACTGCTTTGAGTACTGTTGAGGGACATGACTCATCAGGGGAGGTCAGCAGCAGCGAAGTTCATGGCGCCGTGGTTGGTGCTGTTGCACAGGAGGGCAGGTAAAAGAGTGGGAGAACGATAGTGATAGGGGATTCAATCGTAAGAGGAATAAATAGACGTTTCTGCGGCAGCAACCAAGACTGCAGGATGGTATGTTGCCTCCCTGGTGCAAGGGTCAAGGATATCTCGGAGCGGGTGCAGGACATTCTAAAAAGGGAGGGAGAACAGCCAGTTGTCGTGGTGCACATTGGTACCAAAGACATAGGTAAAAAAAGGGATGAGATCCTCCGAGACGAATTTAAGAAACTAGGAGCTAATTTAAAAAGTAGGACCTCAAAAGTAATAATCTCGGGATTGCTAGCAGAGCCATGTGCTAAGTCAGACTAGGAATCGCAGGATAGCACAGATGAGGACGTGGCTTGAGCAGTGGTGCAGCAGGGAGGGATTCAAATCCTTGGGTTAGTGGAGCAGGTTCTGGGGGAGGTGGGACCAGTACAAACCGGACGCTCTGGACCTGGGCAGGACCGGAACCAATGTTCAGGGGGGAGTGTTTGCTAGTGCTGTTGGGGAGGAGTTAAACTAATATGGCAGGGGGATGGGAACCAATGCAGGGAGACAGAGGGAAACAAAAAGGAGACAAAAGCAAAAGGCGGAAAGGAGATGAGTAAAAGTGGAGGGCAGGGAAACCCAAGGCAAGAAACAAAAAGGGCCACTGAATATAAAGCGGCTGCAGGAGGGGGCAAAACTAAAAATCATGGTATAAAAACTAGGATTAAAACACTCTACATCAATGCACGCAGCATTCGAAATAAAGTAAATGAGTTCACGGAACAAATCTTTGCAAATGGGTATAATTTGGTGGCCATTACAGAAACATGGTTGCAGGGTGGCCAAGACTGGTAATTAAACATACATGGGTATCTGACGATTCGGAAAGATGGACAAGAAGGGAAAGGAGGTGGGGTAGGTCTGTTAATAAAGGATGAAATGAAGGCAGTTGTGAGGGAAGATATTGGCTCCAATGAACAAAATGTTGAATCATTGTGAGTGGAGATTAGAGATAGTAATGGCAAAACGTCACTGTTCGGCGTAGTTTATAGTCCCCCAAATAATAACTTCACGGCGTAGTCATGGGGGATTTTAACCTGCATATCGATTGGTCAAATCAAATCGCACGGGGTAGCCTGGAGGAGGAATTCATAGAATGCATACGGGGTTGTTTCTTAGAACAGTATGTAACAGTGCCTACAAGGGAGCAAGTCATCTTAGACCTGGTCCTGTGTAATGAGACAGGAAAAATAAACGATCTCCTAGAAAAAGATCCTCTCGGAATGAGTGATCACAGTATGGTTGAATTTGTAATACAGATTGAGGGTGAGGAGGTTGTGTCAGAAATGATTATACTATGCGTAAACAAAGGGGGCTACAGTGGAATGAGGGCAGAGTTGGCTAAAGTAGACTGGAAACAAAGACTAAACGGTGACACAATTGAGGAACAGTGGAGGACTTTTAAGGAGCTCTTTCATAGTGCGCAACAAAAATATATTCCAGTGAAATGAAGGGCGGCAAGAGAAGGGATAACCAGCCGTGGATTAACAAGGAAATAAAGGAAATTATCAAATCAAAGACCAATACGTATAAGGTGGCCAAGTATAGTGGGAAACTAGAGGATTGGGAAAAGTTTAAGCAACAGCAAAGAATGACTAAAAAAGCAATAAAGAAAGGAAAGATAGATTACGAAGGTAAACTTGCGCAAAACATAAAACAGGTCGTAAAAGCTTTTACTGATATATAAAATGGATAAGAGTGACTAAAGTAAATGTTGGTCCCTTTGAAGATGAGAAGGGGGATTTAATAATGGGAAATGTGGAAATGGCTGAGACCTTAAACAATTATTTTGCTTCGCTCTTCGCAGTGGAAGACACAAAAGCCATGCCAAAAATTGCTGGTCAAAGGAATGTAGGAAGGGAGGACCTTGAGACAATCACTATCACTAGGGGGGTAGTGCTGGACAGGCTAATGGGACTCAAGGTAGACAAGTCCCTTGGTCCTGAGCAAATGCATCCCAGGGTATTAAAAGAGATGGCGGAAGTTAGAGCAGTTGCATTCGTTATAATCGACCAAAATTCTCTGGATTCTGGAGAGGTACCAGCGGATTGGAAAGCAGCTAATGTAACGCCTCTGTTTAAAAAAAGGGGGCAGACAAAAGGCAGGTAATTATAGGCCAGTTAGTTTAACATCTGTATGTGGAAAATGCTTGAAACTATCATTAAGGATGAAATAGCCGGACATCTAGACAGGAATAGTGCAACCAAGCAGACGCAACATGGATTCATGAAGGGGAAATCATGTTTAGCTAATGTACTGGAATTATTTGAGTATATAACGATCATCGTGGATAGAGGTGTACCGATGGATGTGATGTATTTAGATTTGCAAAAGGCATTCGATAAGGTGCCACACAAAAGGTTACTGCAGAAGATAGAGGTACGTGGCGTCAGAGGAAATGTATCAGCATGGATCGAGAATTGGCTGGCTAACAGAAAGCAGAGTCGGGATAAATGGGTCCTTTTCGGGTTGGGAGTCGGTGGTGGTGTGCCACAGCGATCGGTGCTGGGACCACAACTGTTTACAATATACATAGATGACCTGGGAGAGGTGACAGAGTGTAGTGTAACACAAATTGCAGATGACACGAAGATTAGTGGGAAAGTGGGTTGTATAGAGGACTCAGGGAGGATGCAAAGAGATTTGGATAGGTTAAGCGAATGTGCTAAGGTTTGGCAGATGGAATACAATGTCAGAAAATGTGAGGTCATCCACCTTGGAAAAAGAAACAGTAAAAGGGAATATTATTTGAATAGGGAGAAATTACAACATGCTGCGGTGCAAAGGGACCTGGGGGTCCTTGTGCATGAATCCCAAAAAGTTAGTTTACAGGTGCAGCAGTTAATCAGGAAGGCGAATGGAATGTTGGCGTTCATTGCGAGAGGGATGGAGTAAAAACCAGGGAAGTCCTGCTGCAATTTTATAGGGTATTGGTGAGGCCGCACCTGGAGTACTGCCTGTAGTTTTGGTAAGGTTTCTTAAGGAAGGATATACTAGCTTTGGAGGTGGTACAGAGGCGATTCACTAGGCTGATTCCGGAGATGAGGGGGTTATCTTATGATGATAGATTAAGTAGACTGGGTCTTTACCCATTGGAGTTCAGAAGGATGAGAGGTGATCTTATAGAAACTTTTAAAATAATGAAAGGCATAGAAAAGATAGAGGCAGAGAGGTTGTTTCCACTGGTCGGGGAGACTAGAACTAGGGTGCACAGCCTCAAAATACGGATAAGTGGAGCTGAGTCCACGGCCAGATTAGCCATGATCTTGTTGAATGGCGGAGCAGGCTCGAGGGGCTAGATGGGATACTCCTGTTCCTAATTCTTATGTTCTTATGTTCTTATGCTGTAACAATTTTATAACTCTGATTCTATGATTTTCGAATGCTTTTAAAGCATTATAAAGTGTGATGATGTTTAATAAATGGTCAGGATAAATCAAAATGCCTATACTGTATTGCAAAAAGCTATAAATGGTACAATGGAGATGCTGCCTGTATTCGTGCGGACAGGAGTTGCACTGACTCATGAAGAACGTTAGTCCGTCCATGTTTGTGCAGGGCAGAGATGCCTTTCCAGAGGGGCCTGAGAGAGAGTCGTACCCCGCACAGGGAGCCCAGTTTAGATACTCTGTGAGTGTGTGAGTAGGTTCACCCAGATCACTGGCCCATCACCTGGAGCCGAGTGCAGACAGGTTGTGAATGATTGTGTTAATATTCGCCCAGATCACTGAACCCTCACACGGAGCGCAACGTAGTCTGTGTGTGAGTGAGCATTTTAATGTTGACCCCGATCATTGGCCGCTCACAGGGTGCCCAGTGTTCACAGTGTGTGAGTGAACGTGTTAATATTCAGCCAAACCACTGGCTCCCCGTGGTGAGAGTGACTCGATCACAATATCAGGACTCATGGAGTCGGAGGCTGCAAAGCCCCCGCTGCTTCTCATCTTTTAATGAATTTCACAATCAAAGTAAAGGGATGGTTATACATTTTCGGCAAAAAATCACAAGATAGGGCTTGAGTGACATCCTAGTTCAGCCTATCCCTTTTGATCCCTCTTTCCTTTTGTCCACTCATAAGCCTACCTAAGTATGGTCTAATTTTAAACAAAGACCTTATGTTAATGTTTCAGGTTAATAACATGATTTAATAAGACCTTGAGGTTTTTCTGCAAGCTGTGGGTTTTGTTTCAATATGTGTTAGTGTTGTAACATTTCGCAGTCTCGAGTCTGAGATGTCATGGCTATTCTCCATTAATTCTTGGTTAGCTTATACTGTGCCTATACAATTCCCACGTTCTCAACTTCAATGTCTCTATACATTTTTAAACAGTCACATTCCCCCCTTTTATCATTCCATGATAACAATTATGATCATTCCAGGAGTATCGCATTCATCCGTTCACACTCTATTTCCTGAATCATATTGTTGTTAGTGTCGAGTAGTTCTTTACTTCGTTGGATCATAACTCGGGAGTCCTTGACCACAAGAGGGTTTGCTAACCTTGCCATCATTACTTTACAACAAAGGTTAAGGCAACCAACAATTCGATAGGATCTCCAAGATCCATCTTAAAACCAATCCAACCAGCTAGATCCTTCTGCTGGTGTGGATAACTTCTTCACCTCCCTTCTTATGTGATCAGCGAGATTGGTTATGTTTTCTGAACTATCAGGAATGTAAGTGCAACATTCAGATCCTGTCAGGGCACACGTTCCCCCTTTCTCAGCTAACAGGTAATTGAGGGCCATTCGGTTTTGTAATGCTACGGTCCTTATTGCTACCATTTCAGCTGTGATGCCCTCCCGAGCTTCAGCAGTATTGTTAGATATCACTTCCAATATCGTCTCTAGGTTCTGTACTTCGTCCAAGACGTCTTATCCTGATTTGGAACATTAAGACCCCAAAGAACTTGTCGGTGGGGGTGATGGCTCACTTGTATCGGCTGGAGGCATGTGCGTACGCCAGGGTACGTACTTGCCGCACAAATGGCACCACATATCCCAGATAGCAGAACCCTGTCCATCGCCTAGGCAACCAAGGATTCGTATCGTGAGAGTGGATGGTGACTCGTGCACATATGGCGAGGTTGAGACTGTGTGGGCAATTGCTGTACCCTACGATATGTCCCTTGTTACTGGTGTCATTTCGGGTTAGACATATGTCCCCGGTTGGCCTCCCAATACCTGAGGTATTGGTCAGGGCTATGAATGGGGGTTCCTTTTCACGGTTGTAGGTTGGTTGGTACCATCCCTGGAATGTCTGACGAATGGAATCTCCAGCACTCTCCCACTTGGTGACCTCCCCGTGGTCGTTCATGTGGTAACGATATGATATTCCACCGGATCTCTGTGATCCCTCTATTGACCCGCCTTTCCTCTCTCGTATTTGTATTGGCCCGCCCTCCTCTCGTGATAGTTTGGTTCTGAATCCATCTGACAGTCTCAGTTAGGGTCAGTGGAACGGGGCGCAAAGGGATTTCCCCCTTTGGAATGTATAGGGAAATATATAGGGAATGTGAACACACCCAGCATCGAGAAAAGTTCCCATTTTGCGCATAAACATAAGACATGTACAAAAAAGTGTTTACATGGAGTCTCGTCTCTGTCTCCCCTCCCATGCACCGACATTGTCATATATCAACACTATTATGTTGCATACTGTGGCATACAGACAGTTTCATCTTATGGATCAGGATTCAGATAAATAGTCCAATTATTTTGCTGATTAAAAGAGTTCGGTTCTCCCGTATCTCTTCATAGTTCACCGTCGGTGTTGCTGGCTGTCTATCACTACGGGTAAAAGTTCAAACTGGTCCACGTTCCAATTTGGATGCCAACGGCCTTGTTCAGCTATGGAGAACAGGAAGTCTAGAACAGAAACAGGAATTAGAATAACCAGTAAAATAGGGTGGTGAGCTTGCAGTGGTGCAGGTGAACCCAGGCACCCCTCCCCTCAACCTTGGCTGCAGTGGGGGTAGTGAGTAACACTTGAAAAGGCCCCTCCCATTGTGTCTCTAATCCCTTCCGAATCCATACTTCCCTGGTGCCACAAAGGACAATTCGGGTAAAACTGAGATGTCGAGGTGAGCATCTTGAACCTGGTTGTGAGCTAGTCGCAGAGCCTGACTCAGAGAAAGAACATAGGTGATCATCAGTCGAGCTGAGATACCATATCTAGGAACAATTTCCCTTATTAATACCTTAACAACAGTTTGAGCCTTATTGTCCAGGGTAGGGTAGGCTTCAATCCATCTGCGAAACACATCTACTATTACTAACACATATGTGTAACACTGAACTTTTTGCAACTCATTGTAGTCCAACTGAAATGTCTCGAAGGGATCTTCCGGTAGGGGCGTTTTACCCCAATCACAGGGGACTCCCTTCCCTGGATTATGTTGCTGGCAAACCAGGCAACGACTACTGATGTTCTGGGCGAGCGCCTGGAGTCGAGGGTGCCACCAAGTAGCCAAAAGTGTGTCACTCGTGGTCCTTGCTCCACAATGAGTAGCAAAATGCATACATTCAATAACCCATAGAGCCAACTCGTCAGAAATGCAAGTCTGTTCCGCGGGAGTGATCCAGAGTTTAGAAACATTGTCATAAGTACATCCATAATTTTTCCACAACAGTTTTTCTTTTTCAGGAGCGTCCTCCTGTGCTTTTATAACATCTTGGATGGTTGGCATTGTTTTGTCCGAGGCTAACTTATCCTTTGCAGGACTTTTAGTCTTACTCATCATTCTAGGCACTACCATTTGCAGTCCACGAGAGGCCTGTTTAGCCTCTTTGTCACCACAGTGGTTCCCTATATCAACCGGGGATTTTCCGGTGGTGTGGGCGGTATATTTAACAATGGCAATGCGCTTGGGGAGCATGAGGGCTTGCAACAAAGCAGATACAAGTTGCTTCTGGGATATCTCATTCCCCTGTGAGGTTAGGAATCCCCTATTTTTCCATAATTGTCCAAAATCATGGGCCACCCCAAAGGCATACCTAGAGTCGGTATAGATATTGACTTTGAGATCTTTGGCCAAGATACAGGCTCGGGTGAGGGCGAATAGTTCAGCTTGTTGGGCAGAATAGGCGGTTTCAAAAGCGGCAGATTCCAAGACCTGATCCTCCTGATTTACTATGGCGTATCCTGAGATTCGTGTACCTTCTGGATTAATAGACGAACTTCCGTCAACATACATAATACAGTCTGGCTCCTCCATTGGTACATCAACTAAATCTTCCCTGACTGATGTGGCCTCTTGAATTAAAGATAATCAATCATGACTGGATTCTTCCTCATCTTTGGGCGGCTCAGTAAGAAAACAGGCCGGATTAACTGCAGTACAGTGCCGAAAGTTCAGCTTAGGATTGTTTAGTAAGTAGATCTCATATCTGCTCTGCCTGGCCATGGTAAGGCGTTGAGTCTGCAGTTGACACAGGAGGGCAGCTACGGAGTGAGAGCTGTTAAGACAACGGTAGCACAGTTTTTCAGAATTGTACAATACAGTTGAAACGGCCGGTCATCGAGGGGCCGGCCCAAAGCAGGAGCTTGCAGCAGGGCTGTCTTTAGTTCCTTAAAGGCTTGGACGTCTGCGGTTATTATTTCAAAGCTGCCTTACTTATTTGTATACTGGGTGAGGTGCTTAATCATCAGGGCAACATTAGGGATCCAGGATCTGCAGTAATTGATCATCCCCAACCACTGTCTCATTTCCTTAGCCGTGCAAGGGACTGGAAACTGGCAAATTGGTTCGACTCGGCTAGCCTCCAAAGCTCGGTGGATACTCGGTATTGCCTGTGATTTAAGTAGGTACTGTCGCATAGATGGCCAGTCCACATTTGCACATCCAGGCTGCTAGGGTTAGCCTCGTCTATAGCCTGGCGCACCAGAACTCCCAAATCTTTAGCGTGGTGGGGAGGTAATACTTCACTAGTAATATGTGGTGCCACAGTTGGGGGCTGTCCATTTCCAAAAAATCTGCCTTCCCTTCCGGTCCAGTTACTCTCGCCCTTAATAGAATTTCCTTCACTTCCCCTTCGTGATCCTGATAAAAGTTCTGCAGGTCCAGATTCTTTCCACTGGGATCGTATGCTAGGGACCTGCAGCAGGTCCAGAGATCAAAACTGAGGGGTTCTAGTGGTATAATATTGCCGCTTAAGGGTTCCCTGTTTTACAATAATCCCATCATTTCCACACTCCAAATGCAACTGGAATTTGCAAAGGAGGTCTCCAGCCATCAAGTTACAGTCCAGATTGGTTGTGATAACAAATCGATGTTCCACCGATTCTTCCTGGAAACCCATTTTAACCGGTTCTGACATCGGGAATGTAGATACTTGTTCCAGGTATCCTGACAGTCCCTGTGTTTCAGTGAAGGCGGGGAGTTTAAGCTTTGATTGTACAGAAGACATGACGGCTCCCGTATCTATAAAGAAGGGTTGCCACTCAATCCGAATTTTTAACAATATCATTGGTTCGTCATGCGTGGAGGGTCCCTGCACAATCAAGCTGCGTAGTCAATACGAATCGGGGTCCGGTTGGCCAATGGGGTTGCTCTGGAAGAAGTTAGTATAAGATCCCTGTCTTCTCCCCCCTTGCCCCCCTCCTCTTCCTCCTCTTCCTTTTTAGTGCTGATGGGAGGGACAATTTCTATTCCAATGTCCTTCTTGCCCACAAATAAAGCATCAATCTCGTTTTTCCCAGCCCCGACCTCTTCCCATACCAGGCCTGGGACAGAAGGGCGATCTGTAATTAGCAGGGCACGGGCCATTTTGGTGTTTGATACAACCGTATCCCTGTTTATCCACCCAACGCTGCACGCAATACTGCGTTCCATCTGGTATCCTCTTGCGTCAAGTTTTCGTCCTTCCACCCGAGGCGGCTCTTCCTTTCGAGTCACGTATTCAATCTTGACCCGGGTTGGGGGCGCACCTCCCCCCTCTCCTTTCTTTTCCTGCCAATAATATTTAACCGCCCTTTCCATCTGGGCTTTACTGTTACCTGCCCAATTATTTGTCCGGATAGCGTGAGCAACCGTATAGGGCAGGCACTGAAGTAGGATAGCGTAGAATTGAATAGAATCCACTCCTGCCCTGAAGGCATTATCTCCTGATTGACTTCCGTATATTTCAATAAATCTTTCCATGAATTCATCGGCAGTTTATTCTCGTTTGGGTTTAGTTTCTAATACTGCGGCCATACTGATGGGCTTCTGAAGGGTCGTGGTGAGAGCATTAAAGATAGCGTTTAGGCGATCCTGGACATCGTTAGGGTGAGCAAACAACAATGCATCATGAGTAGCACGTCCGAGGTGAGTTATAAATCGGGCATGCTCAGTTGGGCTCAGGGTTTGCTTTACCAGGGCCCACAGGTCCCTTGATTCTGCATTATATCCATGCATGTCGTGGTCACTCCGTGAAACCGGAGGTCAGGGTTAAGTTGCGTTTGTGGATCACTTTCAGCTTATTTATCTTAGCCTTGTAACTCTTCAAATTGTTTTGTTTGAGTATCTATTTCTTTATTGTATCAGGCAAGTATTATTACATAAGCTAGTTCAGTTTTTATTTTTATTTTGACGATCGCACCATTCCTCTGTTAGGTGAGTCTTTTTTCTATTAAGAAATCCAAATTGATAATGTTCAGTATGAAACGGCTGTCAATGGAAAGGGTTAACTCCTTTACAGGTTTGCAAGAAGAACTGATGTCATTACATGACTTCACGTAACCATCTGAAAAAACAATATTTTCATCAGGAAAGGCAGCATTTGATTAAACTCCAATATTTTTTAACTTCTTATTC
Source organism: Pristiophorus japonicus (assembly GCF_044704955.1). NCBI lineage: Eukaryota > Metazoa > Chordata > Chondrichthyes > Pristiophoridae > Pristiophorus > Pristiophorus japonicus. The sequence continues at coordinate 7,725,226 of NW_027252779.1, forward strand.
AAGTACTTGCCAAAGATATATTTTTTAATTGATTTAAAACGAGACCACACATTTGTTTACTGAAATTCAATTTCGTCATCAGCCTCGGTCAATGCAAAGCCAACCATTTTAACTAAGTAGTCTATCGATACATTTCTCAGAGGTCCCAGTGGAACTCTGAGTACGTTTCTCGAGCGTGCACTCTTTCTTTTAGACGTCTACGGTTTTTAATATGTCCTCCTTCTGTCAATGAAAGTCCTAATTTAATGGAGTTTTTCTGCCAACTCGACAGGAGTGATTTTTTTTAGACTGCAGTGGAATTTTTCTCATAATTTAAAATCTCAGCACATTTTTTTTTCTTTCAGCACCTATTTAGTACGTTACTTTTTTTTTGTCTTTTTCACAACTAGAGGGAAGTCTGGCACGGAGGCTGTGGACTGCTTTTCTTTATCTCAATTGTTCCAGCCTCAAGGTCGTGTTATTTATTATAATATATTTTTTTTGATTCCTTTTGAATCCATCTCAGTTGTTTTGCTGTGCCTTCTCTGAATGCTTTCTTTCGACAAGTAAGTGAGCATGTCAAATCCTTTTTTAACCACCGGGACCATGTATTTATTTCTTTTTTATTTACTCAACAAACCTATCCTTTGTGCATTTCCTGGATCCGTAACTTATCATCCGAATATACGTAACTGAATAAGGTTCACAATGTTAAACTTCCCACATACAGGACAACACTACGATGGGTTAAAAAAACCTTTCATTCTGTTTGAAAAGGTAGATGGAGCTAAAACAAACCACAACTCCCTGGCTTTATTTTTACAGTAAAAATCACGCAAGCATTTCTCATTTAAAACAGACGTTCACAAGAGTCTCTTTTCTTTCCTTTTAATTTTTGGATCCATGATTGATCATCTATCACTATCTAGCTCTAACTATCCCTACTTTCTGTGTCGCCGCAAGGATCTACTTGGGACTCGAACCCACACAGACACTGGGCCTCGAAGCCAGGCAGGCTCTGGGCCTCGAACCCAGGTAGACTTACCTATTCTAACCAATCTTTTCAAGTCGCCGTTTGGTTTGCGTCACCGTGCAAGAAACATAGAAACATAGAAAATAGGTGCAGGAGCAGGCCATTCAGCCCTTCTAGCCTGCCCACCATTCAATGAGTTCATGGCTGAACATGAAACTTCAGTACCCCATTCCTGCTTTCTCGCCATAACCCTTGATCCCCCGAGTAGTAAGGACTTCATCTAACTCCCTTTTGAATATATTTAGTGAATTGACCTCAACTACTTTCTGTGGTAGAGAATTCCACAGGTTCACCACTCACTGGGTGAAGAATTTTCTCCTCATCTCGGTCCTAAATGGCTTACCCCTTATCCTCAGACTGTGACCCTGGTTCTCGACTTCCCCAACATTGGGAACATTCTTCCTGCATCTAACCTGTCGAAACCCGTCAGAATTTTAAATGTTTATATTAGGTCCCCTCTCATTCTTCTGAACTCCAGTGAATACAAGCCCAGTTGATCCAGTCTTTCTTGATAGGTCAGTCCCGCCATCCCGGGAATCAGTCTGGTGAATCTTCGCTGCACTCCCTCAATAGCAAGAATATCCTTCCTCAAGTTAGGAGATCAAAACTGTACACAATACTCCAGGTGTGGCCTCACCAAGGCCCTGTACAACTGTAGCAACACCTCCCTGCCCCTGCATTCAAATCCCCTCGCTATGAAGGCCAACATGCCATTTGCTTTCTTAACCGCCTGCTGTACCTGCATGCTAACCTTCAATGACTGATGTACCATGACACCCAGGTCTCGTTGCACCTTCCCTTTTCCTAATCTGTCACCATTCAGATAATAGTCTGTCTCTCTGTTTTTACCACCAAAGTGGATAACCGCACATTTATCCATATTATACTTCATCTGCCATGCATTTGCCCACTCACCTAATCAATCCAAGTCATTCTGCAGCCTAATAGCATCCTCCTCGCAGCTCAAACTGCCACCCAACTTAGTGTCATCCGCAAATTTGGAGATACTGCTTTTAATTCCCTCGTCTAAATCATTAATGTACAATGTAAACAGCTGGGGCCCCAGCACAGAAGACTTACCTATTCTAACCTATCTTTCCAAGTCGCCGCTTGGTTTGCGTCACCGCGCAATTTCCCTACCTCTATCCCTATTCTAAGTTTGAAAGGTATTCACCAGATTGTCCTGGATCTCGTTCAGACACTACCTGAGAACCAGCGAGTGGCTAAACTTTCCTCAGACTTTTGAAATCATACTCACTCCAGTGGCCACTTTCCCCTCGTCACGTCCAAGGCTAGTCTAGCTCTTAATTCGCACGTTTTCGGCAGTCGTCCGTTGAGATCCCACTTCTGACACCAAATGTTGATTTCTGTATTGTTTAACCTTAATCTGGTTCAGCAAAATTACTGAAACGAATACCATTTGTGCTTTAAACAAAGCAAGCTTTTATTTAAAAAGCAAATCCCGATCGGGGACCTTATCAGACAGAAGGAATGCAACTCTGATAGAACGCACCCACTTCCTACGGACAAAGTAACGTTACATTGTAAAGGGACGACGGTTATACATTTTCGGCAAAAGATAACACGATAGGGCTAGAGTGATATCCTAGTTCAGCCGATCCCTTTTGATCCCTCTTTCCCTTTGTCCACTCATAAGCCGACCGAAGTATGGTCTGATTTTAAACAAAGACCTTCTGTTAATGTTTCAGGTTAATAACTTGATCCAATAAGACCTTGAGGTTTTTCTGCAAGCTATGAGTTTTGTTTCAATATGTGTTAGTGTAGTAACATTTCGCAGTCTCGAGTCTGACATGACATGGATATTCCCCCATGAATTCTTTGTAAGCTTATACTGTCCCCATACAATTCCCACCTTCTCAACTTCAATGTCTCTATACATTTTTAAATATTCACAGCACTACCTCCCCCCAATGATAATGATTGTCTCAAGGTCCTCCCTTCCCACATTGCTCTGACCAGCAATTTCTGGCATGGTTTTGTGTCTTCCACTGTGAAGACCGAAGCAAAATAATTGTTTAAGATCTCAGCCATTTCCACATTTCCCATTATTAAATCCCGCTTCTCATCTTCTAAGGGATCAACATTTACTTAAGTCACTCTTTTCCGTTTTATATATCTATGAAAGCTTTTACTATACGTTTTTATGTTTTGCACAAGTTTACTTTCATAATCTATCTTTCCTTTCTTTATTGCTTTCTTCGTCATTCTTTGCTGTTGTTTAAAATTTTTCCAATCTTCTATTTTGCCACGAACCTTGGCCACCTTAACCGCATTGGTTTTTAATTTGATACTCTCCTTGATTTCCTTGCTTATCCACGGCTGGTTATCCCTTCTCTTACCGCCCTTCTTTTTCACTGGAATATATTTTTGTTGAGCACTATGAAAGAGCTCCTTAAAAGTCCTCCACTGTTCCTCAATTGTGCCATCGTATAGTCTGTGTTTCCAGTCTACTTTAGCCAACTCTGCACTCATCCCACTGTAGTTCCCTTTGTTTATGGATAGTACGCTCGTTTCAGACACTACTTCCTCACCCTCAATCTGTATTACAAATTCAACCATACTGTGATCACATTTTCCGAGAGGTTCTTTAACTAGGAGATCGTTTATTATTCCTGTCTCATTGCACAGGACCAGATCTAAGATAGCTTGCTCCCTTTTAGGTTATGTAACATACTGTTTCTAAGGAACAATCCCGTATGCATTCTATGAATTCCTCTTCCAGGCTACCCCGTGCGATTTGATTTGGCCAATCGATATGTAAGTTAAAATCCCCCATGATTAATGCCGTTTCTTTTTCACATGCCTCCATTATTCCCTTGATTATTGCCCGCCCCAACGTGAAGATATTATCTGTGGGCATATAAACTACGCCAACCAGTGACTTTTTCCCCTTACTATCTCTAATCTCCACCCACAATGATTCAACATTTTTTTCATTAGAACCAATATCGTCTCTCATAACTGCCCGGATATCATCCTTTATTAATAGAGCTACCCCACCTCCTTTCCCTTCTTGTCTATCTTTCCGAATCGTCAGATGCCCCTGTATGTTTAATTCCCAGTCTTGGAACCCCTGCAACCACGTTTCTGTAATGGCCACCAACTCATACCCATTTATAATGATTTTTGCCGTCAACTCATTTACTTTATTTCGAATGCTGCGTGTGTACAATAATTTACCATCCTGGCCATGGGCCGTGAGCTCTTCGCTAAAAGTGAACTCCTCGCTGACCACCGGACGTCCTGCACCTCCGACCCCAAACGACCCAAAAACTCGGAACTCTGGGCCTCATGAACTAACAGGGCCTCCCGTAATCAGAGGAATTCCTGACTCACTGAACTCCCGACTCGCAAAACGCTCAGGCTTTCTTGAAAGATAAGGGTTATGGGGTGCGGGCAGGGAATTAGAGCTGATTCCATGATCATCTCAACCATGGTCGTATTAATTAACGGAGCAGGCTCGAGGGGCTTATGGCCTACTCCTGGTTATATTTATCATGTTCTTATGTTCTTAAATTCTTTTTGGAGGGCCTCCAGTCCTCCGAAATCACACCTGTACTCTGTAGCCAGAGAGGATTGGAAAATAGTTGTCAAAATCTCTGCTAATTCCCTTCTGGTTCTCTTAACAGCCGGATACATTACAGCCAGGCCTGGGGATGTATCCATAGAAACGTTGGCATAGAAAGTAGGTGCAGGAGTCGGCGATTCGGCCCTTCGAGCCTGCATCACCATTCAATAAGATCATGGCTGATCAGTCCCTCAGAACCCCTTTCCTGCTTTATTCCATATCATTTGAGCCCCTTAGCCATAAGTCCATATCTAACTTCCTCTTGAATATATCCAATGAACCGGCATCAACAAATCTCTGAGGCAGGAAATTCCACAGGTTAACAACCCTCTGAGTGAAGATGTTTCTCCTCATCACAGTCCTAAATGGACTACCGCTTATCCTAAGGCTGTGTCTCCTGTTTCTGAACTTCCCCAACATAGAGAACATTCCATCTGCAGCTAACGTGTCCCATCCCGTCAGAATTTATGTTTTTTTATGAGATCCCCTCTGATCCTTCTGAACTCCAATGTATAAAGGCCCAGTTGATCCAGTCTCTCATCATATGTCAGTCCTGCCATCCCGGGAATCAGTCTGGTGAACCTTCGCTGCATTCCCTCAATTGCAAGAACGCCCTTCCTCAGATTAGGAGACCAAAGCTGAATACAATATTCCAGGTGAGGCCTCACCAAGGCCAGGTATAGTTGTAGCAAGACCTCCCTGTTCAAAAAATCAAATCCTCTCGCTATAAAGGCCAACATACCATTTGCCTTCTTCAACGCCTGCTGCACCTGCATGTCAACTTTCAATGACTGATGTACCATGACACCCAAGTCTCGTTGCACTTCCCCTTTTCCTAATCTGCCACCGTTCAGATAATATTAAGTTTTCGTGTTTTTGCCCCCAGAGTGGATAACCTCATATTAATCCGCACTATACTGCATATGCCATGCATTTGACTACTCACCTAACCTGTCCAAGTCACCCTGCAAACTCTTAGCGTCCCCTCACAGCTCACACCGCCACCCAGTTTAGTGTCTGCAAACGTGGAGATATTACACTCAATTCCTTCGTCTAAGTTATTGATGTATACTGAAAAGAGCTGGGGTCCCAGCACTGAGCCCTGCGGCACTCCACTCGTCACAGCCTGCCATTCTAAAAAGGACATGTTTATCCTGAATCTCAGCTCCTGTCTGCCAATCAGTTCTCTATCCACGTCACTATATTACCCCCAATACCATGTGCTTTGATTTTGCACACCAATCTCTTGTGTGGGACTTTGCCAAAACCTTGCGAAAGTGTAAATACCCCACACCCATTGGCTCTCCCTTGACCAATCTACTAGTTACATCCTCAAAAAATTCCAGAAGGTGTATCAAGCACGATTTCCCTTTCCTAAATCCTTGCTAATTGGACTGATCCTGTAATTGCTGACTAATGCGCTGCTATTTCTTCCTTAATAATTTATTCCAACTATTCCCCGATGAATGATGTCAGGCTAACGGTTCTAAATTTTCCCGCTTTCTATCTCCCTCCCATTTTAAAAAGTGGTTTTACATTAGCTACCTCCAGTCCGTAGGAACTGATCCAGAGTTGATAGACTGCTGGAAAATGATCAACAATGCATTCACCATTTCTAGTGCCACTTCCTTAAGTACTCTGTGATGCAGACTATCAGGTCCCAGGTATTATCGGCCTTCAATCCCATCAATTTCCCTTACACAATTTCACGCCTAATATGGATATCCTTCAGCTCCTCATTCTCAATAGACCGTTGGTCCCCTAGTCCTTCCAGAAGGTTATTTGTGTGTTCCTTTGTGAAGACACAATCAAAGTATTTGTTCAATTATTCTGCTATTTCTTTGTTCCCCATTATAAATTAACCTGAATCCGACTGCAAGGGACCATCCTTTATCTTCACTAACCTTTTTCTCTTCACATATCTCTCGAAGTGTTTACGTGCCCGTCATGTTTGTTCTCGTACGCTATTTTCCCTCTTTTAATTAAAATCTTTGTCCTCCTCAGCTGAATTCTAAATATTTTCCCAGTCCTCAGGTTTGCTGCTTTTTCTTGCCAGTTTATATGACTCCTCCTTGGATTTAACATTATCATTAATTTCCCTCGTTAGCCACGGTTGAGCTAACTTTCCCGTTTTATTTTTACTCCAGACAGGGATGTACAATTGATGAAGTTCGTCCATGTGATATTTAAATGTTTTTCATTGTCTATCCACCATCAACTCTTTAAGTATCATTTGCCTGTCTATCCAAGCGAATTCACGCCTCAATCCATCAAAGTTACCTTTCCTTCAGTGCAGAACCCTAGTTTCTGTTTTAACTGTAACTCTCCATCTTCATAAAGAAATCTACCATGTTATGGTCACTCTTCGCCAAGGGGTTTCGCACGACAAAATTGCTAATTCGTCCTTTCTCATTACGCATCACCTAATCTGGAATGGCCAGCTTCCTAGTTGGTTCCTCGACATATTGATCTAGAATACTATCACTAATATGTTCCAGGAAATCCTTCTCTAGCGCTTTGCTGCCAGTTTGGTTCGCCCAATCAATATGTAGATTAAAGTCACCCATGATAACAGCTGTATCTTGATTGCATGCATCCATAATTTATTTTCTGATGCTGTCCCCAACCTTAGTACGACTGTTTGGTGGTCTGTACACAACTCCTACGAGAGCTTTTTCCCCTTGCTATTCCGTAGCTCCATCCATTCTGATTTCTCATCATCCAAGCTAATGTCCTTTCTTGCTATTGCATTAATTTCCTTGTTAACCAGCAATGCCACCCCGTCTTCTTTTCCTGTCTGTCTATCCATCTAAACTGATGAATACGCTTGGATGTTGAGTTACCAGCCATGGTCACCATGGATTCATGTCTCATTCATGCCAATTACATTATCCCCATTAACTGCAATCTGCGCAGTTAATTCGTCCTCCTAATTCCGTATACACCTCACTGTGAGGTATAGAGCCTTCAGGCTTATCTTTCTAACACACTTTGTTCCTTGAGAATTTCGCTATAATGTGGCTCTTCTTGCTTTTTGTCTTAGGTTTTTTTGCCCTCCAGTTTGACTTTTCTTCTTTCTAGCTTTTGCTTATGCACCCTTTCTACTTCCCTCTCTCTCCCTGCATAGATTCCCATATTAAACTAAATCCTCCCCAACAGCACTAACAAACACGCCATCTTGGACATTGGTTCCAATCCTGCCCAGGTGCAGACCGTCGGGTAAGTACTGGTCCCTCCTCCCCCAGAACCACTTCCAATGTCCCAGGAATTTGAATCCCTCCCCTCTGCATCAGTCATCAAGCCGCGTATTCATCTGAGCTATCCTGCGATTCCTACTGATTAGCAAGTAGCACTGGTAGCAATCCTGAGATGACTACGTTTGAGCTCCTACATTTTAATTTAGCTCCCTAAATTCGTCTTGTACGACCTCACCCCTTTTTCTTACCTGTATCGTTGGTACCTATATGCAACAAACTGGCTGTTCACCCTCCCTTTTAAGAACGCCCTGCACTTGCTCGGAGACATCCTTGACCCTTGCACCAGGGAGACAACATACCATCCTGCCGTCTCCGTCGCGGCAGCAGAATCGTCATCTAATCGACTTATATTGAATACCCTATCACTAAAGCGCTCCCACACTTTTTTCTGCCCTCCTGTGCAGTAGAGCCACACATGGTGCCATGAACTTGGCTGCTGCTGCTCTCCCCTGATGAGTCATCCCCCCCAACAGTAGCCAAAATGGAGTATCTGTTTTGCAGGGGGATGACCGGAGGGGACCCCTGCACTACCTTCCTTGCGCTGTTCTTCCTGTTGGTCAACCTTTCCCTTTCTAGCTGTATATCCTTGACCTGCCGTAAGACCCACTCACTAAATATGCTATTCACATCATTCTCAGCATCGTGGATGCTCAAGAGTTCATCCACCCGCAGCTCTATTGCAGTAATGCGGTCCATCAAGAGTTGCAGGCGGATGCATTTCCCACGCATGGAGTCGTCAGGGACACCGGAAGCGTCCCTGACTTCCCACATAGTACAGGAGGAGCATAACACGTGTTCGAGCTCTCCTTCCATGCCCAATCACTTAGATTAACTTAATTTGGCAACCACAATGCTAAAGGTGAATTAGTGATAAAGAAAAGAAAAATAAACACGACTTACCAATCACCAGCCAATAACTTACCACCTTAACTCTGACGTCACGTGTCGATTTCTTTCTACTTTTTTTTGCCTCCCTGCTGCAGCTGCACCAGCTGGCCTCCTCGACCAGGAACACCCGCTTCTCACTGACGGGCCTCTTCTAGGCCGCTCGTCTCCCGAACTCCGCCTCCTCGACCAGGAGCATCCGCTGCTCACTGACGGGCCTCTTCTAGGCTGCTCGTCTCCCGAACTCCCGCTTCCTCGAGAACGAAATCCCGCTGCTCACTGTCTGGCCTCTTGTAGGCTGCTCTGCTCCCGAACTACCGCCTCCTCGACCACGAACTCCCACTGCTCACTGACGGGACTCTTGTAGGCCGCTCGACTCTCGAACTACCGCCTGCTCGACCACAAACTCCCATTGCTCAATGACAGGACTCTTGTAGGCTGCTCACCACCGAAACTCCCGCCTCCTCTACCACGAACTCCCACTGCTCATTGACGGGACCCTTGTAAGCCGCTTGCCTCCCGAACTCCCGCCTCCTCGACCATGAACACCCGGTGCTCACTGACGGGTTTCATGTAGGCCGCTCCACTCCCGAACATTCCGCTTCCTCGCCCACTTATATTTCACGTAATATTTCACTATCCTTCGTCCTGATTGCAATGTCTGCATCGCCCTTTTCCTTTGGGAAATCACATTCTGCATTTAAATCCATACTCACTTCTTCTGCCTCCACACACAGACTACCTTCATGGTCTTGAATATACTTTGTTCTTGCTTTCGTTATCCTCACGCTGTTAGTGTGTTTAATCCTCTCAATATTTTAGTACACTTATTTTCGACCTAGAAATGTAAAGTTGATTTACTGCTTTGAGATTCTCGATTTTCGAAAACATCATGGCCTCATGTATGGCTCAGAGACATGGATCATGTACAGTAGACACCTCAACTCGTTGGACAAATACCACCAATGATGTCGCCGAAAGTTCCTGCAAACAACCTGGAAGGACAGTCGCACCAACGTTAGCATCCTCGATCAGGCCAACAACAAGACTCCCAAATCAAGCGCTCTACACGGAACGCCTTCAAGGCAAATGAGCCAAACATAGACATGGAAACATAGAAAATAGGTGCAGGAATCGGCCCTTCGGCCCTTCGAGCCTACACCGCCATTCAATGGGTTCATGGCTAAACATGCAACTTGAGTATCCCATTCCTGTATTCTCGCCATACCGCTTGATCCCCCAAGGAGTAAGGACTACATCTAACTCCTTTTTGAATATATTTAGCGAATTGGCCTCAACAACTTTCTGTGGTAGAGAATTCCACAAGTTCACCACTCGATGGATGAAGAAGCTTCTCTTCCTCTCGGTCCTAAATGGCTTAGCAATTATCCTTAGACTTTGCCCCCTGGTTCTGGACTTCCCCAACATTGGGAATTTTTTTACTACATCTAACCTGTCGAAACCCGTCAGAATTTTAAACGTTTCTCTGAAAACCCCTCTCATTCCTCTGAACTCCAGTGAATACAAGCCCAGTTGATCCTGTCTTTCTTGATATGTCAGTCCCGCCATCCCGGGAATCAGTCTGGTGAACTTTCGCTGCACTGCCGCAACAGGAAGAATGTCCTTCCTCAAGTTAGGAGACCAAAATTGGCAACAATACTCCACGTGTGGCCTCACCAAAGCCCTGTACAACTGTAGTAACACCTCCCTGCCCCTGTACACAAATCCCCTCGCTATGAAGGCCAACATGCCATTTGCTTTCTTCACCGCCTGCTGTACCTGCATGTCAAACTTCAATGACTGACGTACCCTGACAGCCATGTCTCGTTGCACCTCCCCTTTTCCTAATCTGTCATCATTCAGATAATGGTCTGTCTCTCATTTTTTAACAACAAAGTGGATAACCTCACATATATCCAAATTATACTTCATCTGCCATGCACTTGCCCACTCACCTAACCTATCCAGTCACTCTGCAGACTCATAGCATCCTCCTCGCAGCTCACACTGCCACACAACTTAAGCGTCATCCGCAAATTTGGAGATACTACATTTAATCCCATCGTCTAAATCATTAACGTACAATGTCAACCGCTGGGGCCCCAGCAGAGAACCTTGCGGTACCCCACTAGTCACTGCCTGCCATTCTCAAAAATACCCATTTACTCTTACTCTTTGCTTCATGTCTGCCAACCAGTTCTCAATCCACGTCAGCACACTACGTCCAACCCCATGTGCTTTAAATGTGCACACTAATCTCTTGTGTGGGAACTTGTCGAAACCTTCTGAAAGTCCAAATAACCATATCAACTGGTTCTCTTGTCCACTATACTGGAAACATCCTCAAAAAATTCCAGGTGATTTGTCAAGCTTGATTTCCCTTTCACAAATCTATGCTGACTTGGACCTATCATGCCACCTCTTTCCAAATGCGCTGCTATGATATCCTTAACAATTGATTCCATCATTTTACCCACTACCGATGTCAGGCTGTCCGGTCTATAATTCCCTGTTTTCTCTTTCCCTCCTTTTTTAAAATGTGGGATTACATTGGCGACTCTCCACTCCATAGGAACCGATCCAAAGTCTATGGGATGTTGGAAAATGATCGTCAATGCATCCGCTATTTCCAAGGCCACCTCCCTAATTATTCTCGGATGCAGACCATCAGGCCCTGCGGTTTGATCGGCCTTCAATCACATCAATTTCCCCAACACAATTTTCCGGCAACTAAGGATTTCCCTCAGTTCCTCCTTCTTCCTAGACCCTCTGACCTCTTCGATATCCGGAAGGTTGTTTATGTCCTCCTTAGTGAATACCGAACCAAAATACTTGTTCAATTGGTCTGCCATTTTTTTTTCCCGTTATGACTTCCCCTGATTCTGACTGCAGGGGACCTACGTTTTTCTATTCTAATCTTTTTCTCTTTACATATCTATAGATGCGTTTGCAGTCCATGTTAATTTTCCCTGCAAGCTTCCTTTCGTACTCTATTTTCCCTGCCCTAATTAAACCCTTTGTCCTCATTTGCTGTGTACTAAATTTCTCCCAGTCCCCGGGTTCGCTGCTACTTCTGGCCAATTTGTATGCCACTTCCTTGGCTTTAATACTATCCCTGATTTCCCTTGATAGCCACGGTTCAGCCACCTTCCCTTTTTTACTTTTATGCCAGACAGTGATGTACAATTGTTGTAGTTCATCCATGTGGTCTCTAAATGTCTGCCATTGCCCACCCACTGTCAACCCGTTAAGTATCATTCGCCAATCTGTCCTAGCCAATTCACGCCTCATACCTTCAAAGTTACCCTTCTTTAAGTTCTGTACCATGCTCTCTGAATTAATTGTTTCATTTTCCATCCTATTGTAAAATTTCACCTTATTATGGTCACTCTTCCCCAAGGGATCTCGCACAACGAGATTGCTAATTAATTCTCTATCATTACCCAACACCCAGTCTAAGATGGCCTCCCCGTTAGTTGGTTCCTCGGCATATTGGTCTAGAAAACCATCCCTTATTCATTCCATGAAATCCTCCTCCACCATATTTTTTCCTGTTTGGTTAGCCAAAACTATATGCATATTAAAGTCACCCATGATAACTACTGCAGCTTTATTGCATGCACCCTTAATTTCGTGTTTGTTGCCCTCCCCAACATCACTCCCACTGTTTGGATGTCCGTACACATCTGCCACTAGCGTGTTCTGCCACTTGGTATTCCGCAGCTCCACCCATACCGATTCCACATCATCCAAGCCAATGTCATACCTTACAATTGCATTAATTTTCTCTTTAACTAGCAACGCCACTCCGCCTCCTTTTCCTTTCTGTCTCTCCTTCCTAAATGTTGAATACCCCTGGATTTTTTGTTCCCAGCCTTGGTCACCCTTGAGCCATGTCTCCGTGTTGCCAACTACATCGTATCCATTAACTGCTATCTGCAGAGTGGCAGAGAAAACGTTTCAAGGACACCTTCAACGCCTTCCTGATAAAGTGCAACATCACACTAACACCTGGGCGTCCCTAGCCAAATACCACCGAAGTGGTGGAAGTGCTTGCGGGAGGGCACTGAGTACCTCGAGTCTCATCGCTGAGAGCATGCAGATCTCAAGCGCAGGCAGCAGTAAGAGCGTGCGGCAAATCAGTCCCACCCACCTTTTCCCACAATGACTCTCTGTCCCACTTGTGACAGAGACTGTTGCTCTCGTATTGCACTGTTCAGCCACATAAGGGCTCAATTTTCGAGTGGAAGAAAGTCTTTCCCGCTATCGAGGGGCAGCCTATGATGATGATTTTTTTGTCCGCTCTTGCTCCGGACCTGAGAAACAATCTGCCTTTTACTGCTACCCTGCGTGAGTTAATTAATGCCTTGCAAGCCGCGTTTGGAATAGAAAGCATCGTTCTAACGGAGAAAATGCAAAGATTGCACATGGTCACCGTGTATTCGTAGAACGACTATACACTATATATGCGATGATGCGAGGTACTCCCAACAATAATTATTTGGCTTGTAAGCATGAGATTGCTTTTATAATATGTCTCTGAAAAGTATGCAATCTTCACTACATTCTGCTTACATCATTCATTTAATCACAACACACAGTGAACTGATCATTTACGAGATCCGAGTGGACCTTTGATAAAAGTCGGACCCAGGGAATCCTGAGAGGAATCCTGAAGGACCCTGCGTCATTCCACCTGTGCTACCCATTAAACAATTAGGGGCATGCTTTAATGGCGGCAAGCCAGGACACTATGCCATGGACCGCTGGTGTGCTCGGCGACAAGAGTTTGGAAAGGAAGACCGAACAACCACCAAGGCTCAAATCCGCCCCCTTATACAACACGTCCACTCGGTCCTGTAGAAACTAAAATAGAAGTTTTGCCCTCTAATCTGGAACATTCAGCAGCAGGCACTGCCAGTAATCTGGACAGACTTTCTACTATAGTGCAGACTCTGGTAACCATTCAGACATCAGGATGCCTTTTAGAGAAACTTACAGACCCGCCTCCCCCCCATTCAAAGGGGACTGGAATCCTGCAATGAAATGGTCCGCCACATCGTCTAGAGATGAAGTGGGGTCCAGACGAAATGGGCACGGACGACCTGTTGTCTCCTCGTGACTGCCTGGGAGCCAGCAGCAACATTTGAGTAAGGACACAGGGTCGATCTTTATGACCTTACATATCCCACACCCCGAATGCCAGTTGGCATGGGGCAAGGGTTATTTTAATATCAAGAGTGATATGGGGAATGAAGTTACAGCTCATCCAGGGAACAGTACTATTAGTACCTTGGAGACGACTCCAATGGAAATTGCCACACCCGGTTGTATGAGTATGGAGAATGAGATGGGAATTTTGGCGATCAGTACCATCCATACAGTGGCAGCTCTTACAGATTATAATCAACAGCAGTTTATGGGCTGGTGCAGGACAAGGGGATATCGGGCACATTTTAAATGTTTACTCAGTGCTTGCTGTTAAAAGGTTATGTCTGTTGCCATGCCAACGCAATCACTTCTTGCTGGCAAAACTGTAGTTGCCGATCATTCAGCAGCTTTTGATGAGTCTGACACACGATTGTGGGAGAGTGTTGAAGTTCAGATGAATGACCTACCTCACCGTGCCTGTGAACAGTCCCCTATTCAGAGGGAATAGATTCTGTGCTTGCCAACAATCATTGTGCCATGCGAAGAACAGGGTGTGTTACATAAAAGGTGCTCTATCAACAACCCCCTGGCCTAGCCTGGTGGCAAGCCAGCTGCGTCCTGGAGACTCACCATTGATTATCGAGCATTGAGTAAAGGCACCACAAGTCAAAGCACGACCGTTAGTCCGGCCCCTTCCCTGTTGAGATCGGATGCTCCCAACGCTACCGTTTTCATTCCTCTTGATAAAGCGAATGTTTTTTGAGTATTCCATTTGCTAAGGAGGACCATTATCAATTCGTATTTACATTTGAGCGGAAGGGCTACTCATTTACGCGTCTGAAACAGGGTCTTCATAACTCGCCGTCAATAATCCATCAATACAAGCAGTCAGAACATTTTCTAAGCCATCAGCTCTCCTTCAGTAAGTGGCCGACCTTTTACTTGCCACACAGAATGTCGAAGAACATTTCTTGCATTTAATTAACTATTAGTTCTGTTGAAGAACGCAGGATTCGTGAACCAGAAAAAATGCTCACTCGGTGTAGAGCGAAATCAACGTTTTGGGACTGATCATGATAAAGTCGAAATCGTTCAGAAGCTTCCCCTACCAGTAACACAGACAGCGTCACGATCCATTTTGTGGTTAGAAGGCTATCAGAGAAGTTTTATCCCGAATATTGCAGAATTGGCCAAGCCCATGTATGAAATGCTAAAACAGGGATATGGACGAAGACATTTATGCAGTATGGGGCGATAGCCAAACATACTCAGTGAATGCTTCGACGCAGGCAAGGATATAAACTTTTGCCCTTATCTCCACAGACCCCCAATTCAACTTTTCACTTGGAAGGCAAAAAGCAGTTTTGTGTCATGAACAGCAGCTATATGGGACGTCCTGCCCCATTGCATATGCCTCCCGTATTTTCAGAGCAGCGGAGCCTATTCAGCATGCGAACCTCGCCTGTTGCCCAACTTTTGGCAGGTCGATGTTTGTATTCACAGATCCGAGCTTCAGACAGTTATCCTCCCATCGCCACATACATACAACTCTTAACATCCTCTTAAATCCAAGTGACAACAAGGTGTCCGCACAAAAGATAAGTAAATGTCCACTTGAATCATTGCAGCGAGATTTCACCTGACCACAACACCTGAACAACGCTTCTGCCTCTTTTGCTCGCTTGTGAGGTAAGTCCACGCCAGTTTCCCTACCCTGTGTTGGAAATGGACTTAAACCCAATAAAAGCAATGTTATTTCAGAAGCTCGCAATATGTATGTGGATTGCTTGTCTTACGATATTGACGGCCACCCGAAAACGGGGTGCGCCATGGCTGATATATATGCTTTCAATTGGTCGTTGGAATTCCAAGAAACAGAAGTGATAGAGTTGCTCATGCCGCCCAAGTTACCGCATCTGCAACAAGTAATATTTGTCCTGACAGCAGTTATGTTTGCAACGCAGACATGGCCTTGCCTCTGTGTCAAACAATGAGAACTGTTTATCATATGGTAAACTTTCACTACATTCTGGTCTCCTCCAAAAGCTATGAGAAGTGCTCCAATACGAGTCGCCCCCCGTCATGTCGGAAAGATAGCAGCCATTCAGAACGATTCATTACCCACACCCGATTCAACAAAGCAGCCGATCTGTTTGCTAAGGAATCCGCAATAATTAATTGACAGTACCCTGGTGGATGATGGATAAATTACAGGCACCTGTTGTTGCACCCGCAAATATAGTAAAAGCCATCGATTTCATAGAACTACAAACTTTGCATATTCCATATGATCAAATTAAAACGTGGCAGTATCAGGGATGGCCACTACCACAACACACCCCAGGGCACTCTGTTCCAGCATAGCGATGGAGTCAGCCACTCCCAGCGTATGATTAATGACAAGGATGGTAATTTATTTATTCCATTCTTCCACAACTTAAAGGCAGCATGTTAATCTTCTTTCACTCGTACCCAGCGGTTGTACGTTATACATCCCCTACCGAGCTACAAAGTTAACACGCTTCTGCTTGTGGCCAGAAATGGAACATCATGTATAGGAATATTTTAATCGATGCTTGCAAATGAACCCAGCTTCTTGTTTTAATCAGGCCCTACTCGGGTCGTAACCTTCGCCTGATGGCCACAAAGACATTTACAGGCCGATGTTATTGATCTTGTAGTGTTTGACCAATTTACAAATAGAGAGAGTACATTCCAACGACGGACAATAAGGCGCATTATGCAGCACCAATCTCTTTAAGTGTGGCGTTCTGTAGAACGTGAAAATCTGTACAGGTGGATATCGACCGGGGTCCACACTTTGCTGGAGAAATTTGTACTAGATTACAGGAAATGCCCCACATAATGCATGTATTGCACATTGCCCTTCACCCACAATCATCAGGAATTGTGGAAAGGGGTATCAGATCTTGAAAAGCATGTTGTGTCAATTATGCACTGAACACCCTACACAATGGACTAACCTGATAGCTCTCTCTTTAATGGCAATAGGTTCGACCGAGCTACGACCCCCGACAATGCAACAGGAGTAAGTCCATTTGAGGCTCTGACTGCGAGACAAATGTGTATGACGGGACAGTTAGCTTGTGGAATAACACGCCAGTAACATTGCAGTCTTGTATTGAGACCTGATTACAGACACTGATAGACTATGTGTACGAAGTAAACAGACTGGTGCCAATGAAGATGGGCAGGCCCCTAAATAAGGTCAAACGAAGTTTTTATAAGAGCGTTAGCCAATACGAAATGAGGTTGGGAAAAAAGTGACGTTGCAGAATTTTTCAGCAAAGAAATAACCTTTGATATATAATGGAGCGGGTGCAGGACATTCTGAAATGGGAGGGAGAACAGCCAGTTGTCGTGATGCACATTGGTACCAACGACATAGGTAAAAAAAGGGATGAGGTCCTACGAAACGAATTAAAGGAGCTAGGAGCTAAATTAAAAAGTAGGACCTCAAAAGTCGTAATCTCGGGATTGCTACCAGTGCCACGTGATAGTCAGAGTAGGAATCGCAGGATAGCGCAGATGAATACGTGGCTTGAGCAGTGGTGCAACAGGGAGGGATTCAAATTCCTGGGGCATTGGGACCGGTTCTGGGGGAGGTGGGACCAGAACAAACTGGACGGTCTGCACCAGTGCAGGACCAGAACCAATGTCCGAGGGGGAGTGTTTGCGAGTGCTGTTGGGGAGGATTTAAACTAATATGGCAGGGGGATGGGAACCAATGCAGGGAGACAGAGGGAAACAAAAAGGAGGCAAAGGCAAAAGACACAAAGGAGATGCGGAAAAGTGGAGGGCAGACAACCCAAGGCAAAGGACAAAAAGGGCCACTGTCCAGCAAAATTTTAAAAGGACAAAGTGTGTTAAAAAAACAAGCCTGAAGGCTTTGTGCCTTAATGCAAGGAGTATCCGCAATAAGGTGGATGAATTAATTGTGCAAATAGATGTTAACAAATATGATGTGATTGGGATTACGGAGACGTGGCTCCAGGATGATCAGGGCTGGGAACACAACATTCAGGGGTATTCAACATTCAGGAAGGATAGAATAAATGGTAAAGGAGGTGGGGTAGCATTGCTGGTTAAAGAGGCGATTAATGCAATGGTTAGGAAAGACATTAGCTTGGATGATGTGGAATCTGTATGGGTAGAGCTGCAGAACACCAAAGGGCAAAAAACGTTAGCAGGAGTTGTGTACAGACCTCCAAACAGTAATAGGGATGTTGGGGAGGGCATCAAACAGGAAATTAGGGGTGCATGGAATAAAGGTGTAGCAGTTATAATGGGTGACTTTAATATGCACATTGATTGGGCTAGCCAAACTGGAAGCAATACGGTGGAGGAGGATTTCCTGGAGCGCATAAGGGATGGTTTTCTAGACCAATATGTTGAGGAATCAACTAGGGGGAAGGCCATCTTAGACTGTGTGTTGTGTAATGAGAGAGGTTTAATTAGCAATCTCATTGTGCGAGGCCCCTTGGGGAACAGTGACCATAATATGGTGGAATTCTGCATTAGGATGCAGAATGAAACAGTAAATTCAGAGACCATGGTCCAGAACTTAAAGAAGGGTAACTTTGAAGGTATGAGGCGTGAATTGGCTAGGATAGATTGGCGAATGATACTTAGGGGGTTGACTGTGGATGGGCAATGGCAGACATTTAGAGACCGCATGGATGAAATACAACAATTGTACATTCCTGTCTGGCATAAAAATAAAAAAGGGAAGGTGGCTCAACTGTGGCTATCAAGGGAAATCAGGGATAGTATTAAAGCCAAGGAAGTGGCATACAAATTGGCCAGAAATAGCAGAGAACCTGGGGACTGGGAGAAATTAAGAACTCAGCAGAGGAGGACAAAGGGTTTCATTAGGGCAGGGAAAATGGAGTACGAGAAGAAGCTTGCAGGGAACATTAAGGCGGATTGCAAAAGTTTATATAGGTATGTAAAGAGAACAAGGTTAGTAAAGACAAACGTAGGTCCCCTGCAGTCAGAATCAGGGGAAGTCATAACGGGGAACAAAGAAATGGCAGACCAATTGAACAATTACTTTGGTTCGGTATTCACTAAGGAGGATACAAACAACCTTCCGGATATAAAAGGGGTCAGAGGGTCTAGTAAGGAGGGCGAACTGAGGGAAATCTTTATTAGTCGGGAAATTGTGTTGGGGAAATTGATGGGATTGAAGGCCGATAATTCCCCAGGGCCTGAGGGACTGCATCCCAGAGTACTTAAGGAGGTGGCCTTGGAAATAGCGGATGCATTGACAGTCATTTTCCAACATTCCATTGACTCTGGATCAGTTCCTATGGAGTCGAGGGTAGCCAAAGTAACCCCACTTTTTAAAAAAGGAGGAAGAGAGAAAACAGGGAATTATAGACCGGTCAGCCTGACCTCAGTAGTGGGTAAAATGATGGAATCAATTATTAAGGATGTCATAGTATTGCATCTGGAAAATGGTGACATGATAGGTCCAAGTCAGCATGGATTTGTGAAAGGGAAATCATGCTTGACAATCTTCTGGAATTTTTTGAGGATGTTTCCAGTGAAGTGGATAAAGGAGAACCAGTTGATGTGGTATATTTGGACATTCAGAAGACTTTCGACAAGGTCCCACACAAGAGATTAATGTGCAAAGTTAAAGCACATGGTATTGGGGTTAGTGTGCTGACGTGGATTGAGAACTGGTTGTCAGACAGGAAGCAAAGTGTAGGAGTAAACTGGTACTTTTCAGAATGGCAGGCAGTGACTAGTGGGGTGCCGCAAGGTTCTCTCCTGGGGCCCCAGCTGTTCACTTTGTACATTAATGATTTAGACGAGGGGATTAAATACAGTATCTCCAAATTTGCGGATGACACTAAGTTGGGTGGCAGTGTGAGCTGCGAGGAGGATGCTTTTAGGCTGCAGAGTGACTTGGATAGGTTAGGTGCGTGGGCAGATGCATGGCAGATGAAGTATAATGTGGATAAATGTGAGGTTATCCAGTTTGGTAGTAAAAACAGAGAGACAGACTATTATCTGAATGGTGACAGATTAGGAAAAGGGAAAGTGCAACGAGACCTGGGTGTCATGAAGGTTAGCATGCAGGTACAGCAGGCGGTTAAGAAAGCAAATGGCATGTTGGCCTTCATAGCGAGGGGATTTGAATACAGGAGCAGGGAGGTGTTGCTACAGCTGTACAGGGCCTTGGTGAGGCCACACCTGGTGTATTGTGTACAGTTTTGGTCTCCGACCTTGAGGAAGGACATTCTTGCTATTGAGGGAGTGCAGCGAAGATTCACCAGACTGATTCCCGGGATGGCGGGACTGACCTATCAAGAAAGACTGGATCAACTGGGCTTGTATTCACTGGAGTTCAGAAGAATGAGAGGGAACCTCATGGAAACGTTTAACATTCTGACGGGTTTAGACAGGTTAGATGCAGGAAGAATGTTCCCAATGTTGCTGAAGTCCAGAACCAGGGGTCACAGTATGAGGATAAGGGGTAAGCCATTTAGGACCGAGATGAGGAGAAACTTTTTCTCCCAGAGAGTGGTGAACCTGTGGAATTCTCTACCACAGAAAGTAGTTGAGGCCAATTCACTAAATATATTGAAAAGGGAGTTAGATGAAGTCCTTACTACTCGGGGGATCAAGGGTTATGGCGAGAAAGCAGGAATGGGGTACTGATTTTTCAAGTTCAGCCATGATCTCATTGAATGGCGGTGCAGGCTAGAAGGTCGAATGGCCTGCTCTTGCACCTATTTTCTATGTTTCTATGTTTCTATCGATCACCCCTTCGCCCCTCGCCCAAACCATAATTGAGAAACTAAAAAGCTTATAGTCAAAAAATGGAACCCAAATATCAGTGGTGACATATAAACCATATCAAAACTCTTAAGAATGAAGATGTTACGTTTGGTCTCTACACAGGAGAAGGATGTGGACATACACGCTTTTGTTGCTGTTTGATGTTGCGGCGAGCACAAACATCTACGAGAAAACGTTTGAAATAAGGATTACCAGCTGCACACTGGGCGAAGGTAGTGAATGTGCTTCACTCACAATTTTCCGAACAGCACCTCAGATTCTTGGTGGGCACAGAAAATCAACTGACTGCATTAACTCATACGAAACATATAATGGAGATCTCTCGATTTGAATAAGGAATATTACAAGGGATAAAATATCTCAATAATATGGGACGAAGTGTGGTACTCTTCAGGGAAGCGTTGACAAGTGGGAAAAATAAGAAAGGTATTGAATGGATATTAAGTGCAAGGTAAAAGATGGCAAAGTCCCGAAGGTATCGACATTGCTGAAAAAGAATAATGGTAACTGGGAAATGTTAAAGGACTCAAATCAAAGCCCAATAGCATCAAAAGGCAAGGGATGTATAGAACTGTGTTGACCTCAATGGTTGGATAAACTTAAAGGCCAGTAATCTTACATTGGATACAACATCACACCCAATAACAGTTGTGCCAATGGGGATAAAAATGCCCCCTTTGTGGCAACCTGTAATTATTGGGTATATTAGACTGGCACTAAAAGTGATGGTGGTGGTGCAGGTAGCGTCATGATTGGATTTGAAGATGCAGTAACCGGATGCATTAAGGACGAAAACTTTTACAGCGTTATGCTCACAACAAATGAGAAAAATAATAGTTCAGACTGTCAGGATCAGGGAACGATGGGACAATATCCCCATTTAGAATCAGGATCGATATGGTCTCATAATTAACCCTACCCATAAGTGGTATATCAGCAAGTTACACCAGAAGTGGTCCCTCTTATTCTAAATATAACTGACTTAGTATTTTCAGAATGGCGTCGCAAAACACAATACAGTTAGCTCAGGAAATGCAGTACCACGTTTTTAATCCATATTGTATAAAGGCTGCCTTGTCCACACGGGTAGAACAAGTACAGCATGCATTTCACGACAAGAATAACACTAACAATGAAACAAGTCAAGAAAGAGATAGAACGAAAAGAAGCTTAATACATGATGTACTCATCGCTTTTAATACATTCATTTCAGAAGTCAATTATCTGGACTTGCAGGTATATTTATAAAACTTCAGAGGAGAATTGCAAGGTATACTCATTAACGATAACAACATGGAAAGTGAGACACTAAACAGAAAAAAAATAAAGTCCATACAGCAGAAGGATATTGTACAGGAGGTAGGAATTCATGCCAAAAGAAATAATGATCTTATCAGGGAGGACATAAATGCCTCTGACCAAGCAGCTCAAAATGACGTGCCGGAATTGGTTTGTCAAACAATTCCGGGAAATCTAGAAATTATTACGAAGGGACGCCTCCCCACTTGGGCAACGAATACAATTTTCTCAGGACTATCTCGTTATCATGATGATAAAGAACAATGTATATTCGGAAATTAATTGAGCGCCATCCAGTAAATCAAGAATATCCCGAGGTCGGGAACAAGAAACTATTGGGAAAAATAGTACGAATTTGCAGACCTGTTGATCAAACCGCGCATATTCATCTGTTCAAAGCAGAAAATATAGCAGTGGTGAATGGAAATGTCACTAGTCGATTCCTGAAAGCATCCAAATGGTTAGTCCAATGAGAAGAATTAACTTGAGGAAAATCAAACCTGCAGCTATGTAGTAAAAATGAAAATGCCCTTATTTGTGCCTTGCTTTAGATGACTATTCAAAAGACACATGTGCTTTCAATTGGAATAGACAGGCTCCAAATTGTAGTGTGGAAGTGAGGGGATCATCATTTAAGAATCAGAGCGGGCCCTGTAAGGGAAGGAGGGTAACGCTTTACACAGTTAGAACATACTTATTGTAGTATATGCAAGCACTCTTATAACGAATCCACGAGGTAAGGGTATTGTCCTTGAACTGTAGTGACCATAGTCCGTTTATTGCAGCTCCTTGAGTGAGGACTCAATGAGGTGAGCTCCATTTTTTAATTGGTTACCTGTAATGTGCAGGTGACCCTTAGGTCTCCACCAGTAGCACCCTCTAGTGGTACAGGTATGGTTTATTCAATGTGAAGGTACATTCAATGGTCCAGTGTTACAATACATAAATTAACATACAAAACAAAACTCACACCTCAGTCTTGTGCCATAGACTTATGTACGGTTTTATCTGCTCCTTGACTTGTGAGCCAAAGCCCATGCATTTGTCATTGCTTGGAATGGCTCTCTCCCTGTGGAACCCCAAGTGCATATTGCCAGGATATTGGGAATTGGTCGGCAGTGGACGGTTGGAATCTGTAGTGAGGGTTGTATGGGTTCTGGATTTGATCCATGTGATCATGTCTACATACATTCATCCCCCCCCCCCCCCGCAGAAACATAGACCATGTGTGTGGCTCAACACCTGCAGTGGCTCAAATGTAGAGTGAGTTAGGGATCAGGTTGGTTAAGTCACTGTTTTTGAGTTCAGCAGTGGTGGAGCAAATACATGTAACAGGTAAGGTACATGCATTATATTATATAGGTGGGTGAGGACGTTGAGTGGTGGGCAGAACCGTAGGCTGGTGTGGACTCCCTGCCCTTCATTTAGGGCTGCAGGATCAACCTGCTGCACTTCATTGGTGGTGGAAGTCTGGTTATCGCAGGGAAAGCTGGAGGGTACTGACGTCTTCCTCCCTGTGCGGCCCTGGTGGCCGGTGGGGGTAGGGCCGATCTTGGGCAGGTTGACAGTAGTGGAAGCTGTGTCGTCCATTGATCGCAGGCCATGCTCTGGGTATGCTCCCAATGTGTGTGTGTGTGCACCCTCGCTGCGGCATCAATTTGGTCCTGGAGGAGCAGGCTACATGATCGTGTAGCATCTGGACCTGGGTGTTTCCGACGGGAGATTGCCTTTGGCATTGTCGGCATACTTGTATAACGCAGCAGAATTTCTCATTTTATCATTAGCATTCATGATACATTGGCTCCGACCACAACCAGATGACTGGACATTGTTATTTGTGTTTACACTTTCACATTTGTCCATTGCAACACGTTCCTGTGTACTATAAGTATATGTGTGCAAGGTTACAATTGGATTTCTGCCTTTGTTACTTACATTTCTTTTCATTAGCTTTACCGGCATCAGTGTCCAACAGTATATTTATATACTTGCATTCGTTAATTGTACCTTCATCATGGGTGTCACCTGCATCGCAGTCCCAAGTGATCAAATGTCCCTTTAATTGCTATGGGTTGCCTGTCTCCTTTAAGAGGGCCATGCAATCTTTACCCCAATCTGGTTCACTGCTCGGCATCACGTGTTGCTCCCTCAACACTGCCCCTCTTGCGCTTGTGACGGCGATCTTGTTTTCTGGTGCTTCACCTAGTGCTGTGGGTGCCATCTTCTTTGTCTGCACGAGGTAGGCAGTGGTGATCCTTTTCTTCCACGTTCTTGCAACAGAAGACGCGAATCTACCTTCTGCACTGATCTTCTTCCATCAGAGTCCTGCCACTGGAGCCGGAACGTGTGTTCTGGTCGTTCAGGTTGAATCAACTCGACTTTGATTTGTGCAGTCCATGTCATCGCAATGCAGGATTTCCAGGTGCTGCGATTGATCCCAGTTTGGGGCCACGTAGCACGGCAATCGCAAGGGACTGGAGCCTTTCGCCGCTCCAACATATTTGGATTTGACTCATCCATCTTGTTCCAACAGCGTTGGACCATCATTGGCAACGATCCACAAAGGAAGCTTGTGCATCTCGCCGCAATGCGACACCTGGACATCCATGGTGCCCACGACTGGGGTGCTGTTTTTTGTGTAAGGGAGCAGCTTCGTTTGCATTGGGAACCTTTCGTGTCGTTTGGCGGGATTGTCCCAGAGTTACTCAAAGGCTGTGTATTCATCAGCGACTGGTTCGCCCCTGTATCGATCTCCATCGAGACTGCAACACCGTTGACTTCGACTTCAATTTTCCACGGGGTCCTCTCGGTGGAGAAGGTATATACTCTGTACAGCCCTTTCAGGGGCTGAACCAATTTGTCTTCATCAGCGCTGGAACCCTGGTGATCAGCGAACTCATCAGCGTCTCGGTGAGTAAATTTTCTTCTACACATTCGCTCGAGATGAACGATAGTTTTACATCCTTTGCAAGTATAGTCTTTGGCACTGGTGGCACTGGTTGTCACTGTGGTTTCCTCCACAGCGTCAGCACGGGGCTAGTCGGTTGCCCCGAAGTGGCGGACTCAGGGTTGCGGTACTCTTGGCAGCAGCCTTGTCTCTGACCCATTCGGTTGAGTGTAGGGTTAGAGTACTGGGGGTGAGGGTTCATCCTCTTCCAGTCGCAGACTGATATTGTGAATGCCTGGCTCACTTTGATTGCCTCCAGCAGTGTAGCCGTAGTGTCCGCAAAGAGCAGCTAAAAGTCAGGGATAAGTGTTCACTGGGTTACGGTAGTATATTAGCATGAACAGTGGATAGGCTAACTAACAAAAAACAACGTATGGTGTTAAATGGGTCAATTTGCGGTTGGCAAACAGTGACTAGTGGGTTGCTGCAGTAATCTGTGCTGGGTCCTCAACTATTTACAATCTTTATCAATGACTTGGATGAAGGGATCGAGTATAATGTAGCCAATTTTGCTGATGGTGCGAAGATGGGTGGGAAAACAAATTCTGAGGAGGCCACAAAAATTCTGCAAAGGTAGATAGGCCGACTAATTTAGTGGACAAGAACTTGGCAGTGGAGTATCAGATGGGAAAATGTGAGGTCATCCAATTTGACAGAAAAAATATAAAAGCAAACAATATTTTAAATGGAGGACCATTACAAAGTGCTGAATTACAGCGAGAAATCCGGGTCCTTGTGCATCAAACAGAAAGACGTTAGTATGCAGGTGCAGCAACTAATCACGAAGTCAAATGTAATGTTGGCCTTTCTTGCAAGGGGTATAAAGTATAAAACAGAGCAGTCTCAACTGTGCAGGTTATTGGCGGGGGGAGGGGGGGGCGGCACACCTGGAATTCTGCATGCAGTTTGGCCTCCTTATTTAAGAAAGGACATACTTGCTGTGAAGGCTGTTCATAGAAGATGCAGTCGGTTCATTCCGGAAATGAGGAGTTTCAGTTATGTCGATAGTTTGAAATGGTTGGGCCTTTAACCATAGGATTTTGTAAGAATGACAGGTGAACAAATTGAAAATTAATAGATAATTTGGAAGCTCGACTATGTAGATGCAAAGAGGGTATTTCGACTCAAGGGAAAATTAAGGGTACATCGTCTTAGAATAAGTGGCCGCCCACTTAAAACTGAGATGAGGAGATCTTTCTTCTATCAGATGGATTAAAATCTCTGGAATTCTGTGCCCCAGAGAGCTGTCACGCTGGGTCATTGAATATATTAAAGTCGGAAATAGACAGATTTTTCAGCTATAAGGGAGTGAAGGATTATAGGGAGCGGGCAGGGAGGGGAACTGAATGCATTAATTGATCAGCCATGATCGTAATGAACGGTAGAGCAGATTAAGTGGCAAAATAGCCTACACCCAGTCGTACATCTTATGTTCTTAGCAAAATTGAATTTTCGCAAAAGTATAACACTTATTCCTGGTCTATCCTTCTCCTTTTCCAGAACAACCTTAAGTCGAATTGCATTTTGGTCACTGGTAGCTGCATGATCTCCCAGTGATAGACGTTCCAATTTATTCCCTAAAACTAAATGCGAAACCGCACATTCCAGTGTTGGCTTTGCGACATAGTGGCTAGAAATGTTTTCCTGACTGCATTTTTGGAATTCCACACCGTCTATACCTTCAAACTAACTTTATCCAAGTTAATATTAGGGTAGTTGAAATGCCCTATTATTCCTGCCCTATATTTGTTGTAACTTATCAGGAATATGTCTAGATATTTGCTCTTCTCACTGTCTGAGGATCTTTCGAACTCTGCCAGCAATGTGATCGCCCATTTTTGTTTTTCAATTCGACCCATATGGCTTCGGTTGAGGATCACTCAAACATATCATTCCTCCTCACAGCTGGAATAGTTTATTTAATGAAAACCCTGACCCCACTACGTATTTACCCCTCACTCTATCCCATCTAAAATCCTGTAACCAGGAATGTTGAGCTGCCATTCCTACCCCTTTTTCAGCCATGTCTCTGTAATTTCTATAATATTATACAACCAAGTGTCTAAATGTGCTCTCAGCCCGCCCATCTGCTTCACTTGCTATACATCTTATATTGAAGTATATGCTATTTAATGCAGCCAATCCTCCTTGTTGACTACATTCTAGCCATTTTATCCTCTCTCCTTCAAAATCATTTGCTACAGTTTATGCTTTCCAATTGCAGCTTTACTTCCTTCCCTACTGAAAGTAACCTCAGGTTTCGATCTTACTGCGAAGCTAGTTTAAACCCTCGCCCCCCCCATCCCCACCCCCGCGAGGACATTAGTGCCACCTCTGTTGCGGTGCAACCCGTCCCTATTGTACAAGTTCCACATCTCCAAGAAGCATTCCCAATGCCTCAGGAATTTAAAGCCTTCCCTCCTGCGCCATCTCTCCAGCTATGCTTTCGTTTGCTCAATCCATCTACTTCTGTACATACTAGCAATCGCGAGCTCGAAAATATCTCAATTTTCCTCCGGTGCTATTTACAGCAATGCCACTGCAAACGCACCCCTTCCCCACACCGTTAGCATCCACATTTCTATAGTGCATCCACAGAGACTCCTGCCTTCTCACTGTGTTCAGCGAACTCACACCGTTTGTAAAATTAATCCTGGAACAAGAGTCCCGGAAACGCTCGGAGAAGCAGCAGAGACTGTAAGCTCGGATTGTAACAGCAAATATTGGGGTTTATTCACAGCGATTAAAGCAATTATTAAACGTCTCATAGATCTCAATTATATTTATGTGATATTCTGATTGAGAATCGAAACCGCGTTAGTGAGCTGGACCACGAGGGAGTAGCCAACGATAATTGTGTAAATATTAATATATATATATTTATATCTGAACCTGAATATCAATGGCGAGCTGCCTTGAACTAACTTTGAGTATAAGAAACTGCTCTACAGTGAAGTGTATTTAATATTTTGTTTCCTTATAAACATTAGAAAGTGCGACAGTCGAATAAATATTGAAATAAAAGCAAAGTGACGTAGAGAAGAGGAAGAAGGAAGGGGGGAAATGCCCAGAACTCGTCTGATGTGCTCGGGGTGACCACGCACAGCCTGGATAGACTACCGTCCAAACAGCTCATTGAATGCAGGAGTGGGACCCTGTGGCGCTTCCGAAGGCAGGTGGAATGCAATGCATTTGGAAAGCCGTCACAGGATCGGTCTAAGTCAGCATGGATTTATGAAAGGGAAATCATGCTTGACAAATCTTCTCGAATTTTGTGAGCATGTAACAGTAGAATGGATAAGGGAGAACCGTAGGATGTGGTGTATTTGTAATTTCAAAAGGCTTTTGACAAGGTTCCACACAAGAGATTAGTGTGCAAAATTAAGGCACAGTGGATTGGGTTAATGTATTGACGTGGATAGAGAACTGGTTGACAGAAAACACGCAAAGAGTGGGAATAAACGGTTCTTTTCAGAATGACAAGCAGCGACTAGTAGGATATTATACGTTTCAGTGCTGCAAACCCAGCTCTTTTCAATATATATTAATGAATTAGACGAAGGAACTGAATGTAATAACTCCAACGTTGCAGATGACGCTAAGCTGGTTGGCAGTGTGAGCTGTGAGGAGGATGCTAAGAGGCTGCAGGGGGGAATTGGAAAGGATTTGTGAGTTGTCAAACGCATGGCAGATGTCATACAATGTCGATAAACGTGAGGTTATCCACTCTGCTTGCAAAAACAGGAAGGCAGAATATTAAATGAATCGTGACAGATTAGTGCAAGCGGAGGTGTAATGAGACCTGGGTGTCTTTGTGCACCAGTGATTGAAAGTAAGCTTGCAGGTATGACCCATCATCCCAAACTGACACATCACCCCAACTAACCCATCATCCCAACCTGACGCATCATCCCAAACATACCTATCATCTCAAACTGACTCATCACGCGAAACTGACCCGTGACCCCAAATTGACCCATCACCCCGCACTGACCATGCACCCCAAACTGACTCATCACCAAAAAGAAACCCATCATCCGAAACTGACTCATCGCGCCAAACTGACTCATCGAACAAAACTAATTCATCTCCCCAAACTGACACATCACCCCTATCTGACGCATCACCCACAAACAGACCCATCATCCCAAACTGAACCATCACCCCAAACTGACTGATCACACACAAACTGACTAATCATCAAACACTAACCCAACACCCCAAAATGACTCATAACGCCAAACTGACCCATCACCCCAAACTGACTCATCACCACATACTGAACCATCACCCCATACTGACCCATCACCCAAAACTGACCCTTCGCTGCAAAGTGACCCATCACCCCAAACTGACCCATCACCCCCAAATGACTGATCACCCACAAACTGACTAATCACCAAACACTGACCTACCACCCCAAACTGAAACATCACTCCAAACTGACCGATCACCCCAAACTGACCCATCACCCCAAACTGACTCATCACCCCATAATGACTCATCACCCGAAACTGACCCATCACCCACAAACTGCCCCATCACCCCCAACTGAACCATCACCCCAAACTAACCCATCACCACAAATTGACTCTCCTCCCAAACAGACTCATCAGACCAAACTGACACATCACCCCAAACTGACCCATCACCCTGTACTGAACCATGACCCCAAACTGACTCATCACCCCGATCTCACTCGTCACCCCAAACAAACCCATCACCACAACCTGACCCATCACCACAAATTGACTCTCCTCCCAAACAGACTCATCAGACCAAACTGACACATCACCCCAAACTGACCCATCAACCTATACTGAACCATGACCCAAAACTGACTCATCACCCCAATCTCACTCATCATCCCAAACTGACACATCACCACAAACTGACTCATCACCCAAAACTGACTCATCACACCAAACTGATCCTTCACCCCAAACTGATCCTTCACCGCTAAACTGACCCATCATCCCAAAATGAACCATCATCGCAAATTGACTCATCACCCCAAACTGACGCATCACCCCAAACTGACTCATCACCCCAAACTGACTCATCACCCCAAACTGACTCATCACCCACAAACTGACTCATCACCAAAAACTGACCCATCAGGCCAAACTGACTCATCGCCCCAAACTGACTCATTACCCCAAACTGACCCATCACCCAAAATTGACTCATCACCCCAAACTGACTCTTGACCAAAAACTGACCCATTACAACAAACTTATTCATCAACACAAACTGACCCATTAGCCCAAACTCACCCATCACTCCAACCTGACTCATTGCCCCAAACTGACCCATCATCCCAAATTGACTCAACACCCCAAACAGAACCATCACCCCAAACTGACCCATCACCCAAAATTTACTCATCACCAAAAACAGACCCATTATCCCAAACTGACCCAAGACCCCAAATTGACTCATCATCGAAAACTAACACATCACCCCAAACAGAATCATCACCCCAACTGACCCATCACCCAAATTGACTCATCACCAAAAACAGGCCCATCATCCCAAACTGACCCATCACCCCAAACTAACTCATCACCCCAAATTGACTTATTACCAAAAACAGGCCTATCATCACAAACTGGACCATTACCCCGAACTGACCCATCGCCCCAAACTGAATCATCACCCCAAACTGACTCATCATCACAAACTGAACCATCACCCAAAACTGACCCATCACCCCAAACTGACCCATCACCCCAAACTGACTCATCACCCCAAACTGACTCATCACGCGAAACTGACCCATGACCCCAAACTAACTCATCACCCCAAATTGACTCATCACCAAAAACAGGCCCATCATCACAAACTGAGCCATCACCCCAAACTGACCCATCACCCCA
The DNA here is from genome assembly GCF_044704955.1 of Pristiophorus japonicus. Taxonomy (NCBI): domain Eukaryota; kingdom Metazoa; phylum Chordata; class Chondrichthyes; family Pristiophoridae; genus Pristiophorus; species Pristiophorus japonicus. The sequence goes on from NW_027252779.1 coordinate 7,756,079, forward strand.
AACTGACTCATCGCCCCAAAATTTCTCATCACCTCAAACTGACTCATCACCGCTCACTGACCAAAGACCCCAAACTGACCCATCACCCAAAATTGACTCATCACCCCAAACTGACTCTTGACCAAAAACTGACCCATTACACCAAACTTATTCATCAACACAAACTGACCCATTAGCCCAAACTCACCCATCACCCCAACCTGACTCATTGTCCCAAACTGACCCATCATCCCAAATTGACTCAACACCACAAACAGAACCATCACCCAAAACTGACCCATCACCCAAAATTTACTCATCACCAAAAACAGAGCCATTATCCCAAACTGACCCAAGACCCCAAACTGACTCATCACCGAAAACTAACACATCACCCCAAACAGAATCATCACCCCAACTGACCCATCACCCAAATTGACTCATCACCAAAAACAGGCCCATCATCCCAAACTGACCCATAACCCCAAACTAACTCATCACCCCAAATTGACTTATTACCAAAAACAGGCCTATCATCACAAACTGGACCATTACCCCGAATTGACCCATCACCCCAAACTGACCCATCGCCCCAAACTGAATCATCACCCCAAACTGACTCATCATCACAAACTGAACGATCACCCAAAACTGACTCATCACCCCCAAATGACTGATCTCCCACAAACTGACTAATCACCAAACACTGACCTACCACCCCAAACTGAATCATCACTCCAAACTGACCGATCACCCCAAACTGACCCATCACCCCAAACTGACTCATCACCCCATAATGACTCATCACCCGAAACTGACCCATCACCCACAAACTGCCCCATCACCCCCAACTGAACCATCACCCCAAACTAACCCATCACCACAAATTGACTCTCCTCCCAAACAGACTCATCAGACCAAACTGACACATCACCCCAAACTGACCCATCACCCTATACTGAACCATGACCCCAAACTGACTCATCACCCCGATCTCACTCGTCACCCCAAAGAAACCCATCACCACAACCTGACCCATCACCACAAATTGACTCTCCTCCCAAACAGACTCATCAGACCAAACTGACACATCACCCCAAACTGACCCATCAACCTATACTGAACCATGACCCAAAACTGACTCATCACCCCAATCTCACTCATCATCCCAAACTGACACATCACCACAAACTGACTCATCACCCAAAACTGACTCATCACACCAAACTGATCCTTCACCCCAAACTGATCCTTCACCGCTAAACTGACCCATCATCCCAAAATGAACCATCATCGCAAATTGACTCATCACCCCAAACTGACGCATCACCCCAAACTGACTCATCACCCCAAACTGACTCATCACCCCAAACTGACTCATCACCCACAAACTGACTCATCACCAAAAACTGACCCATCAGGCCAAACTGACTCATCGCCCCAAACTGACTCATTACCCCAAACTGACCCATCACCCAAAATTGACTCATCACCCCAAACTGACCCTTGACCAAAAACTGACCCATTACAACAAACTTATTCATCAACACAAACTGACCCATTAGCCCAAACTCACCCATCACTCCAACCTGACTCATTGCCCCAAACTGACCCATCATCCCAAATTGACTCAACACCCCAAACAGAACCATCACCCCAAACTGACCCATCACCCAAAATTTACTCATCACCAAAAACAGACCCATTATCCCAAACTGACCCAAGACCCCAAACTGACTCATCACCGAAAACTAACACATCACCCCAAACAGAATCATCACCCCAACTGACCCATCACCCAAATTGACTCATCACCAAAAACAGGCCCATCATCCCAAACTGACCCATCACCCCAAACTAACTCATCACCCCAAATTGACTTATTACCAAAAACAGGCCTATCATCACAAACTGGACCATTACCCCGAACTGACCCATCGCCCCAAACTGAATCATCACCCCAAACTGACTCATCATCACAAACTGAACCATCACCCAAAACTGACCCATCACCCCAAACTGACCCATCACCCCAAACTGACTCATCACCCCAAACTGACTCATCACGCGAAACTGACCCATGACCACAAACTAACTCATCACCCCAAATTGACTCATCACCAAAAACAGGCCCATCATCACAAACTGAGCCATCACCCCAAACTGACCCATCACCCCAAACTGACTCATCACCCCAAACTGACTCATCACGCGAAACTGACCCATGACCACAAACTAACTCATCACCCCAAATTGACTCATCACCAAAAACAGGCCCATCATCACAAACTGACCCATCACCCAAAATTGACTCATCACCCCAAACTGACTCTTGACCAAAAACTGACCCATTACACCAAACTTATTCATCAACACAAACTGACCCATTAGCCCAAACTCACCCATAACCCCAACCTGACTCATTGTCCCAAACTGACCCATCATCCCAAATTGACTCAACACCACAAACAGAACCATCACCCCAAACTGACCCATCACCCAAAATTTACTCATCACCAAAAACAGACCCATTATCCAAAACTGACCCAAGGCCCCAAACTGACTCATCACCGAAAACTAACACATCACCCCAAACAGAATCATCACCCCAACTGACCCATCACCCAAATTGACTCATCACCAAAAACAGGCCCATCATCCCAAACTGACCCATCACCCCAAACTAACTCATCACCCCAAATTGACTTATTACCAAAAACAGGCCTATCATCACAAACTGGACCATTACCCCGAATTGACCCATCACCCCAAACTGACCCATCGCCCCAAACTGAATCATCACCCCAAACTGACTCATCATCACAAACTGAACAATCACCCAAAACTGACCCATCACCCCAAACTGACCCATCACCCCAAACTGACTCATCACCCCAAACTGACTCATCACGCGAAACTGACTCATGACGCGAAACTGACCCATGACCCCAAACTAACCTCATCACCCCAAATTGACTCATCACCATAACAGGCCCATCATCACAAACTGAGCCATCACCCCAAACTGACCCAGCACCCCAAACTGACTCATCGCCCCAAAATTTCTCATCACCTCAAACTGACTCATCACCGCTCACTGACCAAATACCCCAAAATGACGCATCACCCACAAACTGACTCATCACCACAATGTGAACATCACCCCAAACTATCCCATCACCCCAAACTGATCACCCCAACCTGACTCATCACCAAAAACTGACCCATCACCCCAAACAGTCTCATCGCCCCAAACTGACTCATCGCTGCAAACTGACTCATCACCCCAAATTGACTCATCACCCCAAACTGACATTTCACCCCAAACTGATTCATCACCCAAAACTGCCCCATGACCCCTAAATGAAACATCAACCCAAACTGACTCATCACCCACAAACTGACCCATCACCGCTCACTGACCAAACACCCCAAAATGAAGCATCACCCACAAACTGACACATCACCACAAACTGAACATCACCCCAAACTGACGCATCCACCCAAACTGACTCATCACCCCAAACTGACTCATCACGCAAAACTGACCTATGACTCTAAATTGACCCATCACCCCTCAATGATTGAGCACCCCAAACTGAATCATCACCAAAAACAGACCCATCATCCCAAATTGACTCATCAACCCAAACTGACTCATCATCTACAACTGACCCATGTCACCAAAATGACCCATCAACCCAAACTGACTCATCACCCACAAACTGACTCATCACCAAAAACTGACCCATCACCTCACATTTAACAATCAACCCAAACTGACTCATCACCCAAAACTGACTCATCGCGCCAACTGACTCATCGAACCAAACTAATTCATCACCCCAAACTGACACATCACCCCAAACTGACGCATCACCCACAAACTGACTCATCACCCCAAACTGACTCATCATCCCAAACTGACTCATCACCAAAAACAGACCCATCATCCCAAACTGAACCATCAACCAAAACTGACTGATCACCCACAAACTGATTAAACACCAAAAACTGACCTACCACCCCAAACTGACTCATCACCCCAGACTGACCCATAACCCCAAACTGAGGAATCACCCAAAAACTGACTCATCACTCCAACCTGAGTCATCACGCCAAACTGAGTCATCACGCCAAACTGAGTCATCACAAACTGACTCATCACCCCAAACTGACTCATCATCCCAAACTGAATCATCACCAAAAACAGACCCATCATCCCAAACTGGGCCATCAACCCAAACTGAAGATCACCCACAAACTGACTAAACACCAAAAACTGACCTACCACACCAAACTGACTCATGACCCCAGACTGACCCATAACCCCAAACAGAGGAATCACCCACAAACTGATTCATCACCCCAAACTGAGTCAACACGCCAAACTGAGATCATCACCCCAAACAAACCCATCACCCCAAACTGACCCATCACCTCAAATTGACTCATCACCAAAAACAGGTCCATCATCACAAACTGACCCTTCACGCCAAACTGACCCCACATTGAACCATCATTCCAAACTGACTCATCACCCCAAATAACCCATCACCCCAACCTGACGCATCATCCCAAACATACTTATCATCTCAAACTGACTCATCACGCGAAACTGAGCCATGACCCCAAATTGACCCATCACCCCGCACTGACCTTGCAACCCAAACTGACTCATCACCAAAAACAGACCCATCATCCTAAACTGACTCATCAACCCAAACTGACTCATCACCCGCAATTGATCCATGATCGCAAAATGACTCATCACCTCAAACTGACTCATCGTCCAAAACCGACTCATCGCACCAAACTGACTCATCGAACCAAACTGACTCATCACCGCAAAATGACTCATCATCCCAAACTGACCCATCACCTCACTTTGAACCATCATCCCAAACTGACTCATCATCAAAAACAGACCCATCATCCCAAACTGACACATCACCCCAACTAACCCATCATCCCAACCTGACGCATCATCCCAAACATATCTATCATCTCAAACTGACTCATCACGCGAAACTGACCCATGACCCAAAATTGACCCATCACCCCGCACTGACCATGCACCCCAAACTGACTCATCACCAAAAAGAAACACATCATCCGAAACTGACTCATCGTGCCAAACTGACTCATCGAACCAAACTAATTCATCACCCCAAACTGACACATCACCCCTAACTGACGCATCACCCACAAACTGACGCATCACCCCAAACTGACTCATCATCCCAAACTGACCCATAACCCCAACTGAGGCATCACCCACAAACTGAGTCATCACCCCTAACTGAGTCATCTCCCCAAACTGAGTCATCACCCCAAATTGACCCATCAACCCAAACTGACCCATCACCCCAAACGACTCATCACCACAAACTGACTCATCACCCCAAACTGACTCATCACCCCAAATTGACTGATCACCCACAAACTGACTAATCACCAAACACTAACCTACCACTCCAAACTGACTCATCACCCCAAACTGATCCATCACGCCAAACTGACCCATCACGCCAAACTGACCCATCACCCCATACTGACCCATCACCCAAAACTGATCCATCACCGCAAAGTGACCCATCACCCCAAACTGACTCATCACCAAAAACAGGTCCATCATCACAAACTGACCCTTCACGCCAAACTGACCCCACATTGAAACATCATTCCAAACTGACTCATCACCCCAAATAACCCATCACCCCAACCTGACGCATCATCCCAAACCTACTTATCATCTCAAACTGACTCATCACGCGAAACTGAGCAATGACCCCAAATTGACCCATCACCCCGCACTGACCTTGCAACCCAAATTGATTCATCACCAAAAACAGACCCATCATCCTAAACTGACTCATCAACCCAAACTGACTCATCACCCGCAATTGATCCATGATCGCAAAATGACTCATCACCTCAAACTGACTCATCGTCCAAAACCGACTCATCGCACCAAACTGACTCATCGAACCAAACTGACTCATCACCGCAAAATGACTCATCATCCCAAACTGACCCATCACCTCACTTTGAACCATCATCCCAAACTGACTCATCATCAAAAACAGACCCATCATCCCAAACTGACACATCACCCCAACGAACCCATCATCCCAACCTGACGCATCATCCCAAACATATCTATCATCTCAAACTGACTCATCACGCGAAACTGACCCATGACCCAAAATTGACCCATCACCCCGCACAGACCATGCACCCCAAACTGACTCATCACCAAAAAGAAACCCATCATCCGAAACTGACTCATCGCGCCAAACTGACTCATCGAACCAAACTAATTCATCACCCCAAACTGACACATCACCCCTAACTGACGCATCACCCACAAACTGACGCATCACCCCAAACTGACTCATCATCCCAAACTGACCCATAACCCCAACTGAGGCATCACCCACAAACTGAGACATCACCCCTAACTGAGTCATCACCCCAAACTGAGTCATCACCCCAAATTGAGCCATCACCCCAAACTGACCCATCACCCCAAACGACTCATCACCACAAACTGACTCATCACCCCAAACTGACCCATCACACCAAATTGACTGATCACCCACAAACTGACCAATCAACAAACACTAACCTACCACTCCAAACTGACTCATCACCCCAAACTGACCCATCACGCCAAACTGACCCATCACCCCATACTGACCCATCACCCAAAACTGATCCATCACCGCAAAGTGACCCATCACCCCAAACTGACTTATCACCAAAAACAGGCCCATCATCCCAAACTAACCCATCACCCCAAACTGATCAGCCCAACCTGACTCATCACCAAAAACTGACCCATCACCCCAAACTGACCCATCATCCCAAACTGACCTTTCACCCCACACTGATTCATCACCCAAAACTGCCCCATGACCCCTAAATGAACCATCAACCCAAACTGACTCATCACCCGAAACTGACTCATCGCCCCAAATTGATTCATCACCAAAAACAGACCCATCATCCCAAACTGAACCATCACCCCAAACTGACTTATCACCCACAAACTGACTGATCATCAAACACTAACCTACCACCCCAAACTGACTCATAACGCCAAACTGACACATCACCCCAAACTGACTCATCACCACATACTGAATCATCACCCCATACTGACCCATCACCCAAAACTGACCCTTCACTGCAAAGTGACCCATCACCCGAAACTGACCCATCACCCCCAAATGACTGATCACCCACAAACTGACTAATCACCAAACACTGACCTACCTGCCCAAACTGACTCATCACTCCAAACTGACCCATCACCCCAAACTGACCCATCACCCCAAACTGACTCATCACCCCATACTGACTCATCAGCCCAAACTGACCCATCACCCACAAACTGGCCCATCACCCCCAACTGAACCTTCACCCCAAACTAACCCATCACCACAAATTGACTCTCCTCCCAAACAGACCCATCAGCCCAAACTGACACATCACCCCAAACTGACCCATCACCCTATACTGAAACATGACCCCAAACTGACTCATCACCCCAATCTCACTCATCACCGCAAACCGACACATCACCACAAACTGACTCATCACCCCAAACTGACTCATCACCGCAAACTGACCCATCACCTCACACTGAACAATCAACCCAAACTGACTCATCACCCAAAACTGACTCATCGCGCCAACTGACTCATCGAACCAAACTAATTCATCACCCCAAACTGACACATCACCCCAAACTGACGCATCACCCACAAACTGACTCATCACCCCAAACTGACTCATCATCCCAAATTGACTCATCACCAAAAACAGACCCATCATCCAAAACTGAACCATCTACCAAAACTGACTGATCACCCACAAACTGACTAAACACCAAAAACTGACCTACCACTCCAAACTGACTCATCACCCCAGACTGACCCATAACCGCAAACTGAGGAATCATCCACAAACTGACTCATCACTCAAACTGAGTGATCACGCCAAACTGAGTCATCACGTTAAACTGAGTCATCACCCAAACTGACTCATTACCCCAAACTGACTCATCATCCCAAACTGAATCATCACCAAAAACAGACCCATCATCCCAAACTGAGCCATCAACCCAAACTGCCTGATCACCCACAAACTGACTAAACACCAAAAACTGACATACCACACCAAACTGACTCATCAACCCAGACTGACCCATAAACCCAAACTGAGGAATCACCCACAAACTGATTCATCACCCCAAACTGAGTCATCACGCCAAACTGAGATCATCACCCCAAACAGACCCATCACCCCAAACCGACCCATCACCTCAAATTGACTCATCACCAAAAACATTTCCATCAACACAAACTGACCCTTCACCACAAACTGACCCCACATTGAACCATCATTCCAAACTGACTCATCACCCCAAATAACCCATCACCCCAACCTGACGCATCATCCCAAACATACTTATCATCTCAAACTGACTCATCACGCGAAACTGAGCCATGACCCCAAATTGACCCATCACCCCGCACTGACCTTGCAACCCAAACTGACTCATCACCAAAAACAGACCCATCATCCTAAACTGACTCATCACCCGCAATTGATCCATGATCGCAAAATGACTCATCACCTCAAACTGACTCATCGTCCAAAACTGACTCATCGCACGAAAATGACTCATCGAACCAAACTGACTCATCACCGCAAAATGACTCATCATCCCAAACTGACCCATCACCTCACTTTGAACCATCATCCCAAACTGACTCATCATCAAAAACAGACCCATCATCCCAAACTGACACATCACCCCAACTAACCCATCATCCCAACCTGACGCATCATCCCAAACATATCTATCATCTCAAACTGACTCATCACGCGAAACTGACCCATGACCCAAAATTGACCCATCACCCCGCACTGACCATGCACCCCAAACTGACTCATCACCAAAAAGAAACCCATCATCCGAAACTGACTCATCGCGCCAAACTGATTCATCGAACCAAACTAATTCATCACCCCAAACTGACACATCACCCCTAACTGACGCATCACCCACAAACTGACGCATCACCCCAAACTGACTCATCATCCCAAACTGACCCATAACCCCAACTGAGGCATCACCCACAAACTGAGTCATCACCCCAAACTGAGTCATCACCCCAAACTGAGTCATCACCCCAAATTGATCTATCACCCCAAACTGACCCATCACCCCAAACGACTCATCACCACAAACTGACTCATCACCCCAAACTGACACATCACCCCTAACTGACCCATCACGCCAAGCTGACCCATCACCCCATACTGACCCATCACCCAAAACTGATACATCACCGCAAAGTGACCCATCACCCCAAACTGACTCATCACCAAAAACAGGCCCATCATCCCAAACTAACTCATCACCCCAAACTGACCAGCCCAACCTGACTCATCACCAAAAACTGACCCATCAACCCAAACTGACCCATCATCCCAAACTGACCTTTCACACCAAACTGATTCATCACCCATAACTGCCCCATGACCCCTAAATGCACCATCAACCCAAACTGACTCATCACCCGAAACTGACTCATCACCCCAAATTGATTCATCACCAAGAACAGACCCATCATCTCAAACTGACTAATCACCCCAAACTGACTCATCACTAAAACTGACCCATCATCCCAAACTGAACCATCACCCCAAACTGACTGATCAACACAAACTGACTAATCATCAAACACTAACCTACCACCCCAAACTGACTCATAACGCCAAACTGACCCATCACCACAAACTGACTCATCACCACATACTGAACCATCACCCCATACTGACCCAAATACCCAAAACTGACCCTTCACTGCAAAGTGACCCATCACCCGAAACTGACCCATCACCCCCAAATGACTGATCACCCACAAACTGACTAATCACCAAACACTGACCTACGACCCCAAACTGCATCATCACTCCAAACTGACCCATCACCCCAAACTGACCCATCACCCCAAACTGACTAATCACCCCATACTGACTCATCAGCCCAAACTGACTCATCACCCACAAACTGGCCCATCACCCCCAACTGAACCATCATCCCAAACTAACCCATCAACACAAATTGACTCTCCTCCCAAACAGACCCATCAGCCCAAACTGACACATCACCTCAAACTGACCCATCACCCTATACTGAAACATGACCCCAAACTGACTCATCACCCCAATCTCACTCATCACCGCAAACTGACACATCACCACAAACTGACTCATCACCCCAAACTGAATCATCACCGCAAACTGATCCTTCACCCCAAAGTGACCCTTCACCGCTAAACTGACTCATCATCCCAAAATGAACCATCATCGCAAATTGACTCATCACCCCAAACTGACGCATCACCCCAAACTGACTCATCACCCCAAACTGACTCATCACCCACAAACTGACTGATCACCAAAAACTGACCCATCAGGCAAAACTGACTCATCACCCAAAATTGACTCATCACCCCAAACTGACTCTTGACCAAAAACTGACCTATTGCACCAAACTTATTCATCAGCACAAACTGACCCATTAGCCCAAACTCACCCATCACCCCAACCTGACTCATTGCCGCATACTGACCCATCATCCCAAATTGAATCATCACCCCAAATAGAAACATCACCCCAAATGACCCATCACCCAAATTGACTCATCACCAAAAACAGGCCAATCATCCCAAACTGACCCATCACCCCAAACTAAGTCATCACCCCAAATTGAATTATTACCAAAAACAGGCCCATCATCACAAACTGAACCATCACCCCAAACTGACCCATCACCCCAAACTGACCCATCGCCCCATACTGAATCATCACCCCAAACTGACTCATCACCCCAAACTGACTCATCACGCGAAACTGACCCATGACCCCAAACTAACTCATCACCCCAAATTGACTCATCACCAAAAACAGGCCCATCATCACAAACTGACCCATCACCCCAAACTGACCCATCACCCCAAACTGACTCATCGCCCCAAAATGTCTCATCACCTCAAACTGACTCATCACCGCTCACTAACCAAACACCCCAAAAAAACGCATCACCCACAAAGTGACTCATCACTACAAACTGAACATCACCCCAAACTAACCCATCACGCCAAACTGATCACCCCAACCTAACTCATCACCAAAAACTGACCCATCACCCCAAAATGACTCATCGCTCCAAACTGACTCATCGCCCCAAACTGACTCATCACCCCAAACTGACTCATCACCCCAAACTGACATTTCACCCCAAACTGATTCATCACCCAAAACTGCTCCATGACCCCTAAATGAACCATCAACCCAAACTGGCTGATCACCCACAAACTGACCCATCACCACTCACTGAACAAACACCCCAAAATGAAGCATCACCCATAAACTGACTCATCACCACAAACTGAACATCACCCCAAACTGACGCATCACCCCAAACTGACTCATCACCCCAAACTGACTCATAACGCAAAACTGACCCATGACTCCAAATTGACCCATCACCCCACACTGACTGAGCACCCCAAACTGAATCATCACCAAAAACAGACCCATCATCCCAAATTGACTCATCAACCCAAACTGACTCATCATCTACAACTGACCCATGTCCCCAAAATGACCCATCAACCCAAACTGACTCATCACCCACAAACTGACTCATGAACAAAAACTGACCCATCACCTCACACTGAACAATCACCCCAAACTGACTCATCACCCAAAACTGACTCATCGCGCCAACTGACTCATCGAACCAAACTAATTCATCACCCCAAACTGACACATCACCCCAAACTGACGCATCACCCACAAACTGACTCATCACCCCAAACTGACTAATCTCCCAAATTGACTCATCACCAAAAACAGACCCATCATCCCAAACTGAACCAACAACCCAAACTAACTGATCACCCACAAAATGACTAAACACCAAAAACTGACCGACCACTCCAAACTTACTCATCACCCCAGACTGACCCATAACCCCAAACTGAGGAATCACCCACAAACTGACTCATCTCTCCAAACTGAGTCATCACGCCAAACTGAGTCATCACGCCAAACAGAGTCATCACCCCAAACTGACTCATCACCCCAAACTGACTCATCATCCCAAACTGAATCATCACCAAAAACAGACCCATCATCCCAAACTGAGCCATCAACCCAAACTGACTGATCACCCACAAACTGACTAAGCACCAAAAACTGACCTACCACACCAAACTGACTCATCACCCCAAACAAACCCATCACCCCAAACTGACCCATCACCCCAAATTGACTCATCACCAAAAACAGGTCCATCATCACAAACTGACCCTTCACCCCAAACTGACCCCACATTGAACCATCATCCCAAACTGACTCGTCACCCCAAATAACCCATCACCCCAACCTGACGCATCATCCCACACATGCTTATCATCTTAAACTGAATCATCACGCGAAACTGAGCCATGACCCCAAATTGACCCACCACCCCGCACTGATCTTGCAACCCAAACTGACTCATCACCAAAAACAGAACCATCATCCTAAACTGACTCATCAACCCAAACTGACTCATTACCCGCAATTGATCCATGATCGCAAAATGACTCATCACCTCAAACTGACTCATCGTCCAAAACTGATTCATCGCACCAAACTGACTCATCGAACCAAACTGACTCATCACCGCAAAATGACTCATCATCCCAAACTGACCCATCACCTCACATTGAACCATCATCCCAAACTTACTCATCACCAAAAACAGACCCATCATCCCAAACTGACATATCACCCCAACTAACCCATCATCCCAACCTGACGCATCATCACAAACATACCTATCATCTCAAACTGACTCATCACGCAAAACTGACCCATGACCCCAAATTGACCCATCACCCCGCACTGACCTTGCACCCCAAACTGACTCATTAACAAAAAGAGACCCATCATCCGAAACTGACTCATCGCGCCAAACTGACTCATCGAACCAAACTAATTCATCACCCCAAACTGACACATCACCCCTAACTGACGCATCACCCACAAACTGACGCATCACCCCAAACTGACTCATCATCCCAAACTGACCCATAACCCCAACTGAGGCATCACCCACAAACTGAGTCATCACCCCAAACTGACTCATCATCCCAAACTGAACCATAACCCCAACTGAGGCATCACTCACAAACTGAGTCATCACCCCAATCTGAGTCATCACCCCAAACTGAGTCATCACCACAAACTGAGTCATCACCCCAAATGGACCCATCACCCTAAACTGACCCATCACCCCAAATTGACTGATCACCCACAAACTGACTAATCAACAAACACTAACTTACCACCCCAAACTGACTCATCACCCCAAACTGACCCATCAGGCCAAACTGAACCATGACCCCAAACTAACTCATCACCCCAAATTGACTCATCACCAAAAACAAGCCCATCATCACAAACTGACCCATCACCCCAAACTGACCCATCACCCCAAACTGACTCATCGCCCCAAAATGTCTCATCACCTCAAACTGACTCATCACCGCTCACTAACCAAACACCCCAAAATGACGCATTACCCACAAACTGACTCATCACAACAAACTGAACATCACCCCAAACTAACCCATCACCACAAACTGATCACCCCAACCTGACTCATCACCAAAAACTGACCCATCACCCCAAAATGACTTATCGCTCCAAACTGACTCATCGCCCCAACCTGACTCATCACACCAAACTGACTCATCACCCCAAACTGACATTTCACCCCAAACTGATTCATCACCCAAAACTGCTCCATGACCCCTAAATGAACCATCAACCCAAACTGACTCATCACTAAAACTGACCCATCATCCCAAACTGAACCATCGCTCCAAACTGACTGATCACCCACAAACTGACCCATCAGCGCTCACTGACCAAATACCCCAAAGTGAAGCATCACCCACAAAATGACTCATCACCACAAACTAAACATCACCCCAAACTGACGCATCACCCCAAACTGACTCATCACCCCAAACTGACTCATAACGCAAAACTGACCCATGACTCCAAATTGACCCATCACCCCACACTGACTGAGCACCCCAAACTGAATCATCACCAAAAACAGACCCATCATCCCAAATTGACTCATCAACCCAAACTGACTCATCATCTACAACTGACCCATTTCCCCAAAATGACCCATCAACCCAAACTGACTCATCACCCACAAACTGACTCATCAACAAAAACTGACCCATCACCTCACAATGAACAATCACCCAAAACTGACTCATCGCGCCAACTGACTAATCGAACCAAACTAATTCATCACCCCAAAATGACACATCACCCCAAACTGACGCATCACCCACAAACTGACTCATCACCCCAAGCTGACTAATCTCCCAAACTGACTCATCACCAAAAACAGACCCATCATCCCAAACTGAACCAACAAACCAAACTAACTGATCAACCACAAAATGACTAAACACCAAAAACTGACCGACCACTCCAAACTTACTCATCACCCCAGACTGACCCATAACCCCAAACTGAGGAATCACCCACAAACTGACTCATCACTCCAAACTGAGTCATCACGCCAAACTGAGTCATCACGCCAAACTGAGTCATCACCCCAAACTGACTCATCACCCCAAACTGGCTCATCATCCCAAACTGACTCATCACCCCAAACTGATTCATCATCCCAAACTGAATCATCACCAAAACAGACCCATCATCCCAAACTGAGCCATCAATCCAAACTGACTGATCACCCACAAACTGACTAAGCACCAAAAACTGACCTACCACACCAAACTGACTCATCACCCCAAACATACCCATCACCCCAAACTGACCCATCACCCCAAATTGACTCATCACCAAAAACAGGTCCATCATCACAAACTGACCCTTCACCCCAAACTGACCCCACATTGAACCATCACCCCAAACTGACTCATCACCCCAAATATCCCATCACCCCAACCTGACGCATCATCCCAAACATGCTTATCATCTTAAACGGACTCATCACGCGAAACTGAGCCATGACCCCAAATTGACCCACCACCCCGCACTGATCTTGCAACCCAAACTGACTCATCACCAAAAACAGAACCATCATCCTAAACTGACTCATCAACCCAAACTGACTCATCACCCGCAACTGATCCATGATCGCAAAATGACTCATCACCTCAAACTGACTCATCGTCCAAAACTGACTCATCGCACCAAACTGACTCATCGAACCAAACTCACTCATCACCGCAAAATGACTCAGCATCCCAAACTGACCCATCATCTCACATTGAACCATCATCCCAAACTTACTCATCACCAAAAACAGACCCATCATCCCAAACTGACATATCACCCCAACTAACCCATCATCCCAACCTGACGCATCATCCCAAACATACCTATCATCTCAAACTGACTCATCACGCGAAACTGACCCATGACCCCAAATTGACGCATCACCCCGCACTGACCTTGCACGCCAAACTGACTCATTAACAAAAAGAGACCCATCATCCGAAACTGACTCATCGCGCCAAACTGACTCATCGAACCAAACTAATTCATCACCTCAAACTGACACATCACCCCTAATTGACGCATCACCCACAAACTGACGCATCACCCCAAACTGACTCATCATCCCAAACTGACCCATAACCCCAACTGAGGCATCACCCACAAACTGAGTCATCACCCCAAACTGAATCATCATCCCAAACTGAACCATAACCCCAACTGAGGCATCACTCACAAACTGAGTCATCACCCCAATCTGAGTCATCACCCCAAACTGAGTCATCACCCCAAACTGAGTCATCACCCCAAATGGACCCATCACCCTAAACTGACCCATCACCCCAAACGACTCATCACCACAAACAGACTCATCACCCCAAACTGACCTATCACCCCAAATTGACTGATCAACCACAAACTGACGAATCAACAAACACTAACCTACCACCCCAAACTGACTCATCACCCAAAACTGACCCATCAGGCCAAACTGACCCATCACGCCAAACTGACCCATCACCCCATACTGACCCATCACCCCAAACTGACCCATCACCCCAAACTGACCCATCGCCCCAAACTGAATCATCACCCCAAACTGACCCATCACCCCAAACTGACCCATCGCCCCAAACTGAATCATCAACCCAACTAACCCATCATCCCAACCTGACGCATCATCCCAAACATACCTATCATCTCAAACTGACTCATCACGCGAAGCTGACCCATGACCCCAAATTGACGCATCACCCCGCACTGACCTTGCACCCCAAACTGACTCATTAACAAAAACAGACCCATCATCCGAAACTGACTCATCGTGCCAAACTGACTCATCGAACCAAACTAATTCATCACCTCAAACTGACACATCACCCCTAACTGACGCATCACCCACAAACTGACGCATCACCCCAAACTGACTCATCATCCCAAACTGACCCATAACCCCAACTGAGGCATCACCCACAAACTGAGTCATCACCCCAAACTGACTCATCATCCCAAACTGAACCATAACCCCAACTGAGGCATCACCCACAAACTGAGTCATCACCCCAATCTGAGTCATCACCCCAAACTGATTCATCACCCCAAACTGAGTCATCACCCCAAATGGACCCATCACCCTAAACTGACCCATCACCCCAAACGACTCATCACTACAAACAGACTCATCACCCGAAACTGACCCATCACCCCAAATTGACTGATCAACCACAAACTGACGAATCAACAAACACTAACCCACCACCCCAAACTGACTCATCACCCCAAACTGACTCATCACCCCACACTGACCCATCACCCCAAACTGACCCATCGCCCCAAACTGAATCATCACCCCAAACTGACTCATCACCCCAAACTGACTCATCACGCGAAATTGACACATGACCCCAAACTAACTCATCACCCCAAATTGACTCATCACCAAAAACAGGCCCATCATCACAAACTGACCCATCACCTCAAACTGACCCATCACCCCAAACTGACTCATCGCCCCAAAATGTCTCATCACCTAAAACTGACTCATCACCGCTCACTAACCAAACACCCCAAAATGACGCATCACCCACAAACTGACTCATCACCACAAACTGAACATCACCCCAAACTAACCCATCACCCCAAACTGATCACCCCAACCTGACTCATCACCAAAAACTGACCCATCACGCCAAAATGACTCATCGCTCCAAACTGACTCATCGCCCCAAACTGACTCATCACCCCAAACTGACTCATCACCCCAAACTGACATTTCACCCCAAACTGATTTATCACCCAAAACTGCTACATGACCCCTAAATGAACCATCAACCCAAACTGACTCATCACTAAAACTGACCCATCATCCCAAACTGAACCATCACCCCAAACTGACTGATCACCCACAAACTGACCCATCACCGCTCACTGACCAAATACCCCAAAATGAAGCATCACCCACAAACTGACTCATCACCACAAACTGAACATCACCCCAAACTGACGCATCACCCCAAACTGACTCATCACCCCAAACTGACTCATAACGCAAAACTGACCCATGACTCCAAATTGACCCATCAAACCACACTGACTGAGCACCCCAATCTGAATCATCACCAAAAACAGACCCATCATCCCAAATTGACTCATCAACCCAAACTGACTCATCATCTACAACTGACCCATGTCCCCAAAATGACCCATCAATCCAAACTGACTCATCACCCACAAACTGACTCATCAACAAAAACTGACCCAACACCTCACACTGAACAATCACCCACAAACTGACTCATCACCCCAAACTGACTAATCTCCCAAACTGACTCATCACCAAAAACAGACCCATCATCCCAAACTGAACCAACAACCCAAACTAACTGATCACCCACAAAATGACTAAACACCAAAAACTAACCGACCACTCCAAACTTACTCATCACCCCAGACTGACCCATAACCCCAAACTGAGGAATCACCCACAAACTGATTCATCACTCCAAACTGAGTCATCACGCCAAACTGAGTCATCACGCCAAACTGAGTCATCACCCCAAACTGACTCATCACCCCAAACTGACTCATCATCCCAAACTGAATCGTCACCGAAAACAGACCCATCATCCCAAACTGAGCCATCAACCCAAACTGACTGATCACCCACAAACTGACTAAACACCAAAAACTGACCAACCACACCAAACTGACTCATCACCCCAAACAAACCCATCACCCCAAACTGACCCATCACCCCAAATTCACTCATCACCAAAAACAGGTCCATCATCACAAACTGACCCTTCACCCCAAACTGACCCCACATTGAACCATCATCCCAAACTGACCCATCACCCCAAATAACCCATCACCCCAACCTGACGCATCATCTCAAACATGCTTATCATCTAAAACTGACTCATCACGCGAAACTGAGCCATGACCCCAAATTGACCCACCACCCCGCACTGATCTTGCAACCCAAACTGACTCATCACCAAAAACAGAACCATCATCCTAACCTGACTCATCAACCCAAACTGACTCATCACCCGCAATTGATCCATGGTCGCAAAATGACTCATCACCTCAAACTGACTCATCGTCCAAAACTGACTCATCGCACCAAACTGACTCATCGAACCAAACTGACTCATCACCGCAAAATGACTCATCATCCCAAACTGACCCATCACCTCACATTGAACCATCATCCCAAACTTACTCATCACCAAAAACAGACCCATCATCCCAAACTGACATATCACCCCAACTAACCTATCATCACAACCTGACGCATCTTCCCAAACATACCTATCATCTCAAACTGACTCATCACGCGAAACTGACCCATGACCCCAAATTGACCCATCACCCCGCACTGACCTTGCACCCCAAACTGACTCATTAACAAAAAGAGACCCATCATCCGAAACTGACTCATCGCGCCAAACTGACTCATCGAACCAAACTAATTCGGCACCCCAAACTGACACATCACCCCTAACTGACGCATTACCCACAAACTGAGTCATCACCCCAAACTGACTCATCATCCCAAACTGAACCATAACCCAAACTGAGGCATCACCCACAAACTGAGTCATCACCCCAATCTGAGTCATCACCCCAAACTGAGTCATCACCCCAAACTGAGTCATCACCCCAAATTGACTCATCACCCTAAACTGACCAATCACCCCAAACGACTCATCACCACAAACAGACTCATCACCCCAAACTGACTCATCACCAAAGACAGGCCCATCATCCCAAACTAACCCATTACCCCAAACTGATCAGCCCAACCTGACTCATCACCAAAAACTGACCCATCACCCCAAACTGACCCATCATCCCAAACTGACCTTTCACCCCAAACTGATTCATCACCCAAAACTGCCTCATCATCCCAAACTGAACCATCACCCCAAACTGACTGATCACCCACAAACTGACTAATCATCAAACACTAACCTACCATCCCAAACTGAATCATAACGCCAAACTGACCCATCATCCCAAACTGAACCATCGCCCCAAACTGACTGATCACCCACAAACTGACTAATCATCAAACACTAACCTACCACCCCAAACTGACTCATAACGCCAAACTGACCAATCACCCCAAACTGACTCATCACCACATACTGAACCTTCACCCCATAATCACCCTTCACCCAAAACTGAACCTTCACTGCAAAGTGACCCATCACCCCAAAATGACCCATCACCCCCAACTGACTGATCACCCACAAACTGACTAATCACCAAACACTGACCTACCAGCCAAAACTGACTCAACACTCCAAACTGACCCATCACCCTAAACTGACCCATCACCCCAAACTGACTCATCACACCATACTGACTCATCACCCCAAACTGACCCTTCACCGCTAAACTGACCCATCATCGCAAAATGAACCATCACCCCAAACTAACCCATCACCACAAATTGACTCTCCTCCCAAACAGACCCATCAGCCCAAACTGACACATCACCCGAAACTGACTCATCACCAAAAACTGACCCATCAGGCCAAACTGACTCATCGCCCCAAACTGACTCATTACCCCAAATTGACCCATCACCCAAAATTGACTCATCACCCCAAACTGACTCTTGACCAAAAACTGACCCATTACACCAAACTTATTCATCAACACAAACTGACCCATTAGCCCAAACTCACCCATCACCCCAACCTGACTCATTGCCCCAAACTGATCCATCATCCCAAATTGACTCACCACCCCAAACAGAACCATCACCCCAAACTGACACATCACCCAAAATTTACTCATCACCAAAAACAGACCCATCATCCCAAACTGAACTAAGACCCCAAAGTGACTCAACACCGAAAAATAACACATCACCCCAAACAGAACCATCACCCCAACTGACCCATCACCCAAATTGATTCATCGCCAAAGCAGGCCCATCATCCCAAACTGACCCATCACCCCAAACTAACTCATCAACCAAAATTGACTTATTACCAAAAACAGGCCAATCATCACAAACTGAACCATCACCCCAAACTGACCCATCACCCCAAACTGACCCACCGCCCCAAAGTGAATCATCACCCCAAACTGAGTCATCATCACAAACTGAACCATCACCCCAAACTGACCCATCACCCCAAACTGACCCATCACCCCAAACTGACTCATCACCCCAAATTGACTCATCACGCGAAACTGACCCATGACCCCAAACTAACTCATCACCCCAAATTGACTCATCACCAAAAACAGGCCCATCATCACAAACTGACCCATCACCCCAAACTGACCCATCACCGCAAACTGACACATCGCCCCAAAATGTCTCATCACCTCAAAATGAGTCATCAACGCTCACTGACCAAACACCCCAAAATGACGCATCACCCACAAACTGACTCATCACCACAAACTGAACATCACCCCAAACTAACCCATCACCCCAAACTGATCACCCCAACCTGACTCATCACCAAAAACTGACCCATCACCCCAAACTGACTCATCGCCCCAAACTGACTCATCACCCCAAACTGACTCATCACCCCAAACTGACATTTCAACCCAAACTGATTCATCACCCAAAACTGCCCCATGACCCCTAAATGAACCATCAACCCAAACTGACTCATCACTAAAACTGACCCATCATCCCAAACTGAAACATCACCCCAAACTGACTGATCACCTACAAACTGACCCATCACCGCTCACTGACCAAACACCCCAAAATGAAGCATCACCCACAAACTGACTCATCACCACAAACTGAACATCACCCCAAACTGACGCATCATCCCAAACTGACTCATCAACCCAAACTGACTCATCATCTACAACTGACCCATGTCCCCAAAATGACCCATCAACCCAAACTGACTCATCACCCACAAACTGAATCATCACCAAAAACTGACCCATCACCACAAACTGAACATCACCCCAAACTGACCCATCACCCCAAACTGACTCATCGCCCCAAACTGACTCATCACCCCAAACTGACTCATCACCCCAAACTGACACATCACCACAAACTGAACATCACCCCAAACTGACCCCTCACCCCAAACTGACCCTTCACCCCAAACTGATCCGTCACCCTAAACTGGCTCACCACCCACAAACTGACTGATCACCAAAAACTGACCCATCACCACACACTGACTCATCGCCCCAACTGACTCATCACCACAAACTGACTCATCACGCCTAACTGACCAAACACCCCAAATAGAACCATCATCCCAAATTGACTCATCACCGAAATTGACTCATTACCCCAAACTGACTCATCACCCCAATCTGAAACATCACCCCATACTGACTGATCACCTACAAACTGAACCATCACCGCTCACTGACCAAACATCCCAAAATGAAGCATCAGCCACAAACTGACTCATCACCACAAACTGAACATCACCCCAAACTGACGCATCACCCCAAACTGACACATCACCCCAAACTGACTCATCACGCAAAACTGACCTATGACTCCAAATTGACCCATCACCCCACACTGACTGAGCACCCCAAACTGAATCATCACCAAAAACAGACCCATCATCCCAAACTGACTCATCAACACAAACTGACTCATCACCCCAAACTGACTCATCACCACAAACTGAACATCACCCCAAACTGACCCATCACCCCAAACTGACCCTTCACCCCAAACTGATCCGTCACCCTAAACTGGCTCACCAACCACAAACTGACTGATCACCAAAAACTGACCCATCACCCCACACTGACTCATCGCCCCAACTGACTCATCACCACAAACTGACTCATCACGCCTAACTGAGCAAACACCCCAAACAGAACCATCATCCCAAATTGACTCATCACCGAAATTGACTCATCACCACAAACTGACTCATCAGGCCGAACTGACCAAACACCCCAAAATGACGCATCACCCACAAATTGACTCATCACCCCAAACTGAACAACACCCCAAACTGACCCTTCACCACAAACTGACCCTTCACCCCAAACTGAACCATCACCCCAAACTGAACCATCACACCAAACTAAACCATCACCCCAAACTGAACCATTTACCCAAACTGACTCATCACCCCAAACTGACGCCTCACCCCAACTAGCCCATCACCTCAAACTGACACATCACCACAAATTGACTTATCATCCCAAATTGACCCATCACCCCACACTGACCTTGCACCCCAAACTGACTCATCACCAAAAACAGACCCATCATCCCAAACTGACTCATCAACCCAAACTGAACAATCACCCCAAACTGACTCATCACCCAAAACTGACTCATCGCGCCAACTGACTCTTCGAACCAAACTAATTCATCACACCAAACTGACAAATCACCCCAAACTGACGCATCACACACAAACTGACTCATCACCCCAAACTTATTCATCATCCCAAACTGACTAATCACCAAAAACAGACCCATCATCACAAACTGAACCATCAACCCAAACTGACTGATCACATACAAACTGACTAAACACCAAAAACTGACCTACCACCCCAAACTGACTCATCACCCCAGACTGACCCATAACCCTAAACTGAGGAATCACCCACAAACTGACTCATCACCCCAAACTGAGTCATCACCCCAAACTGACTCATCACCACAAACTGACTCATCCTCCCAAACTGACTGATCACCAAAAACAGACCCATCATCCCAAACTGAACCATCAACCCAAACTGACTCATCACCCCAAACTGACACATCACGCCAAACTGACCCATCACGCCAAACTGACCCATCACCCCATACTGACCCATCACCCCACACTGACTTATCACCCCACACTGACCCATCAACCAAAACTGACCCATCACCGCAAAGTGACCCATCACCCTAAACTGACTCATCACCAAAAACAGGCCCATCATCCCAAAATAACACATCACCCGAATCTGATCAGCCCAACCTGACTCCTCACCAAAAACTGACCCATCATCCCAAAGTGACTCATCGCCCCAAACTGACTCATCGCCCCAAACTGACTCATCACACCAAACTGACTCATCACGCCAAACTTTCACATCACCCCAAACTGACACATCATCCCAAACTGACCGTTCACCCCAAACTGATTCATCACCCAAAACTGCCCCATGACCCCTAAATGAACCATCAACCCAAACTGAATCATCACCCGAAACTGACTCATCGCCCCAAATTGATTCATCACCAAAAATAGACCCATCAACTCAATCTGACTAATCACCCCAAACTGACTCATCACTAAAAGTGACCCATCATCCCAAACTGAACCATCACCCTAAACTGACTGATCACCTACAAACTGACTAATCATCAAACACTAACCTACCACCCGAAAATGACTCATAACGCTAAACTGACCCATCACCCCATACTGAACCCTCACCCCATACTGACCCATCACCCAAAACTGACCCTTCACTGCAAAGAGACCCATCACCCCAAATTGAACCATCACCCCGAACTGACTGATCACCCACAAACTGACTAATCACCAAACACTAACCTACCACCCCAAACTGACTCATCACCCCATACTGGACCATCACCCCATACTGACCCATCACCCAAAACTGACCCTTCACTGCAAAGTGACCCATCACCCCAAACTGAACTATCACCCCAAACTGACTGATCACCTACAAACTGACTAATCATCAAACACTAACCTACCATCCGAAACTGACTCATAACGCCAAACTGACCCATCACCCCAAACTGACTCACCCCCCCATACTGAACCATCACCCCATACTGACCCATCACCCAAAACTGACCTTTCACTGCAAAGTGACCCATCACCCGAAACTGACCCATCACCACCAAATGACTGATCACCCAGAAACTGACTAATCAACAAACACTGACCTACCACCCGAAATTGACTCATCACTCCAAACAGACCCATCATCCCAAAGTGACCCATCACCCCAAACTGACTCATCACCCCAAACTGACTCATCACCCCAAACAAACTCATCGCCCCAAACTGACCCATCACCCCAAATTGACTGATCACCCACAAACTGACTAATCACCAAACACTAACCGACAACCCCAAACTGACTCATCACCCCATACTTACCCATCACCAAAAATGATCCATCACCGCAAAGTGACCCATCACCCCAAACTGACTCATCACCAAAAACAGGCCCATCATCCCAAACTAACACATCACCCCAAACTGATCAGCCCAACCTGACTTCTCACCAAAAACTGACCCATCACCCAAAACTGACACATCATCCCAAACTGACCTTTCACCCCAAACTGATTCATCACCCAAAACTGCCCCACGACCCTTAAATGAACCATCAACCCAAACTGAATCATCACCCGAAACTGACTCATCGCCCCAAACTGATTCATCACCAAAAACAGACCCATAATCTGAAACTGACTATTCACCCCAAACTGACTCATCACTAAAACTGACCCATCATCCCAAACTGAACCATCACCCCAAACTGACTGATCACCCACAAACTGACTAATCATCAAACACTAACCTACCACCCCAAAATGACTCATAACGCCAAACTGACCCAGCACCCCAAACTGACTCATCACCACATACTGAACCATCACCCCATACTGACCCATCACCCAAAACTGACCCTTCGCTGCAAAGTGACCCATCACCCCAAACTGACCCATCACCCACAAATGACTAATCATCCACAAACTGACTAATCACCAAACACTGACCTACCACCCCAAACTGACTCATCACTCCAAACAGACCCATCATCCCAAACTGACCCATCACCCCAAACTGACTCATCGCCCCAAACTGACCCATCACCCCAAATTGACTGATCACCCACAAACTGACTAATCACCAAACACTAACCTACAACCCCAAACTGACTCACCACCCCATACTTACCCATCACCAAAAAATGATCCATCACCGCAAAGTGACCCATCACCCCAAACTGACTCATCACCAAAAACAGGCCCATCATCCCAAACTAACACATCACCCCAAACTGATCAGCCCAACCTGACTCCTCACCAAAAACTGACACATCACCCAAAACTGACCCTTCACTGCAAAGTGACCCATCACCCCAAACTGACCCATCACCCACAAATGACTAATCATCCACAAACTGACTAATCACCAAACACTGACCTACCACCCCAAACTGACTCATCACTCCAAACTGACCCATCACCCCAAAATGACCCATCACCCCAAACAGACTCATCAGACCAAACTGACACATCACCCCAAACTGACCCATCACCTTATACTGAACCATTACCCCAGACTGACTCATCACCCCAATCTCACTCATCACCCCAAACTGACACATCACCGCAAACTGACTCATCACCCCAAACTGACTCATCTCTCCAAACTGATCCTTCACCCCAAATTGACCCTTAACCGCTAAACTGACCCATCATCCCAAAATGAACCATCATCGCAAATTGACTCATCACCCCAAACTGACGCATCACCCCAAACTGACTCATCACCCCAAACTGACTCATCACCCCAAACTGACTCATCATCCACAAACTGACTCATCACCAAAAACTGACCCATCAGGCCAAATTAACTCATCACCCCAAATTGACTCTTGACCAAAAACTGACCCACTACATCAAACTTATTCATCAACACAAACTGACCCATTAGCCCAAATTGACTCAACACCCCAAACAGAACCATCACCCCAAACTGACCCATCACCCAAAATTTACTCATCACCAAAAACAGACCCATCATCCTAAACTGAACCAAGACCCCAAACTGACTCATCACCGAAAACTAACACATCACCCCAAACAGAACCATCACCCCAACTGACCCATCACCCAAATTGACTCATCACCAAAAACAGGCCCATCATCCCAAACTGACCCATCACCCCAAACTAACTCATCACCCCAAATTGACTTATTACCAAAAACAGGCCCATCATCACAAACTGAACCATCACCCCATACTGACCCATCACCCCAAACTGACCCATCGCCCCAAACTGAATCATCACCCCAAACTGACTCATCATCATAAAATGAACCATCACCCCAAACTGACCCTTCACCCCAAACTGACCCATCACCCCAAACTTACTCATCACCCCAAACTCACTCATCACGCGAAACTGACCCATGACCCCAAACTAACTCATCACCCAAATTGACTCATCACCAAAAACAGGCCCATCATCACAAACTGACCCATCACCCCAAACTGACCCATCACCCCAAACTGACTCATCGCCCCAAAATTTCTCATCACCTCAAACTGACTCATCACCGCTCACTGACCAAACACCACAAAATGACGCATCACCCACAAACTAACTCATCACCACAAACTGAACGTCACCCCAAACTAACCCATCACCCCAAACTGATCACCCCAACCTGACTCATCACCCAAAACTGCCCCATGACCCCTAAATGAACCATCAACCCAAACTGACTCATCACTAAAACTGACCCATCAACCCAAACTGAACCATCACCCCAAACTGACTGATCACCCACAAACTGACCCATCACCGCTCACTGACCAAACACCCCAAAATGAAGCATCAGCCACAAACTGACTCATCACCACAAACTGAAAATCACCCCAAACTGACGCATCACCCCAAGCTGACTCATCACTCCAAACTGACTCATCACGCAAAACTGACCTATGACTCCAAATTGACCCATCAGCCCACACTGACTGAGCACCCCAAACTGAATCATCACCAAAAACAGACCCATCATCCCAAATCGACTCATCAACCCAAACTGACTCATCATCTACAACTGACCCATGTCCCCAAAATGACCCATCAACCCAAACTGACTCATCACCCACAAACTGAATCATCACCAAAAACTGACCCATCACCTCACACTGAACAATCAACCCAAACTGACTCATCACCCAAAACTGACTCATCGCGCCAACTGACTCATCGAACCAAACCACTTCATCACCCCAAACTGACACATCACCCCACATTGACTCATCATCCCAAACTGACTCATCACCAAAAACATACCCATCATCCCAAACTGAACCATCAACCAAAACTGACTGGTCACCCACAAACTGACTAAACACCAAAAACTGACCTACCACCCCAAACTGACTCATCACCCCAGACTGACCCATAACCCCAAACTGAGGAATAACCCACAAACTGACTCATCATTCCAAACTGAGTCACCACGCCAAACTGAGTCATCACCCCAAACTGACTCATCACCCCAAGCTGACTCATCATCCCAAACTGAATCATCAACAAAAAAAGACCCATCATCCCAAACTGAACTATCAACCCAAACTGACTGATCACCCACAAACTGACTAAACACCAAAAACTGACCTACCACACAAAACTGACTCATCACCCCAGACTGACCCATAACCCCAAACTGAGGAATCACCCACAAACTGATTCATCATCCCAAACTGTGTCATCACGCCAAACTGAGATCATCACCCCAAACAAACCCATCACCCCAAACTGACCCATCAGCACAAATTGACTCATCACCAAAAAGAGGTCCATCATCACATACTGACCCTTCACCCCAAACTGACCCCACATTGAACCATCATTCCAAACTGACTCATCAGCCCAAATAACCCATCACCCCAACCTGACGCATCATCCAAAACATACTTATCATCTCAAACTGACTCATCACGCGAAACTGAGCCATGACCCCAAATTGACCCATCACCCCGCACTGACATTGCAACCCAAACTGACTCATCACCAAAAACAGACCCATCATCCTCAACTGACTCATCAACCCAAACTGACTCATCACCCGCAATTGATCCATGATCGCAAAATGACTCATCACCTCAAACTGACTCATCGTCCAAAACGGACTCATCGCACCAAACTGACTATTCGAACCAAACTGACTCATCACCGCAAAATGACTAATCACCCCAAACTGACTCATCACTAAAAGTGACCCATCATCCCAAACTAAACCATCACCCCAAACTGACTGATCACCCACAAACTGACGAATCATCAAACAATAACCTACCACCCCAAACTGACTCATAACGCCAAACTGACCCATCACCCCAAACTGACTCATCACCACATACTGAACCATCACCCTCTCCTGACCCATCACCCAAAACTGACCCATCACTAACAAACTGGCCCATCACCCCCAACTGAACCATCACCCCAAACTAACCCATCACCACAAATTGACTCTCCTCCCAAACAGACTCATCAGACCAAACTGACACATCACCCCAAACTGACTCATCACCCCATACTGACTCATCACCTCAAACTAACCCATCACCACAAATTGACTCTCCTCCCAAACAGACTCATCAGACCAAACTGACACATCACCCCAAACTGACCCATCACCCGATACTGAACCATGACCCCAAACTGACTCATCACCCCAATCTCACTCATCACCCCAAACTGACACATCACCACAAACTGACTCATGACCCCAAACTGACTCATCACCCCAAACTGATCCTTCACCCCAAACTGACTCATCACCCCAAACTGACTCATCACCCACAAACTGACTCATCACCAAAAACTGACCCATCAGGCCAAACTGACTCATCGCCCCAAACTGACTCATTACCGCAAACTGACCCATCACCCAAAATTGACTCACCACCCCAAATTAACTCTTGACCAAAAACTGACCCACTACTCCAAACTTATTCATCAACACAAACTGACCCATTAGCCCAAATTGACTCAACACCCCAAACAGAACCATCAGCCCAAACTGACCCATCACCCAAAATTTACTCATCACCAAAAACAGACCCATCATCCCAAACTGAACCAAGACCCCAAACTGACTCATCACCGAAAACTAACACATCACCCCAAACAGAACCATCATCCCAACTGACCCATCACCCAAATTGACTCATCACCAAAAACAGGTCCATCATCCCAAACTGACCCATCACCCCAAAACTAACTCATCTCCCCAAATTGTCTTATTACCAAAAACAGGCCCATCATCACAAACTGAACCATCACCCCATACTGGCCCATCACCCAAACTGACCCATCGTCCCAAACTGAATCATCACCACAAACTGACTCATCATCATAAACTGAACCATAACCCCAAACTGACCCTTCACCCCAAACTGACCCAGCACCCCAAACTTACTCATCACCCCAAACTGACTCATCACGCGAAACTGACCCATGACCACAAACTAACTCATCACCCAAATTGACTCATCACCGAAAACAGGCCCATCATCACAAACTGACCCATCACCCCAAACTGACCCATCACCGCAAACTGACTCATCGCCCCAAAATTTCTCATCACCTCAAACTGACTCATCAACGCTCACTGACCAAACACCCCAAAATGACGCATCACCCACAAACTGACTCATCACCACAAACTGCACATCACCCCAAACTAACCCATCACCCCAAACTGATCAACCCAACCTGACTCATCACCCAAAACTGCCCCATGACCCCTAAATGAAACATCAACCCAAACTGACTCATCACTAAAACTGACCCATCATCCCAAACTGAACCATCACCCCAAACTGACTGATCACGCACAAACTGACCCATCACCGCTCACTGACCAAACACCCCAAAATGAAGCACCACCCACAAACTGACTCATCACCACAAACTGAACATCACCCCAAACTGACGCATCACCCCAAACTGACTCATCACCCCAAACTGACTCATCACGCAAAACTGACTCATCGCGCCAACTGACTCGTCGAACCAAACTAATTCATCACCCCAAACTGAAACATCACCCCAAACTGACGCATCACCCACAAACTGACTCATCATCCCTAACTGACTCATCATCCCAAACTGACTCATCACGAGAAACAGACCCATCATCCCAAACTGAACCATCAACCAAAACTGACTCATCACCACAAACTGACTAAACACCAAAAACTGACCTACCACCCCAAACTGACTCATCACCCCACACTGACCCATAACCCCAAACTGAGGAATAACCCACAAACTGACTCATCACTCCAAACTGAGTCATCACGCCAAACTGAGTCACCACGCCAAACTGAGTCATCACCCCAAACTGACTCATCACCCCAAACTGACTCATCATCCCAAACTGAATCATCACCAAAAACAGACCCATCATCCCAAACTGAACCATCAACCCAAACTGACTGATCACCCACAAACTGACAAAACACCAAAAATTGACCTACCACACCAAACTGACTCATCACGCCAGACTGACCCATAAACCCAAACTGAGGAATCACCCACAAACTGATTCATCATCCCAAACTGAGTCATCACGCCAAACTGAGATCATCACCACAAACAAACCCATCACCCCAAAATGACCCATCACCTCAAATTGACTCATCACCAAAAACAGGTCCATCATCACAAACTGACCCTTCACCCCAAACTGACCCAACATTGAACCATCATTCCAAACTGACTCATCACCCCAAATAACCCATCACCCCAACCTTACGCATCATCCCAATCATACTTATCATCTCAAACTGACTCATCACGCGAAACTGAGCGATGACCCCAAATTGACCGATCACCCCGCACTGACATTGCAACCCAAACTGACTCATCACCAAAAACAGACCCATCATCCTAAACTGACTCATCAACCCAAACTGACACATCACCGCAATTGATCCATGATCGCAAAATGACTCATCACCTCAAACTGACTCATCGTCCAAAACTGACTCATCGCACCAAACTGACTCATCGAACCAAACTGACTCATCACCACAAAATGACTAATCACCCCAAACTGACTCATCATTAAAAGTGACCCATCATCCCAAACTGAACCATCACCCCAAACTGACTGATCACCCACAAACTGACTAATCATCAAAGACTAACCTCCCACCCCAAACTGACTCATAACGCCAAACTGGCCCATCACCCCAAACTGACTCATCACCACATACTGAACCATCACCCCATACTGACCCATCACCAAACACTGATCTATCACCCCAAACTGACTCATCACCCCAAACTGACCCATCACCCCAAACTGACCCATCACCCCAAACTGACTCATCACCCCATACTGACTCATCACCCCAAACTGACCCATCATTAACAAACTGGCCCATCACCCCAAACTGAACCATCACCCCAAACCAACCCCTCACCACAAATTGACTCTCCTCCCAAACAGACTCATCAGACCAAACTGACACATCACCCCAAACTGACCCATCACCCTATACTGAACCATGACCCCAAACTGACTCATCACCCCAATCTCACTCATCACCCCACATTGACACATCACCACAAACTGACTCATCACCCCAAACTGACTCATCACCCCAAACTGATCCTTCACCCCAAACTGACCCTTCACCGCTAAACTGACCCATCATCCCAAAATGAACCATCATCGCAAATTGACTCATCACCCGAAACTGACGCATCACCCCAAACTGACTCATCACCCCAAACTGACTCATCACCCCAAACTGACTCATCACCCACAAACTGACTCATCACCAATAACTGACCCATCACGCCAAACTGACTCTTCGCCCCAAACTGACTCATTACCCCAAACTGACCCATCACCCAAAACTGACTCATCACCCCAAACGGACTCTTGACCAAAAACTGACCCATTACATCAAACTTATTCATCAACACAAACTGACCCATGAGCACAAACTCACCCATCACCCCAACCTGACTCATTGCCCCAAACTGACTCATCACTCCAAACTGACATTTCACCACAAACTGATTCATCACCCAAAACTGCCGCATGACCCCTAAATGAACCATCAACCCAAACTGACTCATCACTAAAACTGACCCATCATCCCAAACTGAACCATCACCCCAAACTGACTGATCACCCACAAACTGACCCATCACCGCTCACTGACCAAACACCCCAAAATGAAGCATCACCCACAAAATGACTCATCACCACAAACTGAACATCACCCCAAACTGACGCATCACCCCAAACTTACTCATCACCCCAAACTGACTCATCACGCGAAACTGACCAACGACCCCAAACTAATTCATCACCCAAATTTACTCATCACCAAAAACAGGCCCATCATCACAAACTGACCCATCACCCCAAACTGACCCATCACCCCAAACTGACTCATCGCCCCAAAATTTCTCATCACCTCAAAATGACTCATCACCGCTCACTGACCAAACACCTCAAAATGACGCATCACCCACAAACTGACTCATCACCTTAACTGAACATCACCCCAAACTAACCCATCACCCCAAACGGATCACCCCAACCTGACTCATCACACGAAACTGCCCCATGACGCCTAAATGAACCATCAACCCAAACTGACTCATCACTAAAACTGACCCATCATCCCAAACTGAACCATCACCCCAAACTGACTGATCACCCACAAACTGATCCATCACCGCTCACTGACCAAACATCCCAAAATGAAGCATCACCCACAAACTGACTAATCACCACAAACTGAACATCATCCCAAATTGACCCATCACCCCACACTGACTGAGCACCCCAAACTGAATCATCACCAAAAACAGACCCATCATCCCAAATTGACTCATCAACCCAAACTGACTCATCATCTACAACTGACCCATGTCCCCAAAATGACCCATCAACCCAAACTGACTCATCACCCACAAACTGACTCATCACCAAAAACTGACCCATCACCTCACACTGAACAATCAACCCAAACTGACTCATCACCCAAAACTGACATATCGCGCCAACTGACTCATCGAACCAAACCACTTCTTCACCCCAAACTGACACATCACCCCAAACTGCGGAATCACCCACAAACTAAATCATCATCCCAAACTGAGTCATCACGCCAAACTGAGATCATCACCCCAAACAAACCCATCACCCCAAACTGACCCATCATCTCAAATTGACTCATCACCAAAAACAGGTCCATCATCACAAACTGACCCTTCACCCCAAACTGACCCCACATTGAACCATCATTCCAAACTGACTCATCACCCCAAATAACCCATCACCCCAACCTGACGCATCATCCAAAACATACTTATCATCTCAAACTGACTCATCACGCGAAACTGAGCCATGAACGCAAATTGACCCATCACCCCGCACTGACATTGCAACCCAAACTGACTCATCACCAAAAACAGACCCAGCATCCTAAACTGACTCATCAACCCAAACTGACTCATCACCCGCAATTGTGCCATGATCGCAAAATGACTCATCACCTCAAACTGACTCATCGTCCAAAACTGACTCATCGCACCAAACTGACTCATCGAACCAAACTGACTCATCACCGCAAAATGACTAATCACCCCAAACTGACTCATCACTAAAAGTGACCCATCGAACCAAACTGAACCATCACCTCAAACTGACTGATCACCCACAAACTGACTAATCATCAAACACGAACATACCACCCCAAACTGACTCATAACGCCAAACTGACCCATCACCCCAAACTGACTCATCACCACATACTGAACCATCACCCCATACTGACCCATCACCCAAAACTGACCCTTCGCTGCAAAGTGACCCATCAACCCAAACTGTCCCATCACCCCCAAATGACTGATCACCCACAAACTGACTAATCACCAAACACTGACCTACCACCCCAAACTGACACATCAATCCAAATTGACCCATCACCCCAAACTGACTCATCACCCCATACTGACTCATCACCCCAAACTGAACCATCAATAACAAACTGGCCCATCACCTCCAAGTGAACCATCACCCCAAACTAACCCATCACCACAAATTGACTCTCCTCCCAAACAGACTCATCAGACCAAACTGACACATCACCCCAAACTGACCTATCACCCTATACTGAACCATGACCCCAAACTGACTCATCACCCCAATCTCACTCATCACCCCAAACTGACACATCACCACAAACCGACTCATCATCCAAAACTGACTCATCACCCCAAACTGATCCTTCACCCCAAACTGACTCATCACCCCAAACTGTCTCATCACCCACAAACTGACTTATCACCAAAAACTGACACATCAGGCCAAACTGACTCATCGCCCCAATCTGACTCATTACCCCAAACTGACCCATCACCCAAAATTGACTCATCACCCCAAATTGACTCTTGACCAAAAACTGACCCACTACACCAAACTTATTCATCAACACAAACTGACCCATTAGCCCAAATTGACTCAACACCCCAAACAGAACCATCACCCCAACTGACCCATCACCCAAATTGACTCATCACCAAAAACAGGCCCATCATCCCATACTGACCCATCACCCCAAACTAACTCATCACCCCAAATTGATTATTACCCAAAACAGCCCATCATCACAAACTGAACCATCACCCCATACTGACCCATCGCCCCACACTGAATCATCACCCCAAACTGACTCATCATCATAAACTGAACCATCACCCCAAACTGACCCTTCACCCCAAACTGACCCATCACCCCAAACTTACTCATGACCCCAAACTGACTCATCACGCGAAACTGACCCATGACCCCAAACTAACTCATCACCCAAATTGCCTCATCACCAAAAACAGGCCCATCATCACAAACTGACCCATCACCCCAAACTGATCCATCACCCCAAACTGACTCATCGCCCCAAAATTTCTCATCACCTCAAACTGACTCATCACCGCTCACTGACCAAACACCCCAAAATGACGCATCACCCACAATCTGACTCATCACCACAAACTGAACATCACCCCAAACTAACCCATCACCCCAAACTGATCACCCCAAACTGACTCATCACCCAAAACTGCCCCATGACCCCTAAATGAACTATCAACCCAAACTGACTCATCACTAAATGACCCATCACCCCAAACTGACTCATCACGCAAAACTGACCTATGACTCAAAATTGACCCATCACTCCACACTGACTGAGCACCCCAAACTGAATCATCACCAAAAACAGACCGATCATCCCAAATTGACTCATCAACCCAAACTGACTCATAATCTACAACTGACCCATGTCCCCAAAATGACCCATCAACCCAAACTGACTCATCACCCACAAACTGACTCATCACCAAAAACTGACCCATCACCTCACACTGAACAATCAACCCAAACTGACTCATCACCCAAAACTGACTCATCGCGCCAACTGACTCATCGAACCAAACTAATTCATCACCCCAATCTGAAACATCACCCCAAACTGACGCATCACCCACAAACTGACTCATCACCCCTAATTGACTCATCATCCCAAACTGACTCATCACAAAAAACAGACCCATCATCCCAAACTGAACCATTAACCAAAACTGACTGATCACCCACAAACTGACTAAACACCAAAAACTGACCGACCACCCCAAACTGACTCATCACCCCTGACTGACCAATAACCCCAAACTGAGGAATAACCCACAAACTGACTCATCACTCCAAACTGAGTCATCACGCCAAACTGAGTCATCACGCCAAACTGAGTCATCACCCCAAACTAACATATCACCCCAAACTGACTCATCATCCCAAACTGAATCATCACCAAAAACAGACCCATCATCCCAAACTGAACCATCAACCCAAACTGACTGATCACCCACAAACTGACTAAACACCAAAAACTGACCTACCACACCAAACTGACTCATCACCCCAGATTGACCCATAACCCCAAACTGAGGAATCACCCAGAAACTGATTCATCATCCCAAACTGAGTCATCACGCCAAACTGAGATCATCACCCCAAACTGACCCATCACCCCAAACTGACCCATCACCTCAAATTGATTCATCACCAAAAACAGGTCCATCATCACAAACTGACCCTTCACCCCAAACTGACCCCACATTGAACCATCATGCAAACTGACTCATCACCCCAAATAACCCATCACCCCAACCTGACGCATCATCCAAAACATACTTATCATCTCAAACTGACTCATCACGCGAAACTGAGCCATGACCCCAAATTGACCCATCACCCCGCACTGACATTGCAACCCAAACTGACTCATCACCAAAAACAGACCCATCATCCTAAACTGACTCATCAACCCAAACTGACTCATCACCCGCAATTGATCCATGATCGCAAAATGACTCATCACCTCAAACTGACTCATCGTCCAAAACTGACTCATCGCACCAAACTGACTCATCGAACCAAACTGACTCATCGCCGCAAAATGACTAATCACCCCAAACTGACTCATCATTAAAAGTGACCAATCATCCCAAATTGAACCATCACCCCAAACTGACTGATCACCCACAAACTGACTAATCATCAACCACTAACCTACCACCCCAAACTGACTCATAACGCCAAACTGACCCATCACCCCAAACTGACTCATCACCACATACTGAACCATCACGCTATACTGACCCATCACGCAAAACTGACCCTTCGCTGCAAAGTGACCCATCACCTCAAACTGACCCATCACCCCCAAATGACTGATCACCCACAAACTGACTAATTACGAAACACTGACCTACCACCCCAAACTGACACATCACTCCAAACTGACCCATCACCCCAAACTGACCCATCACCCCAAACTGACTCATCACCCCATACTGACTCATCAGCCGAACTGACCCATCACTAACAAACTGGCCCATCACCCCCAACTGAACCATCACCTCAAACTAACCCATCACCACAAATTGACTCTCCTCCCAAACAGACTCATCAGACCAAACTGACACATCACCCCAAACTGACCCATCACCCCCAACTGAACCATGACCCCAAACTGACTCATCACCCCAATCCCACTCATCACCCCAAAATGACACATCACCACAAACTGACTCATCACCCCAAACTGACGCATCACCCCAAACTGATCCTCCACCCCAAACTGACCCTTCACCGCTAAACTGACCCATCATCCCAAAATGAACCATCATCGCAAATTGACTCATCACCCCAAACTGACGCATCACCCCAAACTGACTCATCACCCCAAACTTACTCATCACCCCAAACTGACTCATCACCCACAAACTGACTCATCACCAAAAACTGACCCATCAGGCCAAACTGATTCATCGCCCCAAACTGACTCATTACCCCAAACTGACCCATCACCCAAAATTGACTCATCACCCCAAACTGACTCTTGACCAAAAACTGACCCATTTCACCAAACTTATTCATCAACACAAACTGACCCATTAGCCCAAACTCACCCATCACCCCAACCTGACTCATTGCCCCAAACTGACCCATCATCCCAATTTGACTCAACACCCCAAACAGAACCATCACCCCAAACTAACCCTTCACCCAAAATTTACTCATCACCAAAAACAGACCCATCATCCCAAACTGAACCAAGACCCCAAACTGACTCATCACCGAAAAGTAACACATCACCCCAAACTGACCCATCACCTCAAACTGACTCATCACCGCTCACTGACCAAACATCCCAAAATGACGCATCACCCACAAACTGATTCATCACCACAAACTGAACATCACCCCAAACTAACCCATCACCCCAAACTGATCACCACAACCTGACTCATCACCGAAAACTGACCCATCACCCCAAACTGACTCATTACCCCAAACTGACATTTCACCCCAAACTGATTCATCACCCAAAACTGCCCCATGACCCCTAAATGAACCATCAACCCAAACTGACTCATCACTAAAACTGACCCATCATCCCAAACTGAACCATCACCCCAAACTGACTGATCACCCACAAACTGACCCATCACCGCTCACTGACCAAACACCCCAAAATGAAGCATCACCCACAAAATGACTCATCACCACAAACTGAACATCACCCCAAACGGACGCATCACCCCAAACTGACTCATCACCCCAAACTGACTCATCACGCAAAACTGACCAATGACATCAAATTGACCCATCACCCCACACTGACTGAGCACCCCAAAATGAATCATCACCAAAAACAGACCCATCATCCCAAATTGACTCATCAACCCAAACTGACTCATCATCTACAACTGACCCATGTCCCCAAAATGACCCATCAACCCAAACTGACTCATCACCCACAAACTGACTCATCACCAAAAACTGACCCATCACCTCACACTGAACCATCAAGCCAAACTGACTCATCACCGAAAACTGACTCATCGCACCAACTGACTCATCGAACCAAACTAATTCATCACCCCAAACTGACCCACCACTCCAAACTGACTCATCACCCCAGACTGACCCATAACCCCAAACTGAGGAATCACCCACAAACTGACTCATCACTCCAAACTGAGTCATCACGCCAAACTGAGTCATCACGCCAAACTGAGTCATCACCCCAAAGTGACTCATCACACCAAACTGACTCATCATCCCAAACTGAATCATCACCAAAAACAGACCCATCATCCCAAACTGAACCATCAACCCAAAATGACTGATCACCCACAAACTGACTAAACACCAAAAACTGAACTACCACTCCAAACTGACTCATCACCCCAGACTGACCCATAACCCCAAACTGAGGAATCACCCACAAACTGATTCATCACCCCAAACTGAGTCATCACGCCAAACTGAGATCATCACCCCAAACAAACCCATCACCCCAAACTGACCCATCACCTCAAATTGACTCATCACCAAAAACAGGTCCATACTCACAAACTGAACCTTCACCCCAAACTGACTGATCAGCCACAAACTGACTCATCATCAAACACTAACCTACCACCCCAAACTGACTCATAACGCCAAACTGACCCATCACCCCAAACTGACTCATCACCACATACTGAACGATCACCCCATACTGACCCATCACCCAAAACTGACCCTTCGCTGCAAAGTGACCCATCACCCCAAACTGACCCATCACCCTAAATGACTGATCACCCACAAACTGACTAATCACCAAACACTGACCTACCACCCCAAACTGACTCATCACTCCAAACTGACCCATCACCCACAAACTGGCCCATCACGCCCAAATGAACCATCACTCCAAACTAACCCATCACCACAAATTGACTCTCCTCCCAAACAGACTCATCACCCCAAACTGACCCATCTCCCTATACGGAACCAT
This sequence comes from Pristiophorus japonicus, assembly GCF_044704955.1. Taxonomy (NCBI): domain Eukaryota; kingdom Metazoa; phylum Chordata; class Chondrichthyes; family Pristiophoridae; genus Pristiophorus; species Pristiophorus japonicus. The sequence goes on from NW_027252779.1 coordinate 7,795,846, forward strand.
GACCCCAAACTGACTCATCACCCCAATCTCACTCATCACCCCAAACAAACCCATCAGCACAAACTGACACATCACCTCAAATTGACTCATCACCAAAAACAGGTCCATACTCACAAACTGACCCTTCAACCCAAACTGACCCCACATTGAACCATCATTCGAAACTGACTCATCACCCCAAATAACCCATCACCCCAACCTGACGCATCATCCCAAACATACTTATCATCTCAAACTGACTCATCACGCGAAACTGATCCACAACCCCAAATTGACCCATCGCCCCACACTTACCTTGCAACCCAAACTGACTCATCACCAAAAACAGACCCATCATCCTAAACTGACTCATCAACCCAAACTGACTCATCACCCGCAATTGATCCATGATCGCAAAATGACTCATCACCTCAAACTGACTCATCGTCCAAAACTGACTCATCGCACCAAACTGACTCATCGAACCAAACTGACTCCTCACCGCAAAATGACTAATCACCCCAAACTGACTCATCACTAAAAGTGTCCCATCATCCCAAACTGAACCATCACCCCAAACTGACTGATCACCCAGAAACTGACTAATCATCAAACACGAACCTACCACCCCAAACTGACTCATAACGCCAAACTGACCTATCACCCCAAACTGACTCATCACCAGATACTGAACCATCACCCCATACTGACGCTTCACCCAAAACTCACCCTTCGCTGCAAAGTGACCCATCACCCCAAACTGACCCATCACCATCAAATGACTGATCACCCATAAACTGACTAATCACCAAACACTGACCTACCAGCCCAAACTGACTCATCATCCCAAACTGACCCATCACCCCAAACTGACTCATCACCCCATACTGACTCATCACCCCAAACTGACCCATCACCCACAAACTGGCCCATCACCCCCAACTGAACCATCACCCCAAACTAACCCATCACCACAAATTGACTCTCCTCCCAAACAGACCCATCAGCCCAAACTGACACATCACCCCAAACTGACCCATCACCCTATACTGAACCATGAACCCAAACTGACTCATCACCCCAATCTCACTCATCACCCCAAACTGACATATCACCACAAACTGATCCTTCACCCCAAACTGACCCTTCACCGCTTAACTGACTCATCATCCCAAAATGAACCATCATCGCAAATTGACTCATCACCCCAAACTGACGCATCACCCCAAACTGACTCATCTCCCCAAACTGACTCATCACCCACAAACTGACTCATCACCAAACACTGACCCATCAGGCCAAACTGACTCATCGCCCCAAACTGACTCATTACCCCAAATTCACCCATCACCCAAAATTGACTCATCACCCCAAACTGGCTCTTGACCAAAAACTGACCCATTACACCAAACTTATTCATCAACACACACTGACCCATTAGCCCAAACTCACCCAACACCCCAACCTGACTCATTGCCCAAACTGACCGATCATCCCAAATTGACTCACCACCAAAAACAGACCCATCATCCCAAACTGAACCAAGACCCCAAACTGACTCATCACAGAAAACTAACACATCACCCCAAACAGAACCATCACCCCAACTGATACATCACCCAAATTGACTCATCGCCAAAAACAGGCCCATCATCCCGAACTGACCCATCACCCCAAACTAACTCATCACCCCAAATTGACTTATTACCAAAAATAGGCCCTTCATCACAAACTGAACCATCACCCCAAACTGACACATCAGCCCAAACTGACCCATCGTCCCAAAGTGAATCATCACCCCAAACTGACTCATCATCACAAACTGAACCATCACCCCAAACTGACCCATCACCCCAAACTGACCCATCACCCTAAACTGACTCATCACCCCAAACTGACTCATCACGCGAAACTGACACATGAGCCCAAACTAACTCATCACCCTAAATTGACTCATCACCAAAAACAGGCCCATCATCACAAACTGACTCATCACCACAAACTGAACATCACCCCAAACTAACCCATCACCCCAAACTGATCACCCCAAACTCACTTATCACCAAAAACTGACCCATCACCCCAAACTGACTCATCGCCCCAAACTTACTCATCGCCACAAACTGACTCATCACCCCAAACTGACTCATCACCCCAAACTGACATTTCACCCCAAACTGATTCATCACCCAAAACTGTCCCATGAACCCTAAATGAACCATCAACCCAAACTGACTCATCACTAAAACTGACCCATCATCCCAAACTGAAGCATCACCCCAAACTGACTGATCACCTACAAACTGACCCATCACCGCTCACTGACCAAACACCCCAAAATGAAGCATCACCCACAAACTGACTCATCACCACAAACTGAACATCACCCCAAACTGACGCATCACCCCAAACTGACTCATCACCCCAAACTGACTCATCACGCAAAACTGACCCATGACTCCAAATTGACCCATCACCCCACACTGACTGAGCACCCCAAACTGATCATCACCAAAAACAGACCCATCATCCCAAACTGAATCATCAACCCAAACTGACTCATCGTCTACAACTAACCCATGTCCACAAAATGACCCATCAACACAAACTGACTCATCACCCCAAACTGACTCATCACCACAAACTGAACATCACCCCAAACTGACCAATCACCCAAAATTGACCCTTCACCCCTAACTGATCCGTCACCCTAAACTGGCTCATCACCCACAAACTGACTGATCACCAAAAACTGATCCATCACCCCACACTGACTCATCGCCCCAACTCATGCATCACCACAAACTGACTCATCACGGCTAACTGACCAAACACCCCAAACAGAACCATCATCCCAAATTGACTCATCACCGAAATTGACTCATCACCCCAAACTGACTCATCACCCCAAACTGACTCATCACCACAAACTGAACATCACCCCAAACTGACCCTTCACCACAAACTGACCCTTCTCTCCAAACTGAAACATCACCCCAAACTGAACCATCACACCAAACTAAACCATCACCCCAAACTGAACCATCCTCCCAAACTGACTCATCACCCTAAACTGACGCTTCACCCCAACTAGCCCATCACCTCAAACTGACACATCACCACAAACTGACTTATCATGCCAAATTGATCCATCACCCCACACTGACCTTGCACCCCAAACTGACTCATCAACAAAAACAGACCCATCATCCCAAACTGACTCATCAACCCAAACTGACTCATCAGCCGCAACTGACCCATCACCCCAAACTGACCCATCATCTCACACTGAACAATCACCCCACACTGACTCATCACCCAAAACTGACTCATCGCGCCAACTGACTCATCGAACCAAACTAATTCATCACCCCAAACTGACAAATCACCCCAAACTGAGGCATCACCCACAAACTGACTCATCACCCCAAACTGATTCATCATCCCAAACTGACTAATCACCAAAAACAGACCCATCATCCCAAACTGAACCATCAACCCAAACTGACTGATCACCCACAAACTGACTAAACACCAAAAACTGACCCACCACCCCAAACTGACTCATCACCCCAGACTGACCCATAACCCCAAACTGAGGAATCACCCACAAACTGACTCATCACCCCAAACTGAGTCATCACCCCAAACTGACTCATCACCACAAACTGACTCATCATCCCAAACTGACTCAACACCAAAAACAGACCCATCATCCCAAACTGAACCATCAACCCAAACTGACTGATCACCCACAAACTGACGAAACACCAAAAACTGACCTACCACACCAAACTGAGTCATCACGCCAAACTAAGATCATCACCCCAAACAAACCCATCACCCCAAACTGACCCATCACCCCAAATTGATTCATCACCAAAAACAGGTCCATCATCACAAACCTACCCTTCACCCCAAACTGACCCCACATTGAACCATCATCCCAAACTGACTCATCACCCTAAATAACCTATCAGCCCAACCTGACGCATCACCCCAAACTGACTGATCACCTACAAACTGACCGATCACCGCTCACTGACCAAACACCCAAAAATGAAGCATCACCCACAAACTGACTCATCACCACAAACTGAACATCACCCCAAACTGACGCATCACCCCAAACTGACACATCACCCCAAACTGACTCATCACGCAAAACTGACCCATGACTCCAAATTGACCCATCATCCCACACTGACTGAGCACCCCAAACTGATCATCACCAAAAACAGACCCATCATCCCAAACTGAATCATCAACCCAAACTGACTCATCGTCTACAACTGACCCATGTCCACAAAATGACCCATCAACACAAACTGACTCATCACCCCAAACTGACTCATCACCACAAACTGAACATCACCCCAAACTGACCAATCACCCAAAACTGACCCTTCACCCCTAACTGATCCGTCACCCTAAACTGGCTCATCACCCACAAACTGACTGATCACCAAAAACTGATCCATCACCCCACACTGACTCATCGCCCCAACTCATGCATCACCACAAACTGACTCATCACGGCTAACTGACCAAACACCCCAAACAGAACCATCATCCCAAATTGACTCATCACCGAAATTGACTCATCACCCCAAACTGACTCATCACCCCAAACTGACTCATCACCACAAACTGAACATCACCCCAAACTGACCCTTCACCACAAACTGACCCTTCTCTCCAAACTGAAACATCACCCCAAACTGAACCATCACACCAAACTAAACCATCACCCCAAACTGAACCATCCTCCCAAACTGACTCATCAACCCAAACTGACTCATCACCCGCAACTGACCCATCACCCCAAACTGACCCATCATCTCACACTGAACTATCACCCCAAACTGACTCATCACCCAAAACTGACTCATCGCGCCAACTGACTCATCGAACCAAACTAATTCATCACCCCAAACTGACAAATCACCCCAAACTGAGGCATCACCCACAAACTGACTCATCACCCCAAACTGATTCATCATCCCAAACTGACTAATCACCAAAAACAGACCCATCATCCCAAACTGAACCATCAACCCAAACTGACTGATCACCCACAAACTGACTAAACACCAAAAACTGACCCACCACCCCAAACTGACTCATCACCCCAGACTGACCCATAACCCCAAACTGAGGAATCACCCACAAACTGACTCATCACCCCAAACTGACTCATCATCCCAAACTGACTCAACACCAAAAACAGACCCATCATCCCAAACTGAACCATCAACCCAAACTGACTGATCACCCACAAACTGACGAAACACCAAAAACTGACCTACCACACCAAACTGAGTCATCACGCCAAACTAAGATCATCACCCCAAACAAACCCATCACCCCAAACTGACCCATCACCCCAAATTGATTCATCACCAAAAACAGGTCCATCATCACAAACCTACCCTTCACCCCAAACTGACCCCACATTGAACCATCATCCCAAACTGACTCATCACCCTAAATAACCTATCAGCCCAACCTGACGCATCACCCCAAACTGACTGATCACCTACAAACTGACCCATCACCGCTCACTGACCAAACACCCAAAAATGAAGCATCACCCACAAACTGACTCATCACCACAAACTGACCATCACCCCAAACTGACGCATCACCCCAAACTGACTCATCACCCCAAACTGACTCATCACGCAAAACTGACCTATGACTCCAAATTGACCCATCACCCCACACTGACTGAGCACCCCAAACTGAATCATCACCAAAAACAGACCCATCATTCCAAATTGACTCATCAACCCAAACTGACTCATCATCTACAACTGACCCGTGTCCCCAAAATGACCCATCAACCCAAACTGACTCATCACCCACAAACTTACTCATCACCAAAAACTGACCGATCACCTCACACTGAACAATCATCCCAAACTGACTCATCATCCAAAACTGACTCATCGCGCCAACTGACTCATCGAACCAAACTAATTCATCACCCCAAACTGACACATCACCCAAACTGACGCATCACCCACAAACTGACTCATCACCCCAAACTGACTCATCATCCCAAACTGACTCATCACCAAAAACAGACCCATCATCCCAAAGTGAAACATCAACCAAAACTGACTGATAACCCACAAACTGACTAAACACCAAAAACTGACCTACCACCCCAAACTGAATCATCACCCCAGACTGACCCATAACCCCAAACTGAGGAATCACCCACAAACTGACTCATCACTCCAAACTGAGTCATCACGCCAAACTGAGTCATCACGCCAAACTGAGTCATCACGCCAAACTGACTCATCACCCCAAACTGACTCATCATCCCAAACTGAACCATCAACCCAAACTGACTGATCACCCACAAACTGACTAAACACCAAAAACTGACCTACCACACCAAACTGACTCATCACACCAGACTGACCCATAACCCCAAACTGACTCATCACACCAGACTGACCCATAACCCCAAACTGAGGAATCACCCACAAACTGATTCATCACCACAAACTGAGTCATCACGCCAAACTGAGATCATCACCCCAAACAAACCCATCACCACAAACTGACCCATCACCTCAAATTGACTCATCACCAAAAACAGGTCCATCATCACAAACTGACCCTTCACACCAAACTGACCCCACATTGAACCATCATTCCAAACTGACTCATCACCCGAAATAACTCATCACCCCAACCTGACGCATCATCCCAAACATACATATCATCTCAAACTGACTCATCACGCGAAACTGAGCCATGACCACAAATTGACCCATCAACCCGCACTGACCTTGCAACCCAAACTGACTCATCACCAAAAACAGACCCATCATCCTAAACTGACTCATCAACCCAAACTGACTCGTCACCCGCAATTGATCCATGATCGCAAAATGACTCATCATCTCAAAATGACTCATCGTCCAAAACTGACTCATCGCACCAAACTGACTCATCGAACCAAACTGACTCATCACCGCAAAATGACTAATCACCCCAAACTGACTCATCACTAAAAGTGACCCATCATCCCAAACTGAACCATCACCCCAAACTGACTGATCACCCACAAACTGACTAATCATCAAACACTAACCTACCACCCCAAACTGACTCATAACGCCAAACTGACCAATCACCCCAAACTGACTCATCACCACATACTGCACCATCACCCCATACTGACGTATCACCCAAAACTGACCCTTCGCTGCAATGTGACCCATCACCCCAAACTGACCCATCACCATCAAATGACTGATCACCCATAAACTGACTAATCACCAAACACTGACCTACCAGCCCAAACTGACTCATCACTCCAAACTGACCCATCAGCCCAAACTGACACATCACCCCAAACTGACCCCTCACCCTATACTGAACCATGAACCCAAACTGACTCATCACCCCAATCTCACTCATCACCCCAAACTTACACATCACCACGAACTGACTCATCACCCCAAACTGACTCATCACCCCAAACTGATCCTTCACCCCAAACTGAACCTTCACCGCTAATCTGACCCATCATCCCAAAATGAACCATCATCGCAAAATGACTCATCACCCCAAACTGACGCATCACCCCAAACTGACTCATCACCCCAAACTGACTCATCACCCACAAACTGACTCCTCACCAAAAACTGACCCATCAGGCCAAACTGACTCATCGCCCCAAACTGACTCATTACCCCAAATTGACGCATCATCCAAAATTGACTCATCACCCCAAACTGACTCTTGACCAAAAACTGACCCATTACACCAAACTTATTCATCAACACAATCTGACCCATTAGCCCAAACTCACCTATCACCCCAACCTGACTCATTTCCCCAAACTGACGCATCATCCCAAGTTGACTCACCACCCCAAACAGAACCATCACCCCAAACTGACCCATCACCCAAAATTTACTCATCACCAAAAACAGACCCATCATCCCAAACTGAACCAAGACCCCAAACTGACTCATCACCGAAAACTAACACATCACCCCAAACAGAACCATCATCCCAACTGACCCATCACCCAAATTGACTCATCGCCAAAAACAGGCCCATCATCCCAAACTGACCCATCACCCCAAACTAACTCCTCACCCCAAATTGACTTATTACCAAAAACAGGTCCATCATCACAAACTGAACCATCACCCCAAACTGACACATCACCCCAAACTGACCCATCGCCCCAAAGTGAATCATCACCCCAAACTGACTCATCATCACAAACTGAACCATCACCCCAAACTGACCCATCACCCCAAACTGACCCATCACCCCAAACCTACTCATCACCCCAAACTGACTGATCACGCGAAACTGACCCATGACGCCAAACTAACTCATCACCCCAAATTGACTCATCACCAAAAACAGGCCCATCATCACAAACTGACCCATCACCCCAAACTGACCCATCACCGCAAACTGACTCATCGCCCCAAAATGTCTCATCACCTCAAACTGACTCATCAACGCTCACTGACCAAACACCCCAAAATGACGCATCACCCACAAACTGACTCATCACCACAAACTGAACATCACCCCAAACTAACCCATCACCCCAAACTGATCACCCCAACCTGACTCATCACCAAAAACTGACTCATCGCCCCAAACTGACTCATCGCCCCAAACTGACTCATCACCACAAACTGATTCATCACCCCAAACTGACATTTCACCCCAAACTGATTCATCACCCAAAATTTCCCCATGACCCCTAAACGAACCATCAACCCAAACTGACTCATCACTAAAACTGACCCATCACCCCAAACTGACTGATCTCCTACAAAAAGACCCATCACCGCTCACTGACCAAACACCCCAAAATGAAGCATCACCCACAAACTGACTCATCACCACAAACTGAACATCACCCCAAACTAACCCATCACCCCAAACTGATCACCCTAACCTGACTCATCACCAAAAACTGACCCATCACCCGAAACTGACTCATCGCCCCAAACTGACTCATCGCCCCAAACTGACTCATCACCACAAACTGACTCATCACCCCAATCTGACATTTCACCCCAAACTGATTCATCATCCAAAACTTCCCCATGACCCAAAATGAACCATCAACCCAAACTGACTCATCACTAAAACTGACACATCATCCCAAACTGAAGCATCACCCCAAACTGACTGATCACCTACAAACTGACCCATCACCGCTCACTGACCAAACACCCCAAAATGAAGCATCACCCACAAACTGACTCATCACCACAAACTGAACATCACCCCAAACTGACGCATCACCCCAAACTGACTCATCACCCCAAACTGACTCATCACGCAAAACTGACCCATGACTCCAAATTGACCCATCACCCCACACTGACTGAGCACCCCAAACTGATCCTCACCAAAAACAGACCCATCATCCCAAAGGGACTCATCAACCCAAACTGACTCATCATCTACAACTGACCCATGTCCCCAAAATGACCCATCAACACAAACTGACTCATCACCCCAAACTGACTCATCACCACAAACTGAACATCACCACAAACTGACCCATCACCCCAAACTGACCCTTCACCCCAAACTGATCCGTCACCCTAAACTGGCTCATCACCCACAAACTGACTGATCACCAAAATCTGACCCATCACCCCACACTGACTCATCGCCCCAACTGACTCATCACCACAAACTGACTCATCACGCCGAACTGACCAAACACCCCAAACAGAACCATCATCCCAAATTGACTCATCACCGAAATTGACTCATCACCCCAAACTGACTCATCACCCCAAACTGACTCATCACCACAAACTGACTCATCACGCCGAACTGACCAAACACCCCAAAATGACGCATCACCCACAAACTGACTCATCACCCCAAACTGAACATCACACCAAACTGACCCTTCACCACAAACTGACCCTTCACGCCAAACTGAAACATCACCCCAAACTGAACCATCACACCAAACTAAACCATCACCCCAAACTGAACCATCATCCCAAACTGACTCATCACCCCAAACTGACGCATCACCCCAACTAGACCATCACCTCAAACTGACACATCACCACAAAAACTGACTTATCATCCCAAATTGACCCATCACCCCACACTGACCTTGCACCCCAAACTGACTCATCAACAAAAACAGACCCATCATCCCAAACTGACTCATCAACCCAAACTGACTCATCACCCGCAACTGACCCATCACCCCAAACTGACCCATCACCTCACACTGAACAATCACCCCAAACTGACTCATCACCCAAAACTGACTCATCGCGCCAACTGACTCATCGAACCAAACTAATTCATCACCCCAAACTGACAAATCACCCCAAACTGACGCATCACCCACAAACTGACTCATCACCCCAAACTGATTCATCATCCCAAACTGACTAATCACCAAAAACAGACCCATCATCCCAAACTGAAACATCAACCCAAACTGACTGATCACCCACAAACTGACTAAACACCAAAAACTGACCTACCACCCCAAACTGACTCATGACCCCAGACTGACCCATAACCCCAAACTGAGAAATCACCCACAAACTGACTCATCACCCCAAACTGAGTCATCACCCCAAACTGACTCATCACCACAAACTGACTCATCATCCCAAACTGACTCATCACCAAAAACAGACCCATCATCCCAAACTGAACCATCAACCCAAACTGACTGATCACCCACAAGCTGACTAAACACCAAAAACTGACCTTCCACACCAAACTGAGTCATCACGCCAAACTAAGATCATCACTCCAAACAAACCCATCACCCCAAACTGACCCATCACCCCAAATTGATTCATCACCAAAAACAGGTCCATCATCACAAACTGACCCTTCACCCCAAACTGACCCCACATTGAACCATCATCCCAAACTGACTCATCACCCCAAATAACCCATCATCCCAACCTGACGCATCATCCTAAACATGCCTATCATCTCAAACTGACTCATCACGCGAAACTGACCCATGACCCCAAATTGACCCATCACCCCACACTGATCTTGCACTCCAAACTGACTCATCACCAAAAACAGACCCATCATCCGAAACTGCCTCATCGCGCCAAACTGACTCATCAAACCAAACTAATTCATCACCCCAAACTGACACATCACCCCAAACTGACGCATCACCCACAAACTGACTCATCACCCCAACCTGATTCATCATCCCAAACTTACTCATCACCAAAAACAGACCCATCATCCCAAACTGAACCATCACCCCAAACTGACTCATCACCCCAAACTGACCCATAGCCCCAACTGAGGCTTCAACCACAAACTGAGTCATCACCCCAAACTGAGTCATCACCCCAAACTGAGTCATCACCCCAAACTGACCCATCACCCCAAACTAACCCATCACCCCAAACTGACCCATCACCACCAACTGAACCATCACCACTAACTGACTCATCACGACAAACTGACTCATCACCCCAAACAGACCCTTCACCCCAAACAGACCCATCACCACAAACTGACTCATCACCCCAAATTGAAACATCACCCTAAACTGACACATCACCCCAACTAACCCATCACCCAAACTGATGCATCATCCCAAACAGACTCATCAAGCGAAACTGACCCATGACCCCAAATTGACCCATCACCCCACACTGACCATGCACCCCAAACTGACTCATCACCAAAAACAGACCCATCATCCCAAACTGATTCATCAACCCAAACTAACTCATCAACCGCAACTGACCCATGATCCCAAAAAGACCCATTAACCCAAACTGACTCATCCCCCAAAACTGACTCATCGCCCCAAACTGACTCAAAGAACCAAACTAATTCAACTCCCCAAACTGACCCATCACCCCAAACTGAACCTTCACCCCAAACTGACTCATAACCCGCACACTGAACAATCACCCAAAACTGACCCATCACCTCAAAGCAGACCCTCCACCCCAAACTGATCCATCACCCCAAAATGAACCATCATCCCAAACTGACTCATCACCGCAAATTGTGTCATCACCACAACCTGACGCATGACCACAAACTATCCCATCATCCCAAACTGACGCATCACCCCAAACTGACTCATCACCCCAAACTGACCCATCACGCGAAACTGACCCATGACTGCAAATTGACCCATCACCCCACACTGACTTAGCACCCCAAACTGATTCATCACCAAAAACAGATCCATCATCTCAAACTGACTCATCCACCCAAACTGACTCATCATCCGCAAGTGACCCATGTCCCCAAACTGACCCTTCACCCCAAACTGACCCCACATTGAACCATCATCCCAAACTGACTCATCACCCCAAATAACCCATCATCCCAACCTGACGCATCATCCTAAACATGCCTATCATCTCAAACTGACTCATCACGCGAAACTGACCCATGACCCCAAATTGACCCATCACCCCACACTGATCTTGCACTCCAAACTGACTCATCACCAAAAACAGACCCATCATCCGAAACTGCCTCATCGCGCCAAACTGACTCATCAAACCAAACTAATTCATCACCCCAAACTGACACATCACCCCAAACTGACGCATCACCCACAAACTGACTCATCACCCCAACCTGATTCATCATCCCAAACTTACTCATCACCAAAAACAGACCCATCATCCCAAACTGAACCATCACCCCAAACTGACTCATCACCCCAAACTGACCCATAGCCCCAACTGAGGCTTCAACCACAAACTGAGTCATCACCCCAAACTGAGTCATCACCCCAAACTGAGTCATCACCCCAAACTGACCCATCACCCCAAACTAACCCATCACCCCAAACTGACCCATCACCACCAACTGAACCATCACCACTAACTGACTCATCACGACAAACTGACTCATCACCCCAAACAGACCCTTCACCCCAAACAGACCCATCACCACAAACTGACTCATCACCCCAAATTGAAACATCACCCTAAACTGACACATCACCCCAACTAACCCATCACCCAAACTGATGCATCATCCCAAACAGACTCATCAAGCGAAACTGACCCATGACCCCAAATTGACCCATCACCCCACACTGACCATGCACCCCAAACTGACTCATCACCAAAAACAGACCCATCATCCCAAACTGATTCATCAACCCAAACTAACTCATCAACCGCAACTGACCCATGATCCCAAAAAGACCCATTAACCCAAACTGACTCATCCCCCAAAACTGACTCATCGCCCCAAACTGACTCAAAGAACCAAACTAATTCAACTCCCCAAACTGACCCATCACCCCAAACTGAACCTTCACCCCAAACTGACTCATAACCCGCACACTGAACAATCACCCAAAACTGACCCATCACCTCAAAGCAGACCCTCCACCCCAAACTGATCCATCACCCCAAAATGAACCATCATCCCAAACTGACTCATCACCGCAAATTGTGTCATCACCACAACCTGACGCATGACCACAAACTATCCCATCATCCCAAACTGACGCATCACCCCAAACTGACTCATCACCCCAAACTGACCCATCACGCGAAACTGACCCATGACTGCAAATTGACCCATCACCCCACACTGACTTAGCACCCCAAACTGATTCATCACCAAAAACAGATCCATCATCTCAAACTGACTCATCCACCCAAACTGACTCATCATCCGCAAGTGACCCATGTCCCCAAAATGACCCATCACCACAAACTGACTCATCGCCCCATACTGACCCATCACCCCAAAACTGACCCATCACCCAAGACTGACTCATCACACAAAACTGACTCTTGACCAATAACTGACCCATTGCACCAAACTGATTCATCACGACAGACTGACCCATTATCCCAAATTCACCCATCACCCAAAACTGACTCATTGCCCCAAACTGACACATCACCCCAAATTGACTCATCACCCCAAACAGAACCATCACCCCAAACTAAACCATCACACGAAATTAACTCATCACCAAAAACAGACCCATCATCCCAAACTGAACTATCCACCAAATTAACCCATCAACCCTAAGTGATCTCCTCCCAAAATGACCCATCACCCCAAACATTTCCATCACCCCAAACTGACGCAACACGGTAAACTGACCCATCAACACAAACTGAACCATGTCCCCATCTGACTCATCACCTCAATCTGACTCATAGAGTGGGCAAATGCATGGCAGATGAAGTAAAATGTGCATAAATGTGAGGTTATCCACTTTGGTGGTAAAAACAGAGAGACAGACTATTATCTGAATGGTGACAGATTAGGAAAAGGGGAGGTGCAAAGAGACCTGGGTGTCATGGTACATCAGTCAATGAAGGTTGGCATGCAGGTGCAGCAGGCGGTTAAGAAAGCAAATGGCATGTTGGCCTTCATAGCAAGGGGATTTGAGTACAGGGGCAGGGAGGTGTTGCTACAGTTGTACAGGGCATTGGTGAGGCCACACCTGGAGTATTGTGTACAGTTTTGTTCTCCTAACCTGAGGAAGGACATTCTTGCTATTGAGGGAGTGCAGCGAAGGTTCACCAGACTGATTCCCGGGATGGCGGGAATGACGTATCAAGAAAGACTGGATCAACTGGGCTTGTATTCACTGGAGTTCAGAAGAATGAGAGGGGACCTCATAGAAACATTTAAAATTCTGACGGGGTTAGACAGGTTAGATGCAGGAAGAATGTTCCCAATGTTGGGGAAGTCCAGAACCAGAGGTCACAGTCTAAGGATAAGGGGTAAGCCATTTAGGACCGAGATGCGGAGGAACTTCTTCACCCAGAGAGTGGTGAACCTGTGGAATTCTCTACCACAGAAAGTTGTTGAGGCCAATTCACTAAATATATTCAAAAAGAAGTTAGATGAGGTCCTTACTACTAGGGGGATCAAGGGGTATGGCGAGAAAGCAGGAATGGGGTACTGAAGTTGAATGTTCAGCCATGAACTCATTGAATGGCGCTGCAGGCTAAAAGGGCCGAATGTCCTACTCCTGCACCTATTTTCTATGTTTTCTATGTTTCTATGTTTCTATCACCCCAAACTGACTCATCACCCCAATTGATACATCACAAAACCAGAGCCATCATCCCAAACTGAACCATCACCCAAATTAACCCATCACCCTAAGTGATCTCCTCCCAAACACACCCATCACCCTAAACATACCCATCACCCCAAACTGACGCAACAGGCTAAACTGACCCATCAACACCAACTGAACCATGTCCCCACTCTGACTCATCACCTCTATCTGACTCATCACCCCAAACTGACACATCAACACAAACTGACTCATCACCTCAATCTGACTCATCACCCCAAACTGACACATCAACACAAACTGACTCATCACCCCAAACTGACCCATCACCCCAATTAACACATCACAAAAACAGGCCCATCATCGCAAACTAACCCAACACCGCAAACTGACCCATCACTCCAAACTGAATCATCACACACAAACTTACTCATCACCAATAACTGACCCATCGCCTCAAACTGACTCATCGCCCCAAACTGACTCATCACCACAAACTGAACATCACCACAAACTGAACATCAATCCAAACTGACCCATCACCCCAAACTGACCCTTCACCCCAAAATGAACCATCATTCCAAACTGACTCATCACCCCAAATTGAATCATCGTCCTAAACTGACCCATCACACCAAACCAAACCATCACCCCAAACTGACGCATCACCACAAAATGACACATCACCCCAAACTTACTCATGACGCGAAACTAACCCAAGATCGCAAATTGTCCATCACCCCACACTGACCTTGCACCCCAAACTGACTCATCAACAAAAACAGACCCATCATCCCAAACTGACTCATCAACCCAAACTTACTCATCACCCGCAACGGACCGATTACTCCATACCGATTCATCACTCCAACTGACCCATCACCCCAAATTGGCTCATCACCAAAAACAGGCCCATCATCCCAAATTAACCCATCACCCCAAACTGACCCGTCACCCCAAACTGGCTCATCACCCACATACTGACGCATCATAAAAACTGACCCATGACCCCGAACTGACTCATCAACCCAAATTGACTCATCACCACAAACTGACTCATCACGCCTAACTAACCATACACCCCAAACTGACGCATCACCTACAAACTGACTCATCACTCCAAACTGAACATCATCCCAAACTGACCCATCACCCCAAACTGACCCTTCACCCAAAACTGAACCATCACCCCAAACTGAACCATCATCCCAAACTGACTCATCACCCCAAATTGACTCATCACCCCAAACTGACACATCACCACAAACTGACTTATCATCCCAAACTGATTCATGACCACAAACAGACCCATCACCCCAAACTGAATCATCAGCCCAAACTAACCCTCACCCCAAACTAACCCATCATCCCAAACTGAACCATCAACCCAAACTGACTGATCACCCACAAACTGACTAAACACCAAATACTGACCTACCACCGCTAACTGACTCATCACCCCAAACTGACCCATCACCCCAAATTGACTCATCACCAAAAACAGGCCCATCATAACAAAGTGACCCTTCACCCCAAACTAACACATCATCCCAAACTGAACCATCATCCCAAACTGACTCATCACCCCAAATTGAATCATCACCCTAAACTGACGCATCACCCCAACTAACCAATTACGCAAACAGATTATCATCCCAAACTGACTCATCATGAAAAACTGACCCATGACCCCAAATTGACCCATCACCCCACACTGACCTTGCACCGCCAACTGACTCATCACCAAAAACAGACCCAGCGAACCAAACTAATTCATCACCTCAAACTGACGCATCACCCTAAACATACTTATCATCTCAAACTGACTCATCACGTGAAACTGACCCATGACCCCAAATTGACCCATTACCCCACACTGACCTTGCACTCCAAACTGACTCATCACCAAAAACAGACCCATCATCCGAAACTAAATCATCGCGCCAAACTGACTCATCGAACCAAACTAATTCATCACCCCAAACTGACACATCACCCCAAACTGACGCATCACCCACAAACTGACTCATCACCCCAAACTGATTAATCATCCCAAACTGACTCATCACCAAAAACAGACCCATCATCCCAAACAGAACCATCACCCCAAACTGACTCATCACCCCAAACTGACCATAACCCCAACTGAGGCATCACCCACAAACTGAGTGATCACCCCAAACTGAGTCATCACCCCAAACTGACTCATCACCCCAAACTGAGTCATCACCCCAAACTGACCCATCACCCCAAACTGACCCATCATCCCAAACAGACCCATCACCCCCAACTGAACCATCACCACTAACTGACTCATCACCACAAACTGACTCATCACCCCAAACAGACCCATCACCCCAAACAGACCCATCACCCCAAACTGACTCATCACCCCAAATTGAAACATCACCCTAAACTGACGCATCGCCCCAACTAACCCATCACCCAAACTGACGCATCATCCCAAACTGACTCATCACCCGCAACTGACCCATGATCCCAAAATGACCCATCAACCCAAACTGACTCATCACCCAAAACTGACTCATCACCCAAAACTGACTCAACGAACCAAACTAATTCATCACCCCAAACTGACCCATCACCCCAAACTGAACCGTCACCCCAAACTGACCCATAACCCGCACACTGAACAATCATCCCAAACTCACTCATCACCCCAAATTGACTCATCACCATTAACTGACGCATCACTCCAACTAAACCATCACCCCAAACTGACGCATCACCCCAAACATACTTATCATCCCAATCTGACTCATCAACCCAAACTGACTCATCATCCGCAACTGACCCATGACCCCAAAATGCGCCATCACCCCAAACTGATTCATCACCTCAATCTGACTCATCACCAAAATCTGACCCATCACGCCAAACTGACTTATCGCCCCAAACTAACTCATCGCCCCAAACTGACTCATCACCCCAAACTGACCCATCACCCAAAACTGACTCATCACCCCAAACTGACTTTTGACCAATAACTGACCCATTACACCAAACTGATTCATCACGACAAACTGACCCATTTTCCCAAACTCACCCATCACTCAAAACTGACTCATTGCCCCAAAGTGACACGTCACCCCAAATTAACTCATCACCCCAAACAGAACCATCACACCAAACTGAGGCAACACGCTACACCGACCCATCAACACAAACTGAACCATGTCCCCACTCTGACTCATCACCTCAGTCTGACTCATCACCCCAAACTAACCCATCACCCCAAACATAACCATCACCCCAAACTGACCCATCACCCCAATTGACCTATTTCAAAAACAGGCCCATCATCCCAAACAAACCCATCACCGCAAACTGACCCATCACTCCAAACTGAATCATCACCCCAAATTAACCCATCACCCCTAAGTGACTCTCGTCACAAACAGACCCATCACCCCAAAATGACGCAACAAGCTAAACTGACCCATCAACACAAACTGAACCATGTCCCCACTCAGACTCTTCACCTCAATCTGACTCATCACCTCAAACTGACACATCAACACAAACTGACTCATCACCTCAAACTGACCCATCAACCCAAACTGACCCATCACCCCAATTGACACATCACAAAAACAGGCCCATCATCCAAAACCATCCCATCACCGGAAACTGACCCATCACACCAAACTGAATCATCACACACTAACTCACTCATCACCAATAACTGACCCATCGCCCCAAACTGACTCATCGCCCCAAACTGACTCATCACCACAAACTGACCCATCACCCCAAACTGACCCTTCACCCCAAACTGAACCTTCACCCCAAACTGATCCATCACCCCAAAATTAACCATCACCCCAAATTGACTCATCACCACAAACTGACCCATCACCCCAAACCAAACCATCACCCCAAACTGACGCATCACCACAAACTGACCCATCACCCCAAACTGACTCATCACCCCAAACAGACTCATCGCCCCAAACTGGCTCATCACCAAAAACTGACTCATCACGCATAACTGACCAAACTCCCCAAACTGAATTATGACGCGAAACTAAACCAAGACCCCAAATTGACCCATCACCCCACACTGACCTTGCACCCCAAACTGACTCATCAACAAAAACAGACCTATCATCCCAAACTGACCCACCAACCCAAACTGACTCATCACCCGCAACTGACCCATGACCCAAAATGACCCATCGCCCCAAACTGACTCATCAACCAAAAACTGACTCATCACCAAAAATTGACCCATCACCCCAAACTGAGTCATCGCCCCAAACTGACTCAACACCCCAAACTGACCCATCACCCAAAACTGACTCATCACCCTAAACTGACACTTGACCAAACTGACCAATTACTCCAAACCGATTCATCACCCCAGCTGACCCATCACCCCAAACTGGCTCATCACCCACAAACTAACTCATCAGCAAAAACTGGCACATCATCCCAAATTAACGCATCACCCCAAACTGACCCGTCACCCCAAACTGGCTCATCACCCACAAACTAACTCATCACCAAAAACTGACACATCACCCCAAACTGACTCATCGCCCCAAACTGACTCATCACCACAAACTGACTCATCACGCCTAACTGACCAAACATCCCAAACTGAACCATCATCCCGAAGTGACTCATCACCCCAAATTGGCTCATCACCCCAAACTGACGCATCACCCCAACTAACCCATCACCCCAAACTGACACATCACCACAAACTGACTCATCACCCCAAACTGACTCATCACCCCAAACTGACTCATCAGCCCAAACTAACCCATCACACCAAACAAACCCATCACCCCAAACTGACCCATCACCCCAAATTGACTCATCACCAAAAACATGCCCATCATCACAAACTGACCCATCACCCCAAACTGACCCATCACTCCAAACTGACACATCACCCCAAATTGATCCATCATCCCAAACTGACTCATCACCCCAAGTTGACTCATCACCCTAAACTGACGCAGCACCACAACTAACCCATCACCCAAACTGAGGCATCACCCCAAACTGACTTATCATCCGAAACTGACTCATCAACAAAAACAGACCCATCATCCCAAACTGACTCATCAACCCAAACTGACTCATCACTAAAACTGACCCATCATCCCAAACTGACCTTTCACCCCAAACTGATTCATCATCCGAAACTACCCATGACCCCTAAATGAACCATCAACTCAAACTGACTCATCACCCCAAACTGACTCATCACCAAAACAGACCCATCATCCCAAACTGACTAATCACCCCAAACTGACTAATCACTAAAACTGACCATCTTCCCAAACTGAACCATCAACCCATACTGAAGCATCACCCCATTCTGACTCATCACCCAAAACTGACCCATCACCGCAAAGTGACCCATCACCCCAAACTGACCCATCACCCCCAACTGATTGATCACCCAAAAACTGACTAATCACCAAAAACATACCTACCAGCCCAAACTGACTCATCACCCCAAATTGACTCATCACCAAAAACTGGCCCATCATCACAACTAACCTATCACTCAAACTGAGGCATCACCCCAAACTAACTTATCATCCCAAACTGACTCATCACGCAAAACTGACCCATGACCCCAAATTGACCCATCACCCCACACTGACCTTGCACCCAAAACTGACTCATCACCAAAAACAGACCCATCATCCCAAACTGACTCATAAACCCAAACTGACTCATCACCCGCAACTGATCCATGATCCTAAAATTACTCATCACCCAAAACTGACTCATCGCCCCAAACTGACTCATCGAACCACACTAAATCATCAACCCAAACTGACCCATCACCCCAAACTGACCCTTCACCCCAAACTGCCCCATCACCTCACACTGAACAATCATCCCAAACTGACTCATCACCCCAACTAAACCATCACCCCAAACTGAAGCATCGCCCCAAACATACTTATCATCTCAAACTTGCTCATCATGCGAAACTGACCTATGACCCCAAATTGACCTATCACCCCACACTGACCTTGCACCCCAAACTGACTCATCACCAAAAACAGACTCATCATCCGAAACTGACTCATCAACCCAAACTGACTCATCACCGGCAACTGACCCATGATCCCAAAATGACCTATCACCCCAAACTGACTCATCACCCCAAATTGACTCATCACACAAAACTGACTCATCGAGCAAACTAATTCATCACCCCCAACTGACACATCACCCCAAACTGTCGCATCATCCACAAACTGACTCATCATCCCAAACTGACTCATCACCAAAAACAGACCCATCATCCCAAACTGAACCATCAACCCAAACTGACTGATCACCCACAAACTGACTAAACACCAAAAACTGACCTACCACCGCTAACTTACTCATCATCCCAGACTGAACCATAACCCCATACTGAAGCATCACCCCATTCTGACCCATCACCCAAAACTGACCCATCACCCCACAGTAACCCATCACCCCAAACTGACCCATCACCCCCAACTGATTGATCACCCACAAACTGACTAATCACCAAAAACATACCTACCAGCCCAAACTGACTCATCACCCCAAACTAACCCATCAACCCAAACTGACCCATCACCCACAAACTGGCCCATCACCCCCAACTGAACCATCATCCACCAACTGAACGATCACCCCAAACTGACTCATCACCCCAAACTGACACATCACCACAAACTGACTCATTACCCCAAATTAACCCATCACCCCAAATTGACTCATCACCAAAAACAGGCCCATCATCCCAAACTAACCCATCACCCACAAACTGACTCAACACCAAAAACTGACACATCACCGCAAACTGACTCATCGCCAAAAAACTGACTCATCACCACAAACTGACTCATCACCCCTAACTGACCAAACACCCCAAAATGACGTATGAACCACAAACTGACTCATCACCACAAACTGAACATCATCCCAAACTGACCCATCACTCCAAACTGACCCATCACTGCAAAATGAACCATTATCCCAAACTGACTCATCACCGCAAATTGACTCATCACCCCAAACTGACGCATCACCCCAAACTGACCCTTCACCCCAAACTGCCCCATCACCTCACACTGAACAATCATCCCAAACTGACTCATCACCCCAACTAAACCATCACCCCAAACTGAAGCATCGCCCCAAACATACTTATCATCTCAAACTTGCTCATCATGCGAAACTGACCTATGACCCCAAATTGACCTATCACCCCACACTGACCTTGCACCCCAAACTGACTCATCACCAAAAACAGACTCATCATCCGAAACTGACTCATCAACCCAAACTGACTCATCACCGGCAACTGACCCATGATCCCAAAATGACCTATCACCCCAAACTGACTCATCACCCCAAATTGACTCATCACACAAAACTGACTCATCGAGCAAACTAATTCATCACCCCCAACTGACACATCACCCCAAACTGTCGCATCATCCACAAACTGACTCATCATCCCAAACTGACTCATCACCAAAAACAGACCCATCATCCCAAACTGAACCATCAACCCAAACTGACTGATCACCCACAAACTGACTAAACACCAAAAACTGACCTACCACCGCTAACTTACTCATCATCCCAGACTGAACCATAACCCCATACTGAAGCATCACCCCATTCTGACCCATCACCCAAAACTGACCCATCACCGCACAGTAACCCATCACCCCAAACTGACCCATCACCCCCAACTGATTGATCACCCACAAACTGACTAATCACCAAAACCTACCTACCAGCCCAAACTGACTCATCACCCCAAACTAACCCATCAACCCAAACTGACCCATCACCCACAAACTGGCCCATCACCCCCAACTGAACCATCATCCACCAACTGAACCATCACCCCAAACTGAGTCATCACCCCAAACTGACACATCACCACAAACTGACTCATTACCCCAAATTAACCCATCACCCCAAATTGACTCATCACCAAAAACAGGCCCATCATCCCAAACTAACCCATCACCCACAAACTGACTCAACACCAAAAACTGACACATCACCGCAAACTGACTCATCGCCAAAAAACTGACTCATCACCACAAACTGACTCATCACCCCTAACTGACCAAACACCCCAAAATGACGTATGAACCACAAACTGACTCATCACCACAAACTGAACATCATCCCAAACTGACCCATCACTCCAAACTGACCCATCACTGCAAAATGAACCATTATCCCAAACTGACTCATCACCGCAAATTGACTCATCACCCCAAACTGACGCATCACCCCAAACTGACTCATCACCCCAAACTGACTCATCACGCGAAACTGACTAAACACCAAATACTGACCTACCACCGCTAACTGACTCATCATCCCAGACTGAACCATAACCCCAAACTGAGGCATCACCCACAAACTGAGTCATCACCCCAAACTGAGTCATCACCCCAAACTGACACATCACCACAAACTGTCTCTTCAGCCCAAACTAACCCATCACACCAAACAAACCCATCACCCCAAACTGACCCATCACCCCAAATTGACTCATCACCAAAAACAGGCCCATCATCACAAACTGACCCATCACCCAAAACTGACCCATCACTCCAAACTGACACATCACCCCAAATTGATCCATCATCCCAAACTGACTCATCACCACAAGTTGACTCATCACCCTAAACTGACGCAGCACCACAACTAACCCATCACCCAAACTGAGGCGTCACCCCAAACTGACTTATCATCCGAAACTGACTCATCAACAAAAACAGACCCATCATCCCAAACTGACTCATCAACCCAAACTGACTCATCACTAAAACTGACCCATCATCCCAAACTGACCTTTCACCCCAAACTGATTCATCATCCGAAACTACCCATGACCCCTAAATGAACCATCAACTCAAACTGAATCATCACCCCAAACTGACTCATCACCAAAACAGACCCATCATCCCAAACTGACTATCACCCCAAACTGACTAATCACTAAAACTGACCCATCACCCCATACTGAAGCATCACCCCATTCTGACCCATCACCCAAAACTGACCCATCACCGCAAAGTGACCCATCACCCCAAACTGACCCATCACCCCCAACTGATTGATCACCCACAAACTGACTAATCACCAAAAACATACCTAACAGCCCAAACTGACTCATCACCCCAAACTGACTCATCACGCGAAACTGACCCATGACCCGAAATTGAACCATCACCCCACACTGACCCATCACCCCAAATTGACTCATCACCAAAAACTGGCCCATCATCACAACTAACCCATCACTCAAACTGAGGCATCACCCCAAACTAACTTATCATCCCAAACTGACTCATCACGCAAAACTGACCCATGACCCCAAATTGACCCATCACCCCACACTGACCTTGCACCCAAAACTGACTCATCACCAAAAACAGACCCATCATCCCAAACTGACTCATCAACCCAAACTGACTCATCACCCGCAACTGATCCATGATCCCAAAATTACTCATCACCCAAAACTGACTCATCGCTCCAAACTGACTCATCGAACCACACTAATTCATCACCCCAAACTGACCCATCACCCCAAACTGCCCTTTCACCTCACACTGAACAATCATCCCAAACTGACTCATCACCCCAACTAAACCATCACCACAAACTGAAGCATCGCCCCAAACATACTTATCATCTCAAACTTACTCATCATGCGAAACTGACCTATTACCCCAAATTGACCTATCACCCCACACTGACCTTGCACCCCAAACTGACTCATCACCGAAAACAGACTCATCATCCGAAACTGACTCATCAACCCAAACTGACTCATCACCGGCAACTGACCCATGATCCCAAAATGACCTATCACCCCAAACTGACTCATCACCCCAAATTGACTCATCACACAAAACTGACTCATCGAGCAAACTAATTCATCACCCCCAACTGACACATCACCCCAAACTGTCGCATCATCCACAAACTGACTCATCATCCCAAACTGACTCATCACCAAAAACAGACCCATCATCCAAAACTGAACCATCAACCCAAACTGACTGATCACCCACAAACTGACTAAACACCAAAAACTGACCTACCACCGCTAACTTACTCATCATCCCAGACTGAACAATAACCCCATACTGAAGCATCACCCCATTCGGACCCATCACCCAAAACTGACCCATCACCGCACAGTAACCCATCACCCCAAACTGACCCATCACCCCCAACTGATTGATCACCCACAAACTGACTAATCACCAAAAACATACTACCAGCCCAAACTGACTCATCACCCCAAACTAACCTATCACCCCAAACTGACCCATCACCCACAAACTGGCCCATCACCCCCAACTGAACCATCATCCACCAACTGAACCATCACCCCAAACTGACTCATCACCCCAAACTGACACATCACCACAAACTGACTCATTACCCCAAATTAACCCATCACCCCAAATTGACTCATCAGCAAAAACAGGCCCATCATCCCAAATTAACCCATCACCCAAAAACTGATTCAACACCAAAAACTGACACATCACCGCAAACTGACTCATCGCCCCAAACTGACTCATCACCAAAAACTGACTCATCACCCCTAACTGACCAAACACCCCAAAATGACGTATCAACCACAAACTGACTCATCACCACAAACTGAACATCATCCCAAACTGACCCATCACTCCAAACTGACCCATCACTGCAAAATGAACCATTATCCCAAACTGACTCATCACCGCAAATTGACTCATCACCCCAAACTGACGCATCACCCCAAATTGACTCATCACCCCAAACTGACTCATCACGCGAAACTGACTAAACACCAAATACTGACCGACCACCGCTAACTGACTCATCTTCCCAGACTGAACCATAACCCCAAACTGAGGCATCACCCACAAAATGAGTCATCACCCCAAACTGAGTCATCACCCCAAACTGAGTCATTACCCCAAATTGACTCATCACCACAAACTGACGCATCACCCCAAACTGATTCATCACCCCAAACTGACTCATCACGCGAAACTGACTAAACACCAAAAACTGACCTACCACCGCTAACTGACTCATCATCCCAGACTGAACCATAACCCCAAACTGAAGCATCACCCACAAACTGAGTCATCACCCCAAACTGAGTCATCACCCCAAACTGAGTCATTACCCCAAACTGACGCATCACCCCAAATTGACTCATCACCCCAAACTGACGCATCACCCCAAACTGACTCATCACCCCAAACTGACTCATCACGCGAAACTGACTAAACACCAAAAACTGACCTACCACCGCTAACTGACTCATCATCCCAGACTGAACCATAACCCCAAACTGAGGTATCACCCACAAATTGAGTCATCACCCCAAACTGAGTCATCACCCCAAACTGAGTCATTACCCCAAACTGAGTCATCTCCCCAAACTGACTCATCACCCCAAACTGACTCATCAGCCCAAACTAGGCCATCACCCCAAACAAACCTATCACCCCAAACTGACCCATCACCCCAAATTGACTCATCACCAAAAACAGGCCCATCATCACAAACTGACCCATCACCCCAAACTGACCCATCACTCCAAACTGACACATCACCCCAAATTGATCCATCATCCCAAACTGACTCATCACCCCAAGTTGACTCATCACCCGAAACTGACGCAGCACCACAACTAACCCATCACCCAAACTGAGGCATCACCCCAAACTGACTTATCATCCGAAACTGACTCATCAACAAAAACAGACCCATCATCCCAAACTGACTCATCAACCCAAACTGACTCATCACTAATACTGACCCATCATCCCAAACTGACCTTTCACCCCAAACTGATTCATCATCCGAAACTACCCATGACCCCTAAATGAACCATCAACTCAAACTGACTCATCACCCCAAACTGACTCATCACCAAAACAGACCCATCATCCCAAACTGACTAATCACCCCAAACTGACTAATCACTAAAACTGACCATCATCCCAAACTGAACCATCAACCTATACTGAAGCATCACCCCATTCTGACCCATCACCCAAAACTGACCCATCACCGCAAAGTGACCCATCACCCCAAACTGACCCATCAACCCCAACTGATTGATCACCCAAAAACTGACTAATCACCAAAAACATACCTACCAGCCCAAACTGACTCATCACCCCAAATTGACTCATCACGCGAAACTGACCCATGACCCGAAATTGAACCATCACCCCACACTGACCCATCACCCCAAATTGACTCATCACCAAAAACTGGCCCATCATCACAACTAACCCATCACTCAAACTGAGGCATCACCCCAAACTAACTTATCATCCCAAACTGACTCATCACGCAAAACTGACCCATGACCCCAAACTGACTCATCAACCCAAACTGACTCATCACCCGCAACTGATCCATGATCCCAAAATTACTCATCACCCAAAACTGACTCATCGCCCCAAACTGACTCATCGAACCACACTAATTCATCAACCCAAACTGACCCATCACCGCAAACTGACCCTTCACCCCAAACTGCCCCATCACCTCACACTGAACAATCATCCCAAACTGACTCATCACCCCAACTAAACCATCACCCCAAACTGAAGCATCGCCCCAAACATACTTATCATCTCAAACTTGCTCATCATGCGAAACTGACCTATGACCCCAAATTGACCTATCACCCCACACTGACCTTGCACCCCAAACTGACTCATCACCAAAAACAGACTCATCATCCGAAACTGACTCATCAACCCAAACTGACTCATCACCGGCAACTGACCCATGATCCCAAAATGACCTATCACCCCAAACTGACTCATCACCCCAAATTGACTCATCATCCACAAACTGACTCATCACCCAAAACTGACCCATCACCGCACAGTAACCCATCACCCCAAACTGACCCAACACCCCCAACTGATTGATCACCCACAAACTGTCTAATCACCAAAAACATACCTACCAGCCCAAACTGACTCATCACCCCAAACTAACCCATCAACCCAAACTGACCCATCACCCACAAACTGGCCCATCACCCCCAACTGAACCATCATCCACCAACTGAACCATCACCCCAAACTGACTCATCACCCCAAACTGACACATCACCACAAACTGATTCATTACCCCAAATTAACCCATCACCGCAAATTGACTCATCACCAAAAACAGGCCCATCATCCCAAACTAACCCATCACCCACAAACTGATTCAACACCAAAAACTGACACATCACCGCAAACTGACTCATCGCCAAAAAACTGACTCATCACCACAAACTGACTCATCACCCCTAACTGACCAAACACCCCAAAATGACGTATGAACCACAAACTGACTCATCACCACAAACTGAACATCATCCCAAACTGACCCATCACTCCAAACTGACCCATCACTGCAAAATGACCCATTATCCCAAACTGACTCATCACCGCAAATTGACTCATCACCCCAAACTGACGCATCACCCCAAACTGACTCATCACCCCAAACTGACTCATCACGCGAAACTGACTAAACACCAAATACTGACCTACCACCGCTAACTGACTCATCATCCCAGACTGAACCATAACCCCAAACTGAGGCATCACCCACAAACTGAGTCATCACCCCAAACTGAGTCATCACCCCAAACTGAGTCATTACCCCAAATTGACTCATCACCCTAAACTGACGCATCACCCCAAACTGACTCATCACCCCAAACTGACTCATCACGCGAAACTGACTAAACACCAAAAACTGACCTACCACCGCTAACTGACTCATCATCCCAGACTGAACCATAACCCCAAACTGAGGCATCACCCACAAACTGAGTCATCACCCCAAACTGAGTCATCACCCCAAACTGAGTCATTACCCCAAACTGACGCATCACCCCAAATTGACTCATCACCCCAAACTGACGCATCACCCCAAACTGACTCATCACCCTAAACTGACTCATCACGCGAAACTGACTAAACACCAAAAACTGACCTACCACCGCTAACTGACTCATCATCCCAGACTGAACCATAACCCCAAACTGAGGTATCACCCACACATTGAGTCATCACCCCAAACTGAGTCATCACCCCAAACTGAGTCATTACCCCAAACTGAGTCATCTCCCCAAACTGACTCATCACCCCAAACTGACTCATCAGCCCAAACTAAGCCATCACCCCAAACAAACCTATCACCCCAAACTGACCCATCACCCCAAATTGACTCATCACCAAAGACAGGCCCATCATCACAAAGTGACCCTTCACCGCAAACTAACCCATCATCCCAAACTGAACCATCATCCCAAACTGACTCATCTCCCCAAACTGAATCATCACCCTAAACTGACGCATCACCCTAACTAACCCATCCCCCAAACAGATTATCATCGCAAACTGACACCTCATGCAAAACTGACCCATGACCCCAAATTGACCCATCACCCCACACTGACCTTGCACACTAAACTGACTCATCACCAAAAACAGACCCATCATCCCAAATTGACTCATCACCAAAAACAGGCCCATCATCACAAAGTGACCCTTCACCGCAAACTAACCCATCATCTCAAACTGAACCATCATCCCAAACTGACTCATCTCCCCAAACTGAATCATCACCCTAAACTGACGCATCACCCTAACTAATCCATCCCCCAAACAGATTAGCATCCCAAACTGACTCATCATGCAAAACTGACCCATGACCCCAAATTGACCCATCACCCCACATTGACTTTGCACCCTAAACTGACTCATCACCAAAAACAGACCCATCATCCAAAATTGACTCATCATCCCAAACTGACCAATCACCCCAAACTGACTAATCACTAAAACTGACCCATCACCCCATACTGAAGCATCACCCCATTCTGACCCATCACCCAAAACTGACCCATCACCGCAAAGTGACCCATCACCCCAAACTGACCCATCACCCCCAACTGATTGATCACCCACAAACTGACTAATCACCAAAAACATACCTACCAGCCCAAACTGACTCATCACCCCAAACTGACTCATCACGCGAAACTGACCCATGACCCGAAATTGAACCATCACCCCACGCTGACCCATCACCCCAAATTGACTCATTACCAAAAACTGGCCCATCATCACAACTAACCCATCACTCAAACTGAGGCATCACCCCAAACTAACTTATCATCCCAAACTGACTCATCACGCAAAACTGACCCATGACCCCAAATTGACCCATCACCCCACACTGACCTTGCACCCAAAACTGACTCATCACCAAAAACAGACCCATCATCCCAAACTGACTCATCAACCCAAACTGACTCATCACCCGCAACTGATCCATGATCCCAAAATTATTCTTCACCCAAAACTGACTCATCGCCCCAAACTGACTCATCGAACCACACTAATTCATCACCCCAAACTGACCCATCACCCCAAACTGCCCTTTCACCTCACACTGAACAATCATCCCAAACTGACTCATCACCCCAACTAAACCATCTCCACAAACTGAAGCATCGCCCCAAACATACTTATCATCTCAAACTTACTCATCATGCGAAACTGACCTATGACCCCAAATTGACCTATCACCCCACACTGACCTTGCACCCCAAACTGACTCATCACCGAAAACAGACTCATCATCCGAAACTGACTCATCAACCCAAACTGACTCATCACCGGCAACTGACCCATGATCCCAAAATGACCTATCACCCCAAACTGACTCATCACCCCAAATTGACTCATCACACAAAACTGACTCATCGAGCAAACTAATTCATCACCCCCAACTGACACATCACCCCAAACTGTCACATCATCCACAAACTGACTCATCATCCCAAACTGACTCATCACCAAAAACAGACCCATCATCCAAAACTGAACCATCAACCCAAACTGACTGATCACCCACAAACTGACTAAACACCAAAAACTGACCTACCACCGCTAACTTACTCATCATCCCAGACTGAACCATAACCCCATACTGAAGCATCACCCTATTCGGACCCATCACCCAAAACTGACCCATCACCGCACAGTAACCCATCACCCCAAACTGACCCATCACCCCCAACTGATTGACCACCCACAAACTGACTAATCACCAAAAACATACCTAACAGCCCAAACTGACTCATCACCGCAAATTGACTCATCACCCCAAACTGACGCATCACCCCAAACTGACTCATCACCCCAAACTGACTCATCACGCGAAACTGACTAAACACCAAATACTGACCTACCACCGCTAACTGACTCATCTTCCCAGACTGAACCATAACCCCAAACTGAGGCATCACCCACAAACTGAGTCATCACCCCAAACTGAGTCATCACCCCAAACTGAGTCATTACCCCAAATTGACTCATCACCCCAAACTGACGCATCACCCCAAACTGACTCATCACCCCAAACTGACTCATCACGCGAAACTGACTAAACACCAAAAACTGACCTACCACCGCTAACTGACCCATCATCCCAGACTGAACCATAACCCCAAACTGAGGCATCACCCACAAACTGAGTCATCACCCCAAACTGAGTCATCACCCCAAACTGAGTCATTACCCCAAACTGACGCATCACCCCAAATTGACTCATCACCCCAAACTGACGCATCACCCCAAACTGACTCATCACCCCAAACTGACTCATCACGCGAAACTGACTAAACTCCAAAAACTGACCTACCACCGCTAACTGACTCATCATCCCAGACTGAACCATAACCCCAAACTGAGGTATCACCCACAAATTGAGTCATCACCCCAAACTGAGTCATCACCCCAAACTGAGTCATTACCCCAAACTGAGTCATCTCCCTAAACTGACTCATCACCCCAAACTGACTCATCAGCCCAAACTAAGCCATCACCCCAAACAAACCTATCACCCCAAACTGACCCATCACCCCAAATTGACTCATCACCAAAAACAGGCCCATCATCACAAAGTGACCCTTCACCGCAAACTAACCCATCATCCCAAACTGAACCATCATCCCAAACTGACTCATTTCCCCAAACTGAATCATCACCCTAAACTGACGCATCACCCTAACTAACCCATCCCCCAAACAGATTATCATCCCAAACTGACACCTCATGCAAAACTGACCCATGACCCCAAATTGACCCATCACCCCACACTGACCTTGCACACTAAACTGACTCATCACCAAAAACAGACCCATCATCCCAAATTGACTCATCACCAAAAACAGGCCCATCATCACAAAGTGACCCTTCACCGCAAACTAACCCATCATCTGAAACTGAACCATCATCCCAAACTGACTCATCTCCCCAAACTGAATCATCACCCTAAACTGACGTATCACCCTAACTAATCCATCCCCCAAACAGATTATCATCCCAAACTGACTCCTCATGCAAAACTGACCCATGACCCCAAATTGACCCATCACCCCACATTGACTTTGCACCCTAAACTGACTCATCACCAAAAACAGACCCATCATCCAAAATTGACTCATCAACCCAAACTGACTCATCACCCGCAACTGATCCATGATCGCAAAATGACCCATCACCCCAAACTGACTCATCACCCCAAACTGACTCATCGCCCAAAACTGACTCATCGCCCCAAACTGACTCATCGAACCAAACTAATACATCACCACAAACTGACGCATCACTCTAAACATACTGATCATCTCAAACTGACTCATCACGCGAAACTGACCCATGACCACAAATTGACCCATCACCCCACACTGACCTTGCACTCCAAACTGACTCATCTCCAAAAACAGACCCATCATCCGAAACTGACTCATCGCGCCAAACTGCCTCATCGAACCAAACTAATTCATCATCCCAAACTGACACATCACCCCAAACTAACGCATCACCCACAAACTGACTCATCACCCCAAACTGATTCATCATCCCAAACTGACTCTTCACCAAAAACAGAGCCATCATCCCAAACTGAACCATCACCCCAAAGTGACTCATCACCCGAAACTGACACACAACCCAACTGAGGCATCTCCCACAAACTGAGTCATCACCCCAAACTGAGTCATCACCCCAAACTGAGTCATCACCCCAAAATGACCCATCACCCCAAACTGACCCATCACCCTCAACTGAACCATCACCACTAACTGACTCATCACCACAAACTGACTCACCACCCCAAACAGACCCATCACCCCAAACAGACCCATCATCCCAAACAGACCCATCACCCCAAACAGACTCATCATCCCAAATTGAAAAATCTCCCTAAACTAACGCATCTCCCCAACTAACCCATCACCCAAACTGACGCATCATCCCAAACTGACTCATCAAGCGAAACTGACCCATGACCCCAAAATGACCCATCGCCCCAAACTGACTCAACACCCCAAACTGACCCATCACCCACAACTGACTCATCACCCTAAACTGACGTTTGACCAAAACTGATCTATTACTCCAACCCGATTCATCACCCCAGCTGACCCATCACCCCAAATTGGTTCATCACCAAAAACAGGCCCATCATCCCAAATTAACGCATCACCCCAAACTGACCCGTCACCCCAAACTGGCTCATCACCCACAAACTGATTCATCACCAAAAACTGAGACATCACCCAAACTGACTCATCGCCCCAAACTGACTCATCACCACAAACTGACTCATCACGCCTAACTGACCAAACACCCCAAACTGAACCATTATCCTAAACTGACTCATCACCCCAAATTGGCTCATCACCCCAAACTGACGCATCACCCCAACTAACCCATCACCCCAAACTGACACATCACCACAAACTGACTCATCACCCCAAACTGACTCATCACCAAAAACGGACACATCACCCCAAACTGACTCATCGCCCCAAACTGACTCACCACCACAAACTGACTCATCACGCCTAACTGACCAAACACCCCAAACTGAACCATTATCCCAAACTGACTCATCACCCCAAATTGGCTCAACACCCCAAACTGACGCATCACCCCAACTAACCCATCACCCCAAACTGACACATCACCACAAACTGACTCATCACCCCAAACTGACTCATCACCCCAAACTGACTCATCAGCCCAAACTAACCCATCAGCTCAAACAAACCCATCACCCCAAACTGACCCATCACCCCAAATTGACTCATCACCAAAAACAGACCCATCATCACAAACTGACCCATCACCCCAAACTGACCCATCACCCCAAACTGACCCCTCACCCCAAATTGAACCATCATCCCAAACTGACACATCACCCCAAGTTGACTCATCACCCTAAACTGACGCAGCACCACAACTAACCCATCACCCAAACTGAGGCATCACCCCAAACTGATTATCATGCCAAACTGACTCATCACGCAAAACTGACCCATGACCCCAAATTGACCCATCACCCCACATTGACCTTGCACCCAAAACTGACTCATCACCAAAAAACAGAACCGTCATCCCAAACTGACTCATCAACACAAACTGCCTTCTCACCGGCAACTGACCCATGGTCCCAAAATGATCCATCTCCCCAAACTGACTCATCACCCAAAACTGACTCATCGCGCCAAAATGACTCATCGAACCAAACTAATTTATCACCCCAAACTGACACATCACCCCAAACTGACGCATCTCCCACAAACTGAATAATCACCAGAAACTGACCTACCACCCCAAACTGACTCATCACCCCAAAATTACCCATAACCCCAACTGACTCATCACCACAAACAGACTTATCACCCCAAACTGACACATCACCCCAAACTGACACATCACCCCAAACTGACTCATCACCAAAAACTGAACCCATCACCCCAAACTGACTCATCACCCCAAACTGACTCATCACCCCAAACTTTCACATCACCCCAAACTGACCCATCATCCCAAACTGACCTTTCACCCCAAACTGATTCATCACCCGAAACTGCCCATGACCCCTAAGTAAACCATCAACTCAAACTGACTCATCACGCCAAACTGACTCATCACCAATACTGACCCATCATCCCAAACTGACGAATCACCCCATACTGACTCATCACTAAAAGTGACCCATCATCCCAAACTGAACCATCACCCCATACTGAAGCATCACCCCATTCTGACCCATCACCCAAAACTGACCCATCACCGCAAAGTGACCCATCACCCCAAACTGACCCATCACCCCCAACTGATTGATCACCCACAAACTGACTAATCACCAATAACATACCTACCAACCCAAACTGACTCATCACCCCAAACTGACTCATCACGCGAAACAGACCCATGACCCGAAATTGAAACATCATCGCACACTGACCCATCACCCCAAATTGACTCATCACCAAAAACTGGCCAATCATCACAACTAACCTATCACTCAAACTGAGGCATCACCCCAAACTAACTTATCATCCCAAACTGACTCATCACGCAAAACTGACCCATGACCCCAAATTGACCCATCACCCCACACTGACGTTGCACCCAAAACTGACTCATCACCAAAAACAGACCCATCATCCCAAACTGACTCATCAACCCAAACTGACTCATCACCCGCAACTGATCCATGATCCCAAAATTACTCATCACCCAAAACTGACTCATCGCCCCAAACTGACTCATCGAACCACACTAATTCATCACCCCAAACTGACCCATCACCCCAAACTGACCCTTCACTCCAAACTGCCCCATCACCTAACACTGAACAATCATCCCAAACTGACTCATCACCCCAACTAAACCATCACCCCAAACTGAAGCATCACCCCAAACATACTTATCATCTCAAACTTACTCATCATGCGAAACTGACCCATGACCCCAAATTGACCCATCAACCCACACTGACCTTGCACCCCAAACTGACTCATCACCAAAAACATACCCATCATCCGAAACTGACTCATCAACCCAAACTGACTCATCACCGGCAACTGACCCATGATCCCAAAATGACCTATCACCCCAAACTGACTCATCACCCCAAATTGACTCATCACATAAAACTGACTCATCGAGCAAACTAATTCATCACCCCCACCTGACACATCACCCCAAACTGTCGCATCACGCGAAACTGACTAAACACCAAAAACTGACCTACCACTGCTAACTGACTCATCATCCCAGCCTGAACCATAACCCCAAACTGAGGCATCACCCACAAACTGACTCATCACCCCAAACTGAGTCATCACCCCAAACTGAGTCATTACCCCAAACTGACGCATCACCCCAAACTGACTCATCACGCGAAACTGACTCATCACCCCAAACTGACTCATCACGCGAAACTGACCCATGACCCGAAATTGAACCATCACCCCACACTGACCCATGACCCCAAATTGATTCATCACCAAAAACAGGCACATCATCACAAACTTACCCCTTCACCCCAAACTGACCCATCAACCCAAACTGAACCATCATCCCAAACTGACTCATCACCCCAAATTGACTCATCACCCTAAACTGACGCAGCACCACAACTAACCCATCACTCAAACTGAGGCATCACCCCAAACTGACTTATCATCCCAAACTGACTCATCATGCGAAACTGACCCATGACCCCAAATTGACCCATCACCCCACACTGACCTTGCACCCCAAACTGACTCATCACCAAAAACAGACCCATCATCCGAAACTGACTCATCAACCGAAATTGACTCATCACCGGCAACTGACCCATGATCCCAAAATGACCTATCACCCCAAACTGACTCATCACCCCAAATTGACACATCACCCCAAACTGACGCATCACCCACAAACTGACTTATCACCCCAAACTGACTCATCATCCCAAACTGACACATTACCAAAAACAGACCCATCATCCCAAACTGAACCATCAACCCAAACTGACTGATCACCCACAAACTGACTAAACACCAAAAACTGACCTACCACTGCGAACTGACTCATCATCCCAGACTGAACCATAACCCCAAACTGAGGCATCACCCACAAACTGAGTCATCACCCCAAACTGAGTCATCACCCCAAATTGACTCATCACCAAAAACAGGCCCATCATCACAAACTGACCCATCACCCCAAACTGACCCATCACCCCAAACTGAACCATCACCCCAAATTGAACCATCATCCCAAACTGACTCATCACCCCAAGTTGACTCATCACCCTAAACTGACGCAGCACCACAACTAACCCATCACCCAAACTGAGGCATCACCCCAAACTGACTTACCATCCCAAACTGACTCATCACGCAAAACTGACCCAAGACCCCAAACTGACTCATCAATCCAAACTGACTTATCACCGGCAACTGACCCATAGTCCCAGAATGACCCATCTCCCCAAACTGACTCATCACCCAAAACTGACTCATCGCGCCAAAATGACTCATCGAACCAAACTAATTTATCACCCCAAACTGACACATTACCCCAAACTGACGCATCACCCACAAACAGACTAATCACCAGAAACTGACCTACCACCCCAAACTGACTCATCACCCCAAAATGACCCCTAACTGCAAACTGACTCATCACCACAAACTGACTCATCACCCCAAACTGACACATCACCCCTAACTGACACATCACCCCAAACTGACTCATCACCAAAAACTGAACCCATCACCCCAAACTGACTCATACCCCCAAACTTTCAAATCACCCCAAACTGACCCATCATCCCAAACTGACCTTTCACCCCAAACTAATTCATCACCCGAAACTGCCCATGACCCCTAAATGAACCATCAACTCAAAGTGACTCATCACCCCAAACTGACTCATCACCAAAACAGACCCATCATCCCAAACTGACTAATCACCCCAAACTGACTCATCACTAAAACTGACCCATCATCCCAAACTGAACCATCACCCCATACTGAAGCATCACCCCATTCTGACCCATCACCCAAACCTGTCCCATCACCGCAAACTGACCCATCACCCCAAACTGACCCATCACCCCCAACTGATTGATCACCCACAAACTGACTAATCACCAAAAACATACCTACCAGCCCAAACTGACTCATCACCCCAAACTAACCCATCACCCCAAACTGACCCATCACCCACAAACTGGACCATCACCCCCAACTGACCCATCACCGCAAACTGACCCATCACCCCAAACTGACCCATCACCCCCAACAGATTGATCACCCACAAACTGACTAATCACCAAAAAGATACCTACCAGCCCAAACTGACTCTTCACCGCAAACTAACCCATCATCCCAAACTAACCCATCACCAACAAACTGATTCAACACCAAAAACTGACACATCACCGCAAACTGACTCATGTCCGCAAACTGACTCATCACCACAAACTGACTCATCACCCCTAACTGACCAAACACCCCAAAATGACGTATGACCCACAAACTGACTCATCACCACAAACTGAACAACATCCCAAACTGACCCATCACTCCAAACTGACCCTTCACCCCAAACTGAGCCATCACCGCAAAATGAACCATTATCCCAAACTGACTCATCACCGCAAATTGACTCATCACCCCAAACTGATGCATCACCCCAAACTGAATCATCACCCCAAACTGACTCATCACGCGAAACTGACTAAACACCAAAAACTGACCTACCACCGCTAACTGACTCATCATCCCAGCCTGAACCATAACCCCAAACTGAGGCATCACCCACAAACTGACTCATCACCCCAAACTGAGTCATCACCCCAAACTGAGTCATTACCCCAAACTGACCCATGACCCGAAATTGAACCATCACCCCACACTGACCCATGACCCCAAATTGATTCATCACCAAAAACAGGCACATCATCACAAACTTACCCCTTCACCCCAAACTGACCCATCAACCCAAACTGAACCATCATCCCAAACTGACTCATCACCCCAAATTGACTCATCACCCTAAACTGACGCAGCACCACAACTAACCCATCACTCAAACTGAGGCATCACCCCAAACTGACTTATCATCCCAAACTGACTCATCATGCGAAACTGACCCATGACCCCAAATTGACCCATCACCCCACACTGACCTTGCACCCCAAACTGACTCATCACCAAAAACAGACCCATCATCCGAAACTGACTCATCAACCGAAATTGACTCATCACCGGCAACTGACCCATGATCCCAAAATGACCTATCACCCCAAACTGACTCATCACCCCAAATTGACACATCACCCCAAACTGACGCATCACCCACAAACTGACTTATCACCCCAAACTGACTCATCATCCCAAACTGACACATTACCAAAAACAGACCCATCATCCCAAACTGAACCATCAACCCAAACTGACTGATCACCCACAAACTGACTAAACACCAAAAACTGACCTACCACTGCGAACTGACTCACCATCCCAGACTGGACCATAACCCCAAACTGAGGCATCACCCACAAACTGAGTCATCACGCCAAACTGAGTCATCACCCCAAATTGACTCATCACCAAAAACAGGCCCATCATCACAAACTGACCCATCATCCCAAACTGACCCATCACCCCAAACTAAACCATCACCCCAAATTGAACCATCATCCCAAACTGACTCATCACCCCAAGTTGACTCATCACCCTAAACTGACGCAGCACCACAACGAACCCATCACCCAAACTGAGGCATCACCCCAAACTGACTTACCATCCCAAACTGACTCATCACGCAAAACTGACCCAAGACCCCAAACTGACTCATCAATTCAAACTGACTT
The DNA here is from genome assembly GCF_044704955.1 of Pristiophorus japonicus. Lineage (NCBI taxonomy): Eukaryota > Metazoa > Chordata > Chondrichthyes > Pristiophoridae > Pristiophorus > Pristiophorus japonicus. The sequence goes on from NW_027252779.1 coordinate 7,835,675, forward strand.
ATCACCGGCAACTGACCCATAGTCCCAGAATGACCCATCTCCCCAAACTGACTCATCACCCAAAACTGACTCATAGCGCCAAAATGACTCATCGAACCAAACTAATTTATCACCCCAAACTGACACATTACCCCAAACTGACGCATCACCCACAAACAGACTAATCACCAGAAACTGACCTACCACCCCAAACTGACTCAACTCCCCAAACTGACCCATAACCCCAAACTGACTCATCACCACAAACTGACTCATCACCCCAAACTGACACATCACCCCAAACTGACACATAACCCCAAACTGACTCATCACCACAAACTGACTCATCACCCCAAACTGACTCATCACCAAAAACTGAACCCATCACCCCAAACTGACTCATCGCCCCAAACTGACTCATCACCCCAAACTGACTCATCACCCCAAACTGACCCATCATCCCAAACTGAACTTTCACCCCAAACTGATTCATCACGCGAAACTGCCCATGACCCCTAAATGAACCATCAACTCAAACTGACTCATCACCCGAAACTGACTAATCACCCCAAACTGACTCATCACCAAAACAGACCCATCATCCCAAACTTACTAATCACCCCAAACTGACTGTTCACTAAAACTGACCCATCATCTCAAACTGAACCATCAACCCACACTGAAGCATTACCCCATTCTGACCCATCACCCAAAACCGACCCAAATCCGCGAAGTGACCCATCACCCCAAACTGATCCATCACCCCCAACTGATTGATCACCCACCAACTGACTAATCACCAAAAACTCACCTACCAGCCCAAACTGACTCATCACCCCAAACTAACCCATCACCCCAAACTGACACATCACCCACAAACTCGCCCATCACCCACAACTGAACCATCATCCCAAACTAACCCATCACCCACAAACTGACTCAACACCAAAAACTGACACATCACCGCAAACTGACCCATCACCCCAAATTGACTCATCACCAAAAACAGGCCCATCATCACAAACTTACCCCTTCATCCCAAACTGACCCATCAACCCAAACTGAACCATCATCCCAAACTGACTCATCACCCCAAATTGACTCATCAGCCTAAACTGACGCAGCACCACAACTAACCCATCACTCAAACTGTGGCATCACCCCAAACTGACTTATCATCCCAAACTGACTCATCACGCAAAACTAACCCATGACCCCAAATTGACCCATCACCCCACACTGACCTTGCACCCCAAACTGACTCATCACCAAAAACAGACCCATCATCCGAAACTGACTCATCACCCCAAACTGACTCATCACCCAAAACTGACTCATCGAACCAAACTAATTCATCACCCCAAACTGACACATCACCCCAAACTGACGCATCACCCACAAACTGACTCCTCACCCCAAACTGACTCATCATCCCAAACTGACTCATCACCAAAAACAGACCAATCATCCCAAACTAAACAATCAACCCAAACTGACTGATCACCCACAAACTGACTAAACACCAAAAACTGACCTACCACCGCTAACTGACTCATCATCCCAGACTGACCCATAACCCGAAACTGAGGCATCACCCACAAACTGAGTCATCACCCCAAACTGAGTCATCACCCCAAACTGAGTCGTCACCACAAACTGAGTCATCACCCCAAACGAACTCATCAGCCCAAACTAAGCCATCACCCCAAATAAACCGATCACCCTAAACTGACCCATCACCCCAAATTGACTCATCACCAAAAACAGGCCCATCATCACAAAGTGACCCTTCACCCCAAACTAACCCATCATCCCAAACTGAACCATCATCCCAAACTGACTCATCACCCCAAATTGAATCATCACCCTAAACTGACGCATCACCCCAACTAACCCATCACCCAAACAGATTATCATCCCAAACTGACTCATCATGCAAAACTGACCCATGACCCCAAATTGACCCATCGCCCCACACTGACCTTGCACCCCAAACTGACTCATCACCAAAAACAGACCCATCGTCCCAAATTGACTCATCAACCCAAACTGACTCATCACCCGCAACTGATCCATGATCGCAAAATGACCCATCACCGCAAACTGACTCATCACCCCAAACTGACTCATCGCCCAAAACTGACTCAGCGCCCCAAACTGACTCATCGAACCAATCTAATACATCACCTCAAACTGACGCATCACCCTAAACATACTTATCATCTCAAACTGACTCATCACGTGAAACTGAACCTTGACCCCAAATTGACCCATTACCCCACACTGACCTTGCATTCCAAACTGACTCATCACCAAAAACAGACCCATCATCCCAAACTGACTCATCACGCCAAACTGACTCATCGAACCAAACTAATTCATCACCCCAAACTGACACATCACCCCAAACTCACGCATCACCCACAAGCTGATTCATCATCCCAAACTGACTCATCACAAAAAAAAGACCCATCATCACAAACTGACCCCTTCACCCCAAACTGACCCATCAACCCACAATTGATCCATGATCCCAAAATTACTCATCACCCAAAACTGACTCATCGCCCCAAACTGACTCATCGAATCACGCTAATTCATCACCCTAAACTGACCCATCACCCCAACCTGACCCTTCACCCCAAACTGCCCCATCACCTCACACTGAACAATCATCCCAAACTGACTCATCACCCCAACTAACCCATCACCCCAAACTGAAGCATCACCCCAAACATACTTATCATCTCAAACTGACTCATCATGCGAAACTGACCCATGACCCCAAATTGCCCCATCACCCTACACTGACCTTGCACCCCAAACTGACTCATCACCAAAAACAGACCCATCATCCGAAACTGACTCATCAACCCAAACTGACTCATCACCGGCAACTGACCCATGATCCCAAAATGACCTATCACCCCAAACTGACTCATCACCCCAAACTGACTCATCACCCAAAACTGACTCATCGAACGAAACTAATTCATCGGCCCAAACTGACACATCACCCCAAACTGACGCATCACCCACAAACTGACTCATCACCCCAAACTGACTCATCATCCCAAACTGACTCATCACCCACAAACTGAGTCATCACCCCAAACTGACTCATCACCCCAAAGTGAATCATCACCCCAAACTGATTCATTCACCCCAAACTGACCCATCACCCCAAACTGACACATCACCCCAAACAAACCCATCACCCCCAACTGAACCATAACCACTAACTGACTCATCACCACAAAATGACTCATCACCCCAAACAGACCCATCTTCCCAAACAGACCCATCACCCCAAACTGACTCATCACCCCAAATTGAAACATCACCCTAAACTGACGCATCACCCCAAACAAACCACTCACCCCAAACTGACCCATCACCCCAAACTGACCCATCACCCCAAACTGACCCATCACCCCAAACTGACCCAACACCCCAAACTGACCCAACACCCCAAATTGACTCATCACCAAAAACAGGCCCATCATCACAAACTGACCCCTTCACCCCAAACTGACCCATCAACCCAAACTGAACCATCATCCCAAACTGACTCATCACCCCAAATTGACTCATCACCCTAAACTGACGCAGCACCACAACGAAACCATGACTCAAACTGAGGCATCACCCCAAACTGACTTATCATCCCAAACTGACTCATCACGCAAAACTGACCCATGACCCCAAATTGATCCATCACCCCACACTGACCTTGCACCCCAAACTGACTCATCACCAAAAACAGAACCATCATCCCAAACTGACTCATCAACCCAAACTGACTCATCACCCACAATTGATCCATGATCCCAAAATTACTCATCACACAGAACTGACACATCGCCCCAAACTGACTCATCGAATCACACTAATTCATCACCCCAAACTGGCCCATCACCCCAACTAACCCATCACCCCAAACTGAAGCATCACCCCAAACATACTTATCATCTCAAACTGACTCATCATGCGAAACTGACCCATGACCCCAAATTGACCCATCACCCCACACTGACCTTGCACCCCAAACTGACTCATCACCAAAAACAGACCCATCATCTGAAACTGAGGCATCAACCCAAACTGACTCATCACCGGCAACTGACCCATGATCCCAAAATGATCTATCACAAAAAACTGACTCATCACCCCAAACTGACTCATCACCCAAAACTGACTCATCGAACCAAACTAATTCATCACCCCAAACTGACACATCACCCCAAACTGACGCATCACCCACAAACTGACTCATCACCCCAAATTGACTCAACATCCCAAACTGACTCCTCACCAAAAACAGACACATCATCTCAAACTGAACCATCTACCCAAAATGACTGATCACCCACAAACTGACTAAACACCAAAAACTGACCTACCACCGCTAACTGACTCATCATCCCAGACTGACACATAACCCGAAACTGAGGCATCACCCACAAACTGAGTCATCACCCCAAACTGAGTCATCACCCCAAACTGAGTCATCTGGCCAAACTGACTCATCATCCCAAACTGACTCATCAGCCCAAACTAAGCCATCACCCCAAATAAAACTATCACCCCAAACTGACACATCACCCCAAATTGACTCATCACCAAAAACAGGCCCATCATCACAAAGTGACCCTTCACCCCAAACTAACCCATCATCACAAACTGAACCATCATCCCAAACTGACTCATCACCCCAAATTGAATCATCACCCTAAACTGACGCATCACCCCAACTAACCCATCACCCAAACAGATTATCATCCCAAACTGACTCATCATGCAAAACTGACCCATGACCCCAAATTGACCCATCGCCCCACACTGACCTTGCACTACAAACTGACTCATCACCAAAAACAGACCCATCGTCCCAAATTGACTCATCATCCCAACCTGACTCATCACCCGCAACTGATCCATGATCGCAAAATGACCCATCACCCCAAACTGACTCATCACCTCAAACTGACTCATCGCCCAAAACTGACTCAGCGCCCCAAACTGACTCATCGAACCAAACTAATACATCACCCCAAATTGACGCATCACCCTAAACATACTTATCATCTCAAACTGACTCATCACGTGAAACTGAACCTTGACCCCAAATTGACCCCTCACCCCACACTGACCTTGCATTCCAAACTGACTCATCAACAAAAACAGACCCATCATCCCAAACTGATTCATCACGCCAAACTGACTCATCGAACCAAACTAATTCATCACCGCAAACTGACACATCACCCCAAACTGACGCATCACCCACAAACTGATTCATCACCCCAAACTGATTCATCATCCCAAACTGACTCATCACCAAAAACAGACCCATCATTCCAAACTGAACCATCACCCCAAACTGACTCATCACCCCAAACTGACCCATAACCCCAACTGAGGCATCACCCACAAACTGAGTCATCACCCCAAACTGAGTCATCACCCCAAACTGAATCATCACCCCAAACTGAGTCATCACCCCAAACTGACCCATCACCCCAAACTGACCCATCACCCCAAACAAACCCATCACCCCCAAATGAACCATCGCCACTAACTGACTCATCACCACAAACTGACTCATCACCCCAAACAGACCCATCACCCCAAACAGACCCATCACCCCAAACTGACTCATCACCCCAAATTGAAACATCACCCTAAACTGACGCATCACCCCAACTAACCCATCACCCAAATTGACGCATAATCCCAAACTGACTCATCAAGCGAAACTGACCCATGACCCCAAATTGACCCATCACTCCACACTGACCATGCACCCCAAACTGACTCATCACCAACAGCAGACCCATCATACCAAACTGATTCCTCAACCCAAACTGAATCATCACCCGCAACTGACCCATGATCCCAAAATGACCCATCAACCCAAACTGACTCATCACCCAAAACTGATTCATCGCCCCAAACTGACTCAAAGAACCAAATTAATTCATCACCCCAAACTGACCCATCACCCCAAACTGAACCTTCACCCCAAACTGACCCATAACCCGCACACTGAACAATCATCCCAAACTGACTCATCACCCCAAATTGACTCATCACCATTAACTGACGCATCACCCCAACTAAACCATCACCCCAAACTGACGCATCACCCCAAACGTACTTATCATCCCAAACTGACTCATCAACCCAAACTGACTCATCATCCGCAACTGACCCATGACCCCAAAATGGCCCATCACCCCAAACTGATTCATCACCCACGAACTGACTCATCACCAAAAACTGACCCATCACGCCAAACTGACTTATCGCCCCAAACTAACTCATCGCCCCAAACTGACTCATCACCCCAAACTGACCCATCACCCAAAACTGACTCATCACCCTAAACTGACTCTTGACCAATAACTGACCCATTACACCAAACTGATTCATCACGACAAACTGACCCATTTCCCCAAACTCACCCATCACTCCAAACTGACTCATTGCCCCAATCTGACACATCGCCCCAAATTGAATCATCACCCCAAACAGAACCATCACCCCAAACTGACGCAACACGCTCAACCGACCCATCAACACAAACTAAACCATGTCCCCACTCTGAATCATCACATCAATCTGACTCATCACCCCAAACTGACTCATCACCCCAAACTAACCCATCATCCCAAACATAACCATCACCCCAAACTGACCCATCACCCCAATTGACACATTACAAAAACAGGCCCATCATCCCAAACTAACACATCACCGCAAACCGACCCATCACTCCAAACTGAATCATCACACACAAACTGACTCATCACCAATAATTGACCCATCGCCCCAAACTGTCTCATCGCCCCAAACTGACTCATCACCACAAACTGAACATCAGCCGAAACTGACCCTTCACCCCAAACTGATCCATCACCCCAAAATGAACCATCATTCCAAACTGACTCATCACCCCAAATTGAGTCATCATCCCAAACTAACCCATCACCAACAAACTGATTCAACACCAAAAACTGACACATCACCGCAAACTGACTCATGTCCGCAAACTGACTCATCACCACAAACTGACTCATCACCCCTAACTGACCAAACACCCCAAAATGACGTATGACCCACAAACTGACTCATCACCACAAACTGAACAACATCCCAAACTGACCCATCACTCCAAACTGACCCTTCACCCCAAACTGAGCCATCACCGCAAAATGAACCATTATCCCAAACTGACTCATCACCGCAAATTGACTCATCACCCCAAACTGATGCATCACCCCAAACTGAATCATCACCCCAAACTGACTCATCACGCGAAACTGACTAAACACCAAAAACTGACCTACCACCGCTAACTGACTCATCATCCCAGCCTGAACCATAACCCCAAACTGAGGCATCACCCACAAACTGACTCATCACCCCAAACTGAGTCATCACCCCAAACTGAGTCATTACCCCAAACTGACCCATGACCCGAAATTGAACCATCACCCCACACTGACCCATGACCCCAAATTGATTCATCACCAAAAACAGGCACATCATCACAAACTTACCCCTTCACCCCAAACTGACCCATCAACCCAAACTGAACCATCATCCCAAACTGACTCATCACCCCAAATTGACTCATCACCCTAAACTGACGCAGCACCACAACTAACCCATCACTCAAACTGAGGCATCACCCCAAACTGACTTATCATCCCAAACTGACTCATCATGCGAAACTGACCCATGACCCCAAATTGACCCATCACCCCACACTGACCTTGCACCCCAAACTGACTCATCACCAAAAACAGACCCATCATCCGAAACTGACTCATCAACCGAAATTGACTCATCACCGGCAACTGACCCATGATCCCAAAATGACCTATCACCCCAAACTGACTCATCACCCCAAATTGACACATCACCCCAAACTGACGCATCACCCACAAACTGACTTATCACCCCAAACTGACTCATCATCCCAAACTGACACATTACCAAAAACAGACCCATCATCCCAAACTGAACCATCAACCCAAACTGACTGATCACCCACAAACTGACTAAACACCAAAAACTGACCTACCACTGCGAACTGACTCACCATCCCAGACTGAACCATAACCCCAAACTGAGGCATCACCCACAAACTGAGTCATCACGCCAAACTGAGTCATCACCCCAAATTGACTCATCACCAAAAACAGGCCCATCATCACAAACTGACCCATCATCCCATACTGACCCATCACCCCAAACTAAACCATCACCCCAAATTGAACCATCATCCCAAACTGACTCATCACCCCAAGTTGACTCATCACCCTAAACTGACGCAGCACCACAACGAACCCATCACCCAAACTGAGGCATCACCCCAAACTGACTTACCATCCCAAACTGACTCATCACGCAAAACTGACCCAAGACCCCAAACTGACTCATCAATCCAAACTGACTTATCACCGGCAACTGACCCATAGTCCCAGAATGACCCATCTCCCCAAACTGACTCATCACCCAAAACTGACTCATAGCGCCAAAATGACTCATCGAACCAAACTAATTTATCACCCCAAACTGACACATTACCCCAAACTGACGCATCACCCACAAACAGACTAATCACCAGAAACTGACCTACCACCCCAAACTGACTCAACTCCCCAAACTGACCCATAACCCCAAACTGACTCATCACCACAAACTGACTCATCACCCCAAACTGACACATCACCCCAAACTGACACATAACCCCAAACTGACTCATCACCACAAACTGACTCATCACCCCAAACTGACTCATCACCAAAAACTGAACCCATCACCCCAAACTGACTCATCGCCCCAAACTGACTCATCACCCCAAACTGACTCATCACCCCAAACTGACCCATCATCCCAAACTGAACTTTCACCCCAAACTGATTCATCACGCGAAACTGCCCATGACCCCTAAATGAACCATCAACTCAAACTGACTCATCACCCGAAACTGACTAATCACCCCAAACTGACTCATCACCAAAACAGACCCATCATCCCAAACTTACTAATCACCCCAAACTGACTGTTCACTAAAACTGACCCATCATCTCAAACTGAACCATCAACCCACACTGAAGCATTACCCCATTCTGACCCATCACCCAAAACTGACCCAAATCCGCGAAGTGACCCATCACCCCAAACTGATCCATCACCCCCAACTGATTGATCACCCACCAACTGACTAATCACCAAAAACTCACCTACCAGCCCAAACTGACTCATCACCCCAAACTAACCCATCACCCCAAACTGACACATCACCCACAAACACGCCCATCACCCACAACTGAACCATCATCCCAAACTAACCCATCACCCACAAACTGACTCAACACCAAAAACTGACACATCACCGCAAACTGACTCATCGCCCCAAACTGACTCATCACCACAAACTGACTCATCACCTCTAACTGACCAAACACCCCAAAATGACATATCACCCACAAACTGACTCATCACCACAAACTGAACATCATCCCAAACTGACCCATCACTCCAAAATGACCCTTCACCACAAACTGACCCATCACCGCAAAATGAACCATTATCCCAAACTGACACATCACCGCAAATTGACTCATCACCCCAAACTGACGCATCACCCCAAACTGACTCATCACCCCAAACTGGCTCATCACGCGAAACTGACTCATCACCCCAAACTGACTCATCACGCAAAACTGACCCATGACCCGAAATTGAACAATCACCCCACACTGACCCATCACCCCAAATTGACTCATCACCAAAAACAGGCCCATCATCACAAACTTACCCCTTCATCCCAAACTGACCCATCAACCCAAACTGAACCATCATCCCAAACTGACTCATTACCCCAAATTGACTCATCAGCCTAAACTGACGCAGCACCACAACTAACCCATCACTCAAACTGTGGCATCACCCCAAACTGACTTATCATCCCAAACTGACTCATCACGCAAAACTAACCCATGACCCCAAATTGACCCATCACCCCACACTGACCTTGCACCCCAAACTGACTCATCACCAAAAACAGACCCATCATCCGAAACTGACTCATCACCCCAAACTGACTCATCACCCAAAACTGACTCATCGAACCAAACTAATTCATCACCCCAAACTGACACATCACCCCAAACTGACGCATCACCCACAAACTGACTCCTCACCCCAAACTGACTCATCATCCCAAACTGACTCATCACCAAAAACAGACCAATCATCCCAAACTAAACAATCAACCCAAACTGACTGATCACCCACAAACTGACTAAACACCAAAAACTGACCTACCACCGCTAACTGACTCATCATCCCAGACTGACCCATAACCCGAAACTGAGGCATCACCCACAAACTGAGTCATCACCCCAAACTGAGTCATCACCCCAAACTGAGTCGTCACCACAAACTGAGTCATCACCCCAAACGAACTCATCAGCCCAAACTAAGCCATCACCCCAAATAAACCGATCACCCTAAACTGACCCATCACCCCAAATTGACTCATCACCAAAAACAGGCCCATCATCACAAAGTGACCCTTCACCCCAAACTAACCCATCATCCCAAACTGAACCATCATCCCAAACTGACTCATCACCCCAAATTGAATCATCACCCTAAACTGACGCATCACCCCAACTAACCCATCACCCAAACAGATTATCATCCCAAACTGACTCATCATGCAAAACTGACCCATGACCCCAAATTGACCCATCGCCCCACACTGACCTTGCACCCCAAACTGACTCATCACCAAAAACAGACCCATCGTCCCAAATTGACTCATCAACCCAAACTGACTCATCACCCGCAACTGATCCATGATCGCAAAATGACCCATCACCGCAAACTGACTCATCACCCCAAACTGACTCATCGCCCAAAACTGACTCAGCGCCCCAAACTGACTCATCGAACCAATCTAATACATCACCTCAAACTGACGCATCACCCTAAACATACTTATCATCTCAAACTGACTCATCACGTGAAACTGAACCTTGACCCCAAATTGACCCATTACCCCACACTGACCTTGCATTCCAAACTGACTCATCACCAAAAACAGACCCATCATCCCAAACTGACTCATCACGCCAAACTGACTCATCGAACCAAACTAATTCATCACCCCAAACTGACACATCACCCCAAACTCACGCATCACCCACAAGCTGATTCATCATCCCAAACTGACTCATCACAAAAAAAAGACCCATCATCACAAACTGACCCCTTCACCCCAAACTGACCCATCAACCCACAATTGATCCATGATCCCAAAATTACTCATCACCCAAAACTGACTCATCGCCCCAAACTGACTCATCGAATCACGCTAATTCATCACCCTAAACTGACCCATCACCCCAACCTGACCCTTCACCCCAAACTGCCCCATCACCTCACACTGAACAATCATCCCAAACTGACTCATCACCCCAACTAACCCATCACCCCAAACTGAAGCATCACCCCAAACATACTTATCATCTCAAACTGACTCATCATGCGAAACTGACCCATGACCCCAAATTGACCCATCACCCTACACTGACCTTGCACCCCAAACTGACTCATCACCAAAAACAGACCCATCATCCGAAACTGACTCATCAACCCAAACTGACTCATCACCGGCAACTGACCCATGATCCCAAAATGACCTATCACCCCAAACTGACTCATCACCCCAAACTGACTCATCGAACGAAACTAATTCATCGGCCCAAACTGACACATCACCCCAAACTGACGCATCACCCACAAACTGACTCATCACCCCAAACTGACTCATCATCCCAAACTGACTCATCACCCACAAACTGAGTCATCACCCCAAACTGACTCATCACCCCAAAGTGAATCATCACCCCAAACTGATTCATTCACCCCAAACTGACCCATCACCCCAAACTGACACATCACCCCAAACAAACCCATCACCCCCAACTGAACCATAACCACTAACTGACTCATCACCACAAAATGACTCATCACCCCAAACAGACCCATCTTCCCAAACAGACCCATCACCCCAAACTGACTCATCACCCCAAATTGAAACATCACCCTAAACTGACGCATCACCCCAAACAAACCACTCACCCCAAACTGACCCATCACCCCAAACTGACCCATCACCCCAAACTGACCCATCACCCCAAACTGACCCAACACCCCAAACTGACCCAACACCCCAAATTGACTCATCACCAAAAACAGGCCCATCATCACAAACTGACCCCTTCACCCCAAACTGACCCATCAACCCAAACTGAACCATCATCCCAAACTGACTCATCACCCCAAATTGACTCATCACCCTAAACTGACGCAGCACCACAACGAAACCATGACTCAAACTGAGGCATCACCCCAAACTGACTTATCATCCCAAACTGACTCATCACGCAAAACTGTCCCATGACCCCAAATTGATCCATCACCCCACACTGACCTTGCACCCCAAACTGACTCATCACCAAAAACAGAACCATCATCCCAAACTGACTCATCAACCCAAACTGACTCATCACCCACAATTGATCCATGATCCCAAAATTACTCATCACACAGAACTGACACATCGCCCCAAACTGACTCATCGAATCACACTAATTCATCACCCCAAACTGGCCCATCACCCCAACTAACCCATCACCCCAAACTGAAGCATCACCCCAAACATACTTATCATCTCAAACTGACTCATCATGCGAAACTGACCCATGACCCCAAATTGACCCATCACCCCACACTGACCTTGCACCCCAAACTGACTCATCACCAAAAACAGACCCATCATCTGAAACTGAGGCATCAACCCAAACTGACTCATCACCGGCAACTGACCCATGATCCCAAAATGATCTATCACAAAAAACTGACTCATCACCCCAAACTGACTCATCACCCAAAACTGACTCATCGAACCAAACTAATTCATCACCCCAAACTGACACATCACCCCAAACTGACGCATCACCCACAAACTGACTCATCACCCCAAATTGACTCAACATCCCAAACTGACTCCTCACCAAAAACAGACACTTCATCTCAAACTGAACCATCTACCCAAAATGACTGATCACCCACAAACTGACTAAACACCAAAAACTGACCTACCACCGCTAACTGACTCATCATCCCAGACTGACACATAACCCGAAACTGAGGCATCACCCACAAACTGAGTCATCACCCCAAACTGAGTCATCACCCCAAACTGAGTCATCTGGCCAAACTGACTCATCATCCCAAACTGACTCATCAGCCCAAACTAAGCCATCACCCCAAATAAAACTATCACCCCAAACTGACACATCACCCCAAATTGACTCATCACCAAAAACAGGCCCATCATCACAAAGTGACCCTTCACCCCAAACTAACCCATCATCACAAACTGAACCATCATCCCAAACTGACTCATCACCCCAAATTGAATCATCACCCTAAACTGACGCATCACCCCAACTAACCCATCACCCAAACAGATTATCATTCCAAACTGACTCATCATGCAAAACTGACCCATGACCCCAAATTGACCCATCGCCCCACACTGACCTTGCACTACAAACTGACTCATCACCAAAAACAGACCCATCGTCCCAAATTGACTCATCATCCCAACCTGACTCATCACCCGCAACTGATCCATGATCGCAAAATGACCCATCACCCCAAACTGACTCATCACCTCAAACTGACTCATCGCCCAAAACTGACTCAGCGCCCCAAACTGACTCATCGAACCAAACTAATACATCACCCCAAATTGACGCATCACCCTAAACATTCTTATCATCTCAAACTGACTCATCACGTGAAACTGAACCTTGACCCCAAATTGACCCCTCACCCCACACTGACCTTGCATTCCAAACTGACTCATCAACAAAAACAGACCCATCATCCCAAACTGATTCATCACGCCAAACTGACTCATCGAACCAAACTAATTCATCACCGCAAACTGACACATCACCCCAAACTGACGCATCACCCACAAACTGATTCATCACCCCAAACTGATTCATCATCCCAAACTGACTCATCACCAAAAACAGACCCATCATTCCAAACTGAACCATCACCCCAAACTGACTCATCACCCCAAACTGACCCATAACCCCAACTGAGGCATCACCCACAAACTGAGTCATCATCCCAAACTGAGTCATCACCCCAAACTGAATCATCACCCCAAACTGAGTCATCACCCCAAACTGACCCATCACCCCAAACTGACCCATCACCCCAAACAAACCCATCACCCCCAAATGAACCATCGCCACTAACTGACTCATCACCACAAACTGACTCATCACCCCAAACAGACCCATCACCCCAAACAGACCCATCACCCCAAACTGACTCATCACCCCAAATTGAAACATCACCCTAAACTGACGCATCACCCCAACTAACCCATCACCCAAATTGACGCATAATCCCAAACTGACTCATCAAGCGAAACTGACCCATGACCCCAAATTGACCCATCACTCCACACTGACCATGCACCCCAAACTGACTCATCACCAACAGCAGACCCATCATACCAAACTGATTCCTCAACCCAAACTGAATCATCACCCGCAACTGACCCATGATCCCAAAATGACCCATCAACCCAAACTGACTCATCACCCAAAACTGATTCATCGCCCCAAACTGACTCAAAGAACCAAATTAATTCATCACCCCAAACTGACCCATCACCCCAAACTGAACCTTCACCCCAAACTGACCCATAACCCGCACACTGAACAATCATCCCAAACTGACTCATCACCCCAAATTGACTCATCACCATTAACTGACGCATCACCCCAACTAAACCATCACCCCAAACTGACGCATCACCCCAAACGTACTTATCATCCCAAACTGACTCATCAACCCAAACTGACTCATCATCCGCAACTGACCCATGACCCCAAAATGGCCCATCACCCCAAACTGATTCATCACCCACGAACTGACTCATCACCAAAAACTGACCCATCACGCCAAACTGACTTATCGCCCCAAACTAACTCATCGCCCCAAACTGACTCATCACCCCAAACTGACCCATCACCCAAAACTGACTCATCACCCTAAACTGACTCTTGACCAATAACTGACCCATTACACCAAACTGATTCATCACGACAAACTGACCCATTTCCCCAAACTCACCCATCACTCCAAACTGACTCATTGCCCCAATCTGACACATCGCCCCAAATTGAATCATCACCCCAAACAGAACCATCACCCCAAACTGACGCAACACGCTCAACCGACCCATCAACACAAACTAAACCATGTCCCCACTCTGAATCATCACATCAATCTGACTCATCACCCCAAACTGACTCATCACCCCAAACTAACCCATCATCCCAAACATAACCATCACCCCAAACTGACCCATCACCCCAATTGACACATTACAAAAACAGGCCCATCATCCCAAACTAACACATCACCGCAAACCGACCCATCACTCCAAACTGAATCATCACACACAAACTGACTCATCACCAATAATTGACCCATCGCCCCAAACTGTCTCATCGCCCCAAACTGACTCATCACCACAAACTGAACATCAGCCGAAACTGACCCTTCACCCCAAACTGATCCATCACCCCAAAATGAACCATCATTCCAAACTGACTCATCACCCCAAATTGAGTCATCATCACAAACTAACACATCACCCCAAACCAAACCATCACCCCAAACTGACGCATCACCACAAACTGACATATTACCCCAAACTGAAACATGATGCGAAACTAACTCAAGACCCCAAATTGACCCATCACCCCACACTGACCTTGCACCCCAAACTGACTCATCAACAAAAACAGACCCATCATCACAAGCTGACTCATCAACCCAACTGACTCATCATCCGCAACTGACACATGTCCCCAAAATGACCCATCACCGCAAACTGACTCATCACCCACAAATTGTCTCATCACCAAAAACTGACCCATCACCACAAACTGACTCATCGCCCCATACTGACCCTTCACCCAAAACTAACCCATCATCCCAAACTGAACCATCATCCCAAACTGACTCATCACCCCAAATTGAATCATCACCCTAAACTGACGCATCACCCCAACTAACCCATCACCCAAACAGATTATCATCCCAAACAGACTCATCATGCAAAACTGACCCATGACCCCAAATTGAGCCATCGCCCCACACTGACCTTGCACCCCAAACTGACTCATCACCAAAAACAGACCCATCGTCCCAAATTGACTCATCAACCCAAACTGACACATCACCCGCAACTGATCCATGATCGCAAAATGACCCATCACCCCAAACTGACTCATCACCCCAAACTGACTCATCGCCCAAAACTGACTCAGCGCCCCAAACTGACTCATCGAACCAAACTAATACATCACCCCAAACTGACGCATCACCCTAAACATACTTATCATCTCAAAATGACTCATCAAATGAAACTGAACCTTGACCCCAAATTGACCCATCACCCCACACTGACCTTGCATTCCAAACGGACTCATCACCAAAAACAGACCCATCATCCCAAACTGAACCATCACCCCAAACTGACTCATCACCCCAAACTGACCCATAAACCCAACTGAGGCACCACCCACAAACTGAGTCATCACCCCAAACTGAGTCATCACTCCAAACTGAATCATCACCCCAAACTGAGTCATCACCCCAAACTGACCCATCACCCCAAACAAACCCATCACCCCCAACTGAACCATCACCACTAACTGACTCATTACCACAAACTGACTCATCACCCAAACAGACCCATCACCCCAAATAGACCCATCACCCCAAACTGACTCATCACCCCAAATTGAAACATCACCCTAAACTGACTCATCACCATAAACAAACCACTCACCCCAAACTGACGCATCACCCCCAACTGACCCATCACCACAAACTGACTCATCACCCAAAACTGACTCATCGAACCAAACTAATTCATCACCCTAAACTGACACATCACCCCAAACAGACGCATCACCCACAAACTGACTCATCACCCCAAACTGACTCATCATCCCAAACTGACTCATCACCAAAAACATACCCATCATCCCAAACTGAACCATCAACCCAAACTGACTGATCAGCCACAAACTGACTAAACACCAAAAACTGACCTACCACCGCTAACTGACTCATCATCCCAGACTGACCCATAACCCGAAACTGAGACATCACCCACAAACTGAGTCATCACCCCAAACTGAGTCATCACCCCAAACTGAGTCGTCACCCCAAACTGAGTCATCTCGCCAAACTGACTCATCACCCCAAACTGACTCATCTGCCCAAACTAAGCCATCACCCCAAACTGACCCAGCACCCCAAACTGACCCAACACCCCAAATTGACTCATCACCAAAAACAGGCCCATCATCACAAACTGACCCCTTCACCCCAAACTGACCCATCAACAGAAACTGAACCATCATCCCAAACTCACTCATCACCCCAAATTGACACATCACCCTAAACTGACGCAGCACCACAACTAAACCATCACTCAAACTGAGGCATCACCCCAACCTGAATTATCATCCCAAACTGACTCATCACGCAAAACTGACCCATGACCCCAAATTGATCCATCACCCCACACTGACCTTGCACCCCAAACTGACTCATCACCAAAAACAGACCCATCATCCCAAACTGACTCATCAACCCAAACTGACTCATCACCCACAATTGATCCATGATCCCAAAATTTCTCATCACCCAAAACTGACTCATCACCCCAAACTGACTCATCGAATCACACTAATTCATCACCCCAAACTGATCCTTCACCCCAAACTGCCCCATCTCCTCACACTGAACAATCATCCCAAACTGACTCATCACCCCAACTAACCCATCACCCCAGACTGAAGCATCACCCCAAACATACTTATCATCTCAAACTGAATCATTATGCGAAACTGACCCATGACCCCAAATTGACCCATCACCCCACACTGACCTTGCACCCCAAACTGACTCATCACCAGAAACAGACCCATCATCCGAAACTGACTCATCAACCCAAACTGACTCATCACCGGTAACTGACCCATGATCCCAAAATGACCTATCACCCCAAACTGACTCATCACCCCAAACTGACTCATCACCCAAAACTGACTCATCGAACCAAACTAATTCATCACACCAAACTGACACATCACCCCAAACTGACGCATCACCCACAAACTGACTCATCACCCCAAACTGACTCATCATCCCAAACTGACTCATCACCAAAAACAGACCCATCATCCCAAACTGAACCATCAACCCAAACTGACTGATCACCCACAAACTGAATAAACACCGAAAACTGACCTACCACCGCTAACTGACTCATCATCCCAGACTGACACATAACCCGAAAGTGAGGCATCACCCACAAACTGAGTCATCACCCCAAACTGAGTCATCACTCCAAACTGAATCATCACCCCAAACTGAGTCATCACCCCAAACTGACCCATCACCCCAAACAAACCCATCACCCCCAACTGAACTATCACCACTAACTGACTCATTACCACAAACTGACTCATCACCCAAATAGACCCATCACCCCAAACAGACCCATCACCCCAAACTGACTCATCACCCCAAATTGAAACATCACCCTAAACTGACTCATCACCCTAAACAAACCACTCACCCCAAACTGACCCATCACCCCCAACTGACACATCACCCCAAACAGACGCATCACCCACATACTGACTAATCACCCCAAACTGACTCATCATCCCAAACTGACTCATCACCAAAAACATACCCATCATCCCAAACTGAACCATCAACCCAAACTGACTGATCACCCACAAACTGACGAAACACCAAAAACTGACCTACCACCGCTAACTGACTCATCATCCCAGACTGACCCATAACCCGAAACTGAGGCATCACCCACAAACTGAGTCATCACCCCAAACTGAGTCATCACCCCAAACTGAGTCGTCACCCCAAACTAAGCCATCACCCAAAACTGACCCATCAGCTCAAACTGACCCAACACCCCAAATTGACTCATCACCAAAAACAGGCCCATCATCACAAACTGACCCCTTCACCCCAAACTGACCCATCAACACAAACTGAACCATCATCCCAAACTCACTCATCACCCCAAATTGACACATCACCCTAAACTGACGCAGCACCACAACTAAACCATCACTCAAACTGAGGCATCACCCCAAACTGAATTATTATCCCAAACTGACTCATCACGCAAAACTGACCCATGACCCCAAATTGATCCATCACCCCACACTGACCTTGCACCCCAAACTGACTCATCACCAAAAACAGACCCATCATCCCAAACTGACTCATCAACCCAAACTGACTCATCACCCACAATTGATCCATGATCCCAAAATTTCTCATCACCCAAAACTGACTCATCACACCAAACTGACTCATCGAATCACACTAATTCATCACCCCAAACTGATCCTTCACCCCAAACTGCCCCATCACCTCACACTGAACAATCATCCCAAACTAACTCATCACCCCAACTAACCCATCACCCCAGACTGAAGCATCACCCCAAACATACTTATCATCTCAAACTGACTCATTATGCGAAACTGACCCATGACCCCAAATTGACCCATCACCCCACACTGACCTTGCACCCCAAACTGACTCATCACCAGAAACAGACCCATCATCCGAAACTGACTCATCAACCCAAACTGACTCATCACCGGTAACTGACCCATGATCCCAAAATGACCTATCACCCCAAACTGACTCATCACCCCAAACTGACTCATCACCCAAAACTGACTCATCGAACCAAACTAATTCATCACACCAAACTGACACGTCATCCCAAACTGACTCATCATCCCAAACTGACTCATCACCAAAAACAGACCCATCATCCCAAACTGAACCATCAACCCAAACTGACTGATCACCCACAAACTGACTAAACACCGAAAACTGACCTACCACCGCTAACTGACTCATCATCCCAGACTGACACATAACCCGAAACTGAGGCATCACCCACAAACTGAGTCATCACCCCAAACAGAGTCATCACCCCAAACTGAGTCGTCACCCCAAACTGAGTCATCTCGCCAAACTGACTCATCACCCCAAACTGACTCATCAGCCCAAACTAAGCCAGCACCCCAAATAAAACTATCACCCCAAACTGACACATCACCCCAAATTGACTCATCTCCAAAAACAGGCCCATCATCACAAAGTGACCCTTCACCCCAAACTAACCCATCATCCCAAACTGAACCATCATCCCAAACTGACTCATCACCCCAAATTTAATCATCACCCTAAACTGACGCATCACCCCAACTAACCCATCACCCAAACAGATTATCATCCCAAACTGACTCATCATGCAAAACTGACCCATGACCCCAAATTGACCCATCGCCCCACACTGACCTTGCACCCCCAAACTGACTCCTCACCAAAAACAGACCCATCGTCCCAAATTGACTCATCAACCCAAACTGACTCATCACCCGCAACTGATCCATGATCGCAAAATGACCCATCACCCCAAACTGACTCATCACCCCAATCTGACTCATCTCCCAAAACTGACTCAGCGCCCCAAACTGACTCATCGAACCAAACTAATACATCACCCCAAACTGACGCATCACCCTAAACATACTTATCATCTCAAACTGACTCATCACGTGAAACTGAACCTTGACCCCAAATTGACCCATCACCCCACACTGACCTTGCATTCCAAACTGACTCATCACCAAAAACAGACCCATCATCCCAAACTGACTCATCACGCCAAACTAACTCATCGAACCAAACTAATTCATCACCCCAAACTGACACATCATCACAAACTGACGCATCACCCAAAAACTGACTCATCACCCCAAACTGATTCATCATCCCAAACAGACGCATCACCAAAAACAGACCCATCATCCCAAAGTGAACCATCACCCCAAACTGACTCATCACCCCAAACTGACCCATAACCCCAACTGAGGCATCACCCACAATCTGAGTCATCACCCCAAACTTAGTCATCACCCCAAACTGAATCATCACCCCAAACTGAGTCATCACCCCAAATTGACCCATCACCCCAAACTGACCCATCACCCCAAACAAATCCATCACACCCAACTGAACCATCACCACTAACTGACTCATCACCACAAACTGACTCATCACTCCAAACAGACCCATCACCCCAAACAGACCCATCACCCCAAACTGACTCATCACCCCAAATTGAAACATCACCCTAAACTGATGCATCACCCCAACTAACCCATCACCCAAACTGACGCATAATTCCAAACTGACTCATCAAGCGAAACTGACCCATGACCCCAAATTGACCCATCACCCCACACTGACCATGCACCCCAAACTGACTCATCACCAAAAGCAGACCCATCATACCAAACGGATTCATCAACCCAAACTGAATCATTACCCGCAACTGACCCATGATCCCAAAATGACCCATCAACCCAAACTGACTCATCACCCCAAACTGACCCATCACCCAAAACTGACTCATCACCCCAAACTGACTCTTGACCAATAACTGACCCATTACACCAAACTGATTCATCACGACAAACTGACCCATTTCCCCAAACTCACCCATCACTCCAAACTGACTCATTGCCCCAATCTGACACATCACCCCAAATTGACTCATCACCCCAAACAGAACCATCTTCCCAAACTGACGCAACACGCTAAACCGACCCAACAAAACAAACTAAACCATGTCCCCACTCTGAATCATCACCTCAATCTGACTCATCATCCCAAACTGACACATCAACACAAACTGACTCATCACCCCAAACTGACTCATCACCCCAAACTAACTCATCACCGCAAACATAACCATCACCCCAAACTGAGCCATCACCCCAATTGAAACATTACAAAAACAGGCCCATCATCCCAAACTAACCCATCACCGCAAACTGACCCATCACTCCAAACTGAATCATCACACACAAACTGACTCATCACCAATAATTGACCCATCGCCCCAAACTGCCTCATCGCCCCAAACTGACTCATCAGCACAAACTGAACATCAGCCCAAACTGACCCTTCACCCCAAACTGATCCATCACCCCAAAATGACGCATCACCCACAAACTGACTCATCACCACAAACTGAACATCACCCCAAACTGACCCATCACTCCAAACTGACCCTTCACCCCAAACTGACCCATTACCGCAAAATGAACCATGATCCCAAACTGACACATCACCGCAAATTGAGTCATCATCCCAAACTAACACATCACCCCAAACCAAACCATCACCCCAAACTGACGCATCACCACAAACTGACATATCACCCCAAACTGACTCATGACGCGAAACGAACCCACGACCCCAAATTGACCCATCACCCCACACTGACCTTGCACCCCAAACTGACTCATCAACAAAAACAGACCCATCATCACAAACTGACTCATCAACCTAACTGACTCATCATCCGCAACTGACCCATGTCCCCAAAATGACCCATCACCGCAAACTGACTCATCACCCACAAACTGACTCATCACCAAAAACTGACCCATCACCACAAACTGACTCATCGCCCCATACTGACCCATCACCCCA
This sequence comes from Pristiophorus japonicus, assembly GCF_044704955.1. Lineage (NCBI taxonomy): Eukaryota > Metazoa > Chordata > Chondrichthyes > Pristiophoridae > Pristiophorus > Pristiophorus japonicus. The sequence continues at coordinate 7,858,421 of NW_027252779.1, forward strand.
AACTGACACATCACCCAAAACTGACTCATCACCCCAAACTGACACTTGACCAATAACTGACCCATTACACCAAACTGATTCATCACGACAAACTGACCCATTGCCCCAAATTCACCCATCACCCCAAACTGACTCATTGCCACAAACTGACACATCACCCCAAATTGACTCATCACCCAAACAGAACCATCACCCCAAACTGAACCATCACCCTAAATTAACTCATCACCAAAAACAGACCCATCATCCCAAACTGAACCATCACCCCAAATTAACCCATCACCCCTAAGTGACTCTCCTCACAAACAGACCCATCACCCCAAACTGACGCAACACGCTAAACTGACCCATCAACACAAACTGAACCATGTCCCCACTCTGACTCATCACCTCAATCTGACTCATCACCCCTAACTGACACATCAACACAAACTCACTCATCACCCCAAACTGACTCATCACCCCAAACTAACCCATCACCCGAAACATAACCATCACCGCAAACTGACCCATCACCCCAATTGATACATCACAAAAACAGGCTCAGCATCCAAACCTAACCCATCACCGCAAACTGACCCATCACTCCAAACTGAATCATCACACACAAACTCACTCATCACCAAAAACTGATACATCGCCCCAAACTGACTCATCGCCCCAAACTGACTCATCACCACAAACTGACCCATCACCCCAAACTGTCCCTTCACCCCAAACTGACCCTCCACCCCAAACTGATCCACCACCCCAAAATGAACAATCATTCCAAACTGACTCATCACCCCAGATTGAGTCATCATCCCAAATCAAACCATCACCCCAAACCAAACCATCACCCAAATTGACGCATCACCACAAACTGACCCATCACCCCAAACTGACTCATCGCCCCAAACTAACTCATCACCACAAATTGACTCATCACGCCTAACTGACCAAACAACCCAAACTGACTCATGACGCGAAAGTAAACCAAGACTCCAAATTGACCCATCACCCCACACTGACGTTGCACCCCAAACTGACTCATCAACAAAAACAGACCCATCATCCCAAACTGACCCACCAACCCAAACTGACTCATCACCCGCAACTGACCCATGACCCCAAAATGACCCATCGCCCCAAACTGACTCATCACCCACAAACTGACTCATCACCAAAAATTGACCCATCACCCCAAACTGACTAATCGTCCCAAACTGACTCAACACCCCAAACTAACCAATCACACAAAACTGACTCATCACCCTAAACTGACACTTGACCAAAACTGACCTATTACTCCAAACCGATTCATCACCCCAGCTGACCCATCACCCCAAATTGGTTCATCACCAAAAACAGGCCCATCATCCCAAATTAACGCTTCACCCCAAATTGACTCATCACCCCAAACTGACGCATCACCCCAACTAACCCATCACCCCAAACTGACACATCACCCCAAATTGACTCATCACCCCAAACTGACGCATCACCCCAACTAACCCATCACCCCAAACTGGCACATCACCCACAAACTGACTCATCACCAAAAACTGAAACATCACCCCAAACTGAAACATCATTCCAAACTTACTCATCACCCCAAATTGGCTCATCACCCCAAACTGACGTATCACCCCAACTAACCCATCACCCCAAACTGACACATCACCACAAACTGACTCATCACCCCAAACTGACTCATCACCCGAAACTAACTCATCAGCCCAAACTAACCCATCACCCCAAACAAACCCATCACCCCAAACTGACCCATCACCCCAAATTGACTCATCACCAAAAACAGGCCCATCATCACAAACTGACCCATCACCCGAAACTGACCCATCACCCCAAACTGACCCCTCACCCCAAATTGAACCATCATCCCGAACTGACTCATCATCCCAAGTTGACTCATCACCCTAAACTGACGCAGCACAACAACTAACCCATCACCCAAACTGAGGCATCACCCCAAACTGATTTATCATCCCAAACTGACTCATCACGCAAAACTGACCCATGACCCCAAACTGACTCATCAATCCAAACTGACTTATCACCGGCAATGGACCCATGGTTCCAAAATGACCCATCTCCCCAAACTGACTCATCACCCAAAACTGACTCATCGCGCCAAAATGACTCAACGAACCAAACTAATTTATCACCCCAAACTGACACATCACCCCAAACTAACGCATCACCCACAAACTGACTAATCACCAGAAACTGACCGACCACCCCAAACTGACTCATCACCCCAAACTGATCCATAACCCCAAACTGACTCATCACCACAAACTGACTCATCACCCCAAACTGACACATCACCCCAAACTGACACATCACCCCAAACTGACTCATCACCAAAAACTTAACCCATCACCCCAAACTGACTCATCGCCGCAAACTGACTCATCACCCCAAATTGACTCATCACCCCAACCTTTCACATCACCCCAAACTGACCCATCATCCCAAACTGACCTTTCACCCCAATCTGATTCATCATCCGAAACTGCCCATGACCCCTAAATGAATCAACTCAAATTGACTCATCACCCGAAACTGATTCATCGCCCCAAACTGACTCATCACCAAAACAGACCCATCATCCCAAACTGACGAATCACCCCAAACTGACTCATCACTAAAACTGACCCATCATCCCAAACTGAACCATCACCCCATACTGAAACATCACCCCATTCTGACCCATCACCCAAAACTGACCCATCACCGCATAGTGACCCATCACCCCAAACTGACCCATCACCCCCAACTGAATGATCACTCACAAACTGACTAATCACCAAAAGCTCACCTACCAGCCCAAACTGACTCATCTCCCCAAACTGACTCATCTCCGCAAAACTGACCCATCACCCACAAGCTGGCCCATCACCCCCAACTGAACCATCACCCCCAACTGAACCATCACCCCAAACTGACTCATTACCCCAAACTGACACATCACCACAAACTGACTCATCACCCCAAACTGACTCATTACCCCAAACTAACCCATCACCCCAAATTGATTCATCGCCAAAAACAGGCCCATCATCCCAAACTAACCCATCACCCACAAACTGACTCAACACCAAAAACTGACACATCACTGCAAACTGACTCATCGCCTCAAACTGACTCATCACCACAAACTGACTCATCACCCCTAACTGACCAAACACCCCAAAATGACGCATCACCCGCAAACTGACTCATCACCACAAAGAGAACATCACCCCAAACTGACCCATCACTCCAAACTGACCCTTCACCCAAAACTGACCCATCTCCGCAAAATGAACCATTATCCCAAACTGACTCATCACCGCAAATTGACTCATCACCCCAAACTGACGCATCACCCCAAACTGACTCATCACCCCAAACTGACTCATCACCCCAAACTGACACATCACCACAAACTGACTCATCACCCCAAACTGACTCATTACCCCAAACTAACCCATCACCCCAAATTGACTCATCGCCAAAAACAGGCCCCTCATCCCAAACTAACCCATCACCCACAAACTGACTCAACACCAAAAACTGACACATCACCGTAAACTGACTCATCGCCCCAAACTGACTCATCAGCACAAACTGACTCATGACCCCTAACTGACCAAACACCACAAAATGACGCATCACCCACAAACTGACTCATCACCACAAACTGAACATCACCCCAAACTGACTCATCACTCCAAACTGACCCTTCACCCCAAACTGACCCATCACCGCAAAATGAACCATTATCTAAAACTGACTCATCACCGCAAATTGACTCATCACCCCAAACTGAAGCATCACCCCAAACTGACTCATTACGCGAAACTGACTCATCACCCCAAACTGACTCATCACGCGAAACTGACCCATGACCCGAAATTGAACTATCACCCCACACTGACTTAGCACCACAAACTGACTCATCACCAAAAACAGACCCATCATCCCAAACTGACTCATCAACCCAAACTGATTCATTATCCGCAACCGATCCATGATCCCACAATGACGCATCTTTCCACACATCATTGCACACTTCATTCCACACATCATTCCACACATCATTCCACACATCATTCCACAAATCATTCCACACCTCATTCCACACAACATTCCACAAATCACTGCACACTTCATTCCTCACATCATTCCACACATCATTCCACACATCATTCCACACATTATTCCACACATAATTCCACACCTCATTCCAAACCTCATTCCAAACCTCATTCCACACATCATTCCACACATCTTTCCACACATAATTCCACACATCATTCCACACATCATTCCACACATCATTCCACACGTCATTCCACACGTCATTCCACACGTCATTCCACACATCATTCCACACATCATTCCACACATCATTCCACACATCATTCCACACATCATTCCACACATCACTCCACACATCATTGCACACATCATTCCAAATATCATTCCACACATCATTGCACACATCATTCCAAATATCATTCCACACATTATTCCATACATCATTCCACACATCATTCCACACACCATTACACATATCATTCCATACATCATTCCACACATCATTCCACACATCATTCCACACATCATTCCACACATCATTCCACACATCATTCCACACATCATTCCACACATCATTCCACACATCATTCCGCACTGCATTCCGCACGTCATTCCGCACGTCATTTCGCACGACATTCCACACATCATTCCTCACCTCATTCCACACCTCATTCCAAACCTCATTCTACACCTCATTCCACACCTCATTCCACACCACATTCCACACCTCATTCCACACCTCATTCCACACATCATTCCACACATCAATCCACACCTTATTCTACACTTCATTCCACACATCATTCCGCAAAATATTCCAAACATCATTCCATACATCATTCCACACATCATTCAATGCATCATTCCACATATCATTCCACACAACATGCCACACCTCATTCCACACATCATTCCATAACATTCCACACATCATGACACACATCAATCCACACACCATGCCACACATAATTTCACGCATCATTCCACATCTCAGTCCACACCTCGTTCCACACATCATTCCACACATTTTCCACATTTCATTCCTCACCTCATTCCACACAACTTTCCACACATCATTCCACACATCATTCAATACATCATTCCACATCTCATTCCACATCTCATTCCACATCTCATTCCACACATCATTCCACACATCATTCCATACCTCATTCCACACCTCGTTCCACACATCATTCCTCACATCCTTCCACACACCATTCCACACATCATTCCACACTTCATTCCACACTTCATTACACACATCATTCCACACATCTTTCTACACTTCATTCCACACATCATTCCACACAGCATTCCATACACCATTCCACATTTCACTCCACGCGTCCTTTCATACATCATTCCACACATCATTCCACACATCATTCCACACATCATTCAACACACCAATCCACACATTATTCTACACTTCATTCCACACATCATTCCTCACATCATTCCAAACATCATTCCATACCTCATTCCACAAATCATTCAATGCATCATTCCACATATCATTCCACACAACATGCCACACCTCATTGCACACATCATTCCATAACATTCCACACATCATGACACACATCAATCCACACATCATGCCACACATCATTCCACGCATCATTCCACATCTCAGTCCACACGTCGTTCCACACACCATTCCTCACATCATTCCACAATTCATTCCTCACCTCATTCCACACATCATTCCACACATCATTCAATACATCATTCAATACATCATTCCACATAACATTCCACATATCATTCCACACATCATTCCACATCTCATTCCACACATCATTCAACACATCATTCCAGACCTCATTCCACACCTCGTTCCACACATCATTCCTCACATCCTTCAACGCACCATTCCACACATCATTCCACACATCATTCCAAACATCATTCCACACATCTTTCCACACATCATTCCACACATCATTCCACACATCATTCCACACCTCATTCCACACCTCATTCCACACCTAATTCCAATCCTCATTCCACACTTCATTCCACACCTCATTCCACACCTCATTCCACACCTCATTCCACACTTCATTCCACACATCAATACACACATCAATACACACATCATTCCACACCTCATACTAAATAACATTGCACACATCATTCCACACATCATTCCACACATTATTCCACACATCATTCCACACATCATTCCACACATCATTCCACACATCATGCCACACATCATTCCACACCTCATTCCACACCTCATTCCACACCTCATTCCATACCTCATTCCACACATCATTCCACACATCATTCCACACAACATTCCGAACATCATTCCACACCTCAATCCACACATCATTCCACACATCATTCCACACATCATTCCACACATCAATAAACACATCATTCCACACCTCATACTACATAACATTCCACACATCTGTCCACACATCATTCCACACATCATTCCACACATCATTCCACATATCACTCCACACATCATTCCACACGTCATTCCACACATCATTCATCACATCATTCCACACATCATTCCACATCACATTCCACACCTCATTCCACACCTCATTCCACACCTCATTCCACACCTCATTCCACAACTCATTCTACAACTCATTCCACATGTCATTCCACACCTCATTCCACACATTATTCCAAACGTTATTCCACACATCATTCCACAACACATTCCACACATCATTCCTCACGTCATTCTACACATCATTTCACACATGATTCCAAACATCATTCCACACATCATTCCACACATAATTCCACACATCATTCCACACATCATTCCACACATCATTATACACATCATTGCACACCATATTCCACACCTCATTCCATATATAATTCCAAACATCATGACATACACCATTCCACACATCATTCCACACATCATTCCACACATCATTCCACACATCATTCCGCACGTCATTTCATACATCATTCCACACAGCATTCCACACAGCTTTCCGCACCTCATTCCGCACAGCATTCCACACATCATTCTACTCATCATTCCACATCTCATTCCACACATCATTCCTCACAGCATTCCACACCTCATTCCACACCTCATTCCACACCTCATTCCACACATCATTCCACACCTCATTCCACACCCCATTCCAAACCTCATTCCACACATCATTCCACACCTCATTCCACACCTCATTCCACACATCATTCCATTCATCATTCCACACATCATTCCACACATCATTCCACGCATCATTCCACACATCATTCCACACATCATTCCACACATCATTCCACACATCATACCACACATCATTCCACACATCATTCCACACCTCATTCCACACCTCATTTCACACCTCATTCCAGACATCATTCCACACATAATTCCACACATCATTCCACACAGCATTCCACACATCATTCCAAACATCATCCCACACCGCATTCCACACATCATTCCACACACCATTGCACACATCATTCCACACATCAATAAACACATCATTCCACACCTCATACAACATAACATTCCACACATCATTCCACTCATCATTCCACACATTCTTCCACACATCATTCCACACATCATTCCACACATCATTCCGCATATCATTCCACACATCATTTCACACATCATTCCACACATCATTCCACAACGTTCCACAAATTATTCCACACTTCATTCCACACCTCATTCCACACCTCATTCCACACCTCATTCCACACGTCATTCCAGACATCATTCCACACCTCATTCCACACCTCTCTCCACTACTCATTCCACACATCATTCCAAACATCATTCCACACCTCATTCCACACAGCATTCCACACATCATTCCATATATCCTTCCACACATGATTCCACACATGATTCCACACATCATTCCACACATCATGCCACAGATCATTCCAGACCTCATTCCACACCTCATTCGACACCTCATTCCACACCTCATTCCACACCTCATTCCACACATCATTCCACACATCATTCCACACATCATTCCACACATCAATAAACACATCATTCCACACCTCATACAACATAACATTCCACACATCTGTCCACACATCATTCCACACATCATTGCACACATCATTCCACATATCATTCTACACATCATTCCACACGTCATTCCACACAACATTCCACACTTCATTCCACACTTCATTCCACATGTCATTCCACACCTCATTCCACACATTATTCCAAACGTCATTCCACACATCATTCCACAACACATTCCACACATCATTCCTCACGTTATTCCACACATCATTCCACACATCATTCCACACATCATTCCACACATCATTCCACACCTCATTCCACACATCATTCCATAACATTGCACACATCATTGCACACATCATTACATACATCATGCCACACATCATGCCACACGTCATGCCACACATCATTCCACACCTCACTCCACACATCATTGCACACATCGATTCACACAGCATTCCAAACAACATTCCAAATATCATCCTCTCCTCATTCCACATATCATTCCACGCATCATTCCACGTCACATTCCACAACTCATACCACTCCTCATTCCACACCTCATTCCACACCTCATTCCAAATTCATTCCACAACTCATTCCACAACTCATTCCACATATCATTCCACACATCATTCCACACATCATTCAACACATCATTCCACACAACATTCCACACTTAATTCCACACTTCATTCCAAACGTCATTCCACACATCATTCCACAACTCATTCCACACATCATTCCTCATCTCATTCTACACATCATTTCACACATGATTCTATACATCATTTCACACATCATTCCACACATCATTCCACAACATTCCACACATTATTCCACACTTCATTCCACACATCATTCCTCACCTCATTACACACATCATTCCACACCTCATTCCACACATCATTACACACATCGATCCAAACATCATTCCAAAAAACATTCCAAATATCATCCACGCCTCATTCCACATATCATTCAACGCATCATTCCACATCTCAGTCCGCACATCGTTCCACACATCACGCGTCACATCTTTCCACACATCATTCCTCATATCATTCCCCACATCATTCCACGCATCATTCCACAAAAATTCCACACATCATTCCAAAACACATTCCAAAGAAAATTCCACACCTCATTCCACATAACATTCTACAAATCTTTCCACACATCATTCCTCACATCATTCCACACATCATTCCACTCCACATTCCGCACCTCATTCCACACATCATTCCACAGCGCATTCCACACGTCATTCCTCACATAAATCCACGCATCATTCCACACATCATTCCACACATCATTCCACACATCATTGCACAACACATTCCACACATCGTTCCAAACCTCATTCCACAACTCATTCCACACATCATTGCACACATCATTCCACACATCATTCCACACATCATTATCAACATCATTCCACAACATATTCCACACCTCATTCCATACATAATTCCAAACATCATTACATACACCATTCCACACATCATCTCAAACATCATTCCACACATCATTCCGCACTTCAGTTCACACATCATTTCACACATCATTCCACACATCATTACACAACATTCCACACTTTATTCCACACATTATTCCACACATCAGTCCATACCGCATTCCACACCTCATTCCACACATCATTCCACACATCATTCCACACATCATTCCACACATCATTCCACACCTCATTCCACACAACATTCCACACATCATTCCACACTTCATTCCACACCTCATTCCTCATCTCATTCCACACATCATTCCACACATCATTCAATACATCATTCCACATTTCATTCTACACAGCATTCCACACATCATTGCACACATCATTCCACACAGCATCCCAAATATCATTCCACACCTCATTCCACGCATCATTCCACATCTCATTCCACACATCATTCCACACATCATTCCACACATCATTCCACACATCATTCACACATCATTCCACACAGCATTCCGCACAGCTTTCCGCACATCATTCCACACATCATTCTACACAGCATTCCACAAATCATTGCACACATCATTCCACACAGCATCCCAAATATCATTTCACACCTCATTCCACTCATCATTCCACATCAGCCTATAAAAGGCTCAGCAGTCCGGCGGGAGTCGAGAGAGGCAGCGGCCTATAAAAGGCTCAGCAGTCCGGGTAGCGCCGAGAGAGGCGGGAGTCGAGAGAGGCAGCGGCCTATAAAAGGCTCAGCAGTCCGGGGAGCGTCGAGAGAGGCGGGAGGCGAGAGAGGCAGCGGCCTATAAAAGGCTCAGCAGTCCGGGTAGCGTCGAGAGAGCCGGGAGTTGAGAGACACGTACCGGTGCAGCTCCAGCTGAGAGATGTCAAAAAAGAAGTAGAAAGAAATCAAAAGGTGACGTCACAGTCAACGTGGTAAGTGATTGGCTGCTGATTGGTGAGTAGTTTTTCTTTTTCTTTATTAGTCAGTAACTTTTAACATTGTTGTCAGCAATTTAAATGTATCTAAGGGTTAAGTCATGGCAGGACAGCTCGGTAATGTGATATGCTCCTCCTGTACCATGTGGGAACACGGGGACAACACCAGTTTCCCTGACGACTACATGTGCGGGAAGTGTGTCCACCTCCGGCTACTGACGGTCTGTGTTGCGGAGTTGGAGCTGAAGGTGGATTCACTCTGGAGCATCCACGATGCTGAGAATGACGTGAGTATCACGTGTAGTGAGTTGGTCTGACCGCAGGAAAAGGGTCCACAGCCAGCGAGGGAATGGAAGACCAGCAGGAAGAGTAGTGCAAGGAAGGTAGTGCAGGGGGCCCCTGTGGTCATCCCACTGCAAAACAGATATACTGCTTTGAGTGCTGTTGAGTTGGATGACTCATCAGGAGTGGGCAGCAGCAGCCAAGTTCATGGCACCGTGGCTGGCTCTGTTGCACAGGAGGGCAGGAAAAAGTGTGGGCGAGCGATAGTGATAGGGGATTCAATTGTAAGGGAAATAGATAGGCGTTTCTGCACCGCAACCGAGACTCCAGGATGGTATGTTGCCTCCCTGGTGCAAGGGTCAAGGATGTCTCGGAGCGGGTGCAGGACATTCTAAAAAGGGAGGGAGAACAGCCAGTTGTCGTGGTGCACGTTGGTACCAATGACATAGGTAAAAAAAGGGATGAGTCCTACGAAATGAATTTAAGGAGCTAGGAGCTAAATTAAAAAGTAGGATATCAAAAATAGTAATCTCGGGATTGCTACAAGTGCCAGGTGCTAGTCAGAGTAGGAATCGCAGGATAGCTCAGATGAATACGTGGCTTGAGCAATGGTGCAGCAGGGAGGGATTCAAATTCCTGGGGCATTGGAACCGGTTCTGGGGGAGGTGGGACCGGTACAATCCGGACGGTCTGCACCTGGGCAGAATCGGAACCAATGTCCTCGGGGGAGTGTTTGCTAGTGCTGTTGGGGAGGAGTTAAACTAATATATCAGGGGGATGGGAACCAATGCAGGGAGGTAGAGGGAAACAAAAAGGAGGCAAAAACAAAAGACAGAAAGGGGATGAGGAAAAGTGGAGGGCAGAGAAACCCAAGGCAAAGAACAAAAAGGGCCATTGTACAGCAAAATTCTAAAAGGACAGAGGGTGTTAAAAAAACAAGCCTAAAGGCTTTGTGTCTTAATGCAAGGAGAATCCGCAATAAGATGGATGAATTAACTGTGCAAATAGATGTTAACAAATATGATGTATTGGGATTATGGAGACGTGGCTCCAGGATGAGCAGGGCTGGGAACTCAACATCCAGGGGTATTCAACATTCAGGAAGGATAGAATAAAAGGAAAAGGAGGTGGGGTAGCATTGCTGGTTAAGGAGGAGATTAAGGCAATAGTTAGGAAGGACATTAGCTTGGATGATGTGGAATCTATATGGGTGGAGCTGCAGAACACCAAAGGGCAAATAACGTTAGTGGGAGTTGTGTACAGACCTCCATACAGTAGTAGTGATGTTGGGGAGGGCATCAAACAGGAAATTAGGGGTGCGTGCAATAAAGGTGCAGCAGTTATAATGGGTGACTTTAATATGCACATAGATTGGGCTAACCAAACTGGAAGCAATACGGTGGAGGAGGATTTTCTGGAGTGCATAAGGGATGGTTTTTTAGACCAATATGTCGAGGAACCAACTAGGGGGGAGGCCATCTTAAACTGGGTGTTATGTAATGAGAGAGGATTAATTAGCAATCTCGTTGTGCGAGGCCCCTTGGGGAAGAGTGACCATAATATGGTGGAATTCTGCATTGGGATGGAGAATGAAGCAGTTAATTTAGAGACCATGGTCCAGAACTTAAAGAAGGCTAACTTTGAAGGTATGAGGCGTGAATTGGCTGGGATGGATTGGCGAATGATACTTAAGGGGTTGACTGTGGATGGGCAATGGCAGACATTTAGAGACCGCATGGATGAACTACAATAATTGTACATTCCTTTCTGGCATAGAAATAAAAAAGGGAAGGTGGCTCAACCGTGGCTATCAAGGGAAATCAGGGATAGTATTATAGCCAAGGAAGTGGCATACAAATTGGCCAGAAATAGCAGCGAACCTGGGGACTGGGAGAAATTTAGAACTCAGCAGAGGAGGACAAAGGGTTTGATTAGGGCAGGGAAAATGGAGTATGAGAAGAAGCTTGCAGCGAACATTAAGACGGATTGCAAAAGTTTCAATAGATATGTAAAGAGAAAAAGGTTAGTAAAGACAAACGTAGGTCCCCTGCAGTCAGAATCAGGGGAAGTCATAACGGGGAACAAAGAAATGGCGGACCAATTGAACAAGTACTTTGGTTCGGTATTCACGAAGGAGGACACGAACAACCTTCCGGTTATAAAGGGGGTCGGGGGGTCTAGTAAGGAGGAGGAACTGAGGGAAATCCTTATTAGCCGGGAAATTGTGTTGGGGAAATTGATGGGATTGAAGGTCGATAAATCCCCAGGGCCTGATGGACTGCATCCCAGAGTACTTAAGGAGGTGGCCTTGGAAATAGTGGATGCGTTGACAGTCATTTTCCAACATTCCATTGACTCTGGATCAGTTCCTGTGGAGTGGAGGGTAGCCAATGTAACCCCACTTTTTAAAAAAGGAGGGAGAGAGAAAACAGGGAATTATAGACCGGTCAGCCTGACATCGGTAGTGGGTAAAATGATGGAATCAATTATTAAGGATGTCATAGCAGTGCATTTGGAAAGAGGTGACATGATAGGTCCAAGTAAGCATGGATTTGTGAAAGGGAAATCATGCTTGACAAATCTTCTGGAATTTTTTGAGGATGTTTCCAGTAGAGTGGATAAGGGAGAACCAGTTGATGTGGTATATTTGGACTTTCAGAAGGCGTTCGACAAGGTCCCACACAAGAGATTGATGTTCAAAGTTAGAGCACATGGGATTGGGGGTAGTGTGCTGACATGGATTGAGAACTGGTTGTCAGACAGGAAGCAAAGAGTAGGAGTAAATGGGTACTTTTCAGAATGGCAGGCAGTGACTAGTGGGGTACCGAAAGGTTCTGTGCTGGGGCCCCAGCTGTTTACACTGTACATTAATGATTTAGATGAGGGGATTAAATGTAGTATCTCCAAATTTGCGGATGACACTAAGTTGGGTGGCAGTGTGAGCTGCGAGGAGGATGCTATGAGGCTGCAAAGCGACTTGGATAGGTTAGGTGAGTGGGCCAATGCATGGCAGATGAAGTATAATGTGGATAAATGTGAGGTTATCCACTTTGGTGGTAAAAACAGAGAGACAGACTATTATCTGAATGGTGACAGATTAGGAAAAGGGGAGGTGCAAAGAGACCTGGGTGTCATGGTACATCAGTCATTGAAGGTTGGCATGCAGGTGCAGCAGGCGGTTAAGAAAGCAAATGGCATGTTGGCCTTCATAGCAAGGGGATTTGAGTACAGGGGCAGGGAGGTGTTGATACAGTTGTACACGGCATTGGTGAGGCCACACCTGGAGTATTGTGTACAGTTTTGGTCTCCTAACCTGAGGAAGGACATTCTTGCTATTGAGGGAGTGCAGCGAAGGTTCACCAGACTGATTCCCGGGATGGCGGGACTGACCTATCAAGAAAGACTGGATCAACTGGGCTTGTATTCACTGGAGTTCAGAAGAATGAGAGGGGACCTCATAGAAACATTTAAAATTCTGACGGGGTTAGACAGGTTAGATGCAGGAAGAATGTTCCCAATGTTGGGGAAGTCCAGGACCAGAGGTCACAGTCTAAGGATAAGGGGTAAGCCATTTAGGACCGAGATGCGGAGGAAATTCTTCACCCAGAGAGTGGTGAACCTGTGGAATTCTCTACCACAGAAAGTTGTTGAGGCCAATTCACTAAATATATTCAAAAAGGAGTTAGATGAGGTCCTTACTACAAGGGAAATCAAGGGGTATGGCGAGAAAGCAGGAATGGGGTACTGAAGTTGAATGTTCAGCCATGAACTCATTGAATGGCGGTGCAGGCTAGAAGGGCCGAATGGCCTACTCCTGCAATGATTTTCTATGTTTCTATGTTTCTATCTCATTCCACACATCATTCCACTCATCATTTAACACATCATTTAACACATCATTCCACACATCATTCTAGACATCATTCTACACATCATTCCACACCTCATTCCACACCTCATTCCACACCTCATTCCACACATCATTCCACACCTCATTCCACACCTCATTCCACACCTCATTCCACACCTCATTCCACACCTCATTCCACACCTCATTCCACACCTCATTCCACACCTCATTCCTCACCGCATTCCACACCTCATTCCAAACCTCATTCCACACCTCATTCCACATCTCATTCCACACCTCATTCCACACCTCATTCCACACATCAATCCACACATCATTCCACACATCATACCACACATCATTCCACACCTCATTCCACACATCATTCCATAACATTCCACACATCATTACACACATCGATCCACACATCATTCCAAATATCATCCACTCCTCATTCCACATATTTTCCACGCATCATTCCACATCTCAGTCCGCACCTCGTTCCACATATCATTCCTCACATCTTTCCACACTTCATTCCACGCATCTTTCAATACATCATTCCACATATAATTCCTCACATCATTCCACGCATCTTTCCACATCTCATTCCATACAGCATTCCACATTTCATTCCACGCCTCCTTGCAGACACCATTCCACCTTTCATTCCACGCGTCCTTGCATACATCATTCCACACATCATTCTACACATCATTCCACACAGCATTCCACACATCATTGCACACAACATTCCACACATTCCACACATCAATCCACAGATCATTCTGCACATCATTCCACATATCATTCCACACATCATTCCACACATCATTCCACACATCAGTCAATATCGCAATCCACATCTCATTCCACACAACATTCCGCAAGTCATTCCGTACATCATTCCATACATCATTCCACACATAATTCCATACAGCATTCCACACAACATTCCACACATCATTCCACAGATCTTTCCACACATCATTCAACACAACATTCCACACATCATTCCACACCTCATTACACACATCATTCCACATCTTCATTCCACACATCATTCCACACATCTTTCCACACATCATTTACACCTCATTCCACACCTCATTCCAGACATGATTCGACACGTCATTCTCCACATCATTCCACACATAATTCCACACATCATTCCACACATCATTCCACAACTCATGCCACACATCATTCCACACATAATTCCACACATCATTCCACACATCATTCCAAACATCATTCCACACATCATTCCACACATCATTCTACACATCATTCCACACATCATTTCCCACATCATTCCACACATCATTCCACAACATTCCACACATTGTTCCACACTTCATTCCACACATCATTCCTCACCTCATTCCACACATCATTCCACACATCATTCAATACATCATTCCACATTTCATTCCACACATCATTCCAAACATCATTCCACATAGTATTCCACACATCATTGCACACATCATTAGACACAGCATCCCAAATATCATTCCACACTTCATTCCACATATCATTCCACATCTCATTCCACACATAATTCCACACATCATTCCGCACATCATTCCACACAGCTTACCGCACATCATTCCACACAGCATTCCACACATCATTCCGAACCTCATTCCACTCATCATTTCACATCTCATTCCATAACATTCCAAAAATCATTGCACACATCATTACTCACATAATGCCACACATCATGCCACACATCATGCCACACATCATTCCACACATCATTCCACAAATCATTCCAAACATCATTCCACACCTCATTCCACACATCATTACACACATCGATTCACACATCATTCCAAACAACATTCCAAATATCATCCACTCCTCATTCCACACATCACTTACACATCATTCCACACATCATTCTTGACATAATTCTACACCTCATTCCACACATCATTCCACACCTCATTCCACACATCATTCCATAACATTCCACACATCATTGCACACATCATTACACACATCATGCCACACATCATGCCACACATCATACCACACATCATTCCACACCTCATTCCACACATCATTACACACATCGATTCACACATCATTCCAAACAACATTCCAAATATTATCCTCTCCTCATTCCACATATCATTCCACGCATCATTCCACGTCACATTCCACAACTCATTCCACACCTCATTCCACACCTCATTCCACACCTCATTCCACACCTCATTCCACAACTCATTCCACAACTCATTCCACAACTCATTCCACATATCATTCCACACATCATTCCACACATCATTCAACACATCATTCCACACAACATTCCACACTTCATTCCACACTTCATTCCAAACGTCATTCCACACATCATTCCACATATCATTCCATACATAATTCCAAACATCATTACATACAACATTCCACACATCATTCCACACATCATTCCACACATCATTCCACACATCATTTCACACATCATTCCACACATCATTCCACAACATTCCACACATTATACCACACTTCATTCCACACATCATTCCTCACATCATTACACACATCATTCCACATATCATTCCACACATCATTACACATATCGATCCACACTTCATTCCAAAAAACATTCCAAATATCATCCACGCCTCATTCCACATATCATTCCACGCATCATTCCACATCTCAGTCCGCACATCGTTCCACACATCATTCGTCACAGCTTTCCACACTTCATTCCTCATATCATTCCCCACATCATTCCACGGGTCATTCCACAAAAATTCCACACATCATTCCAAAACACATTCCAAAGAAAATTCCACACCTCATTCCACATAACATTCTACAAATCTTTCCACACATCATTCCACACATCATTCCACATATCATTCCACACCACATTCCGCACCTCTATCCACACATCATTCCACACCGCATTCCACACGTCATTCCTCACATAAATCCACGCATCATTCCACACATCATTTCACACATCATTCCACACATCATTGCACAACACATTCCACACATCATTCCAAACCTCATTCCACAACTCATTCCACACATCATTCCACACATCATTCCACACATTATTCCACACATCATTATCCACATCATTCCACAACATATTCCACACCTCATTCCATACATAATTCCAAACATCATTACATACACCATTCCACACATCATTCCAAACATCTTTCCACACATCATTCCACACATCATTCCACACATCATTCCGCACATCATTCCACACGTCATTCCGCACTTCATTTCACACATCATTCCACACATCATTCCACACCTCATTCCACACAACATTCCACACATCATTCCACACTTCATTCCACACCTCATTCATCATCTCATTCCACACATCATTCCACACATCATTCAATACATCATTCCACATTTCATTCTACACATCATTCCACACATCATTCTACACAGCATTCCACACATCATTGCACACATCATGCCAAACAGCATCCCAAATATCATTTTACACCTCATTCCACGCATCATTCCACATCTCATTCCACACATCATTCCACACATCATTCCACACATCATCCTACACTTCATTCCACACATCATTCCGCACATCATTTCATACATCATTCCACACATCATTCCACTGATCATTCCATACAGCATTCCGCACATCATTTCACACCTCATTCCACTCATCATTCCACATCTCATTCCACACATCATTCCACTCATCATTTAACACATCATTTAACACATCATTCCACACATCATTCTAGACATCATTCTACACATCATACCACACCTCATTCCACACCTCAATCCACACCTCATTCCACACATCATTCTACACCTCATTCCACACCTCATTCCACACCTCATTCCACACCTCATTCCACACCTCATTCCACATCTCATTCCACACCTCATTCCACGCATCTTTCAATACATCATTCCACATATCATTCCTCACATCATTCCACGCTTCTTTGCACATCTCATTCCATACACTATTCCACAATTCATTCCACGCATCCTTGCATACATCATTCCACACATCATTCTACACATCATTCCACACAGCATTCCACACATCATTGCACACTACATTCCACCCATTCCACACATCAATCCACAGATCATTCTACACATCATTCCACACATCATTCCACACATCATTCCACACATCAATCAATATCGCATTCGACACAGCATTCCACACAGCATTCCACACAGAATTCCATACATCATTGCACACAACATTCCACACATCATTCCACACCTCATTCCACACATCATTTACATTTCATTCCACACATCATTCCACAGATCTTTCCACACATCATTCAACACAATATTCCACACATCATTCCACACATCTTTCCAGACATCATTTAAACCTCTATCCACACCTCATTCCACACATGATTCGACAGGTCATTCTCCACATCATTCCACACATGATTCCACACATGATTCCACACATGATTCCACACATGATTCCACAACTCATTCCACACATCCTCCCACACATCATTCCACACATCGTTCCACACATCATTCCACACATCATTCCACACAACATTCCACACATCATTCCACACTTCATTCCACACATCATTCCACACATCATTCCACACATCATTCCACACATCATTCCACACCATATTCCACAGCTCATTCCACACCTCATTCCACACCTCATTCCACAGATCACTCCACACATCACTCCACACATCATTCAATACATCATTCCACACATCATTCCAAACATCATTCCAAACATCATTCCACACATCATTCCACACCTCATTACACACATCATTCCACATCTTCATTCCACACATCATTCCACACATCTTTCCACACATCATTTACACCTCATTCCACACCTCATTCCACACATGATTCGACAAGTCATTCTCCACATCATTCCACACATGATTCCAAACATTATTCCACACATCATTCCACAACTCATTCCACAACTCATTCCACACATCATTCCACACAACGTTCCACACATCATTCCACACATCATTCCACACATCAATCCACACATCATTTCACACATCATTCCACTCATTTCACACATCATTCCACACATCACTCCACACATCATTCCCCACATCTTTCCAAACATCATTCCACACATCATTCCACATTTCATTCAATACATCATTCCACATATCATTCCACACAACATACCAAATATCATTCAACACAACATTCCACACTTCATTCCACACCTCATTACACACATCATTCCACATCTTCATTCCACACATCATTCCACACATCTTTCCACACATCATTTACACCCTTTCCACACCTCATTCCACACATGATTCGACACGGCATTCTCCACATCATTCCACACATGATTCCACACATCATTCCACACATCATTCCACAACTCATTCCACACATAATTCCATACACATCATTCCACACATAATTCCACACATCATTCCACACATCATTCCACACATCATTCCACACATCATTCCACACACCATTCCACACATCATTCCACACATCATTCCACACATCATTCCTCACATCATTCCTCACATCATTCCTCACATCATTCCACACATCATTCCACACATCATTCCACACATCATTCCACACAACATTCCACACATCATTCCACACATCATTCCAGACAGCATTCCACACATCATTGCACACAACATTCCACACATCATTCCACACATCATTCCACACCTCATTCCACACATCATTCCACATCTTCATTCCACACATCATTCCACACATCTTTCCAGACATCATTTAAACCTCATTCCACACCTCATTCCACACATGATTCGACACGTCATTCTCCACATCATTCCACACATGATTCCACACATGATTCGACACGTCATTCTCCACATCATTCCACACATGATTCCACACATGATTCCACACATCATTCCACACATCATTCCACACATCATTCCACACATCATTCCACACAACATTCCACACATCATTCCACACATCATTCCTCACATCATTCCACACATCATTCCACACAACATTCCACACATCATTCCACACATCATTCCAGACAGCATTCCACACGTCATTGCACACAACATTCCACACATCATTCCACATCTCATTCCACACCTCATTCTCACATCATTCAACACAACATTGCACACATCATTCCACACATGATTCCACACATGATTCCACAACTCATTCCACACATCATTCCACACATCATTCCACACATCATTCCACACATCATTCCACACATCATTCCACACTTCATTCCACACATCATTCCACACATCATTCCACACATCATTCCACACATCATTCCACAGCATATTCCACAGCTCATTCCACACCTCATTCCACACCTCATTCGACACATCACTCCACACATCACTCCACACATCATTCAATACATCATTCCACACATCATACCAAACATCATTCCAAACATCATTCCACACATCATTCCACACATCATTCCACACATCATTCCACACATCATTCCACACATCATTCCAAACATCATTCCACACATCATTCCACACCTCATTACACACATCATTCCACATCTTCATTCCACACATCATTCCACACATCTTTCCACACATCATTTACACCTCATTCCACACCTCATTCCACACATGATTCGACAAGTCATTCTCCACATCATTCCACACATGATTCCACACATCATTCCAAACATCATTCCACAACTCATTCCACACATCATTCCACACATCATTCCACACATCATTCCACACATCATTCCACACATCATTCCACACACCATTCCACACATCATTCCACACATCATTCCACACATCATTCCTCACATCATTCCTCACATCATTCCACACATCATTCCACACATCATTCCACACATCATTCCTCACATCATTCCACACATCATTCCACACATCATTCCACACATCATTCCACACATCATTCCACACATCATTCCACACATCATTCCACACATCATTCCACACATCATTCCACACAACATTCCACACATCATTCCACACATCATTCCTCACAACATTCCTCACATCATTCCACACATCATTCCACACATCATTCCACACATCATTCCACAGAACATTCCACACATCATTCCACACATCATTCCAGACAGCATTCCACACATCATTGCACACAACATTCCACACATCATTCCACATCTCATTCCACACCTCATTCTCACATCATTCAACACAACATTGCACACATCATTCCACACCTCATTCCACACATCATTCCACATCTTCATTCCACACATCATTCCACACATCATTCCAAACATCATTCCACAACTCATTCCACACATCATTCCACACATCATTCCACACATCATTCCACACATCATTCCACACATCATTCCACACACCATTCCACACATCATTCCACACATCATTCCACACATCATTCCTCACATCATTCCTCACATCATTCCACACATCATTCCACACATCATTCCACACATCATTCCTCACATCATTCCACACATCATTCCACACATCATTCCACACATCATTCCACACAACATTCCACACATCATTCCACACATCATTCCACGCAACATTCCACACATCATTCCACACATCATTCCACACACCATTCCACACATCATTCCACACATCATTCCACACATCATTCCACACATCATTCCTCACAACATTCCTCACATCATTCCACACATCATTCCACACAACATTCCACACATCATTCCACACATCATTCCAGACAGC
Organism: Pristiophorus japonicus; assembly: GCF_044704955.1. Taxonomy (NCBI): domain Eukaryota; kingdom Metazoa; phylum Chordata; class Chondrichthyes; family Pristiophoridae; genus Pristiophorus; species Pristiophorus japonicus. The sequence goes on from NW_027252779.1 coordinate 7,880,818, forward strand.
ATTCCACACATCATTGCACACAACATTCCACACATCATTCCACATCTCATTCCACACCTCATTCTCACATCATTCAACACAACATTGCACACATCATTCCACACCTCATTCCACACATCATTCCACATCTTCATTCCACACATCATTCCACACATCTTTCCAGACATCATTTAAACCTCATTCCACAACTCATTCCACACATGAATCGACACGTCATTCTCCACATCATTCCACACATGATTCCACACATGATTCCACACATGATTCCACAACTCATTACACACATGATTCCACACATGATTCCACACATCATTCCACACATCATTCCTCACATCATTCCACACATCATTCCACACATCATTCCACACATCATTCCACACATCATTCCACACATCATTCCACACATCATTCCACACATCATTCCACACATCATTCCACACATCATTCCACACAACATTCCACACACCATTCCACACATCATTCCAGACAGCATTCCACACATCATTGCACACAACATTCCACACATCATTCCACATCTCATTCCACACCTCATTCTCACACCATTCAACACAACATTGCACACATCATTCCACACATCATTCCACACATCATTCCACATCTTCATTCCACACATCATTCCACACATCTTTCCAGACATCATTTAAACCTCATTCCACACCTCATACCACACATCATTCCACACTTCATTCCACACATCATTCCACACATCATTCCACACATCATTCCACACATCATTCCACACATCATTCCACACATCATTCCACACATCACTCCACACATCATTCAATACATCATTCCACACATCATTCCAAACATCATTCCAAACATCATTCCACACATCATTCCACACATCATTCCACACATCATTCCACACATCATTCCACACATCATACCACTCATTCCACACATCATTACCCACATCATTCCACACATCATTCCACACATCATTCCACACATCATTCCACACATCTTTCCACACTTCATTTACACCTCATTCCACACCTCATTCCACACATGATTCGACAAGTCATTCTCCACATCATTCCACACATGATTCCACACATCATTCCAAACATCATTCCACAACTCATTCCACACATCATTCCACACATCATTCCACACATCATTCCACACATCATTCCACACATCATTCCACACATCATTCCACACACCATTCCACACATCATTCCACACATCATTCCACACATCATTCCTCACATCATTCCTCACATCATTCCACACATCATTCCACACACCATTCCTCACATCATTCCACACATCATTCCACACATCATTCCACACAACATTCCACACAACATTCCACACATCATTCCACATCTCATTCCACACCTCATTCCACACATCATTCAACACAACATTGCACACATCATTGCACACCTCATTCCACACATCATTCCACATCTTCATTCCACACATCATTCCACACATCTTTCCAAACATCATTTACACCTCACTCCACACCTCATTCCACACATGATTCGACACGTCATTCTCCACTTGATTCTACACATGATTCCACACATGATTCCACACATGATTCCACAACTCATTCCACACATCATTCCACACATCATTCCACACATCATTCCACACATCATTCCACACATCATTCCACTCATCATTCCACACATCATTCCACACTTCATTCCACACATCATTACACACATCATTCCACACATCATTCCACACCATATTCCACAGCTCATTCCACACCTCATTCCACACCTCATTCCACACATCACTCCACACGTCACTCCACACATCATTCAATACATCATTCCACACATCATTCCAAACATCATTCCAAACATCATTCCACACATCATTTCAAACATCATTCCACACATCACTCCACACATCATTCCACACACCATTCCAAACATTATTCCACACATCATTCCACACATCATTAAATACATCATTCCACATATCATTCCACACAACATACCAAATATCATTCAACACAACATTCCACACTTCATTCCACACCTCATTACACACATCATTCCACATCTTCATTCCACACATCATTCCACACATCTTTCCACACATCATTTACACCTCATTCCACACCTCATTCCACACATGATTCGACACGTCATTCTCCACATCATTCCACACATGATTCCACACATGATTCCACACATCATTCCACAACTCATTCCACGCATCATTCCATACACATCATTCCACACATAATTCCACACATCATTCAATACATCATTGCACACATCATTCCAAACATCATTCCAAACATCATTCCATACATCATTCCACACATCATTCCACACATCATTCCACACATCATACCACTCATTCCACACATCATTCGCCACATCATTCCACACAACATTCCACACATCATTCCAAACATCATTCCACACATCATTCCACACATCATTCAATACATCATTCCACATATCATTCCACACAACATACCAAATATCATTCAACACAACATTCCACACATCATCCCACACCTCATTACACACATCATTCCACATCTTCATTCCACACATCATTTCACACATCTTTCCACACATCATTTACACCTCATTCCACACCTCATTCCACACATGATTCGACAAGTCATTCTCCACATCATTCCACACATGATTCCACACATGATTCCACACATCATTCCACTCATCATTCCACAACTCATTCCACACATCATTCCACACATCATTCCACACATCATTCCACACATCATTCCACACATCATTCCACACACCATTCCACACATCATTCCACACATCATTCCACACATCATTCCTCACATCATTCCTCACATCATTCCACACATCATTCCACACACCATTCCGCACATCATTCCACACATCATTCCACAGCATATTCCACAGCTCATTCCACACCTCATTCCACACCTCATTCGACACATCACTCCACACATCACTCCACACATCATTCAATACATCATTCCACACATCATACCAAACATCATTCCAAACATCATTCCACACATCATTCCACACATCATTCCACACATCATTCCACACATCATTCCACACATCATTCCAAACATCATTCCACACATCATTCCACACCTCATTACACACATCATTCCACATCTTCATTCCACACATCATTCCACACATCTTTCCACACATCATTTACACCTCATTCCACACCTCATTCCACACATGATTCGACAAGTCATTCTCCACATCATTCCACACATGATTCCACACATCATTCCAAACATCATTCCACAACTCATTCCACACATCATTCCACACATCATTCCACACATCATTCCACACATCATTCCACACATCATTCCACACACCATTCCACACATCATTCCACACATCATTCCACACATCATTCCTCACATCATTCCTCACATCATTCCACACATCATTCCACACATCATTCCACACATCATTCCTCACATCATTCCACACATCATTCCACACATCATTCCACACATCATTCCACACATCATTCCACACATCATTCCACACATCATTCCACACATCATTCCACACATCATTCCACACAACATTCCACACATCATTCCACACATCATTCCTCACAACATTCCTCACATCATTCCACACATCATTCCACACATCATTCCACACATCATTCCACAGAACATTCCACACATCATTCCACACATCATTCCAGACAGCATTCCACACATCATTGCACACAACATTCCACACATCATTCCACATCTCATTCCACACCTCATTCTCACATCATTCAACACAACATTGCACACATCATTCCACACCTCATTCCACACATCATTCCACATCTTCATTCCACACATCATTCCACACATCATTCCAAACATCATTCCACAACTCATTCCACACATCATTCCACACATCATTCCACACATCATTCCACACATCATTCCACACATCATTCCACACACCATTCCACACATCATTCCACACATCATTCCACACATCATTCCTCACATCATTCCTCACATCATTCCACACATCATTCCACACATCATTCCACACATCATTCCTCACATCATTCCACACATCATTCCACACATCATTCCACACATCATTCCACACAACATTCCACACATCATTCCACACATCATTCCACGCAACATTCCACACATCATTCCACACATCATTCCACACACCATTCCACACATCATTCCACACATCATTCCACACATCATTCCACACATCATTCCTCACAACATTCCTCACATCATTCCACACATCATTCCACACAACATTCCACACATCATTCCACACATCATTCCAGACAGCATTCCACACATCATTGCACACAACATTCCACACATCATTCCACATCTCATTTAACACCTCATTCTCACATCATTCAACACAACATTGCACACATCATTCCACACCTCATTCCACACATCATTCCACATCTTCATTCCACACATCATTCCACACATCTTTCCAGACATCATTTAAACCTCATTCCACAACTCATTCCACACATGAATCGACACGTCATTCTCCACATCATTCCACACATGATTCCACACATGATTCCACACATGATTCCACAACTCATTACACACATGATTCCACACATGATTCCACACATCATTCCACACATCATTCCTCACATCATTCCACACATCATTCCACACATCATTCCACACATCATTCCACACATCATTCCACACATCATTCCACACATCATTCCACACATCATTCCACACATCATTCCACACATCATTCCACACAACATTCCACACACCATTCCACACATCATTCCAGACAGCATTCCACACATCATTGCACACAACATTCCACACATCATTCCACATCTCATTCCACACCTCATTCTCACACCATTCAACACAACATTGCACACATCATTCCACACATCATTCCACACATCATTCCACATCTTCATTCCACACATCATTCCACACATCTTTCCAGACATCATTTAAACCTCATTCCACACCTCATACCACACATCATTCCACACTTCATTCCACACATCATTCCACACATCATTCCACACATCATTCCACACATCATTCCACACATCATTCCACACATCATTCCACACATCACTCCACACATCATTCAATACATCATTCCACACATCATTCCAAACATCATTCCAAACATCATTCCACACATCATTCCACACATCATTCCACACATCATTCCACACATCATTCCACACATCATACCACTCATTCCACACATCATTACCCACATCATTCCACACATCATTCCACACATCATTCCACACATCATTCCACACATCTTTCCACACTTCATTTACACCTCATTCCACACCTCATTCCACACATGATTCGACAAGTCATTCTCCACATCATTCCACACATGATTCCACACATCATTCCAAACATCATTCCACAACTCATTCCACACATCATTCCACACATCATTCCACACATCATTCCACACATCATTCCACACATCATTCCACACATCATTCCACACACCATTCCACACATCATTCCACACATCATTCCACACATCATTCCTCACATCATTCCTCACATCATTCCACACATCATTCCACACACCATTCCTCACATCATTCCACACATCATTCCACACATCATTCCACACAACATTCCACACAACATTCCACACATCATTCCACATCTCATTCCACACCTCATTCCACACATCATTCAACACAACATTGCACACATCATTGCACACCTCATTCCACACATCATTCCACATCTTCATTCCACACATCATTCCACACATCTTTCCAAACATCATTTACACCTCACTCCACACCTCATTCCACACATGATTCGACACGTCATTCTCCACTTGATTCTACACATGATTCCACACATGATTCCACACATGATTCCACAACTCATTCCACACATCATTCCACACATCATTCCACACATCATTCCACACATCATTCCACACATCATTCCACTCATCATTCCACACATCATTCCACACTTCATTCCACACATCATTACACACATCATTCCACACATCATTCCACACCATATTCCACAGCTCATTCCACACCTCATTCCACACCTCATTCCACACATCACTCCACACGTCACTCCACACATCATTCAATACATCATTCCACACATCATTCCAAACATCATTCCAAACATCATTCCACACATCATTTCAAACATCATTCCACACATCACTCCACACATCATTCCACACACCATTCCAAACATTATTCCACACATCATTCCACACATCATTAAATACATCATTCCACATATCATTCCACACAACATACCAAATATCATTCAACACAACATTCCACACTTCATTCCACACCTCATTACACACATCATTCCACATCTTCATTCCACACATCATTCCACACATCTTTCCACACATCATTTACACCTCATTCCACACCTCATTCCACACATGATTCGACACGTCATTCTCCACATCATTCCACACATGATTCCACACATGATTCCACACATCATTCCACAACTCATTCCACGCATCATTCCATACACATCATTCCACACATAATTCCACACATCATTCAATACATCATTGCACACATCATTCCAAACATCATTCCAAACATCATTCCATACATCATTCCACACATCATTCCACACATCATTCCACACATCATACCACTCATTCCACACATCATTCGCCACATCATTCCACACAACATTCCACACATCATTCCAAACATCATTCCACACATCATTCCACACATCATTCAATACATCATTCCACATATCATTCCACACAACATACCAAATATCATTCAACACAACATTCCACACATCATCCCACACCTCATTACACACATCATTCCACATCTTCATTCCACACATCATTTCACACATCTTTCCACACATCATTTACACCTCATTCCACACCTCATTCCACACATGATTCGACAAGTCATTCTCCACATCATTCCACACATGATTCCACACATGATTCCACACATCATTCCACTCATCATTCCACAACTCATTCCACACATCATTCCACACATCATTCCACACATCATTCCACACATCATTCCACACATCATTCCACACACCATTCCACACATCATTCCACACATCATTCCACACATCATTCCTCACATCATTCCTCACATCATTCCACACATCATTCCACACACCATTCCGCACATCATTCCACACATCATTCCACACATCATTCCACACATCATTCCACACATCATTCCACACATCATTCAACACATCATTACACTCATCATTCCAAACATCATTCCACGCATTATTCCACACATCATTCAACACATCATCATTCCACACAACAGTCTACACATCATTCCACACATCATTCCACACAGCATTCTGCACATCATTGCACACAACATTCCACACATCATTCCACATCTCATTCCACACCTCATTCCACACATCATTCAACACAACATTGCACACATCATTCCACACCTCATTCCACACATCATTCCACATCTTCATTCCACACATCATTCCACACATCTTTCCACACATCATGTACACCTCATTCCACACCTCATTCCACACATGATTCTACACGTCATTCTCCACATCATTCCACACATGATTCCACACATGATTCCACACATGATTCCACAACTCATTCCACACATCATTCCACACATCATTCCACACATCATTCCACACATCATTCCACAAATCATTCCACACATCATTCCACACATCATTCCACACCATATTCCACAGCTCATTCCACACCTCATTCCACACCTCATTCCACACATCATTCCACACATCATTCCACACATCATTCCAAACATCATTCCACACATCATTCCACACATCATTCAATACATCATTCCACATATCATTCCACACAACATACCAAATATCATTCAACACAACATTCCACACTTCATTCCACACCTCATTACACACATCATTCCACATCTTCATTCCACACATCATTCCACACATCTTTCCACACATCATTTACACCTCATTCCACACCTCATTCCACACATGATTCGACACGTCATTCTCCACATCATTCCACACAAGATTCCACACATCATTCCACACATGATTCCACAACTCATTCCACACATCATTCCACACATCATTCCACACATCATTCCACACATCATTCCACACATCATTCCACACATCATTCCACACATCATTGCAAACTTCATTCCACACTTCATTCCACACATCATTCCACACATCATTCCACACATCATTCCACACATCATTCCACTCCATATTCCACAGCTCATTCCACACCTCATTCCACACCTCATTCCACACATCACTCCACACATCACTCCACACCTCATTCAATACATCATTCCACACATCATTCCAAACATCATTCCAAACAACATTCCACACATCATTCCACACATCATTCCACACATCATTCCACACATCATTCCACTCATTCCACACATCATTCCACACATCACTCCACACATCATTCCACACATCATTCCAAACATCATTCCACACATCATTGCACACATCATTCAATATATCATTCCACATATCATTCCACACAACATACCAAATATCATTCCACACCTCATTCCACAACTCATTCCACACATCACTCCACACATCACTCCACACATCATTCAATACATCATTCCACACATCATTCCAAACATCATTCCAAACAACATTCCACACATCATTCCACACATCATTCCACACATCATTCCACACATCATTCCACACATCATTCCACACATCATTCCGCAAGTCATTCCGTACATCATTCCACACATCATTCCACACATAATTCCATACAGCATTCCACACAGCATTCCACACAGCATTCCACACAGCATTCCACACATCATTGCACACAACATTCCACACATCATTCCACACCTCATTCCACACGTCATTTACATTTCATTCCACACATCATTCCACAGATCTTTCCACACATCATTCAACACAACATTCCACACATCATTCCACACCTCATTCCACACATCATTCCAGACATGATTCGACACGTCATTCTCCACATCATTCCACACATAATTCCACACATCATTCCACACATCATTCCACAACTCATTCCACACGTCATTCCACACATCATTATACACATAATTCCACACATCATTCCACACATCATTCCAAACATCATTCCACACATCATTCCACACATCATTCCACACATCATTCTACACATCATTCCACACATCATTCCACAACATTCCACACATTGTTCCACACTTCATTCCACACAACATTCCTCACTTCATTCCACACATCATTCCACACATCATTCAATACATCATTCCACATTTCATTCCACACATCATTCCAAACATCATTCCACATAGCATTCCACACATCATTGCACACATCATTACACACAGCATCCCAAATATCATTCCACACTTCATTCCACATATCATTCCACATCTCATTCCACACATAATTCCACACATCATTCCGCACATCATTCCACACAGCTTACCGCACATCATTCCACACAGCATTCCACACATCATTCCGAACCTCATTCCACTCATCATTTCACATCTCATTCCATAACATGCCATACATCATTGCACACATCATTACTCACATAATGCCACACATCATGCCACACATCATGCCACACATCATGCCACACATCATGCCACACATCATTCCACACATCATTCCACAAATCATTCCAAACATCATTCCACACCTCATTCCACACATCATTACACACATCATTCCAAACATCATCCATTCCTCATTCCACACATCACTTACACATCATTCCACACATCATTCTAGACATAATTCTACACCTCATTCGACACATCATTCCACACCTCATTCCACACATCATTCCATAACATTCCACACATCATTGCACACATAATTACACACATCATGCCACACATCATGCCATACATCATGCCACACATCATTCCACACCTCATTCCACACATCATTACACACATCGATTCACACATCATTCCAAACAACATTCCAAATATTATCCTCTCCTCATTCCACATATCATTCCATGTCACATACCACAACTCATTCCACACCTCATTCCACACCTCATTCCACACCTCATTCCACACCTCATTCCACAACTCATTCCACAACTCATTCCACAACTCATTCCACATATCATTCCACACATCATTCCACACATCATTCAACACATCATTCCACGCAACATTCCACACTTCATTCCACACTTCATTCCAAACGTCATTCCACACATCATTCCACATATCATTCCATACATAATTCCAAACATCGTTACATACACCATTCCACACATCATTCCACACATCATTCCACACATCATTCCACACATCATTCCACGTATCATTCCACACGTCATTCCACACATCATTCGACACATAATTCCACACATCATTCCACACATCATTCCAAACATCATTCCACACATCATTCCACACATCATTCCACACATCATTCTACACATCATTCCACACATCATTCCACAACATTCCACACATTGTTCCACACTTCATTCCACACATCATTCCTCACCTCATTCCACACATCATTCCACACATCATTCAATACATCATTCCACATTTCATTCCACACATCATTCCAAACATCATTCCACATAGCATTCCACACATCATTGCACACATCATTACACACAGCATCCCAAATATCATTCCACACTTCATTCCACATATCATTCCACATCTCATTCCACACATAATTCCACACATCATTCCACACAGCATTCCACACATCATTCCGAACCTCATTCCACTCATCATTTCACATCTCATTCCATAACATTCCATACATCATTGCACACATCATTACTCACATAATGCCACACATCATGCCACACATCATGCCACACATCATGCCACACATCATGCCACACATCATTCCACACATAATTCCACAAATCATTCCAAACATCATTCCACACCTCATTCCACACATCATTACACACATCATTCCAAACATCATCCACTCCTCATTCCACACATCACTTACACATCATTCCACACATCATTCTAGACATAATTCTACGCCTCATTCCACACATCATTCCACACCTCATTCCACACATCATTCCATAACATTCCACACATCATTGCACACATCATTACACACATCATGCCACACATCATGCCACACATCATGCCACACATCATTCCACACCTCATTCCACACATCATTACACACATCGATTCACACATCATTCCAAACAACATTCCAAATATTATCCTCTCCTCATTCCACATTTCATTCCACGCATCATTCCACGTCACATTCCACAACTCATTCCACACCTCATTCCACACCTCATTCCACACCTCATTCCACAACTCATTCCACAACTCATTCCACAACTCATTCCACAACTCATTCCACATATCATTCCACACAGCATTCCACACATCATTCAATACATCATTCTACAAATCATTCAACACATCATTCCACACAACATTCCACACTTCATTCCACACTTCATTCCAAACGTCATTCCACACATCATTCCACATATCATTCCATACATAATTCCAAACATCATTACATACATCATTCCACACATCATTCCACACATCATTCCACACATCATTCCACACATCATTCCACACATCATTCCACACATCATTCCACAACATTCCACACATTATACCACACTTCATTCCACACATAATTCCTCACCTCATTACACACATCATTCCACACATCATTCCACACATCATTACACACATCGATCCACACATCATTCCAAAAAACATTCTAAATATCATCCACCCCTCATTCCACATATCATTCCACGCATCATTCCACATCTCAGTCCGCACATCGTTCCACACATCATTCGTCACATCTTTCCACACTTCATTCCTCATATCATTCCCCACATCATTCCACGGATCATTCCACAAAAATTCCACACATCATTCCAAAACACATTCCAAAGAAAATTCCACACCTCATTCCACATAACATTCTACAAATCTTTCCACACATCATTCCACACATCATTCCACACATCATTCCACACCACATTCCGCACCTCATTCCACACATCATTCCACACCGCATTCCACACGTCATTCCTCACATAAATCCACGCATCATTCCACACATCATTTCACACATCATTCCACACATCATTGCACAACATATTCCACACATCATTCCAAACCTCATTCCACAACTCATTCCACACATCATTCCACACATCGTTCCACACATCATTCCACACATCATTATCCACATCATTCCACAACATATTCCACACATCATTCCATACATAATTCCAAACATCATTACATACACCATTCCGCACATCATTACAAACATCTTTCCACACATCATTCCACACATCATTCCACACATCATTCCGCACTTCATTTCACACATCATTCCACACATCATTCCACACCTCATTCCACACAACATTCCACACATCATTCCACACTTCATTCCACACCTCCTTCCTCATCTCATTCCACACATCATTCCACACATCATTCAATACATCATTCCACATTTCATTCTACACATCATTCCACACATCATTCTATACAGCATTCCACACATCATTGCACACATCATGCCACACAGCATCCCAGATATCATTCCACACCTCATTCCACGCATCATTCCACATCTCATTCCACACATCATTCCACACATCATTCCACACATCATTCCACACTTCATTCCACATATCATTCCGCACATCATTTCATACATCATTCCACACATCATTCCACACATCATTCCAAACAGCATTCCGCACAGCTTTCCGCACATCATTCCACACAGCATTCCACACATCATTTCACACCTCAGTCGACTCATCATTCCACATCTCATTCTACACATCATTCCACTCATCATTTAACACATCATTTAGCACATCATTCCACACATCATTCTAGACATCATTCTACACATCATACCACACCGCATTCCACACCTCATTCCACACCTCATTCCACACCTCATTCCACACCTCATTCCACACATCATTCCACACCTCATTCCACACCTCATTCCACACCTCATTCCACACCTCATTCCACACCTCATTCCACACCTCATTCCACACCTCATTCCTCACCGCATCGCACACCTCATTCCACACCACATTCCACACCTCATTCCACACCTCATTCCACACCTCATTCTACACATCAATCCACACATCATTCCACACATCATTCCACACCTCATTCCACACATCATTCCACACATCATGCCACACATCATGTCACACATCATGCCACATATCTTTCCAAACATCATTCCACACCTCATTCCACACATCATTCCATAACATTCCACACATCATTACACACATCGATCCACACATCATTCCAAATATCATCCACTCCTCATTCCACATATCATTCCACGCATCATTCCACATCTAAGTCCGCACCTCGTTCCACACATCATTCCTCACATCTTTCCATACTTCATTCCACGCATCTTTCAATACAACATTCCACATATCATTCCTCACATCATTCCACGCTTCTTTGCACATCTCATTCCAGACACCATTCCACATTTCATTCCACGCGTCCTTGCATACACCATTCCACATTTCATTCCACGCGTCCTTGCATACATCATTCCACACATCATTCTACACATCATTCCACACAGCATTCCACACATCATTGCACACTACATTCCACCCATTCCACACATCAATCCACAGATCATTCTACACATCATTCCACACATCATTCCACACATCATTCCACACATCAGTCAATATCGCATTCGACACAGCATTCCACACAGCATTCCACACAGAATTCCATACATCATTGCACCCAACATTCCACACATCATTCCACATCTCATTCCACACATCATTTACATTTCATTCGACACATCATTCCACAGATCTTTCCACACAGCATTCAACACAATATTCCACACATCATTCCACACATCTTTCCAGACATCATTTAAACCTCATTCCACACCTCATTCCACACGTGATTCGACACGTCATTCTCCACATCATTCCACACATGATTCCACACATGATTCCATACATGATTCCACAACTCATTCCACACATCCTTCCACACATCATTCCACACATCATTCCACACATCATTCCACACATCATTCCAAACATCATTCCACACATCATTCCACACATCATTCCACACTTCATTCCACACATCATTCCACACATCATTCCACACATCATTGCACACATCATTCCACAGCATATTCCACAGCTCATTCCACACCTCATTCCACACCTCATTCCACACATCACTCCACACATCACTCCACACATCATTCAATACATCATTCCACACATAATTCCAAACATCATTCCAAACATCATTCCACACATCATTCCACACATCATTCCACACATCATTCCACACATCATTCCACACATCATACCACTCATTCCACACATCATTCCCCACATCATTCCACACATCATTCCACACATCATTCCAAACATCATTCCAAACATCATTCCACACATCATTCAATACATCATTCCACATATCATTCCACACAACATACCAAATATCATTCAACACAACATTCCACACATCATTACACACCTCATTACACACATCATTCCACATCTTCATTCCACACATCTTTCCACACATCATTTACACCTCATTCCACACATGATTCGACAAGTCATTCTCCACATCATTCCACACATCATTCCGCACATCATTCCACACATCATTCCACACATCATTTCACTCATTCCACACATCATTCCACACATCACTCCACACATCATTCCCCACATCATTCCAAACATCATTCCACACATCATTCCACACATCATTCAATACATCATTCCACATATCATTCCACACAACATACCAAATATCATTCAACACAACATCGCACACTTCATTCCACACCTCATTACACACATCATTCCACATCTTCATTCCACACATCATTCCACACATCTTTCAACACATCATTTAAACCTCATTCCACACCTCATTCCACACATGATTCGACACGTCATTCTCCAAATCATTCCACACATGATTCCACACATGATTCCACACATGATTCCACAACTCATTCCACACATCATTCCACACATCACTCCACACATCATTCCACACATCATTCCACAGCATATTCCACAGCTCATTCCACACATCATTCCACACCTCATTCCACACATCACTCCACACATCACTCCACACATCACTCCACACATCATTCAATTCATCATTCCACACATCATTCCAAACAACATTCCAAACATCATTCCACACATCATTCCACACATCATTCCAAACAACATTCCAAACATCATTCCACACATCATTCCACACATCATTCCACACATCATTCCACACATCATTCCACACATCATTCCACACATCATACCACTCATTCCACACATCATTCCCCACATCATTCCACACATCATTCCACACATCATTCCACACATCATTCCACACATCATTCCACACCGCATTACACACATCATTCCACACATCATTCCACACATCATACCACTCATTCCACACATCATTCCCCACATCATTCCACACATCATTCCACACATCATTCCAAACATCATTCCAAACATCATTCCACACATCATTCAATACATCATTCCACATATCATTCCACACAACATACCAAATATCATTCAACACAACATTCCACACATCATTACACACCTCATTACACACATCATTCCACATCTTCATTCCACACATCTTTACACACATCATTTACACCTCATTCCACACCTCATTCCACACATGATTCGACAAGTCATTCTCCACATCATTCCACACATCATTCCACACATCATTCCACACATCATTCCACACATCATTTCACTCATTCCACACATCATTCCACACATCACTCCACACATCATTCCCCACATCATTCCAAACATCATTCCACACATCATTCCACACATCATTCAATACATCATTCCACATATCATTCCACACAACATACCAAATATCATTCAACACAACATCGCACACTTCATTCCACACCTCATTACACACATCATTCCACATCTTCATTCCACACATCATTCCACACATCTTTCCACACATCATTTAAACCTCATTCCACACCTCATTCCACACATGATTCGACACGTCATTCTCCAAATCATTCCACACATGATTCCACACATGATTCCACACATGATTCCACAACTCATTCCACACATCATTCCACACATCACTCCACACATCATTCCACACATCATTCCACAGCATATTCCACAGCTCATTCCACACATCATTCCACACCTCATTCCACACATCACTCCACACATCACTCCACACATCACTCCACACATCATTCAATTCATCATTCCACACATCATTCCAAACAACATTCCAAACATCATTCCACACATCATTCCACACATCATTCCAAACAACATTCCAAACATCATTCCACACATCATTCCACACATCATTCCACACATCATTCCACACATCATTCCACACATCATTCCACACATCATTCCACACATCATACCACTCATTCCACACATCATTCCCCACATCATTCCACACATCATTCCACACATCATTCCACACATCATTCCACACATCATTCCACACCGCATTACACACATCATTCCACATCTTCATTCCACACATCATTCCACACATCTTTCCACACATCATTTACACCTCATTCCAAATCTCATTCCACACATGATTCGACAAGTAATTCTCCACATCATTCCACACATGATTCCACACATCATTCCACACATCATTCCACAACTCATTCCACACATCATTCCACACATCATTCCACACATCATTCCACACATCATTCCACACCTCATTCCACAACATTCCACAACATTCCACACATCATTCCACACGTCATTCCACACATCAGTCCACACCTCATTCCACACCTCATTCCACTCCTCGTTCCACAGATCATTCCACACATCATTCCACACATCATTCCACACATCATTCCAAACATCATTCCAAACATCATTCCACACCTCATTCCACATAACATTCCACACATCATTCCACACTTCATTCAATACATCATTCAATACATCATTCCACTTCATTCCACACCGAATTCCACACCGCATTCCACACATCATTGCACACAGCATTCCACACAGCATTCCAAATAACATTCCACACATCATACTACACATCATTCCACACATCATTCCACACCTCATTCCACACATCATTCCACACATCATTCCACACCTCATTCCACAAAATCATTCCACACTTAATTCCACACATCATTCCTCACCTCATTCCACACATCATTCAATACATCATTCCACATACCATTCCACACATCATTCCACACATCATTCCACACAACATTCCACACATCATTGCACACCTCATTCCACACATCATTCAACACATCATTCCACACAACATTCCAAATATCATCCACTCCTCATTCCACAGATCAGTCCACGCATCATTCCACATCTCATTCCACACAGCATTTCACACATCATTCCACACAACATTCCACACCTCATTCCACATATCATTCCATACCTCAATCCACACATCATTCCACGCATCATTCCACACAACATTCCACACCTCATTCCACACATCATTCCACAACTCATTCCACACCTCATTCCACACCTCATTCCACCCATCATTCCACATATCATTCCACACATCATTCCACACATCATTCCAAACATCATTCTACATCACATTCCACATCATTCCACACCATATTCCACGGATCATTCCACACATCATTCCAAACATCATTACATCCATCATTCCAAACCTCATTCCACACCTCAATCCACATATCATTCCACGATTCATTCCAAACAAATTTCCACACCTCATTCCACACCTCATTCCACCCATCATTCCAAACATCATTCCACACATCATTCCACAACATTTCTCAAAATTCCACACATCATTCCACACATCATTCCACTACATTCCTCAACATTCCACACATCATTCCACGCATCATTCCACACATCATTCCACACATCATTTCACACCTCATTTCACACATCATTCCACACATCATTCCAAACATCATTCACACTTCATTCCTTATAATATTCCACACGTCATTCCACCCATCATTCCACACTTCATTTCACACATCATTCCTCACCTAATTCCGCACATAATTCCACAAATCATTCAATACATCATTCCACATATAATTCCACACATCATTCCACATATCATTCCACACAACATTCCACACATCATTGCACACCTCATTCCACACATTATTCAACACATCATTCCACACAACATTCCAAATATCATCCACTCCTCATTCCACATATCAGTCCACGCATCATTCCACATCTCATTCCACACAGCATTTCACACATCATTCCACACATCATTCCACACATCATTCCACACATAATTCCACAACATTCCACTCATCATTGCACACATCAGTCCATACTTCATTCCTCACCTCATTCCACACATCATTCCACACATCATTCCAAACATCATTCAACAGCACATTCCACCTCATTCCACACCATATTCCACGCATCAATCCAAACATAATTACATCCATCATTCCACACCTCATTCCACACCTCAATCCACATATCTTTCCACGCATCGTTCCACACACCATTCCAAACATCATTCCACACCTCATTCCACCCATCATTACACACATCATTCCACACATCATTCCACAACATCCCTCAACTTTCCACACATCATTCCACACATAATTCCACACATCATTCCACACATCATTCCACACATCATTCCTCACCTCATTCCAAATATCATTCCACACATCATTCCACATAACAATCCACACATCATTCCACACATCATTCCTCACTTCATTTCACACGTCATTCCTCACCTCATTCCGCACATCATTCCACACATTATTCAATACATCATTCCACATATCATTCCACACATCATTCCACACATCATTCCACACCTCATTCCAAACATCATTCCATACAGCATTCCACACATCATTCCATACAGCATTCCACACATCATTCAATACATCATTCCACATATCATTCCACACATCATTCCACACATCATTCCACAAGCATCCCACACAGCATTGCACACATCATTCCACATATCATTCCATAACATTCCTCACATCTTTACACACATCATTCCACACATCATTGCACACATCATTCCACACAGCATTCCAATATATCATTCCACACCTCATTCCACGCATAATTCCACGCATCATTCCACATCTCATTCCACACATCATTCGACACATCATGCCGCACGTCATTCCACACATCATTCCACACTTCATTTCACACATCATTCCTCACCTCATTCCGCACATAATTCCACAAATCATTCAATACATCATTCCACATATAATTCCACACATCATTCCTCACATCATTCCACACAACATTCCACACATCATTCCATAACATTCCACACATCATTACACACATCAATCCGCACATCATTCCACACAGCATTCCACACATCATTCCAAACATCATGCCACACATCATTCCACACATCATTGCACACATCATTCCAGATTTCATTCGACACATCATTCCACACAACATTCAATACATCATTCCACACATCATTCCACACATCATTACACACATCAATCCACACATCATGCCACACATCAATACACACATCATTCCAAACCTCATTCCACACCTCATTCCACATATCATTCCACGCAACATTCCACACATCATTCCACACATCATTCAAAACATCATTCCACCCATCATTCCACACATCATTACACACATCAATCCACACATCATGCCACACATCAATACACACATCATTCCAAACATCATTCCAAACCTCATTTAACACCTCAATCCACATATCATTCCACGAATCATTCCAAACAAATTTCCACACCTCATTCCACACCTCATTCCACCCATCATTCCAAACATCATTCCACACATCATTCCACAACATTTCTCAAAATTCCACACGTCATTCCACACATCATTCCACTACATTCCTCAACATTCCACACATCATTCCACACATCATTCCACACATCATTCCACACATCATTTCACACCTCATTTCACACATCATTCCACACATCATTCCAAACATCATTCCACACTTCAGTTCACACGTCATTCCTCACCTCATTCCGCACATAATTCCACAAATCATTCAATACATCATTCCACATATAATTCCACACATCATTCCACACATCATTCCACACAACATTCCACACATCATTGCACACCTCATTGCACACATTATTCAACACATCATTCCACACAACATTCCAAATATCATCCACTCCACATTCCACATATCAGTCCACGCATCATTCCACATCTCATTCCACACAGCATTTCACACATCATTCCACACATCATTCCACAAATCATTCCACACATAATTCCACAACATTCCACAACATTCCACTCATCATTGCACACATCAGTCCATACTTCATTCCTCACCTCATTCCACATCATTCCACACATCATTCCAAACATCATTCAACAGCACATTCCACATCATTGCACATCATATTCCACGCATCAATCCAAACATCATTACATCCATCATTCCACACCTCATTCCACACATGAATCCACATATCATTCCACGCATCATTCCACACACCATTCCAAACATCATTCCACACCTCATTCCACACCTCATTCCACCCATCATTCCACACATCATTCCACACATCATTCCGCAACATCCCTCAAATTTCCACACATCATTCCACACATAATTCCACACATCATTCCACACATCATTCCACATAACATTCCACACATCATTCCACACATCATTCCACACTTCATTTCACACATCATTCCTCACCTCATTCCGCACATCATTCCACACATTATTCAATACATCATTCCACATATCATTCCACACATCATTCCACACATCATTCCACAAGCATCCCACACAGCATTGCACACATCATTCCACACAGCATTCCAATATATCATTCCACACCTCATTCCACGCATCATTCCACGCATCATTCCACATCTCATTCCACACATCATTCCACACATCATGCCGCACGTCATTCCACACATCATTCCACACATCATTGATACATCATTCCACACCTCATTCCACACATCATTCCATAACATTCCTCACATCTTTACACACATTATTCCACACATCATTGACACATCATTCCTACCTCATTCCAGACATCATTCCATAACATTCCACACATCATTACACACATCAATCCGCACATCATTCCACACAGCATTCCACACATCATTCCAAACATCATGCCACACATCATTCCACACATCATTGCACACATCATTCCAGATTTAATTCGACACATCATTCCACACAACATTCAATACATCATTCCACACATCATTCCACACATCATTCCAAACATCATTCCACACATCATTCCACAAATCATTCAATTCACCATTCCACATATCATTCCACACATCATTACACACATCAATCCACACATCATGCCACACATCAATACACACATCATTCCAAACATCATTCCACACCTCATTCCACACCTCATTCCACATATCATTCCACGCAACATTCCACACAACATTCCACACATCATTCCAAACATCATTCCACACCTCATTCCACATTTCATTCCAAACCTCATTCCACCCATCATTCCACACATCAGTCCACACATCTTTCAATACATAATTCCAAACATCATTCCACACCTCATTCCACACCTCATTCCACATATCATTCCACGCAACATTCCACACATCATTCCACACATCATTCCAAACATCATTCCACACCTCATTCCACATTTCATTCCAAACCTCATTCCACCCATCATTCCACACATCATTCCACACATCATTCCACAACATTCCACAACATTCCACACATCATTCCACACATCATTCCACACATCAGTCCACACTTCATTCCACACCTCATTCCAATCCTCATTCCACAGATCATTCCACACATCATTCCACACATCATTCCACACATCATTCCAAACATCATTCCAAACATCATTCCACACCTCATTCCACATAACATTACACACATCATTCCACACATCATTCCACACATCATTCCTCACCTCATTCCACACATCATTCCACACATAATTCAATACATCATTCAATACATCATTCAATACATCATTCCACACATCATTCCACTTCATTCCACACGGCATTCCACACATCATTCCACAGCGCATTCCACACCGCATTCCACACATCATTCCACACATCATTGCACACATCATTCCACACAGCATTCCAAATATCATTCCACACCTCATTCCACATATCATTCCACGCATCATTCCACATCTCATTCCACACATCATTCCACACATCATTCCACACCTCATTCCACACATCATTCCAAACGTCATTCCATACATCATTCCACACATCATTCCACACAGCATTCCACACATCATTCCACACAGCATTCCACACATAATTCCACACCTCATTCCACACATCATTCCACATCTCTTTCCACACATCATTCCACACATCTTTCCACACATCTTTCCACACAACATTCCACACATCATACTACACATCATTCCACACATCATTCCACACCTCATTCCACACATCATTCCACACATAATTCCACACCTCATTCCACAAATCATTCCACACTTCATTCCACACATCATTCCTCACCTCATTCCACACATCATTCAATACATCATTCCACATACCATTCCACACATCATTCCACACATCATTCCACACAACATTCCACACATCATTGCACACCTCATTTCACACATCATTCAACACATCATTCCACACAACATTCCAAATATCATCCACTCCTCATTCCACAGATCAGTCCACGCATCATTCCACATCTCATTCCACACAGCATTTCACACATCATTCCACACAACATTCCACACCTCATTCCACATATCATTCCATACCTCATTCCACACATCATTCCACGCATCATTCCACACAACATTCCACACCTCATTCCACAACACATTCCACACCTCATTCCACACCTCATTCCACCCATCATTCCACATATCATTCCACACATCATTCCACAACATTCCACAACATTCCACACATCATTCCACACATCAGTCATTAGCTCATTCTTCACCTCATTCCACACATCATTCCACACATCATTCCAAACCTCATTCCACATCACATTCCACAGCATTCCACACCATATTCCACGCATCATTCCACACATCATTCCAAACATCATTACATCCATCATTCCACACCTCATTCCACACCTCAATCCACATATCATTCCACGCATCATTCCAAACATCATTCCACACCTCATTCCACACCTCCTTCCACCCATCATTCCAAACATCATTCCACACATCATTCCACAATATTCCTCAACATTCCACACATCATTCCAAACATCATTCCACTACATTCCTCAACATTCCACACATCATTCCACACATCATTCCACACATCATTCCACACACCATTTCACACCTCATTTCACACATCATTCCACACATCATTCCAAACATCATTCCACACTTCATTCCACATAACATTCCACACATCATTCCACCCATCATTCCATACTTCATTTCACACATCATTCCTCACCTCATTCCGCACATCATTCCACACATCATTCAATACATAATTCCACATATAATTCCACACATCATTCCACATATCATTCCACAAGCATTCCACACAGTATTGCACACATCATTCCACACATAATTCCACACCGCATTCCACACTTCGTTCCACACATCATTCCATACATCAGTCCACACATCATTGAATACATCATTCCAAACATCATTCCGCACCTCATTCCACACCTCATTCCACATATCATTCCACGCATCATTCCACACATCATTCCACACTTCATTCCAAACATCATTCCACACCTCATTCCACATTTCATTCCACACCTAATTCCACCCATCATTCCACACATCATTCCACACATCATTCCACAACATTCCACAACATTCCACACATCATTCCACACATAATTCCACACATCATTCCACACCTCATTCCACAAATCATTCCACACTTCATTCCACACATCATTCCTCACCTCATTCCACACATCATTCAATACATCATTCCACATACCATTCCACACATCATTCCACACATCATTCCACACAACATTCCACACATCATTGCACACCTCATTCCACACATCATTCAACACATCATTCCACACAACATTCCAAATGTCATCCACTCCTCATTCCACAGATCAGTCCACGCTTCATTCCACATCTCATTCCACACAGCATTTCACACATCATTCCACACAACATTCCACACCTCATTCCACATATCATTCCACACATCATTGCACACAACATTCCACACATCATTCCACACCTCATTCCACAAATCATTCCACACTTCATTCCACACATCATTCCTCACCTCATTCCACACATCATTCAATACGTCATTCCACATACCATTCCACACATCATTCCACACATCATTCCACACAACATTCCACACATCATTGCACACCTCATTTCAGACATCATTCCACACATCATTCCAATCATCATTCCACACTTCATTCCACATAACATTCCACACATCATTCCACCCATCATTTCACACTTCATTTCACACATCATTCCACTCATCATTCAATACATCATTCCACATATAATTCCACACATCATTCCACATATCATTCAACAAGCATTCCACACAGCATTGCACACATCATTCCACACATCATTCCACACCGCATTCCACACATCATTCCACACATCATTGCACACATCATTCCACACAGCATTCCAAATATCATTCCCCACCTCATTCCACATATCATTCCACGCATCATTCCACATCTCATTCCACACATCATTCCACACATCATTCCGCACGTCATTCAAATACATCATTGCACACATCATTCGACACAGAATTCCACACATCATTCCACACAGCATTCCACACATCATTGCACACAACATTCCACACATCATTCCACACCTCATTCCACAAATCATTCCACACTTCATTCCACACATCATTTTCACCTCATTCCACACATCATTCAATACGTCATTCCACATACCATTCCACAAAGCATTCCACACATCATTCCACACAACATTCCACACATCATTGCACACCTCATTCCACACATCATTCAACACATCATTCCACACAACATTCCAAATATCATCCACTCCTCATTCCACAGATCAGTCCACGCATCATTCCACATCTCATTCCACACAGCATTTCACACATCATTGTACACAACATTCCACACCTCATTCCACATATCATTCCACACCTCATTCCACACATCATTCCACGCATCATTCCACACAACATTCCACACCTCATTCCACAACACATTCCACACCTCATTCCACAGCTCATTCCACCCATCATTCCAAAACATTCCACAACATTCCACACATCATTCCACACATCAGTCCATAGCTCATTCTTCACCTCATTCCACACATCATTCCACACATCATTCCAAACCTCATTCCACATCACATTCCACATCATTCCACATCATATTCCACGCATCATTCCACACATCATTCCAAACATCATTACATCCATCATTCCACACCTCATTCCACACGTCATTCCACCCATCATTCCAAACATCATTCCACACATCATTCCACAACATTCCTCAACATTCCACACATCATTCCAAACATCATTCCACTACATTCATCAACATTCCACACATCATTCCACACATCATTCCACACATCATTCCACACATCATTTCACACCTCATTTCACACATCATTCCACACATCATTCCAAACATCATTCCACACTTCATTCCACATAACATTCCACACATCATTCCACCCATCATTCCACACTTCATTTCACACATCATTCCTCACCTCATTCCGCACATCATTCCACACATCATTCAATACATCATTCCACATATAATTCCACACATCATTCCACATATCATTCCACAAGCATTCCATACAGCATTGCACACATCATTCCACACATAATTCCACACGGCATTCCACACTTCGTTCCACACATCATTCCACACATCAGTCCACTCATCATTGAATACATCATTCCAAACATCATTCCACATTTCATTCCACACCTCATTCCACCCATCATTCCACACATCATTCCACACACAATTCCACACATCAGTCCACACCTCATTCCACACCTCATTCCACTCCTCATTCCACAGATCATTCCACACATCATTCCACACATCATTCCACACATCATTCCAAACATCATTCCAAACATCATTCCACACCTCATTCCACATAACATTCCACACATCATTCCACATAACAATCCACACATCATTCCTCACCTGATTCCACACATCATTCCACACATCATTCAATACATCATTTAATACATCATTCAATACATCATTCCACATTTCATTCCACACATCATTCCACACATCATTCCACTTCATTCCACACGGCATTCCACACATCATTCCACACCGCATTCCACACCGCATTCCACACATGATTGCATACATCATTCCACACAGCATTCCAAATATCATTCCACACCTCATTCCACATATCATTCCACGCATCATTCCACATCTCATTCCACACATCATTCCACACATCATTCCACACCTCATTCCACACATCATTCCACACGTCATTCCATACATCATTCCACACATCATTCCACACAGCATTCCACACATCATTCCACACAGCATTCCACACATCATTGCACACAACATTCCACACATCATTCCACACCTCATTTCACTCATCATTCCACATCTCTTTCCACACATCATTCCACACATCTTTCCGCACAACATTCCACAAATCATACTACACATCATTCCATACATCATTCCACACCTCATTCCACACATCATTCCACACATCATTCCACACCTCATTCCACAAATCATTCCACACTTCATTCCACACATCATTCCTCACCTCATTCCACACATCATTCAATACGTCATTCCACATACCATTCCACACATCATTCCACACATCATTCCACACAACTTTCCACACATCATTGCACACCTCATTCCAAACATCATTCAACACATCATTCCACACAACATTCCAAATATCATCCACTCCTCATTCCACAACATTCCACAACATTCCACACGTCATTCCACACATCAGTCCATACCTCATTCCTCACCTCATTCCACACATCATTCCACACATCATTCCAAACATCATTCCACACCACATTAAACGCATCATTCCACACATCATTCCAAACATCATTACATCCATCATTCCACACCTCATTCCACACCTCAATCCACATATCATTCCACGCATCATTCCAAACATCATTCCACACCTCATTCCACACCTCATTTCACCCATCATTCCAAACATCATTCCACACATCATTCCACAACATTCCTCAACATTCCACACATCATTCCACAACATTCCTCAACATTCCACACATCATTCCACACATCTTTCCACACATCATTTCACACCTCATTTCACACATCATTCCACACATCATTCCAAGCATCATTCCACACTTCATTCCACATAACATTCCACACATCATTCCACCCATCATTCCACACCTCATTCCACATATCATTCCACGCATCATTCCACATCTCATTCCACACATCATTCCACACATCATTCCGCACGTCATTCCATACATCATTGCACACATCATTCGACACAGCATTCCACACATCATTCCACACAGCATTCCACACATCATTGCACACAACATTCCACACATCATTCCAAACCTCAGTCCACAAATCATTCCACACTTCATTCCACACATCATTCCTCACCTCATTCCACACATCATTCAATACGTCATTCCACATACCATTCCATACATCATTCCACACATCATTCCACACAACATTCCACACATCATTGAACTCCTCATTCCACACATCATTCAACACATCATTCCACACAACATTCCAAATTTCATCCACTCCTCATTCCACAGATCAGTCCACGCATCATTCCACATCTCATTCCACACAGCATTTCACACATCATTCCACACAACATTCCACACCTCATTCCACATATCATTCCACATATCATTCCATACCTCATTCCACGCATCATTCCACACAAAATTCCACACCTCATTCCACAACTCATTCCACACCTCATTCCACACCTCATTCCACCCATCATTCCACACATCATTCCACACATCATTCCACAACATTCCACAACATTCCACACATCATTCCACACATCAGTCCATACCTCATTCCTCACCTCATTCCACACATCATTCCACACATCATTCCAAACATCATTCCACATCACATTCCACATCATTGCACACCATATTCCACGCATCATTCCACACATCATTCCAAACATCATTACATCCATCATTCCACACCTCATTCCACATATCATTCCACATATCATTCCATACCTCATTCCACGCATCATTCCACACAAAATTCCACACCTCATTCCACAACTCATTCCACACCTCATTCCACACCTCATTCCACCCATCATTCCACACATCATTCCACACATCATTCCACAACATTCCACAACATTCCACACATCATTCCACACATCAGTCCATACCTCATTCCTCACCTCATTCCACACATCATTCCACACATCATTCCAAACATCATTCCACATCACATTCCACATCATTGCACACCATATTCCACGCATCATTCCACACATCATTCCAAACATCATTACATCCATCATTCCACACCTCATTCCACACCTCAATCCACATATCATTCCACCCATCATCCCAAACATCATTCCACACATCATTCCACAACATTCCTCAACATTCCACACATAATTCCACACATCATTCCACAACATTCCTCAACATTCCACACATCATTCCACACAACTTTCCACACATCATTTCACACCTGATTTCACACATCATTCCACACATCATTCCAAACATCATTCCACACTTCATTCCACATAACATTCCACACATCATTCCACACATCATTGCGCACATCATTCCACACAGCATTCCAAATATCATTCCACACCTCATTCCACATATCATTCCACGCGTCATTCCACATCTCATTCCACACATCATTCCACACATCATTCCGCACGTCATTCCATACACCATTCCACACATCATTCGACACAGCATTCCACACATCATTCCACAAAGCATTCCACACATCATTGCACACAACATTCCACACATCATTCCACACCTCATTCCACACATCATTCCACATCTCCTTCCACACAGCATTCCAAATATCTTTCCACACCTCATTCCAAACATCATTCCAAACATCATTCCACACATCATTCCACCTAACATTCGACACATCATTCCACACTTCATTCCACACTTAATTTCACACATCATTCCTCACCTCATTCCGCACATCATTCCACACATTATTCAATACATCATTCCACATTTCATTCCACACATCATTCCACACATCATTCCACTTCATTCCACACGGCATTCCACACATCATTCCACACCGCATTCCACACCGCATTCCACACATGATTGCATACATCATTCCACACAGCATTCCAAATATCATTCCACACCTCATTCCACATATCATTCCACGCATCATTCCACATCTCATTCCACACATCATTCCACACATCATTCCACACCTCATTCCACTCATCATTCCACACGTCATTCCATACATCATTCCACACATCATTCCACACAGCATTCCACACATCATTCCACACAGCATTCCACACATCATTGCACACAACATTCCACACATCATTCCACACCTCATTTCACTCATCATTCCACATCTCTATATCATCCACTCCTCATTCCACAGATCATTCCACGCATCAATCCACATCTCATTCCACACAACATTTCACACATCATTCCACACAACATTCCACACCTCATTCCACATATCATTCCATACCTCATTCCACACATCATTCCACGCATCATTCCACACAACATTCCACACCACATTCCACAACTCATTCCACACATCATTCCACACCTCATTCCACCCATCATTCCACACATCATTCCACACATCATTCCACAACATTCCACAACATTCCACACATCATTCCACACATCAGTCCATACCTCATTCCTCACCTCATTCCACACATCATTCCACACATCATTCCAAACATCATTCCACACCACATTCCACGCATCATTCCACACATCATTCCAAACATCATTACATCCATCATTCCACACCTCATTCCACACCTCAATCCACATATCATTCCACGCATCATTCCAAACATCATTCCACACCTCATTCCACACCTCATTCCACCCATCATTCCAAACATCATTCCACACATCATTCCACAACATTCCTCAACATTCCACACATCATTCCACACATCATTCCACAACATTCCTCAACATTCCACACATCATTCCACACATCTTTCTACACATCATTTCACACCTCATTTCACACATCATTCCACACATCATTCCAAGCATCATTCCACACTTCATTCCACATAACATTCCACACATCATTCCACCCATCATTCCACACTTCATTTCACACATCATTCCACTCATCATTGCACACATCATTCCACACAGCATTCCAAATATCATTCCACACCTCATTCCACATATCATTCCACGCATCATTCCACATCTCATTCCACACATCATTCCACACATCATTCCGCACGTCATTCCATATATCATTGCACACATCATTCGACACAGCATTCCACACATCATTCCACACAGCATTCCACACATCATTGCACACAACATTCCACACATCATTCCAAACCTCATTCCACAAATCATTCCACACTTCATTCCACACATCATTCCTCATCTCATTCCACACATCATTCAATACGTCATTCCACATACCATTCCATACATCATTCCACACATCATTCCACACAACATTCCACACATCATTGAACACCTCATTCCACACATCATTCAACACATCATTCCACACAACATTCCAAATTTCATCCACTCCTCATTCCACAGATCAGTCCACGCATCATTCCACATCTCATTCCACACAGCATTTCACACATCATTCCACACAACATTCCACACCTCATTCCACATATCATTCCATACCTCATTCCACACATCATTCCACGCATCATTCCACACAACATTCCACACCTCATTTCACAACTCATTCCACACCTCATTCCACACATCATTCCACAACATTTCACAACATTCCACACATCATTCCACACATCAGTCCATACCTCATTGCTCACCTCATTCCACACATCATTCCACACATCATTCCAAACATCATTCCACATCACATTCCACATCATTGCACACCATATTCCACGCATCATTCCACACATCATTCCAAACATCATTACATCCATCATTCCACACCTCATTCCACACCTCAATCCACATATCATTACACCCATCATTCCAAACATCATTCCACACATCATTCCACAACATTCCTCAACATTCCACACATCATTCCACACATCATTCCGCAATATTCCTCAACATTCCACACATCATTCCACACAACTTTCCACACATCATTTCACACCTGATTTCACACATCATTCCACACATCATTCCAAACATCATTCCACACTTCATTCCACATAACATTCCACACATCATTCCACACATCATTCCACACATCATTGCGCACATCATTCCACACAGCATTCCAAATATCATTCCACACCTCATTCCACATATTATTCCACGCGTCATTCCACATCTCATTCCACACATCATTCCCACACATCATTCCGCACGTCATTCCATACACCATTCAACACATCATTCGACACAGCATTCCACACATCATTCCACACAGCATTCCACACATCATTGCACACAACATTCCACACATCATTCCACACCTCATTCCACAACATTCCTCACATTCCACACATCATTCCACACATCTTTCCACACATCATTTAACACCTCATTTCACACATCATTCCACACATCATTCCAAGCATCATTCCACACTTCATTCCACATAACATTCCACACATCATTCCACCCATCATTCCACACTTCATTTCACACATCATTCCACACATCATTCCAAACATCATTCCACACTTCATTCCACATAACATTCCACACATCATTCCACCCATCATTCCACACTTCATTTCACACATCATTCCTCAGCTCATTCCGCACATCATTCCACATATCATTCAATACATCATTCCACATATAATTCCACACATCATTCCACATATCATTCCACAAGCATTCCACACAGCATTGCACACATCATTCCACACATAATTCCACACGGCATTCCACACTTCGTTCCACACATCATTCCACACATCAGTCCACTCATCATTGAATACATCATTCCAAACATCATTCCACACCTCATTCCACACCTCATTCCACATATCATAACACGTATCATTCCACACATCATTCCACACTTCATTCCAAACATCATTCCACACCTCATTCCACATTTCATTCCACACCTCATTCCACCCATCATTCCACACATCATTCCACACATCATTCCACAACATTCCACAACATTCCACACATCATTCCACACATAATTCCACACATCAGTCCGCACCTCATTCCACACCTCATTCTACTCCTCATTCCACAGATCATTCCACACATCATTCCACACATCATTCCACACATCATTCCAAACATCATTCCAAACATTATTCCACACCTCATTCCACATAACATTCCACACATCATTCCATACTTCTTTCACAGATCATTCCTCACCTCATTCCACACATCATTTCACACATCATTCAATACATCATTCAATACATCATTCAATACATCATTCCACATTTCATTCCACACACCATTCCACACATCATGCCTCTTCATTCCACACCGCATTCCACACCGCATTCCACACATGATTGCACACATCATTCCACACAGCATTCCAAATATCATTCCACACCTCATTCCACATATCATTCCACGCATCATTCCACATCTCATTCCACACATCATTCCACACATCATTCCACACCTCATTCCACACATCATTCCACACGTCATTCCATACATCATTCCACACATCATTCCACACAGCATTCTACACTTCATTTCACATATCATTCCTCACCTCATTCCGCACATCATTCCACACATCATTCAATACATCATTCCACATATAATTCCACACATCATTCCACATATCATTCCACAAGCATTCCACACAGCATTGCACACATCATTCCACACATAATTCCACACGGCATTCCACACTTCGTTCCACACATCATTCCACACATCAGTCCACTCATCATTGAATACATCATTCCAAACATCATTCCACATTTCATTCCACACCTCATTCCACCCATCATTCCACACATCATTCCACACACAATTCCACACATCAGTCCACACCTCATTCCACACCTCATTCCACTCCTCATTCCACAGATCATTCCACACATCATTCCACACATCATTCCACACATCATTCCAAACATCATTCCAAACATCATTCCACACCTCATTCCACATAACATTCCACACATCATTCCACATAACATTCCACACATCATTCCTCACCTCATTCCACACATCATTCCACACATCATTCAATACATCATTCAATACATCATTCAATACATCATTCCACATTTCATTCCACACATCATTCCACACATCATTCCACTTCATTCCACACGGCATTCCACACATCATTCCACACCGCATTCCACACCGCATTCCACACATGATTGCATACATCATTCCACACAGCATTCCAAATATCATTCCACACCTCATTCCACATATCATTCCACGCATCATTCCACATCTCATTCCACACATCATTCCACACATCATTCCACACCTCATTCCACACATCATTCCACACGTCATTCCATACATCATTCCACACATCATTCCACACAGCATTCCACACATCATTCCACACAGCATTCCACACATCATTGCACACAACATTCCACACATCATTCCACACCTCATTTCACTCATCATTCCACATCTCTTTCCACACATCATTCCACACATCTTTCCGCACAACATTCCACAAATCATACTACACATCATTCCATACATCATTCCACACCTCATTCCACACATCATTCCACACATCATTCCACACCTCATTCCACAAATCATTCCACACTTCATTCCACACTTCATTCCTCACCTCATTCCACACATCATTCAATACGTCATTCCACATACCATTCCACACATCATTCCACACATCATTCCACACAACTTTCCACACATCATTGCACACCTCATTCCAAACATCATTCAACACATCATTCCACACAACATTCCAAATATCATCCACTCCTCATTCCACAACATTCCACAACATTCCACACGTCATTCCACACATCAGTCCATACCTCATTCCTCACCTCATTCCACACATCATTCCACACATCATTCCAAACATCATTCCACACCACATTAAACGCATCATTCCACACATCATTCCAAACATCATTACATCCATCATTCCACACCTCATTCCACACCTCAATCCACATATCATTCCACGCATCATTCCAAACATCATTCCACACCTCATTCCACACCTCATTTCACCCATCATTCCAAACATCATTCCACACATCATTCCACAACATTCCTCAACATTCCACACATCATTCCACAACATTCCTCAACATTCCACACATCATTCCACACATCTTTCCACACATCATTTCACACCTCATTTCACACATCATTCCACACATCATTCCAAGCATCATTCCACACTTCATTCCACATAACATTCCACACATCATTCCACCCATCATTCCACACCTCATTCCACATATCATTCCACGCATCATTCCACATCTCATTCCACACATCATTCCACACATCATTCCGAACGTCTTTCCATACATCATTGCACACATCATTCGACACAGCATTCCACACATCATTCCACACAGCATTCCACACATCATTGCACACAACATTCCACACATCATTCCAAACCTCAGTCCACAAATCATTCCACACTTCATTCCACACATCATTCCTCACCTCATTCAACACATCATTCAATACGTCATTCCACATACCATTCCATACATCATTCCACACATCATTCCACACAACATTCCACACATCATTGAACTCCTCATTCCACACATCATTCAACACATCATTCCACACAACATTCCAAATTTCATTCACTCCTCATTCCACAGATCAGTCCACGCATCATTCCACATCTCATTCCACACAGCATTTCACACATCATTCCACACAACATTCCACACCTCATTCCACATATCATTCCACATATCATTCCATACCTCATTCCACGCATCATTCCACACAAAATTCCACACCTCATTCGACAACTCATTCCACACCTCATTCCACACCTCATTCCACCCATCATTCCACACATCATTCCACACATCATTCCACAACATTCCACAACATTCCACACATCATTCCACACATCAGTCCATACCTCATTCCTCACCTCATTCCACACATCATTCCACACATCATTCCAAACATCATTCCACATCACATTCCACATCATTGCACACCATATTCCACGCATCATTCCACACATCATTCCAAACATCATTACATCCATCATTCCACACCTCATTCCACACCTCAATCCACATATCATTCCACCCATCATCCCAAACATCATTCCACACATCATTCCACAATATTCCTCAACATTCCACACATCATTCCACAACATTCCTCAACATTCCACACATCATTCCACACAACTTTCCACACATCATTTCACACCTGATTTCACACATCATTCCACACATCATTCCAAATATCATTCCACACCTCATTCCACATATCATTCCACGCGTCATTCCACATCTCATTCCACACATCATTCCACACATCATTCCGCACGTCATTCCATACACCATTCCACACATCATTCGACACAGCATTCCACACATCATTCCACAAAGCATTCCACACATCATTGCACACAACATTCCACACATCATTCCACACCTCATTCCACACATCATTCCACATCTCCTTCCACACAGCATTCCAAATATCTTTCCACACCTCATTCCAAACATCATTCCAAACATCATTCCACACATCATTCCACATAACATTCGACACATCATTCCACACTTCATTCCACACTTCATTTCACACATCATTCCTCACCTCATTCCGCACATCATTCCACACATTATTCAATACATCATTCCACATTTCATTCCACACATCATTCCACACATCATTCCACTTCATTCCACACGGCATTCCACACATCATTCCACACCGCATTCCACACCGCATTCCACACATGATTGCATACATCATTCCACACAGCATTCCAAATATCATTCCACACCTCATTCCACATATCATTCCACGCATCATTCCACATCTCATTCCACACATCATTCCACACATCATTCCACACCTCATTCCACTCATCATTCCACACGTCATTCCATACATCATTCCACACATCATTCCGCACAGCATTCCACACATCATTCCACACAGCATTCCACACATCATTGCACACAACATTCCACACATCATTACACACCTCATTTCACTCATCATTCCACATCTCTATATCATCCACTCCTCATTCCACAGATCATTCCACGCATCAATCCACATCTCATTCCACACAACATTTCACACATCATTCCACACAACATTCCACACCTCATTCCACATATCATTCCATACCTCATTCCACACATCATTTCACGCATCATTCCACACAACATTCCACACCACATTCCACAACTCATTCCACACATCATTCCACACCTCATTCCACCCATCATTCCACACATCATTCCACACATCATTCCACAACATTCCACAACATTCCACACATCATTCCACACATCAGTCCATACCTCATTCCTCACCTCATTCCACACATCATTCCACACATCATTCCAAACATCATTCCACACCACATTCCACGCATCATTCCACACATCATTCCAAACATCATTACATCCATCATTTCACACCTCATTCCACACCTCAATCCACATATCATTCCACGCATCATTCCAAACATCATTCCACACCTCATTCCACACCTCATTCCACCCATCATTCCAAACATCATTCCACACATCATTCCACAACATTCCTCATCATTCCACACATCATTCCACACATCATTCCACAACATTCCTCAACATTCCACACATCATTCCACACATCTTTCCACACATCATTTCACACCTCATTTCACACATCATTCCACACATCATTCCAAGCATCATTCCACACTTCATTCCACATAACATTCCACACATCATTCCACCCATCATTCCACACTTCATTTCACACATCATTCCACTCATCATTCAATACATCATTCCACATATAATTCCACACATCATTCCACATATCATTCCACAAGCATTCCACACAGCATTGCACACATCATTCCACACATCATTCCACACCGCATTCCACACATCATTCCACACATCATTGCACACATCATTCCACACAGCATTCCAAATATCATTCCACACCTCATTCCACATATCATTCCACGCATCATTCCACATCTCATTCCACACATCATTCCACACATCATTCCGCACGTCATTCCATATATCATTGCACACATCATTCGACACAGCATTCCACACATCATTCCACACAGCATTCCACACATCATTGCACACAACATTCCACACATCATTCCAAACCTCATTCCACAAATCATTCCACACTTCATTCCACACATCATTCCTCATCTCATTCCACACATCATTCAATACGTCATTCCACATACCATTCCATACATCATTCCACACATCATTCCACACAACATTCCAAACATCATTGAACACCTCATTCCACACATCATTCAACACATCATTCCACACAACATTCCAAATTTCATCCACTCCTCATTCCACAGATCAGTCCACGCATCATTCCACATCTCATTCCACACAGCATTTCACACATCATTCCACACAACATTCCACACCTCATTCCACATATCATTCCATACCTCATTCCACACATCATTCCACGCATCATTCCACACAACATTCCACACCTCATTTCACAACTCATTCCACACCTCATTCCACACATCATTCCACAACATTCCACAACATTCCACACATCATTCCACACATCAGTCCATACCTCATTGCTCACCTCATTCCACACATCATTCCACACATCATTCCAAACATCATTCCACATCACATTCCACATCATTGCACACCATATTCCACGCATCATTCCACACATCATTCCAAACATCATTACATCCATCATTCCACACCTCATTCCACACCTCAATCCACATATCATTACACCCATCATTCCAAACATCATTCCACACATCATTCCACAACATTCCTCAACATTCCACACATCATTCCACACATCATTCCGCAACATTCCTCAACATTCCACACATCATTCCACACAACTTTCCACACATCATTTCACACCTGATTTCACACATCATTCCACACATCATTCCAAACATCATTCCACACTTCATTCCACATAACATTCCACACATCATTCCACACATCATTGCGCACATCATTCCACACAGCATTCCAAATATCATTCCACACCTCATTCCACATATTATTCCACGCGTCATTCCACATCTCATTCCACACATCATTCCACACATCATTCCGCACGTCATTCCATACACCATTCCACACATCATTCGACACAGCATTCCACACATCATTCCACACAGCATTCCACACATCATTGCACACAACATTCCACACATCATTCCACACCTCATTCCACAACATTCCTCAACATTCCACACATCATTCCACACATCTTTCCATACATCATTTAACACCTCATTTCACACATCATTCCACACATCATTCCAAGCATCATTCCACACTTCATTCCACATAACATTCCACACATCATTCCACCCATCATTCCACACTTCATTTCACACATCATTCCAAACATCATTCCACTCTTCATTCCACATAACATTCCACGCATCATTCCACCCATCATTCCACACTTCATTTCACACATCATTCCTCACCTCATTCCGCACATCATTCCACACATCATTCAATACATCATTCCACATATAATTCCACACATCATTCCACATATCATTCCACAAGCATTCCACACTTCGTTCCACACATCATTCCAAACATCATTCCACACCTCATTCCACATAACATTCCACACATCATTCCATACTTCTTTCACAGATCATTCCTCACCTCATTCGACACAGCATTTCACACATCATTCAATACATCATTCAATACATCATTCAATACATCATTCCACATTTCATTCCACACACCATTCCACACATCATGCCTCTTCATTCCACACCGCATTCCACACCGCATTCCACACATGATTGCACACATCATTCCGCACAGCATTCCAAATATCATTCCACACCTCATTCCACATATCATTCCACGCATCATTCCACATCTCATTCCACACATCATTCCACACATCATTCCACACCACATTCCACACATCATTCCACACGTCATTCCATACATCATTCCACACATCATTCCACACAGCATTCTACACATCATTCCACACAGCATTCCACACATCATTGCACACAACATTCCACACATCATTCCACACCTCATTTCACTCATCATTCCACATCTCTTTCCACACATCATTCCACACATCTTTCCACACAACATTCCACAAATCATACTACACATCATTCCACACATTATTCCACACCTCATTCCACACATCATTCCACACATCATTCCACACCTCATTCCACAAATCATTCCACACTTCATTCCACACATCATTCCTCACCTCATTCCACACATCATTCAATACGTCATTCCACATACCATTCCACACATCATTCCACACATCATTCCACACAACATTCCACACATCATTGCACACCTCATTCCACACATCATTCAACACATCATTCCACACAACATTCCAAATATCATCCACTCCTCATTCCACAGATCATTCCACGCATCATTCCACATCTCATTCCACACAACATTTCACACATCATTCCACACAACATTCCACACCTCATTCCACATATCATTCCATACCTCATTCCACACATCATTCCACGGATCATTCCACACAACATTCCACACCACATTCCACAACTCATTCCACACATCATTCCACACCTCATTCCACCCATCATTCCACACATCATTCCACACATCATTCCACAACATTCCACAACATTCCACACATCATTCCACACATCAGTCCATACCTCATTCCTCACCTCATTCCACACATCATTCCACACATCATTCCAAACATCATTCCACATCACATTCCACATCATTCCACACCACATTCCACGCATCATTCCACACATCATTCCAAACATCATTACATCCATCATTCCACACCTCATTCCACACCTCAATCCAAATATCATTCCACGCATCATTCCAAACATCATTCCACACCTCATTCCACACATCATTCCACCCATCATTCCAAACATCATTCCACACATCATTCCACAACATTCCTCAACATTCCACACATCATTCCACACATCATTCCAACAACATTCCTCAACATTCCACACATCATTCCACACATCTTTCCACACATCATTTCACACCTCATTTCACACATCATTCCACACATCATTCTAAGCATCATTCCACACTTCATTCCACATAACATTCCACACATCATTCCACCCATCATTTCACACTTCATTTCACACATCATTCCACTCATCATTCAATAAATCATTCCACATATAATTCCACACATTATTCCACATATCATTCAACAAGCATTCCACACAGCATTGCACACATCATTCCACACATCATTCCACACCGCATTCCACACATCATTCCACACATCATTGCACACATCATTCCACACAGCATTCCAAATATCATTCCACACCTCATTCCACATATCATTCCACGCATCATTCCACATCTCATTCCACACATCATTCCACACATCATTCCGCACGTCATTCCATACATCATTGCACACATGATTCGACACAGCATTCCACACATCATTCCACACAGCATTCCACACATCATTGCACACAACATTCCACACATCATTCCACACCTCATTCCACAAATCATTCCACACTTCATTCCACACATCATTCCTCACCTCATTCCACACATCATTCAATACGTCATTCCACATACCATTCCACACATCATTCCACACATCATTCCACACAACATTCCACACATCATTGCACACCTCATTCCACACATCATTCAACACATCATTCCACACAACATTCCAAATATCATCCACTCCTCATTCCACAGATCAGTCCACGCATCATTCCACATCTCATTCTCAACAGCATTTCACACATCATTCCACACAACATTCCACACCTCATTCCACATATCATTCCATACCTCATTCCACACATCATTCCACGCATCATTCCACACAACATTCCACACCTCATTCCACAACACATTCCACACCTCATTCCACAGCTCATTCCACCCATCATTCCAAAACATTCCACAACATTCCACACATCATTCCACACATCAGTCCATAGCTCATTCTTCACCTCATTCCACACATCATTCCACACCTCAATCCTCATATCATTCCACGCATCATTCCAAACATCATTCCACACCTCATTCCACAACTCATTCCACCCATCATTCCAAAGATCATTCCACACATCATTCCACAACATTCCTCAACATTCCACACATCATTCCAAACATCATTCCACTACATTCATCAACATTCCACACATCATTCCACACATCATTCCACACATCATTCCACACATCATTTCACACCTCATTTCACACATCATTCCACACATCATTCCACCCATCATTCCACACTTAATTTCACACATCATTCCTCACCTCATTCCGCACATCATTCCACACATCATTCAATACATCATTCCACATATTATTCCACACAGCATTCCACATATCATTCCACAAGCATTCCACACAGCATTGCACACCTCATTCCACACATAATTCCACACGGCATTCCACACTTCGTTCCACACATCATTCCACACATCAGTCCACTCATCATTGAATACATCATTCCAAACATCATTCCACACCTCATTCCACACCTCATTCCACATATCATTCCACGCATCATTCCACACATCATTCCACACTTCATTCCAAACATCATTCCACACCTCATTCCACATTTCATTCCACACCTCATTCCACCCATCATTCCACACATCATTCCACACACAATTCCACACATCAGTACACACCTCATTCCACACCTCATTCCACTCCTCATTCCACAGATCATTCCACACATCATTCCACACATCATTCCACACATCATTCCAAACATCATTCCAAACATCATCCCACACCTCACTTCCACATAACATTTCACACATCATTCCACACTTCTTTCACACATCATTCCTCACCTCATTCCACACATCATTCCACACATCATTCAATACATCATTCAATACATCATTCAATACATCATTCCACATTTCATTCCACACATCATTCCACACATCATTCCACTTCATTCCACACGGCATTCCACACATCATTCCACACCGCATTCCACACCGCATTCCACACATGATTGCATACATCATTCCACACAGCATTCCAAATATCATTCCACACCTCATTCCACATATCATTCCACGCATCATTCCACATCTCATTCCACACATCATTCCACACATCATTCCACACATCATTCCACACATCATTCCACACGTCATTCCATACATCATTCCACACAGCATTCCACACATCATTCCACACAGCATTCCACACATCATTGCACACAACATTCCACACATCATTCCACACCTCATTTCACTCATCATTCCACATCTCTTTCCACACATCATTCCACACATCTTTCCGCACAACATTCCACAAATCATACTACACATCATTCCATACATCATTCCACACCTCATTCCACACATCATTCCACACATCATTCCACACCTCATTCCACAAATCATTCCACACTTCATTCCACACATCATTCCTCACCTCATTCCACACATCATTCAATACGTCATTCCACATACCATTCCACACATCATTCCATACATCATTCCACACAACTTTCCACACATCATTGCACACCTCATTCCAAACATCATTCAACACATCATTCCACACAACATTCCAAATATCATCCACTCCTCATTCCGCAACATTCCACAACATTCCACACATCATTCCACACATCAGTCCATACCTCATTCCTCACCTCATTCCACACATCATTCCACACATCATTGCAAACATCATTCCACACCACATTAAACGCATCATTCCACACATCATTCCAAACATCATTACATCCATCATTCCACACCTCATTCCACACCTCAATCCACATATCATTCCACGCATCATTCCAAACATCATTCCACGCCTCATTCCACACCTCATTCCACCCATCATTCCAAACATCATTCCACACATCATTCCACAACATTCCTCAACATTCCACACTTCCACAACATTCCTCAACATTCCACACATCATTCCACACATCTTTCCACACATCATTTCACACCTCATTTCACACATCATTCCACACATCATTCCACCCATCATTCCACACTTCATTTCACACATCATTCCACTCATCATTCAATACATCATTCCACATATAATTCCACACATCATTCCACATATCATTCCACAAGCATTCCACACAGCATTGCACACATCATTCCACACATCATTCCACACCGCATTCCACACATCATTCCACACATCATTGCACACATCATTCCACACAGCATTCCAAATATCATTCCACACCTCATTCCACATATCATTCCACGCATCATTCCACATCTCATTCCACACATCATTCCACATATCATTCCGCACGTCATTCCATACATCATTGTACACATCATTCGACACAGCATTCCACACATCATTCCACACAGCATTCCACACATCATTGCACACAACATTCCACACATCATTCCAAACCTCATTCCACAAATTATTCCACACTTCATTCCACACATCATTCCTCACCTCATTCCACACATCATTCAATACGTCATTCCACATACCATTCCATACATCATTCCACACATCATTCCACACAACATTCCACACATCATTGAACACCTCATTCCACACATCATTCAACACATCATTCCACACAGCATTCCAAATTTCATCCACTCCTCATTCCACAGATCAGTCAACGCATCATTCCACATCTCATTCCACACAGCATTTCACACATCATTCCACACAACATTCCACACCTCATTCCACATATCATTCCATACCTCATTCCACACATCATTCCACGCATCATTCCACACAAAATTCCACACCTCATTCCACAACTCATTCCACACCTCATTCCACACCTCATTCCACCCATCATTCCACACATCATTCCACACATCATTCCACAACATTCCACAACATTTCACACATCATTCCACACATCAGTCCATACCTCATTCCTCACCTCATTCCACACATCATTCCAAACATCATTCCAAACATCATTCCACATCACATTCCACATCATTGCACACCATATTCCACGCATCATTCCACACATCATTCCAAACATCATTAC
Organism: Pristiophorus japonicus; assembly: GCF_044704955.1. NCBI lineage: Eukaryota > Metazoa > Chordata > Chondrichthyes > Pristiophoridae > Pristiophorus > Pristiophorus japonicus. The sequence continues at coordinate 7,925,538 of NW_027252779.1, forward strand.
ATCCATCATTCCACACCTCATTCCACAGCTCAATCCACATATCATTCCAGCCATCATTCCAAACATCATTCCACACATCATTCCACAACATTCCTCAACATTCCACACATCATTCCACACATCATTCCACAACATTCCTCAACATTCCACACATCATTCCACGCAACTTTCCACACATCATTTCACACCTGATTCCACACATCATTCCACACATCATTCCAAACATCATTCCACACTTCATTCCACATAACATTCCACACATCATTCCACACATCATTGCGCACATCATTCCACACAGCATTCCAAATATCATTCCACACCTCATTCCACATATCATTCCACGCGTCATTCCACATCTCATTCCACACATCATTCCACACATCATTCCGCACGTCATTCCATACACCATTCCACACATCATTCGACACAGCATTCCACACATCATTCCACACAGCATTCCACACATCATTGCACACAACATTCCACACATCATTCCACACCTCATTCCACACATCATTCCACATCTCCTTCCACACAGCATTCCAAATATCTTTCCACAACTCATTCCAAACATCATTCCAAACATCATTCCACACATCATTCCACATAACATTCGACACATCATTCCACACTTCATTCCACACTTCATTTCACACATCATTCCTCACCTCATTCCGCACATCATTCCACACATTATTCAATACATCATTCCACATTTCATTCCACACATCATTCCACACATCATTCCACTTCATTCCACACGGCATTCCACACATCATTCCACACCGCATTCCACACCGCATTCCACACATGATTGCATACATCATTCCACACAGCATTCCAAATATCATTCCACACCTCATTCCACATATCATTCCACGCATCATTCCACATCTCATTCCACACATCATTCCACACATCATTCCACACCTCATTCCACACATCATTCCACACGTCATTCCATACATCATTCCACACATCATTCCACACAGCATTCCACACATCATTCCACACAGCATTCCACACATCATTGCACACAACATTCCACACATCATTCCACACCTCATTTCACTCATCATTCCACATCTCTTTCCACACATCATTCCACACATCTTTCCACACAACATTCCACAAATCATACTACACATCATTCCATACATCATTCCACACCTCATTCCACACATCATTCCACACATCATTCCACACCTCATTCCACAAATCATTCCACACTTCATTCCACACATCATTCCTCACCTCATTCCACACATCATTCAATACGTCATTCCACATACCATTCCACACATCATTCCACACATCATTCCACACAACTTTCCACACATCATTGCACACCTCATTCCACATATCATTCAACACATCATTCCACACAACATTCCAAATATCATCCACTCCTCATTCCACAGATCATTCCACGCATCAATCCACATCTCATTCCACACAACATTTCACACATCATTCCACACAACATTCCACACCTCATTCCACATATCATTCCATACCTCATTCCACACATCATTCCACGCATCATTCCACACATCATTCCACACCTCATTCCACCCATCATTCCACACATCATTCCACACATCATTCCACAACATTCCACAACATTCCACACATCATTCCACACATCAGTCCATACCTCATTCCTCACCTCATTCCACACATCATTCCACACATCATTTCAAACATCATTCCACACCACATTCCACGCATCATTCCAAACATCATTCCAAACATCATTACATCCATCATTCCACACATCATTCCACACCTCATTCCACCCATCATTCCAAACATCATTCCACACATCATTCCACAACATTCCTCAACATTCCACACATCATTCCACACATCATTCCACAACATTCCTCAACATTCCACACATCATTCCACACATCTTTCCACACATCATTTCACACCTCATTTCACACATCATTCCACACATCTTTCCAAGCATCATTCCACACTTCATTCCACATAACATTCCACACATCATTCCACCCATCATTCCACACTTCATTTCACACATCATTCCACTCATCATTCAATACATCATTCCACATATAATTCCACACATCATTCCACATATCATTCCACAAGCATTCCACACAGCATTGCACACATCATTCCACACATCATTCCACACCGCATTCCACACATCATTCCACACATCATGGCACACATCATTCCACACAGCATTCCAAATATCATTCCACACCTCATTCCACATATCATTCCACGCATCATTCCACATCTCATTCCACACATCATTCCACACATCATTCCGCACGTCATTCCATATATCATTGCACACATCATTCGACACAGCATTCCACACATCATTGCACACAACATTCCACACATCATTCCAAACCTCATTCCACAAATCATTCCACACTTCATTCCACACATCATTCCTCACCTCATTCCACACATCATTCAATACGTCATTCCACATACCATTCCATACATCATTCCACACATCATTCCACACAACATTCCACACATCATTGAACACCTCATTCCACACATCATTCAACACATCATTCCACACAACATTCCTAATTTCATCCACTCCTCATTCCACAGATCAGTCCACGCATCATTCCACATCTCATTCCACACAGCATTTCACACATCATTCCACACAACATTCCACACCTCATTCCACATATCATTCCATACCTCATTCCACACATCATTCCACGCATCATTCCACACAACATTCCACACCTCATTCCACAACTCATTCCACACCTCATTCCACACCTCATTCCACATATCATTCCACACATCATTCCACAACATTCCACAACATTCCACACATCATGCCACACATCAGTCCATAGCTCATTCTTCACCTCATTCCACACATCATTCCACACATCATTCCAAACCTCATTCCACATCACATTCCACATCATTCCACACCATATTACACGCATCATTCCACACATCATTCCAAACATCATTACATCCATCATTCCACACCTCATTCCACACCTCAATCCACATATCATTCCACGCATCATTCCAAACATCATTCCATACTTCATTCCACACCTCATTCCACCCATCATTGCAAATATCATTCCACACATCATTCCACAACATTCCTCAACATTCCACACATCATTCCAAACATCATTCCACTACATTCCTCAACATTCCACACATCATTCCACACATCATTCCACACAGCATTCCAAATATCATTCCACACCTCATTCCAAACATCATTCCAAACATCATTCCAAACATCATTCCACACCTCATTCCACATAACATTCCACACATCATTCCACACATTCATTCCACAATTCATTTCACACATCATTCCTACCTCATTCCGGACATCATTCCATAACATTCCAAATATCATTACACACATCAATCCACACATCATTCCACACAACATTCCACACATCATTCCAAACATCATGCCACACATCATTCCACACATCATTCCACACATCATTCCAGATTTCATTCGACACATCATTCCACACAACAATCAATACATCATTCCACACATCATTCCAGACATCATTCTAAACATCATTCCACACATCATTCCACAAATCATTCAATTCACCATTCCACATATCATTCCACACATCATTACACACATCAATCCACACATCATGCCACACATCAATCCACACATCATTCCAAACATCATTCCACACCTCATTCCACACCTCGTTCCACACATCATTCCACACATCAGTCCACACATCATTCAATACATTATTCCAAACATCATTCCACACCTCATTCCACACCTCATTCCACATATCATTCCACGCATCATTCCACACATCATTCCACACATCATTCCAAACATCATTCCACACCTCATTCCACATTTCATTCCATACCTCATTCCACCCATCATTCCACACATCATTCCACACATCATTCCACAACATTCCACAACATTCCACACAGCATTCCACACATCATTCCACACATCAGTCCACACCTCATTTCACACCTCATTCCACTCCTCATTCCACAGATCATTCCACACATCATTCCACACTGCATTCCACACCGCATTCCACACCGCATTCCACACATCATTCCACACATCATTGCACACATCATTCCACACAGCATTCCAAATATCATTCCACACCTCATTCCACGCATCATTCCACATCTCATTCCACACATCATTCCACACATCATTCCACACCACATTCCACACATCATTCCACACGTCATTCCACACATCATTCCACACAGCATTCCACACATCATTTCACACAACATTCCACACATAATTGCACACCTCATTCCACACATCATTCCACATCTCTTTCCACACATCATTCCACCCATCTTTCCACACAACATTCCACACATCATACTACACATCATTCCACACATCATTCCACACCTCATTCCACACATCATTCCACACATCATTCCACACCTCATTCCACAAATCATTCCACACTTCATTCCACACATCATTCCTCACCTCATTCCACACATCATTCAATACATCATTCCACATACCATTCCACACATCATTCCACACATCATTCCACACAACATTCCACACATCATTGCACACCTCATTCCACACATCATTCAACACATCATTCCACACAACATTCCAAATATCATCCACTCCTCATTCCACAGATCAGTCCACGCATCATTCCACATCTCATTCCACACAGCATTTCACACATCATTCCACACAACATTCCACACCTCATTCCACATAACATTCCATACCTCATTCCACACATCATTCCAAGCATCATTCCACACAACATTCCACACCTCATTCCACAACACATTCCACACCTAATTCCGCACCTCATTCCACCCATCATTCCACATATCATTCCACACATCATTCCACAACATTCCACAACATTCCACACATCATGCCACACATCAGTCCATAGCTCATTCTTCACGTCATTCCACACATCATTCCACACATCATTCCAAACCTCATTCCACATCACATTCCACATCATTCCACACCATATTACACGCATCATTCCACACATCATTCCAAACATCATTACATCCATCATTCCACACCTCATTCCACACCTCAATCCACATATCATTCCACGCATCATTCCAAACATCATTCCATACCTCATTCCACACCTCATTCCACCCATCATTGCAAATATCATTCCACACATCATTCCACAACATTCCTCAACATTCCACACATCATTCCAAACATCATTCCACTACATTCCTCAACATTCCACACATCATTCCACACATCATTCCACACAGCATTCCAAATATCATTCCACACCTCATTCCAAACATCATTCCAAACATCATTCCACACCTCATTCCACATAACATTCCACACATCATTCCACACATTCATTCCACAATTCATTTCACACATCATTCCTCACCTCATTCCGCACATCATTCCACACATCATTCAATACATCATTCCACATATAATTCCACACATCATTCCACATATCATTCCACAAGCATTCCACACAGCATTGCACACATCATTCCACACATAATTCCACACCGCATTCCACACTTCGTTCCACACATCATTCCACACATCAGTCCACACATCATTGAATACATCATCCCAAACATCATTCCACACCTCATTCCACACCTCATTCCACATATCATTCCACGAATCATTCCACAAATCATTCCACACTTCATTCCAAACATCATTCCACACCTCATTCCACATTTCATTCCACAACTCATTCCACCCATCATTCCACACATTATTCCACACATCATTCCACAACATACCACAACATTCCACACATCATTCCACACATAATTCCACACATCAGTCCACACCTCATTCCACACGTCATTCCACTTCTCATTCCACAGATCATTCCACACATCATTCCACACATCATTCCACACATCATTCCAAACATCATTCCAAACATCATTCCACACCTCATTCCACATAACATTCCACACATCATTCCACACTTCTTTCACACATCATTCCTCACCTCATTCCACACATCATTCCACACATCATTCAATACATCATTCAATACATCATTCAATACATCATTCCACATTTCATTCCACACATCATTCCACACATCATTACACTTCATTCCACACGGCATTCCACACATCATTCCACACCGCATTCCACACCGCATTCCACACATCATTCCACACAGGATTGCACACATCTATCCACACAGCATTCCAAATATCATTCCACACCTCATGACCACATATCATTCCACGCATCATTCCACATCTCATTCCACACATCATTCCATACATCATTCCACACCTCATTCCACACATCATTCCACACGTCATTCCATACATCATTCCACAAATCATTCCACACAGCATTCCACACATCATTCCACACAGCATTCCACACATCATTGCACACAACATTCCACACATCATTCCACACCTCATTCCACTCATCATTCCACATCTCTTTCCACACATCATTCCACACATCTTTCCACACAACATTCCACACATCATACTACACATCATTCCATACATCATTCCACACCTCATTCCACACATCATTCCACACATCATTCCACACCTCATTCCACAAATCATTCCACACTTCATTCCACACATCATTCCTCACCTCATTCCAAACATCATTCAATACGTCATTCCACATACCATTCCACACATCATTCCACACATCATTCCACACAACATTCCAAATATCATCCACTCCTCATTCCACAGATCAGTCACGCATCATTCCACATCTCATTCCACACAGCATTTCACACATCATTCCACACAACATTCCACACCTCATTCCACATAACATTCCATACCTCATTCCACACATCATTCCAAGCATCATTCCACACAACATTCCACACCTCATTCCACAACACATTCCACACCTCATTCCACACCTCATTCCACCCATCATTCCACATATCATTCCACACATCATTCCACAACATTCCACAACATTCCACACATCATGCCACACATCAGTCCATAGCTCATTCTTCACCTCATTCCACACATCATTCCACACATCATTCCAAACCTCATTCCACATCACATTCCACATCATTCCACACCATATTACACGCATCATTCCACACATCATTCCAAACATCATTACATCCATCATTCCACACCTCATTCCACACCTCAATCCACATATCATTCCACGCATCATTCCAAACATCATTCCATACCTCATTCCACACCTCATTCCACCCATCATTGCAAATATCATTCCACACATCATTCCACAACATTCCTCAACATTCCACACATCATTCCAAACATCATTCCACTACATTCCTCAACATTCCACACATCATTCCACACATCATTCCACACAGCATTCCAAATATCATTCCACACCTCATTCCAAACATCATTCCAAACATCATTCCAAACATCATTCCACACCTCATTCTACATAACATTCCACACATCATTCCACACATTCATTCCACAATTCATTTCACACATCATTCCTACCTCATTCCGGACATCATTCCATAACATTCCAAACATCATTACACACATCAATCCACACATCATTCCACACAACATTCCACACATCATTCCAAACATCATGCCACACATCATTCCACACATCATTCCACACATCATTCCAGATTTCATTCGACACATCATTCCACACAACAATCAATACATCATTCCACACATCATTCCAGACATCATTCTAAACATCATTCCACACATCATTCCACAAATCATTCAATTCACCATTCCACATATCATTCCACACATCATTACACACATCAATCCACACATCATGCCACACATCAATCCACACATCATTCCAAACATCATTCCACACCTCATTCCACACCTCGTTCCACACATCATTCCACACATCAGTCCACACATCATTCAATACATAATTCCAAACATCATTCCACACCTCATTCCACACCTCATTCCACATATCATTCCACGCATCATTCCACACATCATTCCACACATCATTCCAAACATCATTCCACACCTCATTCCACATTTCATTCCATACCTCATTCCACCCATCATTCCACACATCATTCCACACATCATTCCACAACATTCCACAACATTCCACACAGCATTCCACACATCATTCCACACATCAGTCCACACCTCATTTCACACCTCATTCCACTCCTCATTCCACAGATCATTCCACACATCATTCCACACTGCATTCCACACCGCATTCCACACCGCATTCCACACATCATTCCAAACATCATTGCACACATCATTCCACACAGCATTCCAAATATCATTCCACACCTCATTCCACGCATCATTCCACATCTCATTCCACACATCATTCCACACATCATTCCACACCACATTCCACACATCATTCCACACGTCATTCCACACATCATTCCACACAGCATTCCACACATCATTTCACACAACATTCCACACATAATTGCACACCTCATTCCACACATCATTCCACATCTCTTTCCACACATCATTCCACCCATCTTTCCACACAACATTCCACACATCATACTACACATCATTCCACACATCATTCCACACCTCATTCCACACATCATTCCACACATCATTCCACACCTCATTCCACAAATCATTCCACACTTCATTCCACACATCATTCCTCACCTCATTCCACACATCATTCAATACATCATTCCACATACCATTCCACACATCATTCCACACATCATTCCACACAACATTCCACACATCATTGCACACCTCATTCCACACATCATTCAACACATCATTCCACACAACATTCCAAATATCATCCACTCCTCATTCCACAGATCAGTCCACGCATCATTCCACATCTCATTCCACACAGCATTTCACACATCATTCCACACAACATTCCACACCTCATTCCACATAACATTCCATACCTCATTCCACACATCATTCCAAGCATCATTCCACACAACATTCCACACCTCATTCCACAACACATTCCACACCTCATTCCACACCTCATTCCACCCATCATTCCACATATCATTCCACACATCATTCCACAACATTCCACAATATTCCACACATCATGCCACACATCAGTCCATAGCTCATTCTTCACCTCATTCCACACATCATTCCACACATCATTCCAAACCTCATTCCACATCACATTCACATCATTCCACACCATATTACACGCATCATTCCACACATCATTCCAAACATCATTACATCCATCATTCCACACCTCATTCCACACCTCAATCCACATAACATTCCACGCATCATTCCAAACATCATTCCATACCTCATTCCACACCTCATTCCACCCATCATTGCAAATATCATTCCACACATCATTCCACAACATTCCTCAACATTCCACACATCATTCCAAACATCATTCCACTACATTCCTCAACATTCCACACATCATTCCACACATCATTCCACACAGCATTCCAAATATCATTCCACACCTCATTCCAAACATCATTCCAAACATCATTCCACACCTCATTCCACATATCATTCCACGCATCATTCCACATCTCATTCCACACATCATTCCACACATCATTCCGGACGTCATTCCATACATCATTCCACACATCATTCGACACAGCATTCCACACATCATTCCACACAGCATTGCACACATCATTGCACACAACATTCCACACATCATTCCACACCTCATTCCACAAATCATTCCACACTTCATTCCACACATCATTCCTCACCTCATTCCACACATCATTCAATACGTCATTCCACATACCATTCCACACATCATTCCACACATCATTCCACACAACATTCCACACATCATTGCACACCTCATTCCACACATCATTCAACACATCTTTCCACACAACATTCCAAATATCATCCACTCCTCATTCCACAGATCAGTCCACGCATCATTCCACATCTCATTCCACACAGCATTTCACACATCATTCCACACAACATTCCACACCTCATTCCACATATCATTCCATACCTCATTCCACACATCATTCCACGCATCATTCCACACAACATTCCACACCTCATTCCACAACTCATTCCACACCTCATTCCACACCTCATTCCACCCATCATTCCACACATCATTCCACACATCATTCCGCAACATTCCACAACATTCCACACATCATTCCACACATCAGTCCATACCTCATTCCTCACCTCATTCCACACATCATTCCACACATCATTCCAAACATCATTGCACATCACATTCCACATCATTGCACACCATATTCCACGCATCATTCCACACATCATTCCAAACATCATGACATCCATCATTCCACACTTCATTCCACACCTAAATCCACATATCATTCCACCCATCATTCCAAACATCATTCCACACATCATTCCACAACATTCCTCAACATTCCACACATCATTCCACACATCTTTCCACACATCATTTCACACCTCATTCCACACATCATTCCACACATCATTGCACACATCATTCCACACAGCATTCCAAATATCATTCCACACCTCATTCCACATATCATTCCACGCACCATTCCACATCTCATTCCACACATCATTCCACACATCATTCCGCACGTCATTCCATACATCATTCCACACATCATTCGACTCAGCATTCCACACACCATCCACACAGCATTCCAGACATCATTGCACACAGCATTTCACACATCATTCCATACCTCATTCCACACATCATTCCACATCTCCTTCCACACAGCATTCCAAATATCATTCCACACCTCATTCCAAACAACATTCCAAACATCATTCCACACCTCATTCCACATGACATTCCACACATCATTCCACACTTCATTCCACACTTCATTTCACACATCATTCCTCACCTCATTCCGCACATCATTCCACACATTATTCAATACATCATTCCACATATCATTCCAGATATCATTCCACACATCATTCCACAAGCATCCCACACAGCATTGCACACATCATTCCACACATCATTCCACACTGCATTCCACACCGCATTCCACACATCATTCCACACATCATTGCACACGTCATTCCACACAGCATTCCAAATATCATTCCACACCTCATTACACGCATCATTCCACGCATCATTCTGCACGTCATTCCACACATAATTACACACAGCATTCCACACATGATTCCACACATCATTCCATAAATCATTACACACATCATTGATACATCATTCCTCACCTCATTCCACACATCATTCCATAACATTCCTCACATCATTACACACTTCATTCCACACATCATTGACTCATCATTCCTAGCTCATTCCACACATCATTCCACTCAACATTCCACACATCATTGCACACATCATTGCACACCTCATTCCACACATCATTCAACACATCATTCCACACAACATTCCAAATATCATCCACTCCTCATTCCACAGATCAGTCCACGCATCATTCCACATCTCATTCCACACAGCATTTCACACAACATTCCACACAACATTCCACTCCTCATTCCACATATCATTCCATACCTCATTTCACACATCATTCCACGCATCATTCCACGCATCATTCCACACAACATTCCACACCTCATTCCATACCTCATTCCTCATCTCATTCCACACATCATTCCACACATCATTCCAAACATCATTCCACATCACATTCCACATCATTCCACACCATATTCCACGCATCACTCCACACATCATTCGAAACATCATTACATCCATCATACCACACCTCATTCCACACCTCAATCCACATATCATTCCACGCATCATTCCAAACATCATTCCACTCCTCATTCCACACCTCATTCCACCCATCATTCCAAACATCATTCCACACATCATTCCACAACATTCCTCAACATTCCACACATCATTCCACACTTCATTCCACAACATTCCTCAACATTCCACACATCATTCCACACATCATTCCACACATCATTCCACACATCATTTCACACCTCATTTCACACATCATTCCACACATCATTCCAAACATCATTCCACACTTCATTCCACATAACATTCCACACATCATTCCACACATCATTCCACACATAATTACACACAGCATTCCACACATAATTCCACACATCATTCCATAAATCATTCCACACATCATTGATACATCATTCCACACCTCATTCCACACATCATTCCATAACATTCCTCACATCATTACACACATCATTCCACACATCTTGACACATCATTCCTACCTCATTCCAGTAATCATTCCATAAAATTCCACACATCATTCCACACATCATTCCAGATTTCATTCGACACATAATTCCACACAACATTCAATACATCATTCCACACATCATTCCACACATCATTCCAAACATCATTCCACACGTCATTTCACAAATCATTCAATTCCCCATTCCACATATCATTCCACACATCATTACACACATCAATCCACACATCATGCCACACATCAATCCACACATCATTCCAAACATCATTCCACACATCATTCCACACCTCGTTCCACACATCATTCCACACATCAGTCCACACGTCATTCAATACATCATTCCACACTTCATTCCACATTTCATTCTAAACCTCATTCCACCCATCATTCCACACATCATTCCACACATCATTCCACAACATTCCACAACATTTCACTCATCATTCCACACAACATTCCACACATCAGTCCACACCTCATTCCACACCTCATTCCACTCCTCATTACACAGATCATTCCATACATCATTCCACACATCATTCCACACATCATTCCAAACATCATTCCAAACATCATTCCACACCTCATTCCACATAACATTCCATACATCATTCAACACTTCATTTCACACATCATTCCTCACCTCATTCCACACATCATTCCACACATCATTCAATACATCATTCAATACATCATTCAATACATCATTCCACACCTCATTCCACACCTCATTCCACCTATCATTCCACGCATCATTCCACACATCATTCCACACATCATTCCAAACATCATTCCACACCTCATTCCACATTTCATTCCACACCTCATTTCACCCATCATTCCACACATCATTCCACACATCATTCCACAACATTCCACAACATTCCACACATCATTCCACACATCATTCCACTCATCAGTCCACACCTCATTCCACACCTCATTCCACTCCTCATTCCACAGATCATTCCACACATCATTCCACACATCATTCCACACATCATTCCAAACATCATTCCAAACATCATTCCATACCTCATTCCACATAACATTCCACACATCATTCCACACATCATTCCACACGTCATTCCATACATCATTCCACACAGCATTCCATCGATCATTCCACACAGCATTCCACATATCATTGCACACAACATTCCACACATCATTCCACACCTCATTCCACTCATCATTCCACATCTCTTTCCACACATCATTCCACACATCTTTCCACACAACATTCCACACATCATACTACACATCATTCCATACATCATTCCACACCTCATTCCACACATCATTCCACACATCATTCCACACCTCATTCCACAAATCATTCCAAACTTCATTCCACACATCATTCCTCACCTCATTCCACACCTCATTCCACCCATCATTCCACATATCATTCCACACATCATTCCACAACATTCCACAACATTCCACACATCATTCCACACATCAGTCCATAGCTCATTCCTCACCTCATTCCACACATCATTCCACACATCATTCCAAACATCATTCCACATCACATTCCACATCATTCCACACCATATTCAACGCATCATTCCAAACATCATTCCAAACATCATTACATCCATCATTCCACACCTCATTCCACACCTCAATCCACATATCATTCCACGCATCATTCCAAACATCATTCCACACCTCATTCCACACCTCATTCCACGCATCATTCCAAACATCATTCCAAACATCATCCAACAACATTCCTCAACATTCCACACATCATTCCACACATCATTCCACTACATTCCTCAACATTCCACACATCATTCCACACATCATTCCACACATCATTCCACACCTCATTTCACACATCGTTCCACACATCATTCCAAACATCATTCCACACATCAGACCACACGTCATTCAATACATCATTCCAAACAAGATTCCACACCTCATTCCACACCTCATTTCACATAGCATTCCTCGCATCATACCACACATCATTCCACACATCATTCCAAACATCATTCCACATCACATTCCACATCATTCCACACCATATTCAACGCATCATTCCAATCATCATTCCAAACATCATTACATCCATCATTCCACACCTCATTCCACACCTCAATCCACATATCATTCCACGCATCATTCCAAACATCATTCCACACCTCATTCCATACCTCATTCCACGCATCATTCCAAACATCATTCCAAACATCATTCCACAACATTCCTCAACATTCCACACATCATTCCACACATCATTCCACACATCATTCCACACCTCATTTCACACATCGTTCCACACATCATTCCAAACATCATATACACTTCATTCCACATAACATTCCAAACATAATTCCACCCATCATTCCACACTTCATTTCACACATCATTCCTCACCTCATTCCGCACATCATTCCACACATCATTCAATACATCATTCCACATATAATTCCACACATCATTCCACATATCATTCCACAAGCATTCCACACAGCATTGCAAACATCATTCCACACATAATTCCACAACGCATTCCACACTTCGTTCCACACATCATTCCACACATCAGACCACACGTCATTCAATACATCATTCCAAACATCATTCCACACCTCATTCCACACCTCATTTCACATATCATTCCTCGCATCATACCACACATCATTCCACACATCATTCCAAACATCATTCCACACCTCATTCCACATTTCATTCCACACCTCATTCCACCCATCATTCCACACATCATTCCACACATCATTCCACACATCATTCCACAACATTCCACAACATTCCACACATCATTCCACACATCATTCCACACATCAGTCCACACCTCATTCCACACCTCATTCCACTCCTCATTCCACAGATCATTCCACACATCATTCCACACATCATTCCACACATCATTCCAAACATCATTCCAAACATCATTCCACACCTCATTCCAAATAACATTCCACACATCATTCCACACATCATTCCACACGTCATTCCATACATCATTCCACACATCATTCCACACAGCATTCCATACATCATTCCACACATCATTCCACATCTCTTTCCACACATCATTCCACACATCTTTCCACACTACATTCCACACATCATACTACAAATCATTCCATACATCATTCCACACCTCATTCCACACATCATTCCACACATCATTCCACACCTCATTCCATAAATCATTCCACACTTCATTCCACACATCATTCCTCACCTCATTCCACACATCATTCAATACGTCATTCCACATTCAATTCCATACCTCATTCCACACATCATTCCACACAACATTCCACAACATTCCACAACATTCCACACATCATTCCACACATCAGTCCATACCTCATTCCTCACCTCATTCCACACATCATTCCACATCACATTCCACTTCATTCCACGCATCATTCCACACATCATTCCAAACATCATTTCATCCATCATTCCACACCTCATTCCACACCTCAATCCACATATCATTCCAAGCATCATTCCAAACATCATTCCACACCTCATTCCACAGCTCATTCCACACATCATTCCACAACATTCCTCAACATTCCACACATGATTCCACACATCATCCACAACATTCCTCAACATTCCACACATCATTCCACACATCTTTCCACACATCATTTCACACCTCATTTCACACATCATTCCACACATCATTCCAAACATCATTCCACACTTCATTCCACATAACATTTCACACATCATTACACCCATCATTCCACACTTCATTTCACACGTCATTCCACACATCATTGAATACATCATTCCACATATAATTCCACACAGTATTGCACACATCATTCCACACATCATTCCACACCGCATTCCACACATCATTCCACACATCATTGCACGCATCATTGCACACATCATTCCACACAGCATTCCAAATATCATTCCACACCTCATTCCACATATCATTCCACGCATCATTCCACATCTCATTCCACACATCAAACCACACATCATTCCGCACGTCATTTCACACATCATTCCAAACATCATTCGACACTGCATTCCACACATAATTCCACACAGCATTCCACACATCATTGCACACAACATTCCACACATCATTCCACACCTCATTCCACACATCATTCCACATCTCCTTCCACACAGCATTCCAAATATCATTCCACACCTCATTCCAAACATCATTCCACACCTCATTCCACATAACATTCGACACATCATTCCACACTTCATTTCACACATCATTCCTCACCTCATTCCACACATCATTCCACACATCATTCAATACATCATTCAATACATCATTCAATACATCATTCCACATTTCATTCCACACATCATTCAATACATCATTCAATACATCATTCAATACATCATTCCACATTTCATTCCACACATCATTCCACACATCATTCCACTTCATTCCACACGGCATTCCACGCATCATTCCACACCGCATTCCACACCGCATTCCACACATCATTCCACACATGATTGCACACATCATTTCACACAGCATTCCAAATATCATTCCACACCTCATTCCACATATCATTCCACGCATCATTCCACATCTCATTCCTCACATCATTCCACACATCATTCCACACCTCATTCCACACATCATTCCACACGTCATTCCGTACATCATTCCACACATCATTCCAAACAGCATTCCACACATCATTCCACACTTCATTTCACACATCATTCCTCACCTCATTCCACACATCATTTCACACATCGTTCAATACATCATTCAATACATCATTCAATACATCATTCCACATTTCATTCCACACATCATTCCACACATCATTCCACTTCATTCCACACGGCATTCCACGCATCATTCCACACCGCATTCCACACCGCATTCCACACATCATTCCACACATGATTGCAAACATCATTCCACACAGCATTCCAAATATCATTCCACACCTCATTCCACATATCATTCCACGCATCATTCCACATCTCGTTCCTCACATCATTCGACACATCATTCCACACCTCATTCCACACATCATTCCACACGTCATTCCACACATCATTCCACACAGCATTCCACACATCATTCCACAGAGCATTCCACACATCATTGCACACAACATTCCACACATCATTCCACACCTCATTCCACTCATCATTCCACATCTCTTTCCACACATCATTCCACACATCTTTCCACACAACATTCCACACATCATACTACACATCATTCCATATATCATTCAACACCTCATTCCACACATCATTCCACACATCATTCCACACCTCATTCCACAAATCATTCCACACTTCATTCCACACATCATTCCTCACCTCATTCCACACATCATTCAATACGTCATTCCACATACCATTCCACACGTCATTCCACACATCATTCCACACAACATTCAACACATCATTGCACACCTCATTCCAAACATCATTCCACACCTCATTCCACAAATCATTCCACACTTCATTCCACACATCATTCCTCACCTCATTCCACACATCATTCAATACGTCATTCCACATACCATTCCACACATCATTCCACACATCATTCCACACATGATTGCACACATCATTCCACACAGCATTCCAAATATCATTCCACACCTCATTCCACATATCATTCCACGCATCATTCCACATCTCATTCCACACATCAAACCACACATCATTCCGCACGTCATTTCACACATCATTCCAAACATCATTCGACACTGCATTCCACACATAATTCCACACAGCATTCCACACATCATTGCACACAACATTCCACACATCATTCCACACCTCATTCCACACATCATTCCACATCTCCTTCCACACAGAATTCCAAATATCATTCCACACCTCATTCCAAACATCATTCCACACCTCATTCCACATAACATTCGACACATCATTCCACACTTCATTTCACACATCATTCCTCACCTCATTCCACACATCATTCCACACATCATTCAATACATCATTCAATACATCATTCAATACATCATTCCACATTTCATTCCACACATCATTCCACACATCATTCCACTTCATTCCACACGGCATTCCACGCATCATTCCACACCGCATTCCACACCGCATTCCACACATCATTCCACACATGATTGCACACATCATTCCACACAGCATTCCAAATATCATTCCACACCTCATTCCACATATCATTCCACGCATCATTCCACATCTCATTCCTCACATCATTCCACACATCATTCCACACCTCATTCCACACATCATTCCACACGTCATTCCGTACATCATTCCACACATCATTCCACACAGCATTCCACACATCATTCCACACTTCATTTCACACATCATTCCTCACCTCATTCCACACATCATTTCACACATCGTTCAATACATCATTCAATACATCATTCAATACATCATTCCACATTTCATTCCACACATCATTCCACACATCATTCCACTTCATTCCACACGGCATTCCACGCATCATTCCACACCGCATTCCACACCGCATTCCACACATCATTCCACACATGATTGCAAACATCATTCCACACAGCATTCCAAATATCATTCCACACCTCATTCCACATATCATTCCACGCATCATTCCACATCTCGTTCCTCACATCATTCCACACATCATTCCACACCTCATTCCACACATCATTCCACACGTCATTCCACACATCATTCCACACAGCATTCCACACATCATTCCACAGAGCATTCCACACATCATTGCACACAACATTCCACACATCATTCCACACCTCATTCCACTCATCATTCCACATCTCTTTCCACACATCATTCCACACATCTTTCCACACAACATTCCACACATCATACTACACATCATTCCATATATCATTCAACACCTCATTCCACACATCATTCCACACATCATTCCACACCTCATTCCACAAATCATTCCACACTTCATTCCACACATCATTCCTCACCTCATTCCACACATCATTCAATACGTCATTCCACATACCATTCCACACATCATTCCACACATCATTCCACACAACATTCAACACATCATTGCACACCTCATTCCAAACATCATTCCACACCTCATTCCACAAATCATTCCACACTTCATTCCACACATCATTCCTCACCTCATTCCACACATCATTCAATACGTCATTCCACATACCATTCCACACATCATTCCACACATCATTCCACACAACATTCAACACATCATTGCACACCTCATTCCACACATCATTCAACACATCATTCCACACAACATTCCAAATATCATCCACTCCACATTCCACAGGTCAGTCCACGCATCATTCCACATCTCATTCCACACAGCATTTCACACATCATTCCACACAACATTCCACACCTCATTCCACATATCATTCCATACCTCATTCCACACATCATTCCACTCATCATTCCACACAACATTCCACACCTCATTCCACAACTCATTCCACACCTCATTCCACACCTCATTCCACCCATCATTCCACACATCATTCCACAACATTCCACAACATTCCACACATCATTCCACACATCAGTCCACACCTCATTCCACATCACATTCCACATCATTCCACACCATATTCCACGCATCATTCCACACATCATTCCAAACATCATTACAGTCATCATTCCACACCTCATTCCACACCTCAATCCACATGTAATTCCACGCATCATTCCAAACATCATTCCACACCTCATTCCACACCTCATTCCACCCATCATTCCAAACATCATTCCACACATCATTCCACAACATTCCTCAACATTCTACACATCATTCCACACAACTTTCCATACATCATTTCACACCTCATTTCACACATCATTCCACATATCATTCCAAACATCATTCCACACTTAATTCCACATAACATTCCACACATCATTCCACCCATCATTCCACACTTCCTTTCACACATCATTCCACACATCATTCAATACATCATTCCACATATAATTCCACACATCATTCCACATATCATTCCACAAGCATTCCACACAGCATTGCAGATATCATTCCACACATCATTCCACACCGCATACCACAGATCATTCCACACATCATTGTGCACATCATTCCACACAGCATTCCAAATATCATTCCACACCTCATTCCACATATTATTCCACTCATCATTCCACATCTCATTCCACACGTCATTCCACATATCATTCGACACAGCATTCCACACATCATTCCACACAGCATTCCACACATCATTGCACACAACATTCCACACATCATTACAAACCCCATTCCACACATCATTCCACAACTCCTTCCACACATCATTCCACACCTCCTTCCATACATCATTCCACACATCATTCCACACCTCATTCCACACCTCATTCCATACATCATTCCACACATCATTCCACACCTCATGCCACAAATCATTCAACAAATCATTCCACACATCATTCCACACATCATTCCACACATCATTCCAAACATCATTCAATACATCATTCAATACATCATTCCACACATCATTACACACATCATTCCACACCTCATTCCACATCATTCCAAACGGCATTCCAGAGATCATTCCACACCGCATTCCACACCGCATTCCACACAGCATTCCACACATCATTCCACACAGCATTCCACACATCATTGCACACAATATTCCACACATCATTCCACACCTCATTCCACTCATCATTCCACATCTCTTTCCACACATCATTCCACGCATCTTTCCACACAACATTCCACACATCATACTACACATCATTCCATACATCATTCCACACCTCATTCCACACATCATTCCACACATCATTCCACACCTCATTCCACAAATCATTCCACACTTCATTCCACACATCATTCCTCACTTCATTCCACACATCATTCAATACGTCATTCCACATACCATTCCACACATCATTCCACACTTCATTCCACACAACATTCCACACATCATTGCACACCTCATTCCACACATCATTCAACACATTATTCCACACAACATTCCAACATCATCCACTCCACATTCCACAGGTCAGTCCACGCATCATTCCACATCTCATTCCACACAGCATTTCACACATCATTCCACACAACATTCCACACCTCATTCCACATATCATTCCATACCTCATTCCACACATCATTGCACATATCATTCCACACATCATTCAACACATCATTCCACACAACATTCCAAATATCATCCACTCTTCATTCCACAGATCAGTCCACGCATCATTCCACATCTCATTCCACACAGCATTTCACACCTCATTCTTCATATCATTCCATACCTCATTCCACACATCATTCCACACATCATTCCACAACATTCCACAACATTCCGCACATCATTCCACACATCAGTCCATACCTCATTCCTCACCTCATTCCACACATCATTCCACATCACATTCCACTTCATTCCACGCATCATTCCACACATCATTCCAAACATCATTTCATCCATCATTCCACACCTCATTCCACACCTCAATCCACATATCATTCCAAGCATCATTCCAAACATCATTCCACACCTCATTCCACAGCTCATTCCACACATCATTCCACAACATTCCTCAACATTCCACACATGATTCCACACATCATCCACAACATTCCTCAAAATTCCACACATCATTCCACACATCTTTCCACACATCATTTCACACCTCATTTCACACATCATTCCACACATCATTCCAAACATCATTCCACACTTCATTCCACATAACATTCCACACATCATTACACCCATCATTCCACACTTCATTTCACACGTCATTCCACACATCATTGAATACATCATTCCACATATAATTCCACACAGCATTGCACACATCATTCCACACATCATTCCACACCGCATTCCACACATCATTCCACACATCATTGCACGCATCATTGCACACATCATTCCACACAGCATTCCAAATATCATTCCACACCTCATTCCACATATCATTCCACGCATCATTCCACATCTCATTCCACACATCAAACCACACATCATTCCGCACGTCATTCCATACATCATTCCAAACATCATTCGACACAGCATTCCACACATAATTCCACACAGCATTCCACACATCATTGCACACTACATTCCACACATCATTCCACAACTCATTCCACACATCATTCCACATCTCCTTCCACACAGCATTCCACATCTCTTTCCACACATCATTCCACACATCTTTCCACACAACATTCCACATCTCATTCCTCACATCATTCCACACATCATTCCACACCTCATTCCACACATCATTCCACACGTCATTCCGTACATCATTCCACACATCATTCCACACAGCATTCCACACATCATTCCACACAGCATTCCACACATCATTGCACACAACATTCCACACATCATTCCACACCTCATTCCACTCATCATTCCACATCTCTTTCCACACATCATTCCACACATCTTTCCACACAACATTCCACACGTCATACTACACATCATTCCATACATCATTCCACACCTCATTCCACACATCATTCCACACATCATTCCAAACCTCATTCCACAAATCATTCCACACTTCATTCCACACATCATTCCTCACCTCATTCCACACATCATTCAATAAGTCATTCCACATACCATTCCACACATCATTCCACACATCATTCCACACAACATTCAACACATCATTGCACACCTCATCCACACATCATTCAACACATCATTCCACACAACATTCCAAATATCATCCACTCCACATTCCACAGGTCAGTCCACGCATCATTCCACATCTCATTCCACACAGCATTTCACACATCATTCCACACAACATTCCACACCTCATTCCACATATCATTCCATACCTCATTCCACACATCATTCCACGCATCATTCCACACAACATTCCACATCTCATTCCACAAATCATTCCACACCTCATTCCACATATCATTCCGTACCTCATTCCACACATCATTCCACGCATCATTCCACACAACATTCCACATCTCATTCCACAAATCATTCCACACCTCATTCCACACCTCATTCCACACATCATTCCACACATCATTCCAAACATCATTCCACATCACATTCCACATCATTCCACACCATATTCCACGCATCATTCCACACATCATTCCACATCATTACAGCCATCATTCCACACCTCATTCCACACCTCAATCCACATATCATTCCACGCATCTTTCCAAACATCATTCCACACCTCATTCCACACCTCATTCCACCCATCATTCCAAACATCATTCCACACATCATTCCACAACATTCCTCAACATTCCACACATCATTCCACACATCTTTCCATACATCATTTCACACCTCATTTCACACATCATTCCACACATCATTCCAAACATCATTCCACACTTCATTCCACATAACATTCCACACATCATTCCACCCATCATTCCACACATCATTCCACATATAATTCCACACATCATTCCACATATCATTCCACAAGCATTCCACACAGCATTGCACACATCATTCCACACATCATTCCACACCGCATACCACACATCATTCCACACATCATTGTGCACATCATTCCACACAGCATTCCAAATATCATTAAACACCTCATTCCACATATTATTCCACGCGTCATTCCACATCTCATTCCACACGTCATTCCACATATAATTCCGCACGTCATTCCATACATCATTCCACACATCATTCGACACAGCATTCCACACATCATTCCACACAGCATTCCACACATCATTGCACACAACATTCCACACATCATTACAAACCCCATTCCACACATCATTCCACAACTCCTTCCACACATCATTCCACACCTCCTTCCATACATCATTCCACACATCATTCCACACCTCATTCCACACCTCATTCCATTCATCATTCCACACATCATTCCACACCTCATGCCACAAATCATTCAACAAATCATTCCACACATCATTCCACACATCATTCCAAACATCATTCCAAACATCATTCAATACATCATTCAATACATCATTCCACACATCATTACACACATCATTCCACACATCATTCCACATCATTCCAAACGGCATTCCACAGATCATTCCACACCGCATTCCACACCGCATTCCACACAGCATTCCACATATCATTCCAGACAGCATTCCACACATCATTGCACACAACATTCCACACATCATTCCACACCTCATTCCACTCATCATTCAACATCTCTTTCCACACATCATTCCACGCATCTTTCCACACAACATTCCACACATCATACTACACATCATTCCATACATCATTCCACACCTCATTCCACACATCATTCCACACATCATTCCACACCTCATTCCACACATCATTCCACACATCATTCCACACATCATTCCACACCTCATTCCACAAATCATTCCACACTTCATTCCACACATCATTCCTCACCTCATTCCACAGATTATTCAACACGTCATTCCACATACCATTCCACACATCATTCCACACTTCATTCCACACAACATTCCACACATCATTGCACACCTCATTCCACACATCATTCAACACATCATTCCACACAACATTCCAAATATCATCCACTCCACATTCCACAGGTCAGTCCCCGCATCATTCCACATCTCATTCCACACAGCATTTCACACATCATTCCACACAACATTCCACACCTCATTCCACATATCATTCCATACCTCATTCCACACATCATTACACACATCATTCCACACATCATTCAACACATCATTCCACACAACATTCCAAATATCATCCACTCCTCATTCCACAGATCAGTCCACGCATCATTCCACATCTCATTCATACAGCATTTCACACCTCATTCCACATATCATTCCATACCTCATTCCACACATCATTCCACACATCATTCCACAACATTCCACAACATTCCACACATCATTCCACACATCAGTCCATACCTCATTCCTCACCTCATTCCACACATCATTCCACACAACATTCCACACCTCATTCCACATATCATTCCATACCTCATTCCACACATCATTACACACATCATTCCACACATCATTCAACACATCATTCCACACAACATTCCAAATATCATCCACTCCTCATTCCACAGATCAGTCCACGCATCATTCCACATCTCATTCCACACAGCATTTCACACCTCATTCCACATATCATTCCATACCTCATTCCACACATCATTCCATACATCATTCCACAACATTCCACAACATTCCACACATCATTCCACACATCAGTCCATACCTCATTCCTCACCTCATTCCACACATCATTCCACATCACATTCCACTTCATTCCACGCATCATTCCACACATCATTCCAAACATCATTTCATCCATCATTCCACACCTCATTCCACACATCAATCCACATATCATTCCAAGCATAATTCCAAACATCATTCCACACCTCATTCCACAGCTCATTCCACACATCATTCCACAACATTCCTCAACATTCCACACATCATTCCACACATCTTTCCACACATCATTTCACACCTCATTTCACACATCATTCCACACATCACTCCAAACATCATTCCACACTTCATTCCACATAACATTCCACACATCATTACACCCATCATTCCACACTTCATTTCACACGTCATTCCACACATCATTCAATACATCATTCCACATGTAATTCCACACATCTTTCCACATATCATTCAACAAGCATTCCACACAGCATTGCACACATCATTCCACACATCATTCCACACCGCATTCCACACATCATTCCACACATCATTGCACACATCATTGCACACATCATTCCACACAGCATTCCAAATATCATTCCACACCTCATTCCAAACATCATTCCACACCTCATTCCACATAACATTCGACACAACATTCCACACTTCATTTCATACATCATTCCTCACCTCATTCCACACATCATTCCACACATCATTCAATACATCATTCAATACATCATTCAATACATCATTCCACATTTCATTCCACACATCATTCAATACATCATTCAATACATCATTCAATACATCATTCCACATTTCATTCCACACATCATTCCACACATCATTCCACTTCATTCCACACGGCATTCCACGCATCATTCCACACCGCATTCCACACCGCATTCCACACATCATTCCACACATGATTGCACACATCATTCCACACAGCATTCCAAATATCATTCCACACCTCATTCCACATATCATTCCACGCATCATTCCGTACATCATTCCACACATCATTCCACACAGCATTCCACACATCATTCCACACAGCATTCCATACATCATTGCACACAACATTCCACACATCATTCCACACCTCATTCCACTCATCATTCAACATCTCTTTCCACACATCATTCCACACATCTTTCCACACAACATTCCACACATCATACTACACATCATTCCATACATCATTCCACACCTCATTCCACACATCATTCCACACATCATTCCAAACCTCATTCCACAAATCATTCCACACTTCATTCCACACATCATTCCTCACCTCATTCCACACATCATTCAATACGTCATTCCACATACCATTCCACACATCATTCCACACATCATTCCACACAACATTCAACACATCATTGCACACCTCATTCCACACATCATTCAACACATCATTCCACACAACATTCCAAATATCATCCACTCCACATTCCACAGGTCAGTCCACGCATCATTCCACATCTCATTCCACAAAGCATTTCTAACATCATTCCACACAACATTCCACACCTCATTCCACATATCATTCCATACCTCATTCCACACATCATTCCACGCATCATTCCACACAACATTCCACATCTCATTCCACAACTCATTCCACACCTCATTCCACACCTCATTCCACCCATCAATTCCACACATCATTCCACAATATTCCACAACATTCCACACATCATTCCACACATCAGTCCATATCTCATTCCTCACCTCATTCCACACATCATTCCACACATCATTCCAAACATCATTCCACATCACATTCCACATCATTCCACACCATATTCCAAGCATTATTCCACACATCATTCCAAACATCATTACAGCCATCATTCCACACCTCATTCCACACCTCAATCCAAATATCATTCCACGCATCTTTCCAAACATCATTCCACACCTCATTCCACACCTCATTCCACCCATCATTCCAAACATCATTCCACACATCATTCCACAACATTCCTCAACATTCCACACATCATTCCAGACATCTTTCCATACATCATTTCACACCTCATTTCACACATCATTCCACACATCATTCCAAACATCATTCCACACTTCATTCCACATAACATTCCACACATCATTCCACCCATCATTCCACACATCATTCCACATATAATTCCACACATCATTACACATATCATTCCACAAGCATTCCACACAGCATTGCACACATCATTCCACACATCATTCCACATCGCATACCACACATCATTCCACACATCATTGTGCACATCATTCCACACAGCATTCCAAATATCATTCCACACCTCATTCCACATATTATTCCACGCATCATTCCACATCTCATTCCACACGTCATTCCACATATCATTCCGCACGTCATTCCATACATCATTCCACACATCATTCGACACAGCATTCCACACATCATTCCACACAGCATTCCACACATCATTGCACACAACATTCCACACATCATTACAAACCCCATTCCACACATCATTCCACAACTCCTTCCAAACATCATTCCACACCTCCTTCCATACATCATTCCACACATCATTCCAAACCTCATTCCACACCTCATTCCATACATCATTCCACACATCATTCCACACCTCATGCCACAAATCATTCAACAAATCATTCCACACATCATTCCACACATCATTCCAAACATCATTCCAAACATCATTCAATACATCATTCACTACATCATTCCACACATCATTACACACATCATTCCACACATCATTCCACATCATTCCAAACGGCATTCCACAGATCATTCCACACCGCATTCCACACCGCATTCCCCACAGCATTCCACACATCATTCCACACAGCATTCCACACATCATTGCACACAACATTCCACACATCATACCACACCTCATTCCACTCATCATTCCACATCTCTTTCCACACATCATTCCACGCATCTTTCCACACAACATTCCACACATCATACTACACATCATTCCATACATCATTCCACACCTCATTCCACACATCATTCCACACATCATTCCACACCTCATTCCACAAATCATTCCACACTTCATTCCACACATCATTCCTCACCTCATTCCACACATCATTCAATACGTCATTCCACATACCATTCCACACATCATTCCACACTTCATTCCACACAACATTTCACACATCATTGCACACCTCATTCCACACATCATTCAACACATCATTCCACACAACATTCCAAATATCATCCACTCCACATTCCACAGGTCAGTCCCCGCATCATTCCACATCTCATTCCACACAGCATTTCACACATCATTCCAAACAACATTCCACACCTCATTCCACATATCATTCCATACCTCATTCCACACATCATTACACACATCATTCCACACATCATTCAACACATCATTCCACACAACATTCCAAATATCATCCACTCCTCATTCCACAGATCAGTCCACGCATCATTCCACATCTCATTCCACACAGCATTTCACACCTCATTCCACATATCATTCCATACCTCATTCCACACATCATTCCACACATCATTCCACAACATTCCACAACATTCCACACATCATTCCACACATCAGTCCATACCTCATTCATCACCTCATTCCACGATTCATTCCACACAACATTGCACACCTCATTCCACATATCATTCCATACCTCATTCCACACATCATCACACACATCATTCCACACATCATTCAACACATCATTCCACACAACATTCCAAATATCATCCACTCCTCATTCCACAGATCAGTCCACGCATCATTCCACATCTCATTCCACACAGCATTTCACACCTCATTCCACATATCATTCCATACCTCATTCCACACATCATTCCACACATCATTCCACAACATTCCACAACATTCCACACATCATTCCACACATCAGTCCATACCTCATTCCTCACCTCATTCCACACATCATTCCACATCACATTCCACTTCATTCCACGCATCATTCCACACATCATTCCAAACATCATTTCATCCATCATTCCACACCTCATTCCACACCTCAATCCACATATCATTCCAAGCATCATTCCAAACATCATTCCACACCTCATTCCACAGCTCATTCCACACATCATTCCACAACATTCCTCAACATTCCACACATCATTCCACACATCTTTCCACACATCATTTCACACCTCATTTCACACATCATTCCACACATCATTCCAAACATCATTCCACACTTCATTACACATAACATTCCACACATCATTACACCCATCATTCCACACTTCATTTCACACGTCATTCCACACATCATTCAATACATCATTCCACATGTAATTCCACACATCTTTCCACATATCATTCAACAAGCATTCCACACAGCATTGCACACATCATTCCACACATCATTCCACACCGCATTCCACACATCATTCCACACATCATTGCACACATCATTGCACACATCATTCCACACAGCATTCCAAATATCATTCCACACCTCATTCCACATATCATTCCACGCATCATTCCACATCTCATTCCACACATCATTCCACACATCATTCCGCACGTCATTCCATACATCATTCCACACATCATTCGACACAGCATTCCACACATAATTCCACACAGCATTCCACACATCCTTGCACACAACATTCCACACATCATTCCACACCTCATTCCACACATCATTCCACATCTCCTTCCACACAGCATTCCAAATATCATTCCACACCTCATTCCAAACATCATTCCAAACATCATTCCACACCTCATTCCACATAACATTCCACACATCATTCCACACTTCATTTCACACCTCATTCCACACCTCATTCCATACATCATTCCACACATCATTCCACACCTCATGCCACAAATCATTCAACAAATCATTCCACACATCATTCCACACATCATTCCAAACATCATTCCAAACATCATTCAATACATCATTCAATACATCATTCCACACATCATTACACACATCATTCCACACATCATTCCACATCATTCCAAACGGCATTCCACAGATCATTCCACACCGCATTCCACACCGCATTCCACACAGCATTCCACACATCATTCCACACAGCATTCCACACATCATTGCACACAACATTCCACACATCATTCCACACCTCATTCCACTCATCATTCCACATCTCTTTCCACACATCATTCCACGCATCTTTCCACACAATATTCCACACATCATACTACACATCATTCCATACATCATTCCACACCTCATTCCACACATCATTCCACACATCATTCCACACCTCATTCCACAAATCATTCCACACTTCATTCCACACATCATTCCTCACCTCATTCCACACATCATTCAATACGTCATTCCACATACCATTCCACACATCATTCCACACTTAATTCCACACAACATTCCACACATCATTGCACACCTCATTCCACACATCATTCAACACATCATTCCACACAACATTCCAAATATCATCCACTCCACATTCCACAGGTTAGTCCCCGCATCATTCCACATCTCATTCCACACAGCATTTCACACATCATTCCACACAACATTCCACACCTCATTCCACATATCATTCTATACCTCATTCCACACATCATTACACACATCATTCCACACATCATTCAACACATCATTCCACACAACATTCCAAATATCATCCACTCCTCATTCCACAGATCAGTCCACGCATCATTCCACATCTCATTCCACACAGCATTTCACACCTCATTCCACATATCATTCCATACCTCATTCCACACATCATTCCACACATCATTCCACAACATTCCACAACATTCCACACATCATTCCACACATCAGTCCATACCTCATTCCTCACCTCATTCCACACATCATTCCACATCACATTCCACTTCATTCCACGCATCATTCCACACATCATTCCAAACATCATTACAGTCATCATTCCACACCTCATTCCACACCTCAATCCACATATAATTCCACGCATCATTCCAAACATCATTCCACACCTCATTCCACACCTCATTCCACCCATCATTCCAAACATCATTCCACACATCATTCCACAACATTCCTCAACATTCTACACATCATTCCACACAACTTTCCATACATCATTTCACACCTCATTTCACACATCATTCCACATATCATTCCAAACATCATTCCACACTTAATTCCACATAACATTCCACACATCATTCCACCCATCATTCCACACTTCCTTTCACACATCATTCCACACATCATTCAATACATCATTCCACATATAATTCCACACATCATTCCACATATCATTCCACAAGCATTCCACACAGCATTGCAGATATCATTCCACACATCATTCCACACCGCATACCACAGATCATTCCACACATCATTGTGCACATCATTCCACACAGCATTCCAAATATCATTCCACACCTCATTCCACATATTATTCCACTCATCATTCCACATCTCATTCCACACGTCATTCCACATATCATTCGACACAGCATTCCACACATCATTCCACACAGCATTCCACACATCATTGCACACAACATTCCACACATCATTACAAACCCCATTCCACACATCATTCCACAACTCCTTCCACACATCATTCCACACCTCCTTCCATACATCATTCCACACATCATTCCACACCTCATTCCACACCTCATTCCATACATCATTCCACACATCATTCCACACCTCATGCCACAAATCATTCAACAAATCATTCCACACATCATTCCACACATCATTCCACACATCATTCCAAACATCATTCAATACATCATTCAATACATCATTCCACACATCATTACACACATCATTCCACACCTCATTCCACATCATTCCAAACGGCATTCCAGAGATCATTCCACACCGCATTCCACACCGCATTCCACACAGCATTCCACACATCATTCCACACAGCATTCCACACATCATTGCACACAATATTCCACACATCATTCCACACCTCATTCCACTCATCATTCCACATCTCTTTCCACACATCATTCCACGCATCTTTCCACACAACATTCCACACATCATACTACACATCATTCCATACATCATTCCACACCTCATTCCACACATCATTCCACACATCATTCCACACCTCATTCCACAAATCATTCCACACTTCATTCCACACATCATTCCTCACTTCATTCCACACATCATTCAATACGTCATTCCACATACCATTCCACACATCATTCCACACTTCATTCCACACAACATTCCACACATCATTGCACACCTCATTCCACACATCATTCAACACATTATTCCACACAACATTCCAACATCATCCACTCCACATTCCACAGGTCAGTCCACGCATCATTCCACATCTCATTCCACACAGCATTTCACACATCATTCCACACAACATTCCACACCTCATTCCACATATCATTCCATACCTCATTCCACACATCATTGCACATATCATTCCACACATCATTCAACACATCATTCCACACAACATTCCAAATATCATCCACTCTTCATTCCACAGATCAGTCCACGCATCATTCCACATCTCATTCCACACAGCATTTCACACCTCATTCCACATATCATTCCATACCTCATTCCACACATCATTCCACACATCATTCCACAACATTCCACAACATTCCGCACATCATTCCACACATCAGTCCATACCTCATTCCTCACCTCATTCCACACATCATTCCACATCACATTCCACTTCATTCCACGCATCATTCCACACATCATTCCAAACATCATTTCATCCATCATTCCACACCTCATTCCACACCTCAATCCACATATCATTCCAAGCATCATTCCAAACATCATTCCACACCTCATTCCACAGCTCATTCCACACATCATTCCACAACATTCCTCAACATTCCACACATGATTCCACACATCATCCACAACATTCCTCAACATTCCACACATCATTCCACACATCTTTCCACACATCATTTCACACCTCATTTCACACATCATTCCACACATCATTCCAAACATCATTCCACACTTCATTCCACATAACATTCCACACATCATTACACCCATCATTCCACACTTCATTTCACACGTCATTCCACACATCATTGAATACATCATTCCACATATAATTCCACACAGCATTGCACACATCATTCCACACATCATTCCACACCGCATTCCACACATCATTCCACACATCATTGCACGCATCATTGCACACATCATTCCACACAGCATTCCAAATATCATTCCACACCTCATTCCACATATCATTCCACGCATCATTCCACATCTCATTCCACACATCAAACCACACATCATTCCGCACGTCATTCCATACATCATTCCAAACATCATTCGACACAGCATTCCACACATAATTCCACACAGCATTCCACACATCATTGCACACAACATTCCACACATCATTCCACACCTCATTCCACACATCATTCCACATCTCCTTCCACACAGCATTCCACATCTCTTTCCACACATCATTCCACACATCTTTCCACACAACATTCCACATCTCATTCCTCACATCATTCCACACATCATTCCACACCTCATTCCACACATCATTCCACACGTCATTCCGTACATCATTCCACACATCATTCCACACAGCATTCCACACATCATTCCACACAGCATTCCACACATCATTGCACACAACATTCCACACATCATTCCACACCTCATTCCACTCATCATTCCACATCTCTTTCCACACATCATTCCACACATCTTTCCACACAACATTCCACACGTCATACTACACATCATTCCATACATCATTCCACACCTCATTCCACACATCATTCCACACATCATTCCAAACCTCATTCCACAAATCATTCCACACTTCATTCCACACATCATTCCTCACCTCATTCCACACATCATTCAATAAGTCATTCCACATACCATTCCACACATCATTCCACACATCATTCCACACAACATTCAACACATCATTGCACACCTCATTCCACACATCATTCAACACATCATTCCACACAACATTCCAAATATCATCCACTCCACATTCCACAGGTCAGTCCACGCATCATTCCACATCTCATTCCACACAGCATTTCACACATCATTCCACACAACATTCCACACCTCATTCCACATATCATTCCATACCTCATTCCACACATCATTCCACGCATCATTCCACACAACATTCCACATCTCATTCCACAAATCATTCCACACCTCATTCCACATATCATTCCGTACCTCATTCCACACATCATTCCACGCATCATTCCACACAACATTCCACATCTCATTCCACAAATCATTCCACACCTCATTCCACACCTCATTCCACACATCATTCCACACATCATTCCAAACATCATTCCACATCACATTCCACATCATTCCACACCATATTCCACGCATCATTCCACACATCATTCCACATCATTACAGCCATCATTCCACACCTCATTCCACACCTCAATCCACATATCATTCCACGCATCTTTCCAAACATCATTCCACACCTCATTCCACACCTCATTCCACCCATCATTCCAAACATCATTCCACACATCATTCCACAACATTCCTCAACATTCCACACATCATTCCACACATCTTTCCATACATCATTTCACACCTCATTTCACACATCATTCCACACATCATTCCAAACATCATTCCACACTTCATTCCACATAACATTCCACACATCATTCCACCCATCATTCCACACATCATTCCACATATAATTCCACACATCATTCCACATATCATTCCACAAGCATTCCACACAGCATTGCACACATCATTCCACACATCATTCCACACCGCATACCACACATCATTCCACACATCATTGTGCACATCATTCCACACAGCATTCCAAATATCATTAAACACCTCATTCCACATATTATTCCACGCGTCATTCCACATCTCATTCCACACGTCATTCCACATATCATTCCGCACGTCATTCCATACATCATTCCACACATCATTCGACACAGCATTCCACACATCATTCCACACAGCATTCCACACATCATTGCACACAACATTCCACACATCATTACAAACCCCATTCCACACATCATTCCACAACTCCTTCCACACATCATTCCACACCTCCTTCCATACATCATTCCACACATCATTCCACACCTCATTCCACACCTCATTCCATTCATCATTCCACACATCATTCCACACCTCATGCCACAAATCATTCAACAAATCATTCCACACATCATTCCACACATCATTCCAAACATCATTCCAAACATCATTCAATACATCATTCAATACATCATTCCACACATCATTACACACATCATTCCACACATCATTCCACATCATTCCAAACGGCATTCCACAGATCATTCCACACCGCATTCCACACCGCATTCCACACAGCATTCCACATATCATTCCAGACAGCATTCCACACATCATTGCACACAACATTCCACACATCATTCCACACCTCATTCCACTCATCATTCCACATCTCTTTCCACACATCATTCCACGCATCTTTCCACACAACATTCCACACATCATACTACACATCATTCCATACATCATTCCACACCTCATTCCACACATCATTCCACACATCATTCCACACCTCATTCCACACATCATTCCACACATCATTCCACACATCATTCCACACCTCATTCCACAAATCATTCCACACTTCATTCCACACATCATTCCTCACCTCATTCCACAGATTATTCAACACGTCATTCCACATACCATTCCACACATCATTCCACACTTCATTCCACACAACATTCCACACATCATTGCACACCTCATTCCACACATCATTCAACACATCATTCCACACAACATTCCAAATATCATCCACTCCACATTCCACAGGTCAGTCCCCGCATCATTCCACATCTCATTCCACACAGCATTTCACACATCATTCCACACAACATTCCACACCTCATTCCACATATCATTCCATACCTCATTCCACACATCATTACACACATCATTCCACACATCATTCAACACATCATTCCACACAACATTCCAAATATCATCCACTCCTCATTCCACAGATCAGTCCACGCATCATTCCACATCTCATTCATACAGCATTTCACACCTCATTCCACATATCATTCCATACCTCATTCCACACATCATTCCACACATCATTCCACAACATTCCACAACATTCCACACATCATTCCACACATCAGTCCATACCTCATTCCTCACCTCATTCCACACATCATTCCACACAACATTCCACACCTCATTCCACATATCATTCCATACCTCATTCCACACATCATTACACACATCATTCCACACATCATTCAACACATCATTCCACACAACATTCCAAATATCATCCACTCCTCATTCCACAGATCAGTCCACGCATCATTCCACATCTCATTCCACACAGCATTTCACACCTCATTCCACATATCATTCCATACCTCATTCCACACATCATTCCATACATCATTCCACAACATTCCACAACATTCCACACATCATTCCACACATCAGTCCATACCTCATTCCTCACCTCATTCCACACATCATTCCACATCACATTCCACTTCATTCCACGCATCATTCCACACATCATTCCAAACATCATTTCATCCATCATTCCACACCTCATTCCACACATCAATCCACATATCATTCCAAGCATCATTCCAAACATCATTCCACACCTCATTCCACAGCTCATTCCACACATCATTCCACAACATTCCTCAACATTCCACACATCATTCCACACATCTTTCCACACATCATTTCACACCTCATTTCACACATCATTCCACACATCACTCCAAACATCATTCCACACTTCATTCCACATAACATTCCACACATCATTACACCCATCATTCCACACTTCATTTCACACGTCATTCCACACATCATTCAATACATCATTCCACATGTAATTCCACACATCTTTCCACATATCATTCAACAAGCATTCCACACAGCATTGCACACATCATTCCACACATCATTCCACACCGCATTCCACACATCATTCCACACATCATTGCACACATCATTGCACACATCATTCCACACAGCATTCCAAATATCATTCCACACCTCTTTCCAAACATCATTCCACACCTCATTCCACATAACATTCGACACAACATTCCACACTTCATTTCATACATCATTCCTCACCTCATTCCACACATCATTCCACACATCATTCAATACATCATTCAATACATCATTCAATACATCATTCCACATTTCATTCCACACATCATTCAATACATCATTCAATACATCATTCAATACATCATTCCACATTTCATTCCACACATCATTCCACACATCATTCCACTTCATTCCACACGGCATTCCACGCATCATTCCACACCGCATTCCACACCGCATTCCACACATCATTCCACACATGATTGCACACATCATTCCACACAGCATTCCAAATATCATTCCACACCTCATTCCACATATCATTCCACATATCATTCTCTACCTCATTACACACATCATTACACACATCATTCCACACATCATTCAACACATCATTCCACACAACATTCCAAATATCATCCACTCCTCATTCCACAGATCAGTCCACGCATCATTCCACATCTCATTCCACACAGCATTTCACACCTCATTCCACATATCATTCCATACCTCATTCCACACATCATTCCATACATCATTCCACAACATTCCACAACATTCCACACATCATTCCACACATCAGTCCATACCTCATTCCTCACCTCATTCCACACATCATTCCACATCACATTCCACTTCATTCCACGCATCATTCCACACATCATTCCAAACATCATTTCATCCATCATTCCACACCTCATTCCACACATCAATCCACATATCATTCCAAGCATCATTCCAAACATCATTCCACACCTCATTCCACAGCTCATTCCACACATCATTCCACAACATTCCTCAACATTCCACACATCATTCCACACATCTTTCCACACATCATTTCACACCTCATTTCACACATCATTCCACACATCACTCCAAACATCATTCCACACTTCATTCCACATAACATTCCACACATCATTACACCCATCATTCCACACTTCATTTCACACGTCATTCCACACATCATTCAATACATCATTCCACATGTAATTCCACACATCTTTCCACATATCATTCAACAAGCATTCCACACAGCATTGCACACATCATTCCACACATCATTCCACACCGCATTCCACACATCATTCCACACATCATTGCACACATCATTGCACACATCATTCCACACAGCATTCCAAATATCATTCCACACCTCTTTCCAAACATCATTCCACACCTCATTCCACATAACATTCGACACAACATTCCACACTTCATTTCATACATCATTCCTCACCTCATTCCACACATCATTCCACACATCATTCAATACATCATTCAATACATCATTCAATACATCATTCCACATTTCATTCCACACATCATTCAATACATCATTCAATACATCATTCAATACATCATTCCACATTTCATTCCACACATCATTCCACACATCATTCCACTTCATTCCACACGGCATTCCACGCATCATTCCACACCGCATTCCACACCGCATTCCACACATCATTCCACACATGATTGCACACATCATTCCACACAGCATTCCAAATATCATTCCACACCTCATTCCACATATCATTCCACGCATCATTCCACATCTCATTCCTCACATCATTCCACACATCATTCCACACCTCATTCCACACATCATTCCACACGTCATTCCGTACATCATTCCACACATCATTCCACACAGCATTCCACACATCATTCCACACAGCATTCCACACATCATTGCACACAACATTCCACACATCATTCCACACCTCATTCCACTCATCATTCAACATCTCTTTCCACACATCATTCCACACATCTTTCCACACAACATTCCACACATCATACTACACATCATTCCATACATCATTCCACACCTCATTCCACACATCATTCCACACATCATTCCAAACCTCATTCCACAAATCATTCCACACTTCATTCCACACATCATTCCTCACCTCATTCCACACATCATTCAATACGTCATTCCACATACCATTCCACACATCATTCCACACATCATTCCACACAACATTCAACACATCATTGCAAACCTCATTCCACACATCATTCAACACATCATTCCACACAACATTCCAAATATCATCCACTCCACATTCCACAGGTCAGTCCACGCATCATTCCACATCTCATTCCACAAAGCATTTCTAACATCATTCCACACAACATTCCACACCTCATTCCACATATCATTCCATACCTCATTCCACACATCATTCCACGCATCATTCCACACAACATTCCACATCTCATTCCACAACTCATTCCACACCTCATTCCACACCTCATTCCACCCATCAATTCCACACATCATTCCACAATATTCCACAACATTCCACACATCATTCCACACATCAGTCCATATCTCATTCCTCACCTCATTCCACACATCATTCCACACATCATTCCAAACATCATTCCACATCACATTCCACATCATTCCACACCATATTCCAAGCATTATTCCACACATCATTCCAAACATCATTACAGCCATCATTCCACACCTCATTCCACACCTCAATCCAAATATCATTCCACGCATCTTTCCAAACATCATTCCACACCTCATTCCACACCTCATTCCACCCATCATTCCAAACATCATTCCACACATCATTCCACAACATTCCTCAACATTCCACACATCATTCCAGACATCTTTCCATACATCATTTCACACCTCATTTCACACATCATTCCACACATCATTCCAAACATCATTCCACACTTCATTCCACATAACATTCCACACATCATTCCACCCATCATTCCACACATCATTCCACATATAATTCCACACATCATTACACATATCATTCCACAAGCATTCCACACAGCATTGCACACATCATTCCACACATCATTCCACACCGCATACCACACATCATTCCACACATCATTGTGCACATCATTCCACACAGCATTCCAAATATCATTCCACACCTCATTCCACATATTATTCCACGCATCATTCCACATCTCATTCCACACGTCATTCCACATATCATTCCGCACGTCATTCCATACATCATTCCACACATCATTCGACACAGCATTCCACACATCATTCCACACAGCATTCCACACATCATTGCACACAACATTCCACACATCATTACAAACCCCATTCCACACATCATTCCACAACTCCTTCCAAACATCATTCCACACCTCCTTCCATACATCATTCCACACATCATTCCAAACCTCATTCCACACCTCATTCCATACATCATTCCACACATCATTCCACACCTCATGCCACAAATCATTCAACAAATCATTCCACACATCATTCCACACATCATTCCAAACATCATTCCAAACATCATTCAATACATCATTCACTACATCATTCCACACATCATTACACACATCATTCCACACATCATTCCACATCATTCCAAACGGCATTCCACAGATCATTCCACACCGCATTCCACACCGCATTCCCCACAGCATTCCACACATCATTCCACACAGCATTCCACACATCATTGCACACAACATTCCACACATCATACCACACCTCATTCCACTCATCATTCCACATCTCTTTCCACACATCATTCCACGCATCTTTCCACACAACATTCCACACATCATACTACACATCATTCCATACATCATTCCACACCTCATTCCACACATCATTCCACACATCATTCCACACCTCATTCCACAAATCATTCCACACTTCATTCCACACATCATTCCTCACCTCATTCCACACATCATTCAATACGTCATTCCACATACCATTCCACACATCATTCCACACTTCATTCCACACAACATTTCACACATCATTGCACACCTCATTCCACACATCATTCAACACATCATTCCACACAACATTCCAAATATCATCCACTCCACATTCCACAGGTCAGTCCCCGCATCATTCCACATCTCATTCCACACAGCATTTCACACATCATTCCAAACAACATTCCACACCTCATTCCACATATCATTCCATACCTCATTCCACACATCATTACACACATCATTCCACACATCATTCAACACATCATTCCACACAACATTCCAAATATCATCCACTCCTCATTCCACAGATCAGTCCACGCATCATTCCACATCTCATTCCACACAGCATTTCACACCTCATTCCACATATCATTCCATACCTCATTCCACACATCATTCCACACATCATTCCACAACATTCCACAACATTCCACACATCATTCCACACATCAGTCCATACCTCATTCATCACCTCATTCCACGATTCATTCCACACAACATTGCACACCTCATTCCACATATCATTCCATACCTCATTCCACACATCATCACACACATCATTCCACACATCATTCAACA
The DNA here is from genome assembly GCF_044704955.1 of Pristiophorus japonicus. Lineage (NCBI taxonomy): Eukaryota > Metazoa > Chordata > Chondrichthyes > Pristiophoridae > Pristiophorus > Pristiophorus japonicus. Next base: position 7,967,481 of record NW_027252779.1, read on the forward strand.
CATCATTCCACACAACATTCCAAATATCATCCACTCCTCATTCCACAGATCAGTCCACGCATCATTCCACATCTCATTCCACACAGCATTTCACACCTCATTCCACATATCATTCCATACCTCATTCCACACATCATTCCACACATCATTCCACAACATTCCACAACATTCCACACATCATTCCACACATCAGTCCATACCTCATTCCTCACCTCATTCCACACATCATTCCACATCACATTCCACTTCATTCCACGCATCATTCCACACATCATTCCAAACATCATTTCATCCATCATTCCACACCTCATTCCACACCTCAATCCACATATCATTCCAAGCATCATTCCAAACATCATTCCACACCTCATTCCACAGCTCATTCCACACATCATTCCACAACATTCCTCAACATTCCACACATCATTCCACACATCTTTCCACACATCATTTCACACCTCATTTCACACATCATTCCACACATCATTCCAAACATCATTCCACACTTCATTACACATAACATTCCACACATCATTACACCCATCATTCCACACTTCATTTCACACGTCATTCCACACATCATTCAATACATCATTCCACATGTAATTCCACACATCTTTCCACATATCATTCAACAAGCATTCCACACAGCATTGCTCACATCATTCCACACATCATTCCACACCGCATTCCACACATCATTCCACACATCATTGCACACATCATTGCACACATCATTCCACACAGCATTCCAAATATCATTCCACACCTCATTCCACATATCATTCCACGCATCATTCCACATCTCATTCCACACATCATTCCACACATCATTCCGCACGTCATTCCATACATCATTCCACACATCATTCGACACAGCATTCCACACATAATTCCACACAGCATTCCACACATCCTTGCACACAACATTCCACACATCATTCCACACCTCATTCCACACATCATTCCACATCTCCTTCCACACAGCATTCCAAATATCATTCCACACCTCATTCCAAACATCATTCCAAACATCATTCCACACCTCATTCCACATAACATTCCACACATCATTCCACACTTCATTTCACACCTCATTCCACACCTCATTCCATACATCATTCCACACATCATTCCACACCTCATGCCACAAATCATTCAACAAATCATTCCACACATCATTCCACACATCATTCCAAACATCATTCCAAACATCATTCAATACATCATTCAATACATCATTCCACACATCATTACACACATCATTCCACACATCATTCCACATCATTCCAAACGGCATTCCACAGATCATTCCACACCGCATTCCACACCGCATTCCACACAGCATTCCACACATCATTCCACACAGCATTCCACACATCATTGCACACAACATTCCACACATCATTCCACACCTCATTCCACTCATCATTCCACATCTCTTTCCACAAATCATTCCACGCATCTTTCCACACAATATTCCACACATCATACTACACATCATTCCATACATCATTCCACACCTCATTCCACACATCATTCCACACATCATTCCACACCTCATTCCACAAATCATTCCACACTTCATTCCACACATCATTCCTCACCTCATTCCACACATCATTCAATACGTCATTCCACATACCATTCCACACATCATTCCACACTTAATTCCACACAACATTCCACACATCATTGCACACCTCATTCCACACATCATTCAACACATCATTCCACACAACATTCCAAATATCATCCACTCCACATTCCACAGGTTAGTCCCCGCATCATTCCACATCTCATTCCACACAGCATTTCACACATCATTCCACACAACATTCCACACCTCATTCCACATATCATTCTATACCTCATTCCACACATCATTACACACATCATTCCACACATCATTCAACACATCATTCCACACAACATTCCAAATATCATCCACTCCTCATTCCACAGATCAGTCCACGCATCATTCCACATCTCATTCCACACAGCATTTCACTACTCATTCCACATATCATTCCATACCTCATTCCACACATCATTCCACACATCATTCCACAACATTCCACAACATTCCACACATCATTCCACACATCAGTCCATACCTCATTCCTCACCTCATTCCACACATCATTCCACATCACATTCCACTTCATTCCACGCATCATTCCACACATCATTCCAAACATCATTTCATCCATCATTCCACACCTCATTCCACATCTCAATCCACATATCATTCCAAGCATCATTCCAAACATCATTCCACACCACATTCCACAGCTCATTCCACACATCATTCCACAACATTCCTCAACATTCCACACATCATTCCACACATCTTTCCACACATCATTTCACACCTCATTTCACACATCATTCCACACATCATTCCAAACATCATTCCACACTTCATTCCACATAACATTCCACACATCATTACACCCATCATTCCACACTTCATTTCACACGTCATTCCACACATCATTCAATACATCATTCCACATGATATTCTACACATCTTTCCACATATCATTCAACAAGCATTCCACACAGCATTGCACGCATCATTCCACACATCATTCCACACCGCATTCCACACATCATTCCACACATCATTGCACACATCATTGCACACATCATTCCACACAGCATTCCAAATATCATTCCACACCTCATTCCACATATCATTCCACGCATCATTCCGCACGTCATTCCATACATCATTCCAGACATCATTCGACACAGCATTCCACACATAATTCCACACAGCATTCCACACATCATTGCACACAACATTCCACACATCATTCCACACCTCATTCCACAAATCATTCCACATCTCCTTCCACACAGCATTCCAAATATCATTCCACACCTCATTCCAAACATCATTCCAAACATCATTCCACACCTCATTCCACATAACATTCCACACATCATTCCACACTTCATTTCACACATCATTCCTCACCTCATTCCACACATCATTCCACACATCATTCAATACATCATTCAATACATCATTCAATACATCATTCCACATTTCATTCCACACATCATTCCACACATCCTTCCACTTCATTCCACACGGCATTCCACGCATCATTCCACACCGCATTCCACACCGCATTCCACACATCATTCCACACATGATTGCACACATCATTCCACACAGCATTCCAAATATCATTCCACACCTCATTCCACATATCATTCCACGCATCATTCCACACCTCATTCCTCACATCATTCCACACATCATTCCACACCTCATTCCACACATCATTCCACACATCATCCCATACATCATTCCACACATCATTCCACACAGCATTCCACACATCATTCCACACAGCATTCCACACATCATTGCACACAACATTCCACACATCATTCCACACCTCATTCCACTCATCATTCCACATCTCTTTCCACACATCATTCCACACATCTTTCCACACAACATTCCACACATCATACTACACATCATTCCATACATCATTCCACACCTCATTCCACACATCATTCCACACATCATTCCACACATCATTCCACACCTCATTCCACAAATCATTCCACACTTCATTCCACACATCATTCCTCACCTCATTCCACACATCATTCAATACGTCATTCCGCATACCATTCCACACATCATTCCACACCTCATTCCACACATCATTCAACACATCATTCCACACAACATTCCAAATATCATCCAATCCACATTCCACATGTCAGTCCACGCATCATTCCACATCTCATTCCACACAGCATTTCACACATCATTCCACACAACATTCCACACCTCATTACACATATCATTCCATACCTCATTCCACACATCATTCCACGCATCATTCCACACAACATTCCACATCTCATTCCACAACTCATTCCACACCTCATTTCACACCTCATTCCACACATCATTCCACACATCAATCCACAACATTCCACAACATTCCACACATCATTCCACACATCAGTCCATACCTCATTCCTCACCTCATTCCACACATCATTCCACACATCATTCCAAACATCGTTCCACATCACATTCCACATCATTCCACACCATATTCCACGCATCATTCCACACATCATTCCAAACATCATTACAGCCATCATTCCACACCTCATTCCACACCTCAATCCACATATCATTCCACGCATCATTCCAAACATCATTCCACTCCTCATTCCACACCTCATTCCACCCATCATTCCAAACATCATTCCACACATCATTCCACACATCTTTCCATACATCATTTCACACCTCATTTCACACATCATTCCACACATTATTCCAAACATCATTCCACACTTCACTCCACATAAAATTCCACACATCATTCCACCCATCATTCCACACTTCATTTCACACATCATTCCACACATCATTCAATACATCATTCCTCATATAATTCCACACATCATTCCACATATCATTCCACAAGCATTCCACACAGCATTGCACACATCATTCCACACATCATTCCACACCGCATACCACACATCATTCCACACATCATTGTGCACATCATTCCACACAGCATTCCAAATATCATTCCACACCTCATTCCACATATTATTCCACGCATCATTCCACATCTCATTCCACACGTCATTCCACATATCATTCCGCACGTCATTCCATATATCATTCCACACATCATTCGACACAGCATTCCACACATCATTCCACACAGCATTCCACACATCATTGCACACAACATTCCATACATCATTACAAACCCCATTCCACACATCATTCCACATCTCCTTCCACACATCATTCCACACCTCCTTCCATACATCATTCCACACATCATTCCACACATCATTCCACACCTCATTCCACACATCATTCCACACATCATTCCACACCTCATTCCAAACATCATTCCAAACATCATTCAATACATCATTCAATACATCATTCCACACATCATTACACACATCATTCCACACATCATTCCACATCATTCCACACGGGATTCCACAGATCATTCCACACCGCAATCCACACCGCATTCCACACATCATTCCACACATCATTGCACACATCATTCCACACAGCATTCCAAATATCATTCCATACCTCATTCCATATATCATTCCACGCATCATTCCACATCTCATTCCACACATCATTCCACACATCATTCCACACCTCATTCCACAAATCATTCCACACTTCATTCCACACATCATTCCTCACCTCATTCCACACATCATTCAATTAGTCATTCCACATACCATTCCACACATCATTCCACACAACATTCCACACATCATTGCACACCTCATTCCACACATCATTCAACACATCATTCCACACAACATTCCAAATAGCATCCACTCCTTATTCCACAGATCAGTCCACGCATCATTCCACATCTCATTCCACACAGCATTTCACACATCATTCCACACAACATTCCACACCTCATTCCACATATCATTGCAAACATCATTCCAAACATAATTCCCCACCTCATTCCACATAATATTCCACACATCATTCCACACTTCATTTCACACATCATTCCTCATCTCATTCCACACATCATTCCACACATCATTCAATACATCATTCAATACATCATTCAATACAGCATTCCACATTTCATTCCAGACATCATTCCACACATCATTCCTCTTCATTCCACACGGCATTCCACACATCATTCCACACCGCATTCCAACCGCATTCCACACATAATTCGACACGTGATTGCACACATCATTCCACACAGCATTCCAAATATCATTCCACACCTCATTCCACATATCATTCCACGCATCATTCCACATCTCATTCCTCACATCATTCCACACATCATTCCACACCTCATTCCACACATCATTCCACACGTCATTCCATACATCATTCCACACATCATTCCACACAGCATTCCACACATCATTCCACACAGCATTGCACACATCATTGCAAACAACATTCCACACATCATTCCACACCTCATTCCACTCATCATTCCACATCTCTTTCCACACATCATTCCACACATCATTCCACACAGCATTCCACACATCATTCCACACAGCATTCCACACATCATTGCAAACAACATTCCACACATCATTCCACACCTCATTCCACTCATCATTCCACATCTCTTTCCACACATCATTCCACACATCATTCCACACATCATTGCACACTTCATTCCACACATCATTCAGCACATCATTCCACACAACATTCCAATTATCATCCACTCCTCATTCCACAGATCAGTCCATGCATCATTCCACATCTCATTCCACACAGCATTTCACACATCATTCCACACAACATTCCACACCTCAGTCCACATATCATTCCATACCTCATTCCACACATCATTCCACGCATCATTCCACACAACATTCCACACCTCATTCCACACCTCATTCCACACCTCATTCCACACCTCATTCCACTCATCATTCCACACAACATTCCACACATCATTCCAAACCTCATTCCACACATAATTCCACACATCATTCCAAGCATCATTCCACTACTCATTCCATCCGTCATTCCACACAACATTACACACATCATTCCACACATCATTCCACAACATTCCTCAACATTCCACACATCATTCCATGCATTATTCCAGAACATTCCTCAACATTCCACACATCATTCCACACATCTTTCCACACATCATTTCACACCTCATTTCACACATCATTCCACACATCATTCCAAACAACATTCCACACTTCATTCCACATAACATTCCACACATCATTCCACCCATCATTCCACACAGCATTCCGCACATCATTGCACACAACATTCCACACATCATTTCACACCTCATTCCACACATCATTCCACATCTCCTTCCACACATCATTCCACACCTCCTTCCATACATCATTCCACACATCATTCCACACCTCATTCCACACCTCATTCCATACATCATTCCACACATCATTCCACACCTCATTCCACAAATCATTCAACAAATCATTCCACACATCATTCCACACATCATTCCAAACATCATTCCAAACATCATTCCACACGTCATTCCACATAACATTCCACACATCATTCCACACTTCATTTCACACATCATTCCTCACCTCATTCCACACATCATTCCACACATCATTCAATACATCATTCATTACATCATTCAATACTTCATTCCACACATCATTACACACATCATTACACACATCATTCCACATCATTCCACACAGCATTCCACACATCATTCCACACCGCATTCCACACCGTATTCCACACATCATTCCACACATCATTGCACACGTCATTCCAAACAGCATTCCAAATATCATTCCATACCTCATTCCATATATCATTCCACGCATCATTCCACATCTCATTCCACACATCATTCCACACATCATTCCACAACTCATTCCACAAATCATTCCACACTTCATTCCACACATCATTCCTCACCTCATTCCACACATCATTCAATACGTCATTCCACATACCATTCCACACATCATTCCACACATCATTACACACAACATTCCACACATCATTTCACACCGCATTTCACACATCATTCCACACATCATTCCAAACACCATTCCACCCTTCATTCCACATAACATTCCACACATCATTCCACCCATCATTCCACACTTCATTTCACACATCATTCGACACATCATTCAATACATCATTCCACATATAATTCCACACATCATTCCACATATCATTCCACAAGCATTCCACAAAGCATTGCACACATCATTCCACACCGCATTCCACACACCATTCCACACATCATTGCACACATCATTCCACACAGCATTCCAAATATCATTCCACACCTCATTCCACATATCATTCCACGCATCATTCCAGATCTCATTCCACACATCATTCCACACATCATTCCGCACGTCATTCCATACATCATTCCACACATCATTCGACACAGCATTCCACACATCATTCCACACAGCATTCCACACATCATTGCACACAACATTCCACACATCATTCCACACCTCATTCCAAACATCATTCCACATCTCCTTCAAAACATCATTCAAAACTTCCTTCCATACATCATTCCACACATCATTCCACACCTCATTCCACATCTCATTCCATACATCATTCCACACATCATTCCACACCTCATTCCACAAATCATTCAAAAAATCATTCCACACATGATTCCACATATCATTCCAAACATCATTCCAAACATCATTCCACACCTCATTCCTCACCGCATTCCACACATCATTCCACACATCATTCAATACATCATTCAATACATCATTCAATATATCATTCCACACATCATTACACACATCATTCCACACATCATTCCACATTATTCCACACGGCATTCCACACATCATTCCATACCGCATTCCACACCGCATTCCACACATCATTCCTCACATCATTGCACACATCATTCCACACAGCATTCCAAATATCATTCCATACCTCATTCCATATATCATTACACGCATCATTCCACATCTCATTCCACACATCATTCCACACATCATTCCACACCCGCACATCATTCCACACGTCATTCCATACATCATTCCACACATCATTCCACACAGCATTCCAGAAATCATTGCACACAACATTCCACACAACATTCCACACCTCATACCACACCTCATTCCACATCTCTTTCCACACATCGTTCCACACATCTTTCCACACATCATTCCACACATCATACTACACATCATTCCACACATCATTCCACACCTCATTCCACACATCATTCCACGCATCATTCCTCACCTCATTCCACACAACATTCCACACATCATTGCACACCTCATTCCACACATCATTCAACACATCATTCCACACAACATTCCAAACCTCATTCCACCCATCATTCCACACATCATTCCACACACCATTCCACAACATTCCACAACATTCCACACATCATTCCACACATCAATCCATACCTCATTCCTCACCTCATTCCACACATCATTCCACACATCAATCCAACATCATTCCACATCACATTCCACATCATTCCACACCATATTCCACGCATCATTCCACACATCATTCCAAACATCATTACATCCATCATTCCTCACATCATTCCACATATCATTCCACACCTCATTCCACACCTCATTCCACCCATCATTCCAAACATCATTCCACAAATCATTACACAACATTCCTCAACATTCCACACATCATTCCACACATCATTACACAACATTCCTCAACATTCCACACATCATTCCACACATCATTTCACACATCATTTCACACCTAATTTCACACATCATTCCACACATCATTCCAAACATCATTCCAAACTTCATTCCACATAACATTCCACACATCATTCCGCACATCATTCCACACATGATTCATTACATCATTCCACATATAATTCCACACATCATTCCACACATCATTCCAAATATCATTCCACACCTCATTACAGACATCATTCCACACCTCATTCCACAAATCATTGCACAAATCATTCCAAACATCATTCCACAAATCATTGCACACATCATTCCACACCTCATTCCACACATCATTCAACACATCATTCTACACAACATTCCAAATATCATACACTCCTCATTCCACATATCATTCCACGCATCATTCCACATATCATTCGACACAGCATTTCAAAACTCATTCCACATATCATTCCACACCTCATTCCACACAACATTCCACACCTCATTCCACACCTCATTCCACACCTCATTCCACACCTCATTCCACTCATCATTCCACACATCATTCCACACATCATTCCACAACATTCCGCACAACATTCCACACATCATTCCACCCATCAGTCCATACCTCATTCCTCACCTCATTCCACGCATCATTCCACACATCATTCCAAACATCATTCCACAACACATTCCACATCATTCCACACCATATTCCACGCATCATTCCACACATCATTCCAAACATCATTACATCCATCATTCCACACATCATTCCACACATCATTCCACACCTCATTCCACACCTCATTCCACACCTCAATCCATATATCATTCCACGCATCATTCCACACATCATTCCGCACATCATTCCAAATTTCATTCCACACCTCATTCCACACCGCATTCGACACATCATTCCACACATCATTCCTCACATCATTCCACACATCATTCCACACATCTTTCCACACATCATTCCACACATCATTCCACACATCATTCCACACATCATTCCACACATCATTCCACACTTTATTTCACACATCATTCCTCACCTCATTCCACAAATCATTCCACAAATCATTCCAAACATCATTCCACAAATCATTGCACACATCATTCCACACCTCATTCAACACATCTTTCAACACATTGTTCCACGCAACATTCCAAATATCTTGCACTCCTCATTCCACATATCATTCCACGCATCATTCCACATCTCATTCCACACAGCATTTCACACCTCATTCCACATATCATTCCACACCTCATGCCACACAACATTCCACACCTCATTCCATACATCATTCCACACCTCATTCCACTCATCATTGCACACATCATTCCACACATCATTCCACAAAATTCCGCACAACATTCCACACATCATTCCACGCATCAGTCCATACCTCATTCCTCACCACACTCCACACATCATTCCACACATCATTCCAAACATCATTCCACATCACATTCCACATCATTCCACACCATATTCCACGCATCATTCCACACATCATTCCAAACATCATTACATCCATCATTCCACAAATCATTCCACACATCATTCAACACCTCAATCCACATATCATTCCACTCATCATTCCACCCATCATTCCACACATCATTCCACACATCATTCCACAAGCATTCCAAACAGCATTGCACACATCATTCCGCATATCATTCCATATCTCATTCCACACAGCATTCCACACATCATTCCACACAGCATTCCATACATCATTGTACTAAACATTCCACACATCATTCCACACCTCATTCCAGACATCATTCCACACCTTATTCCACAAATCATTCCACAAATCATTCCAAACATCATTCCACAAATCATTACACACATCATTCCACACCTCATTCCACACATCATTCAACACATCATTCCACACAACATTCCAAATATCATCCACTTCTCATTCCACATATCATTCCACGCATCATTCCATATATCATTACACACAGCATTTCACAACTCATTCCACATATCATTCCACACCTCATACAGATAACATTTCACACCTCATTCCACACCTCATTCCACACCTCATTCCACACCTCATTCCACTCATCATTGCACACATCATTCCACACATCATTCCACACCCCATTCCACACCTCATTCCACAAATCATTCCACAACATTAAACACATCATTCCACACATCAATCCACACATCATTCCATCCCTCATTCCACACGGCATTGAACAACTCATTCCACACATCATTCCACACATCATGCCACACGTTATTCCACACATCATTCCACACATCTTTCCACACATCATTCCACACATCATTCCAGACATCATTCCAATCATCATTCTACATAACATTCCACATAACATTCCAAACATCATTCCATAGTTCATTTCACACATAATTCCTCACCTCATTCCACACATCATTCAACACAGCATTCCACACAACATTCCAAATATCATCCACTCCTCATTCCACATATCATTCCACGCATCATTCCACATCTCATTCCACACAGCATTTCACACCTCATTCCAAATATCATTCCACACCTCATTCCACACAACATTCCACACCTCATTCCACACCTCATTCCACACCTCATTCCACACCTCATTCCACTCATCATTCTACACATCATTCCACACATCATTCCACAACATTCCACAACATTCCACACATCATTCCACACATCGGTCCATACCTCATTCCTCACCTCATTCCACACATCATTACACACATCATTCAAAACATCATTCCACATCACATTCCACATCATTCCACACCATATTCCACGCATCATTCCACACATGATTCCAAACATCATTACATCCATCATTCCACACATCATTCCACACATCAGTCCACACCTCATTCCACATCTCATTCCACACCACAATCCACATATCAGTCCACGCATCATTCCACACATCATTCCACATATCATTCCAAACTTCATTACACACCTCATTCCATACCTCATTCCACCCATCATTCCACACATCATTCCACACGTCATTCCACACATCAGTCCACACCTCATTCCACACATCATTCCACACATCATTCCACACATCATTCCACACAACATTCATCACATCATTCCACACATTATTCCAAACATCATTCCACACCTCATTCCACATATAATTCCACGCATCATTCCACACATCATTCCACACATCATTCCACATATCATTCCACATATCATTCCACACATCAGTCCATCCCTCATTCCACACCCAATTCCACACCTCATTCCATACCTCATTCCACACATCATTGCATACACCATTGCACATATCATTTCACACATCACTCCACACACCATTCCACACCTCATTACACGTATCATTCCACAACATTCAACACATAATTCCACACATCAATCCACACTTCATTCCATTCCTCATTACACACCTCATTGAAATCCTCATTCCACACATCATACCACACATCATTCCATACCCCATTCCACACCTCATTCCACAAATCATTCCACAACATTCAACACATCATTCCACACATCAATCCACACATCATTCCTTCCCTCATTCCACACGTCATTGAACAATTCATTTCACACATCATTCCACACATCATGTCACACATCATTCCACACATCATTCCACACATCATTATACACATCATTCCACACATCATGCCACACATCATTCCAGACATCATTCCAATCATCATTCTACATAACATTCCACATAACATTCCAAACATCATTCCACACTTCATTTCACACATAATTCCTCACCTCATTCCACACATCATTCAACACAACATTCCACACAACATTCCAAATATCATCCACTCTTCATTCCACATATCATTCCACGCATCATTCCACATCTCATTCCACACAGCATTCCACATATCATTCCACATATAATTCCACACCTCATTCCACACACATTCCACACCTCATTCCACACCTCATTCCACACCTGATTCCACACCTCATTCCACTCATCATTCCACACCTCATTCCACACATCATTCCACAACATTCCACAACATTCCACACATCATTCCACCCATCAGTCCATACCTCATTCCTCACCTCATTCCACACATCATTCCACACATCATTCCAAACTTCATTCCACATCACATACCACAGCATTCCACACCATATTCCACGCATCATTGCACACATCATTCCACACATCATTCCACACCTCATTCCACACCTCATTCCACACCTCAATGCACATATCATTCCACGCATCATTCAACACATCATTCTACACCTCATTCCACACCACGATCCACACCTCATTCCACACCTTATTCCACCCATCATTCCACACATCATTCCACACATCATTCCACACATCATTCCACACATCATTCCACACATCATTCGACACATCATTCCACACATCATTCCACAAATCATTCCACACATCAGTCCACGCCTCATTCCACACATCATTCCACACATCATTCCAAACATCATTCCACACATCATTCCACACATCATTCCACACAACATTCCACACTTCATTTCACAAAACATTCCTCACCTCATTCCACACATCATTCCACACATCATTCTTTACATCGTTCCACATATCATTCCACACATCATTCCACACATCATTCCACACATCATTCCACAAGCATTCCACACAGCATTGCACACATCATTCCGCACATCATTACAAAGCGCATTCCACACTGCATTCCACACATCATTGCACAGGTTTTTCCACACAGCATTCCAAATATCATTCCATACATCATTCCACCCATCAGTCCATGCCTCATTCCTCACCTCATTCCTCACATCATTCCACACATCATTCCAAACATCATTCCACATCACATTCCACATCATTCCACACCATATTCCACGCATCATTCCACACATCATTCCAAACATCATTACATCCATCATTCCGCACATCATTCAACACATCATTCCACACTCATTCCACACCTCATTCCTCACCTCAATCCATATATCATTCCACGCATCATTCCACACCTCATTCCACACCTCATTCCACCCATCATTCCGCACATCATTCCACACATCATTCCACACATCATTCCACACATCATTTCACACATCATTCCACACATCATTCCACACATCAGTCCACACCTCATTCCACACATCATTCCACACATCATTCCACACATCATTCCACACATCATTCCACACATCATTCCACACTTTATTTCACACATCATTCCTCACCTCATTCCACAAATCATTCCACAAATCATTCCAAACATCATTCCACAAATCATTGCACACATCATTCCACACCTCATTCAACACATCATTCAAAACATCATTCCACACAACATTCCAAATATCTTGCACTCCTCATTCTACATATCATTCCACGCATCATTCCACATCTCATTCCACACAGCATTTCGCACCTCATTCCACATATCATTCCACACCTCATGCCACACAACATTCCACACCTCATTCCAATCATCATTCCACACCTCATTCCACTCATCATTGCACACATCATTCCACACATCATTCCACAACATTCCACACAACATTACACACATCATTCCACGCATCAGTCCATACCTCATTCCTCACCACATTCCACATCATTCCACACCATATTCCACACATCATTCCACACATCATTCCACACCTCATTCCACATCTCATTCCACACCTCAATCCACATATCATTCCACGCATCATTCCACATCTCATTCCAAAAAGCATTTCACACCTCATTCCACATATCATTCCACACCTCATGCCACTCAACATTCCACACCTCATTCCACACCTCATTCCACACCTGATTCCACAACTCATTCCACCCATCATTCCACTCATCATTCCACACGTCATTCCACATATCATTCAACACATCATTCCACACATCATTCCACACATCATGCCACACATCATTCCACACATCAGTCCACACCTCATTCCACACATCATTCCACACATCATTCAACTCATCATTCCACACAATATTCCACACATCATTCCACACATCATTCCACACTTCATTTCACACATCATTCCTCACCTCATTCCACACATCATTCCACACATCATTCAATATATCATTCCACATGTCATTCCACACATCATTCCACACATCATTCCACACATCATTCCACACATCATTCCACAAGCATTCCACACAGCATTGCACACATCATTCCGCACAGCATTCCACACCTCATTCCACACCGCATTCCACACATCATTGCACAGATCATTCCACACAGCATTCCAAATATCATTCCATACCTCATTCCACATATCATTCCACATCTCATGCCACACAGCATTCCACACATCATTCCACACAGCATTCCACACATCATTCCACACATCATACCACACCCCATTCCACACCTCATTCCACAAATCATTCCACAACATTCAACACATCATTCCACACATCAATCCACACATCATTCCATCCCTCATTCCACACGTCATTGAACAACTCATTCCACACATCATTCCACACATCATGCCACACATTATTCCACACATCATTCCACACATCTTTCCACACATCATTCCACACATCATTCCAGACATCATTCCAATCATCATTCTACATAACATTCCACATAACATTCCAAACATCATTCCATACTTCATTTCACACATAATTCCTCACCTCATTCCACACATCATTCAACACAGCATTCCACACAACATTCCAAATATCATCCACTCCTCATTCCACATATCATTCCACGCATCATTCCACACAACATTCCACACCTCATTCCAATCATCATTCCACACCTCATTCCACTCATCATTGCACACATCATTCCACACATCATTCCACAACATTTCGCACAACATTCCACACATCATTCCACGCATCAGTCCATACCTCATTCCTCACCACACTCCACACATCATTCCACACATCATTCCAAACATCATTCCACATCACATTCCACATCATTCCACACCATATTCCACGCATCATTCCACACATCATTCCAAACATCATTACATCCATCATTCCACACATCATTCCACACATCATTCCACACCTCATTCCACACTTCATTCCACGCATCATTCCACACATCATTCCACACATCATTCCAAACTTCATTCCACACTTCATTCCACACCTCATTCGACACATCATTCCACACATCATTCCACACATCATTCCACACATCATTCCACACATCATTCCACACATCATTCCACAAATCATTCCACACATCATTCCACACATCGTTCCACACATCAGTCCACACATCATTCCACACTTTATTTCACACATGATTCCTCACCTCATTCCACAAATCATTCCACAAATCATTCCAAACATCATTCCACAAATCATTGCACACATCATTCCACACCTCATTCAACACATCAGTCAACACATCATTCCACACAACATTCCACACATCATTCCACACATCATTCCACACATCATTCCACACATCATTCCACAAATCATTCCACACATCATTCCACACATCATTCCACACATCAGTCCACACATCATTCCACACTTTATTTCACACATGATTCCTCACCTCATTCCACAAATCATTCCACAAATCATTCCAAACATCATTCCACAAATCATTGCACACATCATTCCACACCTCATTCAACACATCAGTCAACACATCATTCCACACAACATTCCAAATATCTTGCACTCCTCATTCCACATAACATTCCACGCATCATTCCACATCTCATTCCACACAGCATTTCACACCTCATTCCACATATCATTCCACACCTCATGCCACACAACATTCCACACCTCATTCCATACATCATTCCACACCTCATTCCACTCATCATTGCACACATCATTCCACACAACATTCCACAACATTCCGCACAACATTCCATACATCATTCCACGCATCAGTCCATACCTCATTCCTCACCACACTCCACACATCATTCCACACATCATTCCAAACATCATTCCACATCACATTCCACATCATTCCACACCATATTCCACGCATCATTCCACACATCATTCCAAACATCATTACATCCATCATTCCACACATCATTCCACACATCATTCCACACCTCATACCACACCTCATCCAACACCTCAATCCAGATATAATTCCACGCATCATTCCACACATCATTCCACACATCATTCCAAACTTCATTCCACACCTCACTCCACACCTCATTCCACCCATCATTCCACACATAATTCCACACATCATTCCACAAGCATTCCACACAGCATTGCACACATCATTCCGCACATCATTCCATATCTCATTCCACGCAGCATTCCACACATCATTCCACACAGCATTCCACACATCATTGCACTAAACATTCCACACATCATTCCACACCTCATTCCAGACATCATTCCACACCTCATTCCACAAATCATTCCACAAATCATTCCAAACATCATTCCACAAATCATTGCACACATCATTCCACACCTCATTCCACACATCATTCAACACATCATTCTACACAACATTCCAAATATCATCCACTTCTCATTCCACATATCATTCCACGCATCATTCCATATATCATTCCACACAGCTTTTCACAACTCATTCCACATATCATTCCACACCTCCGTCCACACCACATTCCACACCACATTCCACACATCAATCCACACATCATTCCATCCCTCATTCCACACGTCATTGAACAACTCATTCCACACATCATTCCACACATCATGCCACACAACATTCCACACATCATTCCACACATCATTCCACATATCATTCCACACATCATTCCACACATCATTCCAGACATCATTCCAATCATCATTCTACATAACATTCCACATAACATTCCAAACATCATTCCACACTTCATTTCACACATAATTCCTCACCTCATTCCACACATACATTCAACACAGCATTCCACACAACATTCCAAATATCATCCAGTCCTCATTCCACATATCATTCCACGCATCATTCCACATCTCATTCCACACAGCATTTCACACCTCATTCCACATATCATTCCACACCTCATTCCACACAACATTCCACACCTCATTCCACACCTCATTCCAAACCTCATTCCACACCTCATTCCACTCATCATTCCTCACATCATTCCACACATCATTCCACAACATTCCACAACATTCCACACCATATTCCACGCATCATTCCACACATCATTCCAAACATCATTACATCCATCATTCCACACATCATTCCACACATCATTCCACACCTCATTCCACGCCTCATTCCACACCTCAATGCACATATCATTCCACGCATCATTCCACACATCATTCCACACATCATTCAAAAATTCATTCCACACCTCATTCCACACCTCATTCCACGCATCATTTCACACATCATTCCACACATCATTCCACACATCATTCCACACATCATTCCACACATCATTCCACACATCATTCCACACATCATTCCACACATCAGTCCACGCCTCATTCCACACATCATTCCACACATCATTCCACACATCATTCCACACATCATTCCACACAACATTCCACACTTTATTTCACACAACATTCCTTACCTCATTCCACACATCACACCACACATCATTCAATACATCCTTCCACATATCGTTCCACACATCATTCCACACATCATTTCACACATCATTCCACACATCATTCCACAAGCATTCCACACAGCATTGAACACATCATTCCGCACATCATTCCATATCTCATTCCACACAGCATTCCACACATCATTCCACACAGCATTCCACACATCATTGCACAAACCATTCCACACATCGTTCCACACCTCATTTCAGACATCATTCCACACCTCATTCCACAAATCATTCCACAAATCATTCCAAACATCATTCCACAAATCATTGCACACATCATTCCACACCTCATTCCACACATTATTCAACACATCATTCTACACAACATTCCAAATATCATCCACTTCTCATTCCACATATCATTCCACGCATCATTCCGCATATCATTCCACACAGCATTTCACAACTCATTCCACATATCATTCCACACCTCATTCCACACAACATTCCACACCTCATTCCACACCTCATTCCACACCTCATTCCACACCTCATTCCACAACATTACACACAACATTCCTCACATCATTCCAAACATTATTCCAAACATCATTCCACACCTCATTCCACATATAATTCCACGCATCATTCCACACATCATTCAACACAGCATTCCACACAACATTCCAAATATCATCCAGTCCTAAATCCAAATATCATTCCACGCATCATTCCACATCTCATTCCACACAGCATTTCACACCTCATTCCACATATCATTCCACACCTCATTCCACACAACATTCCACACCTCATTCCACACCTCATTCCACACCTCATTCCACACCTCATTCCACTCATCATTCCACACATCATTCCACACATCATTCCACAACATTCCACAATATTCCACACATCATTCCACACATCAGTCAATACCTCATTCCTCACCTCATTCCACACATCATTCCACACATCATTCCAAACATCATTCCACTTCACATTCCACATCATTCCACACCATATTCCACGCATCATTCCACACATCATTCCAAACATCATTACATCCATCATTCCACACATCATTCCACACATCATTCCACATCTCATTCCACACCTCATTCCACACCTCAATGCACATATCATTCCACGCATCATTCCACACATCATTCGACACATCATTCCAAACTTCATTCCACACCTCATTCCACACCTCATTCCATCCATCATTCCACACATCATTCCACACATCATTCCACACATCATTCCACACATCATTCCACACAACATTCCACACATCATTCCACACATCAGTCCTCGCCTCATTCCACACATCATTCCACACATCATTCCACACATCATTCCACACATCATTCCACATATCATTCCACGCAACATTCCACACTTCATTTCACACAACATTCCTCACCTCATTCCACACATCATTCCACACATCATTCAATACATCGTTCCACAAATCATTCCACACATCATTCCACACATCATTCCACACATCATTCCACACATCATTCCACAAGCATTCCACACAGCATTGCACACATCATTCCGCACATCATTCCACACCACATTCCACACCGCATTCCACACATCATTGCACAGATTTTTCCACACAGCATTCCAAATATCATTCCACACCTCATTCCACATATCATTCCACATCTCATTCCACACAGCATTCTACACCTCATTCCTGACATCATTCCACACCTCATTCCACAAATCATTGCACAAATCATTCCAAACATCATTCCACAAATCATTGCACACATCATTCCACACCTCATTCCACACATCATTCAACACATCATTCTACACAACATTCCAAATATCATCCACTCCTCATTCCACATATCATTCCACGCATCATTCCACATATCATTCCACACAGCATTTCACAACTCATTCCACATATCATTCCACACCTCATTCCACACAACATTACACACCTCATTCCACACCTCATTCCACACCTCATTGCACACCTCATTCCACTCATCATTGCACACATCATTCCTCACATCATTCCACAACATTCCGAACAACATTCCACAAATCATTCCACCCATCAGTCCATACCTCATTCCTAAACTCATTCCACACATCATTCCACACATCATTCCAAACATCATTCCACATCACATTCCACATCATTCCACACCATATTCCACGCATCATTCCACACATCATTCTAAACATCATTACATCCATCATTCCACACATCATTCCACACATCATTCCACACATCATTCCACACCTCATTCCACACCTCAATCCATATATCATTCCAAGCATCATTCCACACATCATTCCACACATCATTCCAAACTTCATTCCACACCTCATTCCACACCTCATTCCACACATCATTCCACACATCATTCCACACATCATTCCACACATCATTCCACACATCATTCCACACATCATTCCACACATCATTCCACACATCAGTCCACACCTCATTCCACACATCATTCCACACATCATTCCACACATCATTCCACACATCAGTCCACACATCATTCCACACTTTATTTCACACATCATTCCTCACCTCATTCCACAAATCATTCCACAAATCATTCCAAACATCATTCCACAAATCATTGCAAACATCATTCCACACCTCATTCAACACATCATTCAACACATCATTCCACACAACATTCCAAATATCTTGCACTCCTCATTCCACATATCATTCCACGCATCATTCCACATCTCATTCCACACAGCATTTCACACCTCATTCCACATATCATTCCACACCTCATGCCACACAACATTCCACACCTCATTCCATACATCATTCCACATCTCATTCCACTCATTATTGCACACATCATTCCACAACATTCCGCAGAACATTCCACACATCATTCCACGCATCAGCCCATACCTCATTCCTCACCACATTCCACACATCATTCCACAAATCATTCCAAACATCATTCCACTTCACATTCCACATCATTCCACACCATATTCCACGCATCATTCCACACATCATTCCAAACATCATTACATCCATCATTCCACACATCATTTCACACATCATTCCATACCTCATACCACACCTCATTCCACACCTCAATCCACATATCATTCCACGCAACATTCCAAATATCATTCCACACATCATTCCAAACTTCAATTCACACCTCATTCCACACCTCATTCCACCCATCATTCCACAAATCATTCCACACATCATTCCACAAGCATTTCACACAGCATTGCACACATCATTCCGCACATCATTCCAATTCTCATTCCACACAGCATTCCACACATCATTCCACACAGCATTGCACACATCATTGCACAAAACATTCCACACATCATTCCACACCTCATTCCAGACATCATTCCACACCTCATTCCACAAATCATTCCACAAATCATTCCAAACATCATTCCACAAATCATTGCACACATCATTCCACACCTCATTCCACACATCATTCAACACATCATTCTACACAACATTCCACATATCATCCACTTCTCATTCCACATATCATTCCACGCATCATTCCATGTATCATTCCATACAGCATTTCACAACTCATTCCACATATCATTCCACACCTCATTCCACACAACATTCCACACCTCATTCCACACCTCATTCCACACCTCATTCCACACCTCATTCCACTCTTCATTGCACACATCATTCGACACATCATTCCACAACATTCCGCACAACATTCCTCACATCATTCCACACATTATTCCAAACATCATTCCATACCTCATTCCACATATAATTCCACGCATCATTCCACACAAAATTCCACACATCATTCCACATATCATTCCACATATCATTCCACACATCAGTCCATCCCTCATTCCACACCCAATTCCTCACCTCATTCCATACCACATTCCACACATCATTGCATACACCATTGCACATATCATTCCACACATCACTCCACACACCATTCCACACCTCATTCCACGTATCATTCCACGACATTCAACACATCATTCCACACATCAATCCACACAATATTCCATTTCTCATTACACACCTCATTGAAATCCTCATTCCACACATCATTGCACACATCATTCCACACATCATTCCACACCTCATTCCACAAATCATTCCACAACATTCAACACATCATTCCACACATCAATCCACACATCATTCCATCCCTCATTCCACACGTCATTGAACAACTCATTCCACACATCATTCCACACATCATGCCACACATCATTCCACACATTATTCCACACATCATTCCACACATCATTCCACACAACAGTCCACACCTCATTCCACACATCATTCCACACATCATTCCACACATCATTCCACACATCATTCCACACAACATTCCTCACATCATTCTACACATTATTCCAAACATCATTCCACAACTCATTCCACATATAATTCCACGCATCATTCAACATATCATTCCACACATCATTCCACATATCATTCCACATATCATTCCACACATTAGTCCATCCCTCATTCCACACCCAATTCCACACCTCATTCCACACCTCATTCCACACATCATTGCATACACCATTGCACATATCATTCCACACATCACTCCACACACCATTCCACACCTCATTCCACGTATCATTCCACAACTTTCAACACATAATTCCACACATCAATCCACACTTCATTCCATTCCTCATTACACACCTCATTGAAATCCTCATTCCACACATCATTCCACACATCATTCCACACCCCATTCCACACCTCATTCCACAAATCATTCCACAACATTCAACACATCATTCCATCCCTCATTCCACACGTCATTGAACAACTCATTCCACACATCATTCCACACATCATACCACACATCATTCCACACATCATTCCACACATCATTCCACACATCATTCCACACATCATTCCACACATCATTCCAGACATCATTCCAATCTTCATTCTACATAACATTCCACATAACATTCCAAACATCATTCCACACTTCATTTCACACATAATTCCTCACCTCATTCCACACATCATTCAACACAACATTCCACACAACATTCCAAATATCATCCACTCCTCATTCCACATATCATTCCACGCATCATTCCACATCTCATTCCACACAGCATTTCACACCTCATTCCACATATCATTCCACACATCATTCCACACATCATTCCACACATCATTCCACACATCATTCCACACATCATTCCACACATCATTCCAGACATCATTCCAATCTTCATTCTACATAACATTCCACATAACATTCCAAACATCATTCCACACTTCATTTCACACATAATTCCTCACCTCATTCCACACATCATTCAACACAACATTCCACACAACATTCCAAATATCATCCACTCCTCATTCCACATATCATTCCACGCATCATTCAACATCTCATTCCACACAGCATTTCACACCTCATTCCACATATCATTCCACACCTCATTCCACACACATTCCATACCTCATTCCACACCTCATTCTACACCTCATTCCATACCTCATTCCACTCATCATTCCCCACCTCATTCCACACATCATTCCACAACATTCCACAACATTCCGCACAACATTCCTCACATCATTCCACACATTATTCCAAACATCATTCCATACCTCATTCCATGTATAATTCCACGCATCATTCCACACATCATTCCACACATCATTCCACATAGCATTCCACATATCGTTCCACTCATCAGTCCATCCCTCATTCCACACCCAATTCCACACCTCATTCCATACCTCATTCCACACATCATTGCATACAACATTGCAAATATCATTCCACACATCACTCCACACACGATTCCACACCTCATTCCACGTATCATTCCACAACATTCAACACATAATTCCACACATCAATCCACACTTCATTCCATTCCTCATTACACACCTCATTGAAATCATCATTCCAAACATAATTGCACACATCACTCCACACCCCATTCCACACCTCATCCCACAAATCATTCCACAACATTCAACACATCATTCCACACTTCAATCCACACATCATTCCATCCCTCATTCCACACGTCATTGAACAACTCATTCCACACATCATTCCACACATCATGCCACACATTATTCCACACATCATTCCACACATCTTTCCACACATCATTCCACACATCATTCCAGACATCATTCCAATCATCATTCTACATAACATTCCACATAACATTCCAAACATCATTCCATACTTCATTTCACACATAATTCCTCACCTCATTCCACACATCATTCAACACAGCATTCCACACAACATTCCAAATATCATCCACTCCTCATTCCACATATCATTCCACGCATCATTCCACACAACATTCCACACCTCATTCCACACCTCATTCCACACCTCATTCCACACCTCATTCCACAACATTCCACACAACATTCCTCACATCATTCCAAACATTATTCCAAACATCATTCCACACCTCATTCCACATATAATTCCACGCATCATTCCACACATCATTCAACACAGCATTCCACACAACATTCCAAATATCATCCAGTCCTAAATCCACATATCATTCCACGCATCATTCCACATCTCATTCCACACAGCATTTCACACCTCTATCCACATATCATTCCACACCTCATTCCACACAACATTCCACACCTCATTCCACACCTCATTCCACACCTCATTCCACACCTCATTCCACTCATCATTCCACACATCATTCCACACATCATTCCACAACATTCCACAATATTCCACACATCATTCCACACATCAGTCAATACCTCATTCCTCACCTCATTCCACACATCATTCCACACATCATTCCAAACACCATTCCACTTCACATTCCACATCATTCCACACCATATTCCACGCATCATTCCACACATCATTCCAAACATCATTACATCCATCATTCCACACATCATTCCACACATCATTCCACATCTCATTCCACACCTCATTCCACACCTCAATGCACATATCATTCCATGCATCATTCCACACATCATTCGACACATCATTCCAAACTTCATTCCGCACCTCATTCCACACCTCATTCCATCCATCATTCCACACATCATTCCACACATCATTCCACACATCATTCCACACATCATTCCACACAACATTCCACACATCATTCCACACATCAGTCCTCGCCTCATTCCACACATCATTCCACACATCATTCCACACATCATTCCACACATCATTCCACACATCATTCAACGCAACATTCCACACTTCATTTCACACAACATTCCTCACCTCATTCCACACATCATTCCACACATCATTCAATACATAGTTCCACATATCATTCCACACATCATTCCACACATCATTCCACACATCATTCCACACATCATTCCACACGCATTCCACACAGCATTGCACACATCATTCCGCACATCATTCCACACCGCATTCCACACCGCATTCCACACATCATTGCACAGATTTTTCCAAACAGCATTCCAAATATCATTCCACACCTCATTCCACATATCATTCCACATCTCATTCCACACAGCATTCCACACCTCATTCCTGACATCATTCCACACCTCATTCCACAAATCATTGCACAAATCATTCCAAACATCATTCCACAAATCATTGCACACATCATTCCACACCTCATTCCACACATCATTCAACACATCATTCTACACAACATTCCAAATATCATCCACTCCTCATTCCACATATCATTCCACGCATCATTCCACATATCATTCCACACAGCATTTCACAACTCATTCCACATATCATTCCACACCTCATTCCACACAACATTACACACCTCATTCCACACCTCATTCCACACCTCATTGCACACCTCATTCCACTCATCATTGCAAACATCATTCCTCACATCATTCCACAACATTCCGAACAACATTCCACAAATCATTCCACCCATCAGTCCATACCTCATTCCTAACCTCATTCCACAAATCATTCCACACATCATTCCAAACATCATTCCACATGATATTCCACATCATTCCACACCATATTCCACGCATCATTCCACACATCATTCCAAACATCATTACATCCATCATTCCACACATCATTCCACACATCATTCCACACCTCATTCCACACCTCATTCCACACCTCAATCCATATATCATTCCAAGCATCATTCCACACATCATTCCACACATCATTCCACACCTCATTCAACACATCATTCAACACATCATTCCACACAACATTCCACACATCATTCCAAACATCATTCCACATCACATTCCACATCATTCCACACCATATTCCACGCATCATTCCAGACATCATTCCAAACATCATTACATCCATCATTCCACACATCATTCCACACTTCATTCCAAACTTCATTCCACACCTCATTCCACACCTCATTCCACCCATCATTCCACACATCATTCCACACATCATTCCTACATCATTCCACACATCATTCCACACATCATTCCACACATCATTCCAAACTTCATTCCACACCTCATTCCACACCTCATTCCACACATCATTCCACACATCATTCCACACATCATTCCACACATCATTCCACACATCATTCCACAAGCATTTCACACAGCATTGCACACATCATTCCGCACATCATTCCAATTCTCATTCCACACAGCATTCCACACATCATTCCACACAGCATTGCACACATCATTGCACAAAACATTCCACACATCATTCCACACCTCATTCCAGACATCATTCCACACCTCATTCCACAAATCATTCCACAAATCATTCCAAACATCATTCCACAAATCATTGCACACATCATTCCACACCTCATTCCACACATCATTCAACACATCATTCTACACAACATTCCACATATCATCCACTTCTCATTCCACATATCATTCCACGCATCATTCCATGTATCATTCCATACAGCATTTCACAACTCATTCCACATATCATTCCACACCTCATTCCACACAACATTCCACACCTCATTCCACACCTCATTCCACACCTCATTCCACACCTCATTCCACTCTTCATTGCACACATCATTCGACACATCATTCCACAACATTCCGCACAACATTCCTCACATCATTCCACACATTATTCCAAACATCATTCCATACCTCATTCCACATATAATTCCACGCATCATTCCACACAAAATTCCACACATCATTCCACATATCATTCCACATATCATTCCACACATCAGTCCATCCCTCATTCCACACCCAATTCCTCACCTCATTCCATACCACATTCCACACATCATTGCATACACCATTGCACATATCATTCCACACATCACTCCACACACCATTCCACACCTCATTCCACGTATCATTCCACGACATTCAACACATCATTCCACACATCAATCCACACAATATTCCATTTCTCATTACACACCTCATTGAAATCCTCATTCCACACATCATTGCACACATCATTCCACACATCATTCCACACCTCATTCCACAAATCATTCCACAACATTCAACACATCATTCCACACATCAATCCACACATCATTCCATCCCTCATTCCACACGTCATTGAACAACTCATTCCACACATCATTCCACACATCATGCCACACATCATTCCACACATTATTCCACACATCATTCCACACATCATTCCACACAACAGTCCACACCTCATTCCACACATCATTCCACACATCATTCCACACATCATTCCACACATCATTCCACACAACATTCCTCACATCATTCTACACATTATTCCAAACATCATTCCACAACTCATTCCACATATAATTCCACGCATCATTCAACACATCATTCCACACATCATTCCACATATCATTCCACATATCATTCCACACATTAGTCCATCCCTCATTCCACACCCAATTCCACACCTCATTCCACACCTCATTCCACACATCATTGCATACACCATTGCACATATCATTCCACACATCACTCCACACACCATTCCACACCTCATTCCACGTATCATTCCACAACTTTCAACACATAATTCCACACATCAATCCACACTTCATTCCATTCCTCATTACACACCTCATTGAAATCCTCATTCCA